>NC_142147.1:18787500-19412500 GCF_024610735.1 Ursus americanus | reverse complement strand
CTATATTGACAGTATCATCCCCTATATGGCAACTACTTTCATTTGTCAGAAACAAAGACTGCCAACATATTTCAAGCATACGCATTCCTCACCAAAGTGGGAAGATTTAGTTTTCCTTTTTGCATTTTTATGAATTCTGAGAACCCCTTAGATGATCAGTATTTGGATTGCATACCTATCTCTCATGCCAGAAGAGTCCCCATTTGATATCTCTCATTAACACATGGTTGAATTGGGCATAGAATAGTTCATTCTAAAGATACTAGTTTTCTTTAGCTACCCAAATTTACATTTTACTGAAGAAAATACTGAAGTTAGCAAATATTAGGCAACTCCTATATAGTCATAAGCATGGTAGGTGCCAGAATAGGTATCGGAATTCAGTTGTGTGTGGCTATCTTTCAAATGAACTGTTCTGACTCTCACCTTGTTTGTGACTGGCAAGTATGGTTACACTAGCTGTGTCGCTCTAAGCACATTTGGTGAAGTAATGCACAATTTAGATGTTTTCAAAAGTGAAATGGCAGTAAAGTTTTTAACTAAATATTCAGAAATCAGCCACTCTGAACACTATCAAAAATATTTGATTGAAAATTTCTAGTCAACTTTTTAAAAATAGAATTAGCCCAATCTAGTGAAATATTTCAGGGGGGGCATCTCCTTGATTTTTCAAATAATGAATTTAGATTTGCCAGGACCTTTAATTATTTGAGAGTTAATTATCAAAGGCAAAATGTCATCCCAATGATTAGAGAATACTGTCTCATTAATAATGGTTTAGGCAGAAAATTTTATTTCAAATTATACAACAGTGTTTTTGTATTAAATAATTATTTCCAAAATCTTTCTAACCATCAGAATATCCTTGGAGAATATTCAGTATTTTTATTAATACAAATACATAGGTCTTACCTAAGAGCTTTGAATTGTAACCTCTTGGGTTATTTATTATAGAGAAATGTATATTTTTAAAATTCTCCATGCGTGATTGTCATGATTAGATGGGATAAGACACTATGGACCTGTATGATATATTTAACAAAAAAGTTAAAATTAAGCATTTGCTTGATTTTTAAACTATTATATTGTAAGATTTTAGAGTTATATGTAAAGGGAATTTTTCTGATTCCATTAATGTGCTAAATATAGAGCTATTGATTTATTTGTACTATTATTAAATACTTTCAGACATTTGTTTTGTTAATGATGAAATATTAACACTGAAGATAAACTTAGAATTTCAGAGATAACTGCATGTTCAGGAAGTAACATATGACCACTATCTTGGTTACCATCAGCCAGAGTTAATTCCATTTATTTTATTTTTTCACACATTTATTGAGCAACTTCTGTCTAAAAGGCAGTGTTAGACTCTATAAAAGTAGGGGAGAAATATAAAGTATTTAAATTGGATCAGTTAAATCAACATGAGAGGTAAATATAGTTAAGAAGGTAGGGAAGAAAAAAGTGATGGTGTACATCATGAAGTAGATTTTTCTGTTTAAATAATAAGTTCTGCAATTTAGATAGAGTTAAATGCACCAGCAGAGAAAGAAGCTAGAGAATAAAAGATATGAGGATAGAATGGTTAAAAGAACTAAATCAGAGTTGCCCTCACCATAATACTCTGATAGCCAGGTGTAAGATTCATCAGAGTTGAGAAAGTGAGTTTGAGTGGACTCATTTGCCTACAGGATGTAGAAATCAGGGTTTGACAGGATAAAGGATGAGAAAGTTCACCAAATGCTTAGTATTTCTGTTGGGCTATCTCTAGAACTAGAGCAACCAAATGCAAATGCTTTCTCTTTATACAATGGGATAGATTGGGTTTAGCCTACAAGCCCTACACTTCAATGGAAGTTCAGATCCCTGATTGCTATTCAATGGGATTATGCTGATACCTACACAGAGTGCTTTCTAAGACAGAGTGGTCCACATTGTTTAGGATTTGTCTCAAGCTAACACTATTTTTCACAGTCAGAGGAATGACAGACTGTCAGTAATGGTCTGTCTATACAAGTTCAAGATCACATTCTTTCGCTGTGCTTCAAGAAGCGTTGCTAAAATCAAAACCTATTGCTTCACGGTGTAGCCAGTATGGTTTGCTCCCTAAGGTTTAATTACCTCTTGGTTTCATCGGAGTGTTTTGTACACTGGCTAATCAGCACTTCATATGTACTGTCCACTTTCTGCTCTTATACTCTTCCACTCCCACTCCCACCTCCACATACAGCCTGGCTTCCCTTGTCTGTTGGTGGGATACATCTTCCTAATGGAAGTCATTCTTCTTCATTTTTGTCTACTTGTAGATGATGTCAGGCCTCTGAACCCCAAACTGTGCTTGAACTGCTGGAATCAACTTATTTCATGACAGAGGACTCTCTCTCCAGAAACCAATGCTCATATAGACTTTTTTTTTCCCTCAAAGGACTCAATTTTTGGGGCTGAGAATGTTTGCTTATTTATTAGACCTTCCCCTTTTTTATTCCATTTTCTTCTGGGCACAAAGCAAGATTATATCTCTAAGTCCCCTTTGCAGTGAACTATGACCGAGGAACTGAATTCTGGCATGGAGAATATAGGCAAAAATGGCTAATAAACAGCAGTATTAGCAATGGTAACACATTTTTCTAATCCTTCATGATCTCTCTCTCTTCTTCTCTGCCGACCTGATGCGGTCGACCTATGTGAGGAACCTGAGTCGCTAGGGGACATTGGCCCTACCAGAAAGAATGAAAAGTGTCCTCTGCTAACTTGAATTGTATTGAAAAAAATGAAAATTAAACAAATCACTCAGTATTAAGCCACAAAGATTTTAGGGTTATTCAAACAGTCATTTCTCTTTGGATAATATTATCTGAGCACAATTTGGCCAGCAGCCTCCAGCTAGACCTACAGTTGCTGGTAGACCTTGTACAACTTACAAAACTTGCCTGAACCTCAGTTTCATTATCTGCAAAAGTAAGAAGAAATAAAGCAAAAATGATATTTAATCTTTCAGCTTATGATGATGTTATGGAATGGATATCTGTGTCCCCTCAAAATTCATATGTTTAAGCCCTAGACCCCAACATAATGGAATTTAAAGATGGGGCCTTTGGAAATAAATCAGTCATGAGGATGAGCCCTCCTCATGGGATTAATGGCCTTATAATTAGAAAAGATATCAGAGCTCATTCTGGCTCTGCCATGTGAGAACACAGAGAGAAGGCAGTCATGCGCAAAATAGGAAGAGGGTCCTCACCAGGAAATAAATCAGCCAGCACCTTGATCATGGACTTCCCAGCTTGCAGAACTGTGAAAATACCTGTTATTTAAACTACCCAGTCTATGTTATTTTGTTATAGTAGCTGGAGTTAAGACAGGTGATAATTAAATAATATGCCACTACTACAAATGTCTAGCTAAGGCCTGGGACACAATAGGTTATCAAATAATGTTAGTTTTTTTTTCATCAATTCTGCCTTCCTGGGTAAATATTTCAAACCAAATATTTAATGTACATTTCCCTGGAACAAGAGTCAAGAATATTCACACTTATTTTCTCTTTAAAAATTACTATTTACCTCAACAAATAATTCATACTCCAGTGATTATATTTCTATCTTATTCCTTGCCACTGCCCTATTACTTTTTAATTTTAAAATAGACTCAGTAGTAAAATTAACAGAAGAAATTGAAAATCTCTTTCAACACACCACTCATGAATAATAAAAGTGTTTTACAGTCAGCATTGTAATTTTTTATCAAGAAAAGGCCATTTTATTAACTATGCTACATTGTCTTCCACTTTTTTTCTTTCTTTACCTACTAGGACAAGATAGGATGGTGGCTGCTAGTACCTAGCCTGCCTTGATTTACCTCAAATATTGAAAAGGGGTAGGTCTAGAGGGTAGACGGCAGATTATATATCTGGCTAAGTATAGTGTTTGCACTTTAACAATATTGTTATTGTCCTTATGTTTTTTATTCCACTGAACTGTAAGCAATTTGTAAATCAGCAGTATTCTATCAGTTTGTTAAATGAATGAATAGATGGATGATAGATAGATAATATAAATTCATACTTTCTTCTTCTGACCCCCATGTAACTCCATTGTAAAAAAAAAAAATGCTAATGTGCTTTATTTTTTAGGACAAATTTGCAGAAAAATTGTGAAGATAGTACACAGAGTTCCCCAGATCCCATACCCAGTTGATTCTACTATTGATAGATGTTAGATAATTATGGTATACTTGTCACTATTAATAAACCAATAATGATACATTGTTATGAACTAAGCCCCACTTTATTCAAAGTTCCTTTGTTTTCCCACTGTCCTTTTTGTGTTCAAGTATTCCATCAAGGATGTCAGATTACATTTAGTCATTGTATCTCCTTAGGTTCCTCTGCATTGATAGTTTCTCAGACTTTCTTTGTTTTTTGTGATCTTGAGAGTTTTGGGTAATGCTAGTCAGATATTTTGTGAAATGTCTATCAGATGGGATTAGTCTGATGCTTTTCCTATGATTCAACAGGCATTATGCATTATCAGGAGGAAGATAGATAAAGTGTCCTTTCATCAAATGGTGAAGGGGATACACATTAACAATATGAGCTATTACAGTTAATGTTGAACTTGATCACATGTCTGGTGTAGTTTTTATCAGATATTTCTACTGAGAAGTTACTTTCATCTCCCTTCCCATACTCTGCTCTTGGAATGGAAGTCACTATGTGTAACACACATTTAAGGAGTGGGATATTATCTTCCACCTCCTTCAGGACAGAGTAGAGTGTCTACATAAATTATATCTCTTCATGGGAGATTTATTTTTTGTCATTTATTTATAATTAATTATTTTTCAATTACTTATTTATGTAAGTATTGACTAATGGATATTTATTTTATACTTCAGGTTTAATCCAATTCTAATTTATTTGTTTTACTTTTCAAATTTATTCTATCCTTGGCCATTGAGTGCTTTTTCATTTGGATCCTGAGTTGTTTTATTAAACCCCTCATCACTGTGGTTTTGTTTTTAAGTATGCCTTTATTTCTGGTACTTCAAGATGCAACAGGCTCATTTTATATTTCCTGTTCCAGACCTAGAATCAGCAGTCTCTCCAAGAAGAGTTTTTTCCTTTTATTGGACAATGGTATTTGAAACCAAGATCAGGGTGCTAGGTATGCTCATTGCTACTAGCGTCTTGTTGCTTCTAGACTTTCTTAGTTGAAAGAACAAGGCAATATATGTATAGATAGGGCAGAACTAAAATATTTGTTTCCTTGATAATCCTGAGATCTGAACAAGAATAATATTTTTTCTTATTTTAAGTATGGGGAAACAAGTTTTGGCATCAAAAGAATAAATCTATAGTCATACATTTTGTTTTGAAGAGTAGCTGGAATTCAATTCAAGAATGCAGAGAATTTATTCTAATACTTGGGCCAAAACTCTTCCTCCTACATAATATGACCTCTTGCCAAATGTAAGTCATTTGATGTCCCATTGAATTGCAAAGGGTTTTTGAACATGTCAGTTTCTCATACTCTAAAACAGATAAGAATTCATGTGTGAGCCTATATGCTCCTGGCATATTAAAAATTCCCCAGTTTCAGTAACTTTTTGTCTTCTTAAGGGGAAAGTAATGCAAAGAATTTAAGTTATCAGTTGCTCAGTTACCCGAGTAAGACATTGGATACTGGTGTGATTGTTTACTGAACAATCTAAACCTTTGGAAACATCCATTAGTTGGGGGATGCCACCCAGGTGCCCCAAATATTTCATTCTTTTATCTCCTAGGCAGATACAGTAAGGAAAGTGAAAGGACTAGCTGCCTAAAACCCAGAGGGGCTTGGTTTCTATAGTCATTGTTAATGGCAGTGGTGATAATCTCTTAGATTCATTTAGGGGAGATAGATAAAGCCTGGCTCAGTAGCTTTACCAGGAGTGGTAAAGGACCTAAATTCCAAAGGAAAGAGATCTCTTCTGTGGCTCTGTGTGACAGAGTTCTATGTTTTACTAGTATACAATTATTTCACTATGGGGTATGGTTTCTTTTAAAGAGTAGGAAGAATAATTGGATCAGATTCTCTACCAAATAGCAACCATTTTATGAACTCGGAGGCACTGGAGGAGCCATAGAAATTCTGAGAGGAGAAAAGGTCTCGCTGACTTGTACTGGTCCCTCAAAGGCCATCCACTACTCTGAAAGAGAAAATGCAGTAATATTTACCTTATCCCTTGACATTTATGTCTAACAGTGTGCCTATGGTTTCACCATTAGAACGGTGAAATCTTGATTTTGCTTTGGAAGAAGAAATGTGGCATGATGCCAAGGAACCATTTGGCTTTTGTCTGAAAGAGACATGAGTTTTGTAGCCAAGTGCTTAGGCTCAAGGCACCAACCAGTCATAATAAAGCATATTGTATCTTATAATTCTTGTGTATCACCTCCAAATTCTCTTAGCTCTGCGGTCACTTTTATGACATTTGGTTTCGAGTAGGCCTTGGCTAACTTTCTGCTGGAGCAACATACAACACATTGTTTTCATCCATGTTATAAATATTGTTGTTTCATGCCCTAAGTCTTCTTTGATGTGTATAGATGGGACTGCCATGGAAAACTGCTCTGTTATCACTCATGTGCAAACTGGAAGGGCAGGTTCACAGAGCCAACTTTGGTGGGAATAAAGTTGGGTGGGTAAAGATTTTTCTTTTTTTTCTTTTTTAGGTTTATTTATTGTTTTGAGAAAGAGAGAGATCAGGGGGGAGGGGCAGGGGAGAGAGAGAGAGAATCTCAAGCAGACTCCCCTCTGAGTGAGTAGCCTGATGTGGGGCTCAGTCTCATTACCCTGATATCATGACCTGAACTGAAACCAAGAGTTGGATGCTTAACCAACTGAGCCACCCAAGTGCCCCAAATATTTCTTTCTTTTATCCCCTAAGCAGAAAATTTTGATAAATATTTCACAAAACTCTTTAAAAGTTCCCAGTGGAATGTATACCCACCCTGGTGACCTGTTTGGTAATCTATAAATTTATTGGCTTTCACTCCTTCTCTCTTCCATTTACCTGCTCTATACTCTCATTTTCTGGTATCATATTACCACATATCCTAGTTTCACAGAAGCCCTTTTCTTGGGCCCCAGAGGAAGACACTTGCTTTAAGCTCTTGTTCCTTAAAGTATGGTAGGTGTACCATCAGCATTGGCATTTATATTATTAAATGATATAATTAGTTAAATGAGTTGAATGGCATGATTATAAGATAATACAGAACACTATAGACTTTGGGCTGGAAATCATACATTCTATGCTGTTTCAAGGGTAAAGTCATGGCACGAGTCTTGGAAATTGATATCATATAGTAACAGAGGCCCTTATGCTATATAGTAACATAGGTCTTTCTTATAAATTTTTCTAGAGACATGCAAAAAGGAGGCTGTAAGAATTTGCGTAATTGTTAAAACATGTTGGGGACTCAAATAAGGATCTAAGGATTGGATTATAAAGGCTCCTATTTGGCATCCTTTTCTATAAACATTTAACCTATTGTATTTATGAAACACCGAAGAGTGACAAGAGATTAGCAATGAACAATTTACTGATTTTGCACTGGTATCCTGCTAATGCCCAATCTTCTTCTACTCTAAGCTTATTCACATCTTCGTGAGTTCCTAGTTGTCAGTTCCATTTGTATGTATTTCTGAAATTTCCTTCTGTAACCTTGAAGGTGCAATTTGCTCTCACCCTGATCTCATTCTATGTTCTTTACTCTAAAAAGGATTCAGCTGTCTTTTCCTCTTTCAGCTTCCTTTGAGGGGATATATGATCATAAAACTCACTGAAGCCAACCATGGAAATCACACCCTCAGACTTTATTCATTTCCTCAAAGGTCAGGAATAATTTGGACCTCAGAGAATTGTTGTGGTTGTTGTTGTTGTTGCAGATGATCACAAGCTCTGCACATTTTCCCATTTTTTAAATGGGTCAAATCAGTATAACCATTATTTCTCAATAAATGTAATGATACTGTATTGGAAAATCCTCCAAAACATGGTGCCCATGTAGAAAAACTGCAATCAAAATTCTCCTTCTCAAAAATCAATTTTTCCCCCTTGGGAGTGAAAAAAAAAAAAATCAGTGGACCAAGTTATCACTAAGGATTCTTTGATGTTTTATTTCTTATGATTTTCTCATTCACTACAATTTATTTTTATCAGCAATTTACAAGGTTCCCTTGGACAGGAAAATTACATACACCATGGTGGGATTATTTCCCTTTTCCCTTTTGATTATGAATTTTGTTACCAGAATGTATGCAAATTCTACACTGAGCCCTGTGATTTGAAGATGGATAATAAGAATCAGGGAATCAATACTTAGTAAAATAATTTAGGAAAAGAACAATAAATTTTTGCATCTGAAGATTAACTTGGTTGTTTGTCTCTCCCTATAAAATTAGTTTTGTTCAAGGCCTACTGTGTAGGGAAGCCCTTAGGGAAATAAAGTGGTGCATTTTTCATTGTCTTCAAATCTATTTTCTGCTTGAACAGAGTCAGCATTAAATTTAAAGCAAGAAAATCACTCGCTGATGGAAGTCTCAGCATAAGAAGCGTAGTAGAAAGGTCCACTCTCTTCTGGGTGTTGATTTTTAAGTCACTCAAGTGCACATATTTCTGACAACATAAACACCAGGAACTTGACTTAGCAGAGCTTGATCACCTAACCCATATTACAACAAGATGAAATATATTTTTTTAAAACATCAGTATTGCTATCTCTGAGTAATCTGATAGAACTAAGAACTTCACCTATTAGCTCTCAGAGATCTGGATTTAAATCCTTACTCTTATTCTTATTAGCTGAGTGATCGTAGGTACAATACTTAAACTCACTGAGTTTTAGTTTCCCCATTAGACCAAATTTCTATGACTTTTATAATCCATGCTATAACTATTATATCAGGATTTTCCTAAAGTGTCTGTAGCTATACAATCATTATTACTAATAAAATAAAATGAAATGAAATAAAATAAAGTGAAATAAATTTCCAATACATCATTTTCTTCAGATCTCATTTTTATGTGCTATGTCCTTAGAGCCCATGGCATATCTATTCTTATTCCATGATACTTTATTTATGATGTACAGATATCCATCAAATGTTTGGCATTACTAAGTCTACTTAATCCTGTTAGAGTGCGACCTCCATAAGTCTGTTCTGCATGTCTCTATTTCCCTAAATCAAATGATCCATTGTAGTCCCTAGAAATTAGTAGGTTCTTAGTAATTATTGCTTTTTCTCCTATTTAAGTATAAATGTAAATAACGTAAATGTCGTTAAATGTAAAAGGTTTGAATGGAGGGTTGTCTCTAAATTAATTCTAGCTTTGGAATTTTCTGCTTGAAAGAAAGGCAAGAGAAATAATTCAAAAAGTCCAACAGCATTTCATGTTAGAGAAAGAGCTGTAAACAAGCTGGTTGTGACTAAACAGCATCCCGATTGATGGCTCAATTTTTTTTCCTCCTTTTAACTGTGTTCATTTTTCAGAGTAATGTGTGTTGCTGGAGGGAGAGAAAGGTCACAGTAGCAGAAGATCACGTATGTCACCTCCTGTGTCACTACTAGGAGAGTCTACCTTACCATATTCACCTCTCAGCAATCTCCTGCTTATTTTCCATTTTGCATTTAAAGCAAACTCATTTCAAGTATGTAATCCAGGGAGCAGTGCCATAGGAAGGAAGGCAGCAATATGGCTGGCACTCATATAATGTGCTCTTGGAAAGTTTTCCATCGACAAATATTCAGTTTTGTACCTTACATTTGAATGCAGATCAGCCAGCTGAATAACTCCTTGTAAAGAGGCCCAGTGAAAGGCAATTCACCTCTTTGCTTAACCCAATATTCTGCTCAACAAAGTTCTTCAGTAGACAGTGCATGCACAGCATGTTAAATTTTAAATAATGAGAAAGGCAAATAGAAGTAGGAGAGAGAATAACACAATTGAGATTTATTCATTTATTCAACCAATATTTAATGAGCAATTATTATGTGCCATGCACACAATTTCTGGGATTCCAGAAGTCCACACTGTGATGAAATTGTTTAGTCAAAAGAGGAAAAAGAGAACAAGTATACAAATAATTAAAATGTGCTAACAGATTGAGAGAGTGCAGATAAAGGACATATGGAAGGAATATGATACTTGATGACATGGGGGACAAGAAAGGGAGGAAAGTTCATAGCAAGCCCTGTCTGAGGTGATAAAATTTGAGCTTGAAACTGGGAGATGGTACTTCTTCTTCTGACCAAGATGAAAGAGCAAGGACTGGACTTAACTTAGACATGAAATATCACAAAACAAGTAAAATAGTTGAACTAAAGGTTTTTCATGATGTTGGATGTCACACAACAAAGGTACCAGGCCTAAGTATTGGCAAGCAAAGAAAGAAAGCCCTATTATTGGCTTAGCTTATTGTTTAGAGAAACTTTCCAGGCTATAGTGCAGGTAGTAAAACCTAGGCAGCATGCAGCTGTCTCCCTGAATTAAAGAGGCAGGGATGAAAATGTAGGATATACTGATGGATAAAATTCACACAACAGAGGAACTGAGGAGAGAGCTACTTACAGAAAAAAACATATCTGTGAAAGGTCTTCATTGTGTAACAGTGCATGCATGAAAAACAAAAAAACAGAAACAAACAACAACAACAACAACAAAACACAAACAAAAAAACCTGAAGCCAGGGAAATGATCACCCAGAAAGATAAAAGTTAAGAGTGCCTGGCACTTACAGAGGTCCACAGTGGTTACTGTTCCCAACAGCCAGACTAGGGATCTTCATGATTCATGGGTCATTGGGTATAATACACAGGGAAATAGCCCCACACTGAACATTGAAATCATAAAAGTCAAACCCTGAAATTTGTCCCCAAGTTTCCATAACTGTGTCTAAGAATGAGGTTTAATCATATCTACTGGGAACAGAGAAGCATCCACTCCACATGCTAAAATTTGTAATGTTTGGTATACAAAAGATTACCAGGCATGCAAAAAAGCAGGAAAATATGGTCTATAATGAGAAGATAAACAAACTAGCTGATTAGCTGAAACTGATACATAATTAACACAGGCATTAGCAGAAAAGAATATTAAGATGGTTATTATAACTGTATTTAATGTGAGCCAAAAGATAAGTGAAGACATTGAAGATATTAAAAAAAAAAAAAAAAGATACAAAAAAGACAAACCAAATTTCTAGAGATGGAAATTGTAATTTCTGAGGAGAAATATACAGGGGATGGAAATTATAGAAGTTTAGATATTACAGGAGGAAAAATGAATAGTGAATTTTAAGACATAGAAATAGATACAAATAAAAAGAGAAAAAAAAAGCAGAATTAAACAAAAATTGCCAGTGAGTTCTGAGACAAGTTCATGTGACCTAATATATTTGTAGTTATAATTCGAGAAGTAGGGTAGAATACAGAAAAATGTATTTGAAAAAAATGGCTGAAAAATTTCAAAACTTGATTAAAATGTAAAATTCACAGATGCAGAAAGCTCAATAAACTGTAATCAGAACTCCAAAGCAGATCATAATCAAATGCTCAAAACTAGCTATAAAGAAAAAAAAAATTAAAGTACACATCATGCACACAGACACACACACAAACACAGACACACACACACAGAGTGAAAATGGCAGCAGAAACCTCATTGGAAATAATTCAATCAAGAGGATAGTGGAATAATGTATTTAAAGTGCTAAAAAAACAAAATTAGCAACCTAGAATTCTTTACCCAGCAAAAATACCCATCAAAATAGAGACAAAATAAATACTTTTTCCAATATACAAAAGCTGAAAAAAATAATCACCAACAGGCTCACATTATAAGAAAGTTTATAAAAATGTCCTTTAGACAGAAGGAAAAGTGTACCATTTGGAAATCTACATCTGCACAAATGAACAAAGAGCACTGATAAATGATAACTCCATGGGGAAATGCATAAGGTATTTTTCCTTTCATTTAATTTTTTTAAAGGCAATTGCCTGTTTAAACAAAAATATTAATAAGTTAGTGAGGAGTTTTATTAGCATACATAGAAACAAATTATATGACAAGAACACACATTTTGAGAGGAGAGAAATGTAAGTACACTACTGTAAATTTCTTATATTAGACGTGAAAGGATATCACCTGAAGGTAGATTTTGAAAGATTATGATGGATATTGTAAACCCTACAAAGACCACTAAAATAACAAAATGAAGAGTGATAGCTAATAAGCCCCCAAAACAGAGATAAAATAGAACCATGAAAAAAATTATTGAATTAATTCAAAAGATGACAGAAAAACAGAAGAAAAGGAACCATAAACAGATGACACAGACACGAAGTGAGTAATAAATTGATAGGAGTAAAACTAATTATGTAAAATTCAAATTAAATATATACAGTAAATAGCCATGGGTTAAAGAAGCAAGACGCAGTATTATACTGGCTGTAGGACATACTCTTTTTTAAGAAACAAATAGGTTAAAATTAAAATAATGGAAAAGGATATACTATGTTAATACTAATTTTAAAAACTTGGATGTTAATATTGCATAACATTAAACCAGTAGATTTCAGACCAAACATGTTACCATAGGCAAAGAAGATCACTTCATAATTATAAAGGAGCCAATTCTTTGCTGAACTTTTATGCACCTTCCAATACATGAGTCAAAAATGATATAACTGCACAGAGAAAGAGACAAATCTACAATTATGGGCAGAGAACTTTACTACTATCTCAATAATTGATAGAACAAATAGAAAACCAGTAAGGATATAGAACATTTCAAAAACAGTATTGACCACGTTGACCCAACTGATATTTATAGAACAGTCTTCCCTAAAACATGAAGGAGTTGTACTCATTAAACTCCAAGATGCAATACTGAATAATGTTTGAGAAACAGACAAAAATTAAAGTTTTGGATTATTTTCATTTCTCCCAGTATGATGATCACATGTTGTGCTCCTGAAGTAAATATCCTAGTTGGCATCTCTGGACATTTCCCATTTGAATACTTCTTCTGTATCTCTCGAAGGGATATCTGCTAACCTCTTTGGTTTCTGAATTTTCCTTTGGCTATATTGCCAAATGGATTTGTTCTAGAGCCAAGCCATGGAAGTTCCTCTCACCTATCCCACCGAAGAATCTGACTGTATCTCGCATAGACTTCCAATATTAACCCTCCAATCTTACCAGAGTCTACTGTCTTCTTAATATTTTTTTTTTATCCTGCATCCCACAACCTTTCTGCCACTTCTCCATACTCCTCCAGCATCTCCATAAAATCTTCACTTCTGGGTTAGGGTTTGTGTATATTTATCACCATCCAACGTGATTTATATTGAAACAAAGATAATCATAATTCATTTACTATGATCAAAAAAATAAATTTAATTTTAAGAGAAAAGTGTGTGCTTAGTTCTAATAAATAAGTTCTAATGTTGACTAAGTAAAGAAGAAAAGAAAATAAGATTAATTTCTCATTTCCTGGAATCCTGCAATGCTGTGAAATGAGCTTAATTATTCAAAATTAATATGTAAAGACATGTTTGGAGGTCATGATACTCAGACAGCCACACATACATGTATGCATATGTGTGTGTGTATGCAGTACATATATTTATATATTAGATGGATCCAGTTTCTGTTACATACAAACTGTAAGCCCTTGTATAAGCCATACAACCTCCCTGACATTCAATTATCACAGCTATAAAATGAGCGTACTGACCTCTGCTATGCTGCTCACAGGGTTATGATGAGGGATCTGAGGGAAAAATGACATGAAAGTGCTTAAGAATATGTTCAACTCTTTATGTGCATGAGAGACTTTTATTGTGTCTAGGGCTGAAATGGAATGAAGGTAATAAGTTAGTGATTCTCAAAGTTTTGATTGTAAAAACTTAGATATCACATTAGATATATTTAATCAAAATGTTCAGTTTGTCAGTGGTTTATGGAAACGATTGGGCTTTTTTTTTTCCTGTCTACCTCTTAATTGTTTATGGATTTGAAAAAAAGTTATTTAATCTTAGTTTTCACATGGGTTGAATGTGGGAAATAATACCTGCTTCAAGAATATCTGCAAGGGGGGAGTATAGGTGGCTCAGTTGGTTAAGCTTGGGACGTTTGGATTTCAGCCCACGTCATGATCTTGCATTGGGTTCCCTGCTTAGCAGGGAGTCTGCTTATTTCCCTATCCCTCTGACCCTCCTCCTGCTTTCTCTGTCTCTTTCTCTCTCTTTCTCTCTCAAATAAATAAGTAAATCTTTAAAAAAAAAAAATCTGTGAAGTTTAAATGAGATAATGTAAGAATCACAACTATAAGATACACGTAATACACAATCTCATGTACTTCATACATATACATATGGATAAAGGCATAGAGAATATAAAATGGTGAATTATTTAGTATATTTCTTTGTTCACATTAGACCCTTAATTCATTCCGTGAAGTTGTGGTGTTCACTGATGCTCCCAGGGAACATTTGGCAATGTATGGCAGTATTTTTGATTGTCTCCATTAGGGGGCAGAAGAGAGCTAGTGGCATCTCAGGAGTAGAGGTTAGAGTTGCAGCTTGTGCATGCTGCAATGCACAGGGAGGGGGCGGTCACTCACAATACATCAGCGGGCTCAAATTGTCAGTAATGCCAAGATGTGAAACCACATTATAATGAATAAACAAAGCAAAGGCCATGCAGGATTCTATCTTTCATATATGTACAGCTTTTAACAAATGAAAAATTTGTGCTTAGAGAAAACAAGTAAAAAGATATATTCTGTGACTTTTCTTTCTTTTGTCTCTTCTTTTTTCGCTCATATTTTTCCATGGACATTTCTCTAGTTTTGTCAGTTAGTGGTCAGCAGGGTCCAATAAAACAACCACATCTTATACAGAAGCTCTGACTATTGTCATAATAAAACTAGAACATTGTGCCCAGTATGGTGACATTATTCCTGATTCATTTCCATCTTTCTTTTTTTTTTCTTAGAAGACACTTAAATTATTTCTAAGAGGCTTTGTGTATGTCTGCCTGTATAAACTATATGCAAGATGTGGGCTGTTTTGGGCTACAGATAGGCAGTCTTCCAAATCTTGAGTCCTGTTCCTAAAGGCACTAGCAGGATCATAACTGTCAATTATGATTGGCAGGATCATCCATTTCCTGTGTAGACTGATTGTACCAAAAATTAAAAAAAAAGTTTTTTGAAGGAAAACCTTAAAAATACACCACAAAACCTTGTATTCCCCATCTAAACTAGTAACAGTTTCTTGCTGAGCAAGAGAAATTGATCAGATTGTCATTGGTAATCCCAGATCATAAATCCTATATACACGACCCTTCAAGAGATGCCTGATCTCTTGTTGTAAGCCAGGAAATTGTTCTTCCCATCAAGAATGCATTCACGTGTGGCAGCACAAAAGCAGAGGTTCAAAGGCACAGAGAAAAGTGATAGGGTTGCATTTGGGAGGCAATAAAAGTCACATGAATGACATGAACACAAGCCTATAGATGGGAGAAGTTGGAGAGTTACCCTGGAAGGAATCCAATACAGGAAGGACATTTTACATCATGTTTTTGTCAGAGAAGTCACTCTGCTTTGTTGTTGTTGTTGTTGTTGTTGTTGTTGTTTTAAATATCTCATGGTTGTAGTAGAGGGTGAGGACATTCAAACTGAATAGCCATAAAATAGACCCTCAAAATGCTCACTGAGATGAATTAATTAAAACTCATTAAAACTCAGGTAGTTACTTGAGATGAAATGAGTGATTTCCCATTGTTCTAACAGTAGAAGCCAAAATCCTTTGCATGGTATGAAAAGCTAGCTTTCTGTTAGTGCCTCAAATCTTGTCCTCCACATCAAGCTTTTACTTAAGCTATTCTTTGAACCCAGATTTTAGACAATCAGCTCCTGTTCTTCCTTCAGATTGTAGCTTAGAATCTACTCCAGGGATATCTTCCTGATCCCCTGACTACAATACACATACCTCTTCCTTTACATAACTTATTTTGTTTCAATCGTATATTATTTTATGTCGTTATTTGATGAATCTCCTACAAGATGGTGAATTCTATAATAAAGTTAGGGTCTATGATAATCTTTGCTCACCAGTTTATCCTGTGTCTTTACATAGTACCTACTATATGTGGGCCTCTTAATAAACAGTTACAGAATAAAGAAAAACATAGATAAATGAATGAATGGGTCTGCATAGCCTGTTTTCTTAGGCCTTTCTCAGCACAGAGAAATATGATAAAAGTATAAGGTGTACTCTTGTGGAAGTGTCTCATAATCTAGTAGGGGATTTTGATATTTGGGCATATAAAGCAAAACAAATATGGTTTAATAATGTTATATAAAAGAGTTATATATAGTTATATATATATTATAGTTATATATAGTTATATATATAAAAGTTATATATATAACTATATGATAGTTATATATAACTATATTTGTTTTGCTTTGTATGCTTTGTATGTATGTATATATATATGTGTGTATATTATATATTATGTATATTAACTATATAATAGTTATATATAATAGTTATGTATTATATATACATATATATTAAATATATAAAATAGTTAATAATGTTATATAAAATAGTTATAGGAACACTGAAGGAGGAGGGTATATAGATTTTTTCAAGCCCCTCGAGAGCAAGGTACCAATGTCCATTAGCTTACCACATTCTAGTCAAAACATTTTTCTTTCTGTTTTTATTTGCCTGTCTTTCAAAAAGGACCAGGCTTGGTTCCACTTAGGTCCCTTGAATTTTATTTTGTATCTGTTTCCTTCTACTCATTTGGTTCTTCTCTCAAGGATCATTTTCTAAGAGACATCTCCCTAGTAATCAAATGTATGGTATTCTTCACTCTTCCCTGGCATTTTTAACTGTGGTCCTATTCTTGTTGTTATTGTTTTTTTTTTTATTGCATATATTACTATTTTAAAACACATTACTTATTTAGTATTATTTTTTAATTTTCTACTTTTTCTCTAGAATATAAGTGCCAAGCGGAGAGAAACATGTATCTTTTTCAACATGGTCTCTCTAACATCTCAACAGTGGCTTGACACCTAGACAGACACAATAATATATTTTGAGTGAATAGATGACTAGAGAAAGGATGAGTACAAAGGTGGAGAAGATGTTATAGGAATTCTAAAGTCTGAATTTGATCTGAAAGAGTGAAAAGAATTTCCTAGTCAAAAAAGAGGAGACAGAGTTGAGACGGAAGGAAGTGTGTGCAGAATCATTGAGACATAAGGGAATCATGGTATTTTGGAGGATTATTTTTTTTTTTCCCTGAAGCATCATATATGTGTTTTGGTCAGGGACCAGACATAGGCTGCGAAAGTGGAAAGGTGAAAGACAGTAAGGCAGATTAGAGAAGGGCTTCCAAGTTAATAAATTCGTTTTTTCTTCTCTGAACAATAGGAATTCACAGAAGGCATTTAGACTGATAAATGAAATGATGCATTTTGTATTTTAGGAATATCACTTCAGCAGTTGGATGGGAATATAATGGAAAAGAAAGTGAATATTGGCCAAGAGACCAGCTAGAAGACTCTTGCCAAACTCCAGGGAGTATTCCTAAAACCTCTCCTGTAAGACTCAGTTTTATTGTCTTTAGCATGTGGACCTGAGCGTCTTAGTGTTACAGTAAACCTTAGAACTATCTATTCTCCTACTACCTTGTTTCATTTTTTAAAAAAATTGTGTTGTACCCTGAATCATTTTTTTCACAGTTTGTAAATGGTAGGGAAATGTAAAGAGAAAGAGGAATAAGAAAGATCAGAGACATTTTCTTAAGCCTCTTCTATTTCATATGCATGTTACCAAAGGTTAAACGATATAAATGCATTTTTAAATAGAGGATAAAAAGAGACCAAGATTATACACATAGAAAAACTAAGGCCAGAGGATATGGAGGGCAAGGGAAGGTCACTATTACCATATGAGACTCAAATAGAGATTATAGGATGGCATATATAGAAGAAAACCAGTGATATTAAAATTAGGAGTACACAGGTGGTTATGAGGGGAAAGATGTTGGTACATATGCAGTGAGCCAGGGACTCAGTCCTGCCCAGGATCCTGCTCTGGATCTGATTCTCACTAGCTGTATGATATGGAATGACCCTATTCCTTCCTTCCCTGAAATTCCCTTGCTCTCTCTCCAAAAAGAGGACTTTGGTCTCAGTTTGTTATTAAAAGCAGGGGTCCCCTGCTTCCCGAAATACTTTAAAGCAGTGACAAAGTCATGAAAATTACATTCAGTATTTTAGAACTCTAAAAGAAATCCTCTTTTTTCCCACGATAATGCTACAGCAATTATCCACAACATCAGAGTTCTTTTTTTAAGTCTAAAAATGTGACTCATTGTCATTTTGTGCTGTTGATGGCTATGATTAGTGATCATATGTTTTGGGTTCAGAGAAATGGAAACGTTATTGCTGTGCTGAAATTATTTAATTCCCAGACAGAAATTGACCAAACATGGAACAAAAGGGAAATGCACATAACCCAAGAGATGCCTGAGAAATGGATTCAGAGTTTAGGGTCCAAATGATGAACGGAGATCATTCCAGTTCTTACATTGGATTCCTTCTTATATCTTTTTAGAGAAGGAAAACAATGCAGTTTTAATTTGGCAGCCTTAAAGAGGCGCTTCTCAGAAGATTTCTTCAGCAGAATCATCAAGAGTTAATGTTATGAAGTGTTAATTTGTTAAGAGGGAAAGACACAATTGGGAATCTTGGAGCTGTCTTGTCATTCTTTCTGTTGAAGTGTCCTGTGGATGTTGAGGATCTGTCTCTGAGAATTTAGAAGCTCTGCGTGGATTTTTCTTATGCCTTCAGAACTAATTTGTTGACTTTACGCATGAGATAAAATATTCTATTTCTGAAACTTATTCTCCCCCAGTGGTGGAGTGGGCTTGCTGTCTCAAAGCAAGCTTACTTTCCTTTTGATAGAAAATAATTTAGAGCATTTGGAAATGTTGATGGCACAAGTTTGTCTAGGGCACTAGTTTGGGAGTAAAAATGACCTGGGAAACTGGGAATATGGGATAGTTAATAACTGGCATTAGAACAAACTCTGAAGCCCCGGGGTACCATAGTGTAATTTATGTATGCATGGTCAACACACACTGGACTCTGCTGGAACAGTCCTGGCGTATGCCTCTTCTCCAAATCTAAGTCTTGATTGGGTACTTTGTAACTCTCAGAAGTGCCCCCACTTTAAAGGATGTGCTATATACTCCCCCTACTTAAATGGGGCTAGATCCAGATCCCAGATTTCTGACGTGTCTTATAGATCTGCTCCATGACTCAGGAACTGTACATAGCTAGGGCTATCTCTCCTTAGTTTGTGACTATTGGCATGGTACCTACCTCTACCTCTCTAATTGACATGGGGATTGGATTTGAGTCGCACTACCTGGAAATGAAAATGCATCTCTCCCCTCTCTCTCTCTCTCTCTCTCTCTCTCTCTCTCTGTCTCCCCCGCCCCAGGGGATGGAGAGAAGAACCGTTATCGTAGCGAATATTCAAACTCTCCTCTGTGTTCTCCACGTGCTCTATATGGATCAGCTCTGATCAGTTAATGTGGAATTTGGTTAGGTTCTGGGCACCAATTTCTGCCTATTTTAGGCTTATTCATTTCTTGTTAACACATTTCTACTGGGGAAAATTAAACTTGAAATGTTGATCCTGTAACTAATGTATTCCATCGTTTGTTTACCCACTGCCCAGCCATCTGATACTAGAACGTATCAATTTTTGGTGGTTTCCATTTCTGCAACTCTAAAAAGGAGGTACTAGGATGTAACTTGGTTGGAAAATCAATAAACATTGGGAGGATGTGTGACAGTAGCTCACTATAATATATGACATATAGTAAATATTGATTAAATGTTAGTTCTTACTTTACCTCATCTGAAATGGCAGATAAGGAAAATGATGCCAGGAAATTGACATGTAAGTCCTCCGAACCTATGATATTCTTGACTTAAAATATCAGTTTCCATGACTTTGACTACACTAGATATTTCATGTAAGTGGAATCATAAGGTATTTGTATCTTTGTGAACTGGTTTATTAGAGTCAGCATAACATCCTCAGTGGTCATCCATGTTGTACATGTAAGAGAATGTCCTTTTTAAAGACTGATTAATATTTCATTGTTTGTATATACATATTTTGTTTATCTAGTCATGTCTCTATGGGCACTTGGATTGCTTCCTTCTTCTTCTTGGGTATTGCGAATAATACTGAGATAGATACGTGGATGTGAAAATAACTTTTGGACATCTCGATTTCATTTCTTAGATATAACCAGAATAAAATATCAAAAAGATATCAAACATATGGTTGGAATCTGAATTTCTGTATGGGGGCATGGCCAAAATATTGTGTATTTGCAAACCTTAGATTATGTGTGAAAGAACATACTTGAGGGGCATGTGGATGGCTCAGTTGGTTAAGCGTCCGACTCTTGATTTCAGCTCAGGTCATGATCTCAGGGTTGTGAAACTGAGCCCATTGTTAGGCTCCACACTCTGTGGGTAGTCTGCCTGAGATTCTCTCAGCTGGTACTGGTTCCCAGATATTCAGTGACATGTGATATAAATGCTCTCCCCATAGGTAAGTCGTGAGGGAAAGGCTGAAGTTAAAGCATTCCCAAAGAAGAGTTGTTTTATCCCCAGAGTTCCAAGTCAAATAAACAGACACACACACACACACATACACATACATAAATTTTTGTTTATCTTTCACTGAAGTTTTAGCCCTTTTAGTGTCTCATTGTTAACACTTGACCTTATCTAATCCATTGTGGGTTTTTTTGTTTTGTTTTGTTTTGTTTTTTGTTTTTCTTTTCCGTTTCTCCCTTGAGGCTCATTGAATCAGAATCGACATGGCCCCAGTAGTAGTAGTTAAAGTGTCAATGCCAGTATGCCACTCTGGTTTTCAGCTTCTGCTAAAAGTTTGGCCCTTGGGAACTCCCCTTAATTTCTTGTAAATTCAACTAGGCAATGCAATACATTTTTGCTGTTTATCCAATATTTTAAAGATTCTGTGATGCTGAGTTTTCAGGAATCTCATCTGCCATATTGCTAAAAATGAAGTCAAAGTATTCTACTTCTACTAACAAACCCCATAATATTTTTTTAATCCTAAAAAAGACATTACCATGTATAGAACTTTTTACAAAGTGAGATTCCTGGAAAATACATTACACTTTTTAATGATATTCTCTCCTGTTGAGTAGTACCCATCCCTCGGCATTTTTTTTTTTCCACGACTCCATCACAAACTGCAAGGTCTTAACTGAGTACTAAAATGCTTCCCAATGCTGCTCTGCTTCTCATTCCTGCCTTGCTCTAAACAGGACTTGCCTCATTCCCTGGTAATAGAATATGACTAGTATTTCCCACTTCTGACATACATGCCGTGTTTTTCCCTTTATCCTGAAACCCCTTCTTATATTTTATTATCTTATTGTTCTCCTTCATATATGACAACTGAAGTGAAGTGACACATCTTCTACAAAGATTTCTTGGGTCTCTGAAACTAACCTAGTCATCTTTCATCCTGGGCAAATAGTGCATGTTAGCAAATGACATACAATTATACAGAATAAAAACTAAATCTCTTATCTTAAACTTTTTAATCCATATTTCAGATACGATCTTTCAAAAGCTTCCTGTATACCTAAGAGAAGTAATCTAAGCAAATGCATTTAAGGCATTATACTTTAACTTGTTAATCAAACTAAATAGTGTATTTTTTGTTATTATTATGATTATTATTTAGAGATTTTATTTATCTACTTGACAGAGAGAGAGAGCACAAACAAGGGAAGCAGTAGGCAGAGGCAGAGGGAGAAGCAGGCTCCCCACTGAGCAAGGAGCCCAATGTGGGGCTCGATCCCAGGATCCTGGGGTTGTGACCTGAGCTGAAGGCAGACAACTGACTGAGCCACCCAGGCACCCCTTTAATCCTGTTTTTTTTTTCTTAGTTGTACACTAGAGATTGTTCCATAACACACACTACTTTATAAAACAAGGATCATAATTCTCACAATGCATTTATCAGTTATACATTCATTTTGTAAGTGGGCAATTTCCTCCTTTGAACACAGGGGATAGCTTGCTCATCTGTGTAACTGAAATGTCGACAGGGCAGTAGGCATAGGGACATTAAGGATATGGTTGTTGAACAAATGAAAGTGAGTTTATTTTCTCCTCATTAATGTATTTTTATTTCAATGGGTAATGTTCATACTGTATCAACATTGCTCAGGAAATTCCTATAACTATTATACTAATGTTTCAGCTTTATAGGGACAATGCTATTCACCTTAAATTGTAAAACACATTTTATTGAACTCAATGTGGTTTAAAAGAGAGAGAGAGATTAGAAATTTGAAGTACCATGGACATTGGTTCATTTAAGGAGAGAAACAATTCAGAAAGCAGTCACTGACATCCTCCTGCATAGGAACTGCATGTGTAGAATCAGCTTTGCCCTTTTGAAAATTTCTAGCTGACCTTTAGAGAAAGCTGAGCTTTTGGGGCTCAGCAGTAATAACATAAAGTGTTGCTACTACTATTACCAATTTTGAACAAAGGAAAACTCATGAAACATTTAAAAAGGTGGCCTTGGTTATTTAATTTTTATTTTTTAAGCTCCTGAATAGAAATAGACTTTTAAAAACAGTGAATATTTAAATGTAGATTGTGTGTCTGTCTGTGTGTGTGTGTGTGTGTGTGTGTGTGTGTGTGTAGCTTTGGAAGTCTCAACAGCCACTTATTAGTTGTACAGTTTGATCAATTTCTGTAAGTCTTTTTCCCTGTTTTTTCACCTGTAAAATAATCATCATCACTGTGAGGCAAATACCCCAGTATTATTGCAAAGATTGAATATTGAAAGAAATACTCACAAAAGTTACCATACACACTGACAGATGTACAGTGTGGAGGAAAGACCTGGATGATTAATCAGGAGATGGAAACTCTAGTTGTGGTTTTGCTGCTAACTCCCTTTTGATCATTCCTCACTGTGATCTAATGAGAAATGTGTGCTGGGTGCTCAGAGAGGCCTTTTGCATTCTTCAAGTTCATGGAGTTCTCAGCTGTAAAACCTCATCATTTATGCTTTATTGTCTCCTCCCAGAGGTATGGCTTCCCACCCAACTTCATTTTAACTCTTCACAACACATTCCTTTCATGTGCCTTGTATAATTTTCAAGAACTTATTGAAGAATCTACTATTCCAAAATTAAGATATATACTGAGGAAAAATAAATACAAAGGGAATGTCTGATGAGAAGACCATTGTTGAATTGAAGTGAGGAGAATTCCAAGATGCGTGGCCAGGCCTGTAAATCAACTACCATAGGCTGGGAACTGGAGACTGTATGTCCAGATGGAGGTCTGGAGGGGAAAGAAAAGAAAAGAAAAGAAAAAAAAAAAAAAAAACAACTAATAAACTATCTGACTTTTTGACCATCTAATGAGTTACATTGAAAGATGTTTTTAAAGAGCCCTCGAATGTGTAGAAATGCTTGGATTTTCAAAGAAAATAGAGAAGAAAATATGAGATGATTGTTATCAATAAGCAAAATAAATATAAACAGAGAATTAAGTCATGGCTTAAGTTTCTTGGCTCAGTAATGAACACTATTTATATAGATACAGCAACAACAATAAAAATATTTATCTGGAAATTGAGACATAATTTATTTGGTAGGAGGGAGTAAGGACAAGAGTGGGAAGAGTTCATTCTACATCTAAAATAAAAGGAAAATAAATTTGAATTGTCAGAAGATAATGGGATGCACATATTTTTTTAAGTGTATGGAGGTAAATACCAATATAAAAAGCTAACTGAATTTTTTTAAAAAATGTTGTGAGGGGCTTGATTGCTTCTGGTAGCAGGATAAGGCTGGGAAAAGTAAATTATTGGACTATGGTTTTGTATTATAAAAATTTGATTACTACTTTTAAACTAATCAGGTGTCTATTTTTTTAAGCATCATCAATAAAACTTAGAATAGCAAATACAAGGGAAATTATTAACTGATGGCATATGTGGAATGAAATTTCAACCTCCCTAAACATTGATGATATGAAAGATATTCTTGCATCTGTATCTTAAAGGCACATTGTATGGCAAAGTTTATTACCAATCAGTACTATAGAGGAAGAGAGCATGGTTTAAGGAAATAATGGTATCAACAGGTGGTGAAAAAAATTACATCTGAGTCTTTTTTTTTTTTTTATGTATGTTATGTTAGTTACCATACAGTACTTCATTAGTTTTTGATGTAGTGTCCCATGCTTCATTGTTTACGTATAACACCCAATGCTCATTGTAATATGATGGTGATGGATATTAAGGAAGGCCTGTATTGCACATCTGAGCCTTCTGCCTTTAAACAGTATGTAATTGCCTTTTGGAGAGCACTAGCACTTTCACACTGACTAAAAACTTCTAGTCCTAGTTAACTGAGATACAAGGATTTTGCTGTTGCTGTTAATCCCTTTTACTAATAATGCCCCTTCTTCTACTTTCAGATAAAGAGGCTCACTTCCGATACAGTGGCCTGCACCAGTCCCTAGGGTGGTCTGATGTCAGAGATACAAGCCCTAAGAACCTTCTGTGACCTAGAACGTTATGGCAATAGCCTTGTAGTTCAACAGGTTAAGAAAAGCTACAAGGAAAACACAAAAGGGCTATCATATTACAGAGATTTCCATCATAGCAGAATTTTATTATCTGTCCCTGAGGGGGGGAATATATATATATATATATATATATATATATATATATATTTTTTTTTTTTTTTAATGTGCACAAAAATGACCAGACCAGTAATGAGATGATAATTTTTCTGGTTGTGTGTTTGGACATTGAGTTTTCAATTTTATCTTCCAGTGCTTCTGAGTATTTTTTCATGTTTATTAATTGCTGATAACAGTTGCCATTAACAAAAAGATATTCCAGAGGCCAAAACCTCAACACTTGTGGCAAAAGAGGAAATTTCAGCATTATAAAGAAACACCTATATTTCTACATTCTTAGTACTGTTACTGTACAAATATTTCAAATTAGATGGAGTCATGGGGACACTTTCTGTCTTCATTATATGCTATCTAGTATCTGGTATCTTTAGGTTCTAAGGATAATTTATTATTATTATTATTATTACTAATGATAAAAATGCAAGAGGAGAATGATAGAAAACTACTTATTGTTGCGATATGGTTTCTTCCCTGGAACATCTATTTGACATAATTTTACTATGGCCAACTCTTAGTAATATATACTTTGTTATCTTCTAAATGGCACCATTCATTTATCCATGAATGCCTGGTTGAATGCATGCATCTATTTAGATGTTCAATAAATATTTACCAGGTTACCCACCTCATGCCTGACCTCGTTCTATGCCCAACAGATACAGAGATGGAAAGCACAATTCATAACCTTTACAGGAGACAGAACACAGGGGCATGGTTTCAATAGGTAATGACCGATTGGGTACTTGAAGTAGAGCAAGGCTCCAGCTTGAGTCCAGGGTAAACTCAGGTCAGTCTGCTACATATTAGGTTCTCCTGTACAGTTGGTTCTGCTGAGCATTTCTAGAAGGGAAAGAGCTAAGACAGGGAGATAGACCTGGGTCCAAAGGAAGGAATGATTCTAAACATGTCTGTGTCTCACCTTTCTGACTGTCCTCCAGCCCACCTCCCTCCAATTCTTGCTGAATGTTAATGTGAGAAGTCACTCTAGAACAATGAATACAAATTATAATTTCTCTCTCTTCTCTTGTAAATCATCTCCAGGAAACCTAATATTGAGACAACCAGGAGAGTCAAAAGCAGAAGTCAGACAAAAAGCAAAGCCTAATTCACTCTATTTCCTTCCTGAGGAACTCCTAGAATTTTCATCAAAACACACTATCTTTATAATATACACTAAAATCACACTGTGAAACCGACCTCAAATAACCATTACCTGCTCTCTGAGTTGTAAGTAGAAGGAAGTTGAAACGATGGAGAAGCATTGCCCCCCCCCCTTTGGCCTTGGGAGTTTTAAATAAGAATTGGGGACCACCTAAAACAGATTTTGGCTCAGATTGTAACAAAACTTTAGAATGATTTCTTCTTAAATTTAGCATATTAGCTTAGTGAACACTCTTAAATTGGGGACTGGAGGGAAACTGTGAATATGTCACTTAAATATTCTTAAGTCAAAGCAAACCCTGTGTTCTTTGTTTCAACAGCTGTTAGGAAAGAAAGGTTTTAAATAAGGGGAATTAGAAGTATAAATTGGAGAAGAAAGTACTATTTCAGATGTTCCTGTATTTCTGATTTAAACACATTTCAAAGCATCTTCAAATATTGATGACATGAAGACACTATTTTTATTCTCCTAGGACAAAGAATAAAGATGTTTATCTTATACAGATTTTTGCCTTACCGAACATTGCTTTTTCTTGACAAAAGTGTCCCTTCATTGCTTTAATAGCTGAACAAATGGCATTTCCAATCTTCTATAATTTGATCTAAGTATCTGTCATTTCCTAGGATTAATGCCGGATGGACCTGGGAACATTTCTGAGAGTTCACTGCTAAAATATGGAGAGGGTCCAAATACACACCTGGTCACAGGTGATGAGAGTATGATGGATAAGAGAGGCATTTACTCAACAGGAGGATAGACACGGGACTTGCAATAAAAGTCCAAGATTGGCGCTGACCTCTTAAAGCAAAATACTAGCTTAGCTCTCTTTTTAAGTGACTGTAGAATCACTTCACTACACATTTCCCATTTCCCAGACACTGGGCTAAGCATAGTCCTCACGACAAGATTTAGTGTTTATACTCATTTTACAGTTGAGGAACTAGACTCCAAGTGGTTAAAGAAGTGACTTCATTTACATATTAAAAAGTGACAAAGGTGGGATTTTAATCCAGAGCTCTGACTTTAAACCTATGCATGCTGTACAGCATTTTGGAGGATTATAAAATCTTATAATTCTTATCATTCTAGGGCTGAAAAGGATAATACATTTTGATAATCAACAGCTTCTATCTTATACCAAAATTCTTTCGACAATGTAAGCAAAAGGTCATCTACCCTAGTCAAACACCTCTACTGCTTATGTCTCTGAAAAGGTTATCAGGCATATGTTCCCTTTCCAACAACCATGTGTTACTGCTGTCTCCTTCACTCCTTCATCCGCAGTGCCACCAGGCTGATCTTCCCAAATGCAGACTACAGAAAAGCCTTTCCCTTTTAACCCACAGATGGCTCGTTACTGCTTATAGATTAAATTGTAGAATACTTCACAATTTGACAAAAATTCATCTCTCTAGCTTCTTTCTGTTTCACATATATTGAGAACAATACTGAATACAGTTGCTGAATTCTAAGCAGTTTTGTGTCCCTGTGCTCCTGAGTGTACAATTTCTTTTCCCTGAAATTGAGGCCCTAGACTTTCCGATCTGTAGAAAGCCATGAAATGAAAACCCATGGCATGATCAACTCATTTGAGAAATCTTATTAGATTCTTCAGTCAAAACTAGTCTCACCCACTATGTGTTCAGTTGTTTACTTCTACATTTTGTAACAAAACTAGCACATCCTGATTTGTTTACAATGTTTTGTCTCACAGTGGATCATGAACATCTTGAGGTTGGTGTCCATATTATTTTCTCTGTTTCCCTTTGTTGCCATATATGCCTGGAACATAGTAAATGTTTAATAATTTTTGGATGCATGAATTTAATATCAACTATAATGCTGTAAACAGGGCCATGCTTTTCTCTCACTTCACTGTCAGTCTATCCCCTTCTATTTAGATTCTCATTTCATCCTGTTTCCACCTCTCTCTGGACTTAATTCTGTCTAAACCCTGCTTACATATATTTGCCTGAGGCTTAGCTCATCTGGACATGGTTGTCACATGATCACTCTTCTAAAGAACTCATGTATACACAGTGATGATATGGAAAATCTCATTAATTCATGATAATTTCTGGGCAAAGAGAGGCAATGCATAGACAATGCTTAGTGGAAACTTTTGCAATGCTGTTTATTTAATTTTTAAAAAATCCAAGAATCCCCATGATTTTACATGTAACTTTACATGTGACTTTGCAAAATTGCAGAGTACCTAAAGGTTGTTTATGAGGATTGTACGCACTTTTGATTTTTAATTTAATTAATCAAATATTTTTAAATGATGTAAGAAATTTGATTTTTCAAGAAGATTTAAATACTTGAAAAAATATGAAACTGGCATCATGCTACAACATATTTGAGGAGGGTCCACATACACTGTAGATTTAAATAAAAGTCTACAACAATTAAGAGGAATAGAGAATATGATAAAGAGAATAACTGTTAGAAATAAGAAGAGTCATATGTCATCACACTGATCAACCAGCAGTCTAGGGGTGAAGAGCCAATAGCTACAGTCAATATGAGAAGCTTCACAAGGGAAAGATGTATTCCAAGTGTGAACCTTGCCATGAAAGCTACCAGGGATGAAAGGTTAACACATGGAGCAGATATTCTGAGTTCCCCACATTTGAACTATGAAATACATGAACAATCAAATGCAATTCATGCTTAAAATAAGAGCTTCTAGAATGGCTTAGTAATGCTGGTTTCAGACAGTATAGAGAATCTATATTTTACCTTTTATCTTCTCTTTATCTCCTCTCTTTTTCACCTTTGTCTTCCATGTTTTCTTACTAAAAACTGTAAGACTCTTCTGTATAGTTCTATGTGATTTTTCTTATCTTATGTCTTTAGTTTATAAATGGTGTTTTGTTGTTGTTTTTGAAAGTAATTAGTGCCAACAGCAACTTTGTAAGTTGTAGGATGTAACCCCTACAACTATACCTTGTGTCATGAAATATGCTGGTCCTCATGGATTACTGACAATTGCTGAATTTAACAACTTACAGTAAAAAAATCCAAGACTTGGAAAAGGCCTTCAAGATTGTGTAGTCCAGTGGATCTCATCCAGGCTGAACCTTAAGTTTCCCTGGTATGATTTTGTAAAAAATACCAATGCCGGGTCCCACCTGTAAAGATTCTGATTTCATTGGCCTGGAGTTAGTATGATCTCCTTGTCATTTTTTTTATTTGTTTGTTAGTTTGTTTGAAAGGGTCAGTATTTTATTTTAGAGATAAGGAAACTGAGAAATAGAGTGGGAAAGAAACTTGCTAAAGTTACAAAGCAAATTAAAGGCAGCAAGAAGACCCAGACCTATGTATTAAAAAATAGTGCTTCTCAAACTCAGTGTGCCTGTGGCTTGCCTGGGCATTTTTTCTAAAGTTCAGATTTTGATTCAGTAACTCTGGAGTGATGCCTGACATTCTACATTTCTTTTTTCTTTTCTTTTTTCTTCTCCTCCTCCTCCTCCTCCTCTTCCTCCAGCTTTATTGAGATATAATTGACACATAACCTTGTGTATGTTTAAGGAATACAGGCTATTGATTTGGCATGTTTGTATAATGTGATTCTAACAAGCTCCCCAATTATGCTAATGTTGCATTATATAGCTGCAGAGTCCTAAATCACACCTACACACTAAATGATTAGTTTAGATGCAGACACTGCAGAGAATAATCCCATTGTCACAATTAGTTGCAAGATAGAGAAAGCTCTAATTTAGGAAGTGTTATGGTCTCACCTATTTCCCTAAATACAGAATACAAATGGCTTACTGTATTTTCTCCAGAAAGTTCTGTAAATGTTTCAGTGAAGTCTGTATTAATTCACCTGTGAAATACAAGTCACTGTGAATATTTCACATGATGTGAGATAATAATGAAATAAATGAAAATATGTGCATATATTTCAAAATGAGAATTATGCAAGAGAGTAAACAATATATACCATTTACATTTTCATGTAACTTTGCTTTAGATAAAATTCAAACTGCTATGTTTTTGTGGCTTACAGATATTTCAATATGTTTGTGATATTTTGAAATTAACCTTTCTTTTCTGATGAGAATTGGAAATAAAATCTAGATGCAGTCAAAACAGTCAATAGGGTGTCTGTCATGAGGTTCAAAACAGATTAACCATCTTTCTTATTTTAACCCAGCATTTGCTCTACCTCCTTTAAAATTTCAAAATATTCCTTATTGCCAACATTGTTTAGTCCCAAAGCTAGATATCAGAAGGTAAGGTTTATATCCTAGTGTATTTCAATTCATTCACGTAGTCTCTGTATTCTTGCCAAGAAAGCTACATGCATTTATTCAATCATCAAAAATAGCATGACATCTACTATGGGTATGTTACTGTGCCAGATACTGAGAAGATATGGATGAATAAGAAAATTCTGCATTCTCAATGGGATTATAGTATTGTTATAGCAATAGACTGATAACTGAACATTAGGAATCCTGAAGTGTAAGTATTGAAACAAAAGAAATGTGCATTCAAGTTAGACTAGAACAAGACGAATAAATGCTAGAGATGTATGTACAATATAGTACCTATAATTAACAACATGGTATCATGCATTTCAAAAATTGTTAAAGGGTAGATCTCATGTTAGGAGTTCTTAATACACATACCCCCACACACATAATGCAAAGGGGCACAAGGAAACTTTTAAGGTAATAGACATGTTTATTACTGATTGTGGTGAAGGCATTATGTATATAGGCATATGTGTTAACTCATTGAATTGTAGACATTAAATATGTGCAGTTTTGTGTATCAGTTATAGGCAAATAAAGCTGTAAAATATATTAGTCTAGAACACATGTTCAGAGAAGAAATTAAGTATGAAGAGATATTTGAGCTAGTCTCTTTGAAATAAAGGAGAGCTCCCTCAATGGGTGAGTTAAAAAAAAAATTCTAGACATGTGGAAGGGCATGGGAGTTTTACTGTTATTGAAATATGAAACACCACTCATGCCTCTGTGCATTTCAAATGCTGATCATTTTGACTCTACATCCTTTCGTCTCTTCTACAATTATCTCCTATTAATTTATCAAGAGCAAGTGAAAATATAAATTCCTTTATGAGTGTTTTAACTATTTAATCTGGGATATTGATGCCATCTCATTTGACCTGGTGATCAAAAATATGATGCATATTGTTTGTGGTAGATTCTGTAGTCACAGCAGGATCCTCCCTTGAAGGTTAATGTTTCTGATCACCTGCTGATGGAAAGAGGATATAGGATGAGTGTGGTACTTACAGAGGTTGGCTCAATAGGTGTGTGTGAGACAAATATTGACTGCTTTAGTACATCCCCACTAGTACGTGGCTATGAAAGATAGCAGAGAGAGGGGAAAAAAAAAAAAAACGTGGGAAGATATCTGGATGTTGCACATGGTCATTCAATATGTGTGAAAAGTGTAATGGCCTGGGACAAGAATACACAAGGACTTTTAGGTAGTAGCAGATGACTAACCTAACTGGTCAGGGGCCCAGAAAGAAAATGATTGATTCATCATCAGCTTTTCTCTGGGTCTCCAGCTTGGAGAGCTGCCCTACAAATTTCAGACTTGCAGGCTCCTTTAACTGTGTAAACTTATTCCTTAAAAACTCTCTCTCTTTCTCTTTCTCTTTCTCAGTCTCTCTCTTCATCCATCCCTCCCTCTCTTCTCTCTCTCTCTCCCCATCTTTCTGTACATATGCTCAATCTGTTGTTTCCATTTCCCTATAAAAGATTAAAATAACCCTATAAAAGAATAATTCTAGAAATAATGCTAGAAAAGCCAAATTCAGATTTCTATCTTTGTAACATAAGACTTTATACTTTGGTAAAACATATAGTTTATCCAATTTGAATTGAAATTATTTTATGTAGTTTAAGCAAATATTGATGGGAGTTGTTTTGGTTGCCTTTAGAATTTTTTTAAAGCACAGTAACAATTTAAAAAATAAAAACAACAATATTTTCATTATGCACTATCTTTGGCCATCAGAAATCAATCTATTTTCAGATAATCTACTTAAGGATTACAGGGATTAGTCAATACTTTTTATTAATCAACTGTTCAGCTTTAATTTTATTTAAAACCAGCTTCACTAGAATAGAGATGGGTTATTTTTTATTTATTTTTAAAAATAAGAAAGGCATTTGTGAAAATGAAACTGGATTTTGATTTGTGTTCATAGTTCTTACTATTTGTGAATTGCATTTTTAAAATTAAAAGTGCTATTTGGCACAAAATACTAATATAAATTTGATACGATTTTTAAGGGTTGGTCATATTTTGATGTTGTACGTCTTTTTTTTTTTTTTTTAGCTTGTGACTTAAATTACTTCAATAAATTATTTCTAAAGGAAGGTTAATGCACTTTTACAATTCTGCTGTTTTCTTGTAGTAATAATATAAGTTTATTTATTCATTTTCCAAAGAACATGCAAAGAAGTGATTTTCCTTTAAGGGAGGATGAATCATTATTAATGTATATCATTCATAGTCAGTGGCAAATGGCCTAGTCCTTGATTCTTGATTCTAAGTCAATGCTTTGGAAACAGGCACAAGACTTATTTTTGAGTATCCCTGATAAGCTGAGATATATAATAACACATTAAATAAATCAAATCATGACCCAGATGTCTAAACATATTTCCTTCTCACTGGTCACAGCAAGCCAGAGCATCTTTATCAGACTCAAGCAGCATCATTTGCCAACAACACATCTTTGGTCATGAGAAGATGCTTTCCATTTTATTAACAGTCACTCCTGAGTTACTCCAGTGGAATAAATTAGATAAAAATTGAGGGGTGGGATGCAATATAATTAATTTCCCTCAAAAAACATATTTCCTTTCACAACAGAGATGTAGATGTTGCCTCTGATGGTTTTATTCAGTAAGACACAAAATAAGTGATTGGGTAGTAGCCTGAATATTGGCAATTTGGTTGGCTAACACTTAGATTAAAGTATTGACTTCAAGTTATGGGTTCTGGGAAAGCAGCAATTAATTGAAAGCAACACACAAGCCATGATGACATATTTATATTGTATCTCTTCCTACATGTAGAAGAGTATGAGTAAGGTATGCATGGTGATTGAGATTAGGGAGGGGATGACACTGCTGTGAACCTTCATAGTCTGAATCACCTCAGTTCCACGGAAGACACAGAGCAGTAAGCTAGACAAAGCATGTGCAAGTCCTTTTGAACCAGAAACTTGATATCCTAGAAGTAACAACCTGTCCTTCTTACCTGGGTAGTATATCCACAAGAGCTAGAGGAAGGTGGAACATGGATGAATCGTAGGGCTATTTCTGACATTCAAAGTGTGTTTATTTAATGGTATTTACAATCAGTGTTCAAGGAAGCTGAAATGAACCTATTCTGTAAGTAAGACTAAAGATACAAAATCATCTCTGAACCCAGTGGATCTGACTAGATTAGTTCTGAAAATTAAAAAAAACAAACAAAAAAAAAAAAAAAAAAAAAAAACAAATGAAAAAATTGCTTTACCAATTCTGTCTAAGGTATTGTGCTCAGTGATTTCATTTATTTCGTTCCATTTTCAGGAAAAAAAAATATTCTAATGGTTTTATATTGCTTTTATTATGTGAATAAAAATGACAAATACTGGAGAGTTTAAGTATTTTGCCTGTAGTTGCAACACATATCCAGAATACCACATCTATTTTCCCAATACATGTGCTCTTTCCACTGAACAATAATGTCTTCCCATTTAATAAATAAAATAATCATGTAATATAAGTGGCTTTTCTAATAAGTCTATGGACATTGTTAGATGCTACAAGTGACAAAGTTGGGGATAAAAGAAAGTTCTGCATTGAATGAGGACAAAAGTATGTGTCTCTTTTTAAAAGGTATCATTCTGTAGAACTTGTATCCTAATATCATTTTAGAGTATTGTAAAATATTCTAATATTTTTAATTCTTATTCCTGTGAGGGAATGTGGGGAAATTGGATTTCCCCAAATCTTTGAAGTTGGGAATTGTGAAGTATCTAATTATGTTATGTAATATTTGGAAAGAAGTGGCCTTTGCTTTCAGGACAAAACATTTGATTGACAGTATTTGATTTTTCAGGTCACTACTACAAGGAAACTATAGGCGTTTGTGTGTGGAAGCATATCATAAGATGGTGTAATATTGTAAGATGGCCTGGGATCAATGTATGGACCCGAACTCACCACCAGCTTGTGTTGGACATGTAATATGGATATGAGAAATACAATTTAGTTGTGCTAAACTATGAAGATTTTTGATATTTTGTTATTGTAACATAGTTTAGCCTCTCTTGGCTGATGAAGATATGATAGAATAATTATATTTCTGATATATTATTCTTTCCTCACTAAATAGAGTAGCACATAAAATAGCTTATTCGGGAAAAGAAAATACCCGATGTAAGAAGTTGTTTCCACACTCGTTGTATTTCATCTTCCAACAACCTATTTTTTATCATCCCATTTGATAAAGAGTGTTCAGGTACATAGAGGTAAAGGAATTTGTTCTGTGTCCCTGGAGTCTTCATATGAATGCAGATACTCCAGCTTTTAGGCCAAGATTTCTTTCTCTCATCCCTGGCCAGTCCCGGTCCTTAGTGCCAAATCCAATAAATGTGCTTCAGACCCAAATGGACTTTTTTTACTAGGCTTTTCAGCTGCATTTGACATTATTGATGTTGCCCTCTTCAAAATTCTCTATTCCTTTGACTTCTGTGACACCACTCTTCTTTATTCACTCTTTTATCTTTATTTTTTTCTTCATTGACTTCACTTCCTCTGCCTGTCTCTTAAATATTCATATTTTTATGTATTCTTAGATAAGTTCTTTTCTTTTCTCTAACATCTCCAACTGAGTGATCTCATCCACTCTCATGGTTGTAATTCTTATTATTATGCTAATGACTCTAATTTATAGGTAAGTATGAGCTCATTCTGAAATTCAGAGCTCTGTATCTTGTACCATAGAGGTATCTCCTTTTGAATGTCTGCAAGACAACTCAACCTATCATACCCAAAATAAATGCATCCTTCTTCCCAATCTGCATGTTGCATGGTTCCTTGTTTTATAATAAATATCATCGTTCACCTAGTAACTTAATCCAGAAACTTGGACATTGCCTAGAACCTATTCATCATTGTCATCTCAACACAATCTATCAAACTTCAAAATATGTTCATTTTAACTTCTGTATAATGTGGGCATTTTTGAGCCCATTTTCCTCCTTCTGTCAAAAGCTCGGCTTAGTTTTTTTCGTGTCTTTTTGTTTTTCTTAATGTTTTGTTTGGTACTTCCCAACTTCCCTGAACTTATGTATGAATAGTATGAATTCTGCCTTTCATTTGCATCTGCCTTCCTCGGTAAACTACATTCCTCTCAGTGTGCTGTCTCAGTAATATTTCTAATCAACTTTATTGAAATATAATTTATATATAGTAAATCTTACACATGTTTAAATATGGTGTTTACTAAATGTTAACAAATGTAAATACCAATTGTATTAGTCAACTTGAGTTGCTATAACAAAACTATAGATTGGGTGGCATAAAAAATAGAAATTTATTTTCTCACACTCTGGAGGCTAGAAGTTGAAGATTAAGGTCCTGGTCTACTTGGTTTCTGGTGAGAGCCAGCTCCCTGGCTTGCAGATAGTTGCCTTCCTGCTGTGTTCTCATATGGTGAAAAGAATGAGCTCTCTGGTATTTCTTGACTATTCCTATTAGATCAGTGTGCCACTCTATGAACTTATTTATCTTCACTTGCTTCTTTGGGGCCCTACCTCTAAATACAGTGACATTGGGACTTAGATGTTCAGCATATGAATTTTGGGTGGACACACTTCTTTTCATATCACTCATGTGTTCACCACCTCAGTCAAGATATATAACATTTCTTTAACCATGGAAAATAATTTTGGCATTGTGCATTCAACACACTCACACTCTAAAAAATAAACAAAATAAAACTAGTAAACCAATGATTTTCTTTTTGTCCCTACATATTACTTGATCTTCTCTGGAGTTCCATATAAGTGGATCATATAGTGTTTATTCTTGTGTTTTGCTTCTTGCTTTACTCTGTGTAATGTTTTTGAAATTTGTCCATTTTGTCCATGTTTCAGTAGTTCTTTTTTTTTTTTTTTCCCCTGAGCAAGTACTATTTCATTGTATGAATATACCATAATTTGTTTATCCATTCACCTGGTGATGGATGATTGTTTTTGTTTTTGTTTTTTTCCAGTTTGGAACCATTATTAATACAGCTTGTATAAACATTTGTATACAAATCTTTGAGTGGATGTGTGTTTTTATTTCTTTTAGGTGTATATCTAGGAGCTACATGATACATTCAGTTATGATCTGATCATCTTGTACTTGTGTGGGTTTCTCTTTCTGTATGTTGTCTTTGCTCCTAAGGCACAGCCTTTATTGTATCTTAAATGGTTCAGGGTTGAGAATAAGACAACAACAAAATCTCTCCATTCTGGTGGGGCTGGAGTTCTAAGTCTTCAGACACCATCCTTCTCTGTGCACTGTCTCTTCCATCCCCTCTTGCTTTCAAACTCATAGCAGCTGCTCTCTGATCAACCTCAGGCTGTCGTGCCTTGCACATGTTCAACCCAGCCCTCAGCCACAGGCATGCATGCAGGGCTCCTGAGGCCCTTCTCTGATGCTTCACCTCTCAGACTCAGCTCCCCTTATCTGAAGTTGCCACTTCTTCAGTTCAGTGGACAGCTGTTCTCTGCTCAGACTTCATCCTTGTCTGATGAGAAATTTTCTCTAGACAGATATCTGAGCAATGGGACTCACCTTGTGAGCTCTCCTTTTCTCAGATACAACATGGTTGCTCTGCCAACTGCCTAAGCCTGAGAAATGTCACCTCATAATCTTACCCAGTTCTATAGGTCTCATGATGAAAGTGCTAGCCTGGATCTGGCACTACCTGACATAAATATTTTATAATACAATTTTAGCTGTGCTATCCCCATGTGAAAATCTTTTAAATTGTATTAAATCACAATCTGTTTACATATTTTTTCAAAGCACTTTATGCTTACTCTTTGAGTTTACTCTCTTTTTTTAAAGCTTATTTGTGAAATTCTAAATTCCTCACAAACACCATGCTGTTGCTAGTTCCCACCTATGCCAACACAAATATTTTGTTGTTTGACACCCCAATTTATACCTTTGAAAATGGCTGGCTGGCATCCCCCAAATGCTATGATATCATTTAAATATTTCTGCCCCATATAGCAATGGTAGGCTTACTGAAGTACATGCATTGATTAAGTGAACAAAAGTTCTGTGAATCCCAGAGTAGGGAAAATAATCTTTTAAATATTTTAAGTAGTAAATGACCAAATGTCGATCAACAGTATCTGTCAATTAAACAAATGATGCCAAGCTTTTCTGTGTTCCAGGGAAAGAACATCGCTATTTTTTTTTCCAGAGAGAGAGAGAGAGAGACAGACAGAGATAGAGAGTGCAAGGTGAGGGGTGGGAGGGACAACAGGAAGAGAGAGAGAATCTAAAGCAGGCTCTATACTCAGCATGGAGATCATCACCTGAGCCGAAATCAAGAGTCAGACGCTTAACTGACTGAGCCACCCAGGCACCCTGGAACATGGTTTTTTGAAGTAATGAATCAGGTATGAGAAAAAGCATTTAAAAAATATTATTTTAAAAAAACTCCAAATAAGAGAACAGAATGAAAAAGGATAATCGAAAATTTTAAAAATAGTAAGTTTAGAAGAATGTACTTCTGGGGCCCCTGGGTGGCTCAGTCGGTTAAGTGTATGCCTTCAGCTCAGGTCATGATCCCAGGGTCCTGGGATTGAACCCCACATAGGGCTCCCTGCTTGATGGAGAGCCTGCTTCTCCCTCTCCCTCTGCCACCCTCCCTTCTTGTGCTCTCTCGCTTGCATGCTCTCTCTCTCTCTCAAATAAATAAATAAAATCTTCCAAAAAAAAAAAAAAAAAAGGAAAAATATACTTCCAAGTTCTTTAGCCTACTATCTAAGGCTTTATAAATTCCATTCATTTATCTATGAAATATTTATGAATCGCCTCTAATATGTAGTCAATACTGAGCATGCACAAAGATGAATGAGATATTCTTCCCCCAGGATGCCCTTAACAATTTTTTTTTAAGATTTTATTTATTTATTTGAGAGACAAAGAGAGCACAAGCAGGGAGAGGGGCAAAGGGAGAGGGAGAAGCAGAGCAGGGAGCCCGGTGCAGGGCTCAATTCCAGGACCCTGGGATCATGACTTGAGCCAAAGGCAGACACTTAACCAACTGAGCCACCCAGGCACCCCCTTAAAAATTATTTTCTGACCATCACCTAAGAAAAATAAAAACAAAAAATAAATTAAAAAATAACTTTTCAACTGAAAAGTTCAAAAGTGTATGGCTTGAAAGACAAGATGATAAGGAACAATTTCACATATCTCTTATTAACTTAACAAAGATGGAATGAGAAATCCTACATTTTGTCATCATGAATAGGAAGTACTTAAGGTAGTTTGATAAGATTTGCTGTAACAATAGGACTAATGATTTCACCAAAAATAATAAGAAATAACATTTACTTTAAGATTTTTCTTGAAATCATTTTTGTATTCATGTTATTTATGTTTTGGTAACAACTAAATTACACAGAGTAAGAGTCATTATCCTTGTTTTCTGCATAGGAGCCTTGAGGCTCTGTGAGTATAGCAGGTGCTGTCAGTGCCCCATCCACATGTCTTCAGCACTCATCATTTCTGTATGCATTGATAGTTTCCTACTTCCAGAACCTGTGATGTTTTAACTGATGATTTTCTCTGGCAATTGGAGCAGACTTACATCCACAGGACAGACCAGAAACAACAGGTGCTAATGTCTATACTGCAGTCCTTGCCCAAAGATGGACAGGAGTTGGTAGATAAATTTCCCAACTTCCTCACTTTTTTTTCTAAAATACAAGACTTTGATACCTGTTCTTTGCAGGCTTCCAGAGATCTCAAGTGGGACTGAACCTTTTTTTTGCCCACATTCATGTCTTTTTCATCATTGAATTCTGTATTGACTTCTCTTTTTCCCCCATATATCTTCCCCCATTTCCTCAATATCTTCTAGAATTGCTTCCTAAATAAAATACTTGAACAAATCTCTGTTACAAGGTTAACTTCTGGGGAGAAAAGTTTATGAAGGTCAGTGACTACCTTAAACTTACACAGCTAAGAATTGGTAAAGGTGGGGCAATGATACCTGTATCCCAAACATAACACTGTAATTTTCAGCCTCAAAAATTGCACTGAGATAAAGGTTTTCCTGTGGACTTTTGTTCCTGCCATTCTCTGACCACATGTCCTTTCACTGAACAGTTAAAGTAAGGCCATTTAGCTGACATAGCTCAATGTCTAGTCTAGCTCTTTCCCACTAACATGTGACAATTAATTAATATTTTTGAAAAACAGTGCAATTCAAGGAAAGAACAAGTCTTGGAGTAAGAAAGATCTGAGCTTAAATCTCATTTCTACCCCTTATTTGCTGTAACTATTAATGTACTATTCTAAGTTTCAGCAGCCTCTTCTATAGTATGATGGTAATAATAATACAATCTTCATCATAAGGTCTTTCTGTGGATTAAATAAAATAATATACATAAACACTTAACATGGCTTCGTTGGCACTGCACACGTAACCCCTGTTATGATGATGATTTCTTCATTGAGAATAAAACTTTTTCATTTGATTTTATGTTAGTGGCAAATGAATACTTAAAATAAAACTCGAAACTGGCATTTATTGATCTCTTGGAGTAAATAGACAAACTTATGACTTCTTATATAAAGGAAGCTACTCTGGCTATTTTAATGTACAGGTAAAAGTCTCCAGCAGAGCAGTAATCCTCTCATGGGCTTTGGGAAATCTGCCTGTAGAACTTTCATTTCCTGGGCCCAAAGACACTTAAAAAGCAAATAGCCCTATCTATTTCTACCAGTTGCTTTCCCACTGATATTTTCCCTGGCCCCAGGTAACAATATATGAAAGTTGAGCTTATCTGGAAGGCGCTAAATTACTTCACTGCTTTTGTTTAAAAATCAGAATAATAATGTGGCTCTGTCTAGGCAGGATTGTTTATTCCTAAGAATCTGTAATGTACTCCATGAATAGCCAAGCCTATAACCTTTGGCAATGCCAACACAATAGCTATGAGCTATTAGGTGTCTTCAAGGTGGCAGGTCCTTTATACATTTTATATGAATTTTCATGTCAATGCAATGTAGGTAGATAAAAGAGACTCTAGTTTGTTAAGTTACCTCTTGAAGGTCAACCAGCAAGTGCTTGGTGTGGAAGCTGGTTTGTTTTAATCCTGCTCTGTATGATTTCAGCTCCTCTATTTTTTCAACTAATACTTTCTGCCTTTATAGTAACCTTTATATATGTAATATATATGCTATATATATATATATATATATATATATATATATATATATGCCATATATATATGTTTATTTATATATATGTTTTTATATATGTGCCTTTATAGTAACCTTTATATATATAATATATATGCTATATATAAGCCATATATATGTATGTTTATTTATATATATGCTATATATCTGCCATATATATATAGTTTATTTATATATATGTATGTATATTTATATACAGAAAGAAGGGGGAGTTTTAGTTGAAAAAATGAAAAAAAAACCTGCTTAATCTTAATCAGCTCAAATATGTTGACAGATGTATTAAATAATTTACTTATTCATTTGGATTCTGTTTTGTGAGTACTGAATCTGTGTCCCAACTTTGTGAGCCACCAAGAATACAGCAATAGCTAAGTTAGTCTTCATTTCAAGGATTTAGTCTCTAGGCGGGAGACAGTGATATTGCAAGGTGACAGACATTTCAAATTGTGCCCGGGTAAGAGATAGGATGAGGAAATGAAGCTGAGTTGAGTATTCTAAGAAGTCCTCAAAGAAGCATTGATGTTGAATCTGATGATATTGAGTATGTTCTGAGTTCATACTATATGGCTGGTACTCTTCTAATTGCTTCATGTGCATGAACTCTTTAATTTCTTATAATAACCATATATCCTAAATGATCAATGGAATTTTTAGCACATTAAGATAAAAAACAGAGGCTAAGAGAAGTTAAGTGACTTTGTCAGTGTCTCATTGCCACTAAGAGGCAGAAACAGGATTTAGATCCAGGCAAAACAAGCTTATAAGCCAGCACTCTATGCTAAACTAACTTAACGTCAGCATCGGAGTTCATTATAAGGAAGAAAAGTTAAACATAATGAAGGATTCTGATGAAAAGGACCAGCATGTGCTCAATTGAGAGAGTCCTGAATGTAGTTTGTGGTGGTGTGTCCACACGATGGTCTATAATGTACTGTGAGATAAGTTAGCATCAACATTAGAAAACAGCTAAATACACAAAAGAAATTTACCAGAAAGAATCCATGCAGGCATTGAGAGGCACCTCACTTTCTATAAAGTTAGAATGACATTCTCTGCATCTTGATGGTTTATAAGTATGGTATGTCTGCTAGAAGACAGATTCTAAGAACTGGCCCTTTCAGCCAGTAGAAACCTGATTATTTAGATCCTGGTTCATTTGACCTACATTCTTATTTGGTTCTCAACCTAAATGTCTATCTGACTTTCCTTCCCTCCTCCTTTCCTGCCCCCTCCCCTTTCTTGCTTGCCTGTTTGCTTGCTTCCTTCCTTATTTCCTCCCTCCCTCCCTCCCTCTCTTCCATCCTTTGGGCTACTATCCTCTTAGATAATATATAAACAAAGATCACATAGCACATATATGTCCTATCTATGCTTAAATCTCAAAAAGCCAGCATTCCTCAAAACTAAATTTAAAACTTAGGACTCAATCTTTTCATTTTGAGAATGTATAATCTTTTTACTCCCAATCTCCATCTAATTTGAATCATAGCCTGAAATATTGCCTTACACTCCAACACCTTCCACGGATTGCTTAGGAATTCAAGATCATCATTGCCTTCAATCTTACATAGTTATCAATTCCACAAAATAAATTACTTTGAAACTGAACAGCTTAAAATCACAACCATTTTACTATGTCTCATGATTTGGGTATTTGACAGTACAAAAACCATGACACGTATTCAGTGACAAAAGTAAATGAACAGGCATGCACGTAAACTCATAGGTAATAGCCAAATATTGATTGATTGATTATTTATCATTACTCATATCATCTTATTGAATCAATCTATGAAACAAGTATTTTATTATTTTATTTTATTTTATTTTATTTTTATTTTATTTTATTTTATTTTATGCATGGAGTAACAATCAGCCCTTAATACTGACATTGTATTTCAATAAGGCATTACTTATCATAGAGCAAGTGGTTGGTTTTTAATTTTTCATACATTAGGTCTCCTATCCCTTCCCTTTTTTTCCCTATTTATTTATTTATTTATTTATTTATTTATTTATTTTTCATCATTTTAAGTGTACTCTTTAATCTACATTCCCTATTTCCCCCATCCCCTTACCCATTTCCTCTCTGGTAACCATCAGTTTGTTCTTTATAGTTAATAGTCTGTTTCTTGATCCGTCTGTCTCTCTTTATCTCTGTCTCTTGTTTTCCTTTGTTCCTTTGTTTTGTTTCTTAAATTCCACATGAGTGAGATCATATGGTATTTGTGTTTTTCTGACTTATTTTGCTGGCAAGATTTCTTTTTTTATGGCTGAATAATAATCCATTGAATACTCAATATGTTATATATATATATATATATATATATATATACATACTGTATATTACATATACACATATATATCTATATTATATCTATATATCTATATATCTATATCTATCTATCTATCTATCTATCTATCTATCTATCTATATACTACTTCTTTATCCATTCATCAATCAGAGGACACCTGACATCCATAGTTTGGTTACTGTAAGTAATGCTGCTGTAAACATGGGGGTGCATGTATCCCTTTGGATTAGTGTTCTTATATTCTTTGGGTAAATACCCAGTAATACAATGACTAGATCATAGAGTAGTTCTATTTTTAATATTTTAAGGAACCTCCATATGGTTTTCCAGAGTGAGTGCACCTATTTGCATTCCCACCAACAGTGTACAAGGTTCTTTTTTCTCCTATCCTTGCTAGTACTTATTGTTTCTTGTGGTTTTGATTTTAGCCATTCTGAACAGTGTAAGGTGATATCTCATTGTAGCTTTGATTTGCATTTCCCTGATGATGAGTGATGTTGAGCATCTTTCATGTGTCTGTCGCCCATCTGTATGTCTTCTCTGGAAAAATGTTTGTTCGTGTCTTCTGCCCATTTTATAATTACGTTATTTGTTTTGGGGATGTTGAGTTTTACATGTTCTTTATATACTTTGACTACTAACCCTTAATCAGATATGTCATTTGCAAAGGTCTTCTCCCATTCAGTAGGTTGCCATTTTGTTTTGTTGTTTGTCTTCTTCACTGTGCAGAAACTTTCCATTTTGGTATAGTCTCAATAGTTTATTTTTGCTTTTATGTCCCTTCCCTCAGGAGATATAGCTAGAAAAATATCATTACAATTAATGTCAGAGAAATTATTGCCTGCTTTGGGTAGTATAGACATTTTAACAGTGTTTGTTCTTCTAACCCATAACGTGGAATGTCTTTCCATTTCTTTGTGTTGTATTGAATTTCTTTCTCAGTGTTTTGTAGCTTTCAGAGTACATGTCTTTCACCACTTTGGTTAAGTTATTCCTAGATATTGTTTTTGGTGTAGTTATAAATGAGATTGTTTTCTTAATTTCATTTTCTGCTGCTTCATTATTAGCATATAAATATGCAACAGATTTCTGTTCAATTACTTTGTATCCTGTGACTTTACTGAATTCATTTATCAGTTCTCCTAGTTTTTTGGTAGAGTGTTCAGGTTTTCCTGTATATACTATCCTGTCATCTGCATAAAGTGACAGTTTTATTTCTTCTTTACCAATTTGGATTCCTTTTATTTCTTTTTCTTGTCTTATTGGTGTGGCTAGGACTTCTAGTACTATTTTGAGTAAAAGTGGTGAGAGTGGTCATCCTTGTCTTGTTCCTGACCTTATAGGAACAGCTTTGTTATTCACCAGTGAGTAGCTGTGAGTTTTTCATATAAGGCCTTTATTACGTTGAACTATATTACCTCTAGACCAAACTTGCATAGGGTTTATCTTACGTAATTAGATGCTGTACCTTATCAAATGCTTTTCCTGTATCTTTAGGAATGAGCATATGGTTTTCATCCTTTCTCTTATTGATGTCATATTTTAAACTGATTTTTTTTGTGTGTGTGAGTATTGAACCACCCTTGGAGCCCAGGAATAAGTCTGACTTGATCGTAGTATATGATGTAATATATTGTTGGATTTAGTTTGCTAATATTTTGTTGAGGATCATTGCATCTATATTAATGAGAGATATTGGCCTCTACTTCTCTCTCTCTCTCTCTCTTTCTTGGGGGGGGGGTTATCTGGTTTTTGTATCCATGTGATACTGGCCTCATAGAATGAATTTGAAGTTTCCCTTCCTCTTGTATTTTTTGGAATAGGTAGAGAAGAATGGATATTAACTCTTCTTTAAATTTTTGGTAGACTTTCCTGTGAGGCCATCTGGTCCTGGACTTTTGTTCTTTGGGTTTTTTTGTTTTGTTTTGTTTTTTATTACTGACTCTATTTTATTGCTGGTAATCAGTCTGTTCTAAATTTTCTGTTTCTTCCTGCTTTACTTTTGGTAGGTTATGTTTCTAGTAATTTATCCATTTCTTCTATCTTGTGTGATTTGTTGACATATAGGTTTTCATAATATTCTGTTATGATTGTTTGTATTTCTTTGGTGTTGGTTGTTATTTCTCCTCTTTCATCAGTAATTTTGTTTGTTTTGGTTTCTCTCTCTGTCTCTCTGTCTCTGTCTGTCTCTCTGTCTGTCTCTCTCTCTGAATGAGTCTTGCTAAAGATTTATCAATTTAATTGATCTTTTCAAAGAACCAGGTCCTGGTTTCATTGATCTATTGTTTTTGTTTTTGTTTTTAGTTTCTATATAATTTATTTCTGCTCTACTCTATTATTTCCTTCTTTTTACTGGGTTTGGGTTTTGTTTTTGTGGGGTTTTTTTGTTGTTGTTGTTTTGTTTTTCCTTTTTCTTTTCTTTTTCTAGCTTCTTTAGGTATAAAATTAGGTCATTTATTTGAGATTTTTCTTGCTTCTTGGGATAGGCTTATACAGTTATAAACTTCCCTCTTAGAAACATTTTTGCTGCATCCTAAAAATTTTGGACACTTGTGTTTTCATTTTCATTTGTTTTTATGCAATTTTTTAAATTTATTCTTTGATTTCTTGGTTGACCCATTCATTCTTTCATAGCATGTTGTTTAAACTCCATGTATTTGTGCCTTCTCCAGATTTTTTCTTGTGGTTTATTTGTAGTTTCATAACATTGTGATCAGAAAAGATGCCTGCTATGACTTCAAGTTTTGGAATTTGTTGAGATTTGTTTTGTGGCCTAATATGTAATCTACTCTAGAGAATGTTCCATGTGCATTTGAAATGAATATGTATTCTACTGTTTTAGAATGGAGTGTTCTGAATATGTCTGTTAAATCCATCTGATCCAGTATGACATTCAAAGACATTGTTTCCTAATTGATTTTCTGTTTGAACGGTTTTGTCCATTGTTGTAAATGGGGTTTTCACATTCCCTACTACCATTTGCATTCCTATGGATTATTTATTTTGTTTATTATTAACCCTTTTGTATATTTGGGTGCTCCCATGTTGGGTGCATAAATTCTTACAATTGTTATATCATTTTGTTGGATTGTTCCTTTTATTATTATATAGTGTCCTTCTTTGTCTCTTGTTATAGTCTTTCTTTTAAAATCTATTTTGTCCAATGTAAGTATTGCTACCCCAGCTTTCTTTTGGCATCTTTTTGCATGATAATTGTTTCTCCATTCCCTCACTTTCAGTTTTCAGGGGTCTTTTGGCCTGAAATGAGTCTCTTGTCAGCAACATATAGATGGGTTTTTATCCACTCTATCACCCTTTGTCTTTTAATTGCAGCAGTTAGTCCACTTACATTTAAAATAATTGTTGATAGTATGTACTTATTGCCATTTTGCTACTTATTTTGTGGTTGTTTCTAAAGATTTTCTCTCATACTTTCTTTTTGTACTCTTGTGGTTTGTTGGCTTTCTTTAGTGATATACTTGGATTCCTTTCTCATTATTCTTCGCCTATCTATTACTGGTTTTGATTTGTGGTTACTATTAGATTTGTACACAACATTTTATGCATACAGCAGTCTGTTTTAAGTTGATGGTCGCTTTAATTTGAGCCCATTCTTTACTCCTCTCGCCTCCCACTTTTTAGGTATGTTGTGTCATATTTTACATCATTTCATTTTACGAATCCTTTGACTGATTTTTACTGAAATAATTATTTTTACTGCTTTTAAGATTTTTTGTCTGCATTTTCTTGTGTTTTTTTGTGTGTTTTTTTTTAATTTTCTTTCTTTCTTTCTTTCTTTCTTTCTTTCTTTTTTCTTTCTTTCTTTCTTTCTTTCTTTCTTTCTTTCTTTCTTTCTTTCTTTCTTTCTTTCTTTTTTTTTCCCTCTTCATCCTCTCACTCATGGTCTTTCCTTTCCACTCAAAGAAACCCCTTTAATATTTCTTATAGTCTTGGTTTAATGATTATGAACTCCTTTAGTGTTTGTTTGTCTGAGAAACTATCTCCCCTTTTCTAAATGAGCCTTGGGGCACCTGGGTGGCTCAGTAGGTTAAGCGTCTGCCTTCAGCTCAGGTCATGATCCCAGGGTCCTGGGCTGCTTCTCCCTCTCCTCCTCCCACCCCCTGCTTGTGCTCTTGTTCTCTCTCTCTCTCAAATAAAAAAAAAAAGTAAAATCTTTTAAAAAAATAAAACTTAAATGATAGCCTTGCTGGATAGAATATCCTTAGCTGCAGATTTTTCCATTTCAGCACTTTGAATATGTCATGTCATTCCCCTCTGGCCTGCAAAGTTTCTGATGAAAAATCCACTGATAGACTTATGAGGTTTCCCTTCTATGTAACTGTCTTTATTTCTCTTGCTGCTTTCATATAAACGAAATGAATACACACACACACACACACACACACACACACACACACACACAGATAAGTATATATGTATATTCATGTTTTTACTTTGTTACTACTTTTTGTTATTTTAATTACTATATGTCTTGGGTTGGACCTCCTCGGGTTGAATTTTCTGTGGGAGGGGTCTTTGTGCTTCCTACATCTGGATATCTGTTTTCTTCTCCAGATTAGGGAAATTTCCAGCTATTTCTTAAAATAAATTTCTTCAAATAAATTTCCTGCCCCCTCTCTTCTTCTGGAATCCCTTTGTTGTGGATCTTATTATGCTTGACAGAGTCCCTGAGTTCCCTAAGACTATTCTCAATTTGCATAATTTTCTTTCTGGTGTTTGCTTAGCTTGATTACTTTCCATTACTCTGTCTTTTAGGTCACTGATTTAATCCTCTGCTTCATCTAAGCTGCTATTTATTCCATCAAGTTTATTTTTAATTTCATTTATTGTTTTCTTGATCTCTGATTAGTTCTTTTCATCTTTATGTTAAGGGTCTCACTTATGTCCTCTACTTTTTTCTCCAGTCCAGTATCTTCATGAATATTACCTTAAATTCTCTATCAGGCATATTAATTTGTTTCACTTTTGTCTCTTGCTGTGATTCAGTCCTGTTCTTTTATCTGGGAGTTATTTCTCTATCTCCTCGTTTTGTCTGACTTTCTATATCTATTTCTGTGTGTTAGGAAAGTCAGCTCCTTCTCTTGCTCTTAACAGTAATAGCCTTATGAAGAAGAGGTTCTTTAATGTCCTGCAATGCAGTGAGTGTTCCTTGTACCCCATGGCCTGGTGCTCAGGGAGTGTCTCCTGTGTGTGTTGCACGTACTGTGCTGTTGAGTCTTGGCTTCTTTTTTCTTCAGTCCAGTTGTCTTCAGAAATTCTCTTTTCCTATTGTGGGCAGCAACATGTGTGGTGGTCTGCTTGTAAAACAAGACCTGCCCCTGTTGCTGCCAGAACTGAACTCTGGTAAAATGCACAAGTCAGGAGATGTGGTATTGGCAGAGTTTGCACAGGTCTTCCAGGGAAGGGACCTGCAATGCCAGGACTGAGAGGAGTTTGACTTGGATGAGGAGATCCCTCAAAGTGTGAGTAGGGGGGTTGGTGCAAGCAAGTTAGGTAAGTAGTGTTGGTGCTGTTCTGATTCTTGAAAGTGGACATTGTTTATGCTGGGTGTAGGGACCATGGAGGGAAATGATGCCTTCCAGCTTCTTTGTTCCAGGAGGGTATCTTCTAATCCCTGTTTCTCTGGGCAGCACTCTGAGATGACCAAATCACTTTCCCTCGCATCTGCCCTAGCATTTTTCAAACTGCTGGTTCTATGCTGTATCCACACAGGTTGTTCGTCATTCTTTCTCTTTAAGGGTGGGGGCTCTACTTCCTAATGCAGTCCAGGCTCTCTCAAAAGTGACCCCACTGATTTTTAAAATTCCAGGCTTTAAGTCCCACTGGTTTTAAGAACTCATGAAATTCGGTCACTCTCACTTTCAAAGATATGTATTATGGCAATTAGCCCTCCCCATTAATGGGCTCCTCAATGTAAAAGTCTGCTCTCTGTCCTTCTTGATGCCACTGGCTCACTCCCCACCACAGATGGGCAAAGTCTTTTTCACTCCCAGACCATGTTTTTGCCCTTCCCTCCTTCTTTGATGTGGCTTCTTCCCTGCTTTATTTGTGGGGTTTGTTCTGCCAGTCTTCAGGTCATTGTCTGGGTAATTTACACTGATATGGGTGTTATCTAGTTGTATGTGTGGGACAAGGCAAGCTTAAGGCCCTTCTACTCCACTATCTTCCCAGCTGACTGGAAACAAATGTTTTAAATCTCAGCACAGAGTGAGGTAGGGAGAATCATGTACCCTCCCCAAAGATATTTACATTCTAATCTAAGAAACTGTTAACTATGTTACTTTACATGACGAAAATGACTTATTCAATATGATTACAATTATGGACCATGACATGGGAAAATTCTCCTGGGTGAGATCTCTAATTACATGGGTCAGTGAGCTCAATGTAATTACATGAGTTTTTTAAAAGTGGAGAACTTTCCCCAGCTGTGGTCTGAGAGAGATGTTATTATGGAAGAATGGTGAGAGAGATGCTACGTTACTGACTTTAATATAGAGCAAGGGATCCAGGAACTAAGGAATGTGGGTGTCCTCTAGAAAATAGAATAGTCTAGGAAAATAATTCTGTCACAGAGCCTCTAGGAAGGAGTGTAATCTTGATAACCTTGATTTTAGGCCAATGAGATGCATGTCTGACTCTTGACTTACAGAACTGTAAGATAATAAGTTTGTGTTGTTTTAAACCACTAAATTTGTGGTAATTTGTTACAGCAACAATAGAAAACTAACCCACTGAGATTGAGACAGAGGGTCAGAGAAGGTTGCACACACATCCATACACTCCAGACATAGATTTATGAGAGATCTAACTCTAGGCTCTGTAATCTGTCCATCACACTTTCCCATGTTGGAGAACCATATTTTCTCCAGAAGTCTCTCTTTTGTGGATCAAGGACAGATTTTATAGCAGAAGGAGACATAATTTCTCCATCTGACATGAAAATACTTATACAGAGTAAAGATATAATACTACAACATTGGATTTTATGGAAGGTTACTATAAAAAAACATCATTTTGAGGAACATGTCTGTGTCTTCTCTAAACTTAGGGTAGAATCTATTGTCTATTATGCTTGACAATGCCAGTTATATTCACACATGACTGATAAATACCATCTTATTCTTCACTGATAGGAGACACTGTGCAACTAGAAGGGACTTTAATATTACCACAAAACAGCAACTTTATAACACAGTGTATTTCATATTGCCCTTGTTTGTCTAAAAAATGGAGAGTAAGAGTAACAATTTTTTAAAATATGTGAACCTAGCAACAAAAGTTTAACAAATAACTCTAATGACATAGGCTTGGTCAAAAACACATCACTGTTTTTATATTAGTATTTTTTTTTTTTAATTTAGATAGACAGATATAGGATGTGACATATAATACTGGATAAAACACAAAACAGGGAAGTATATATATTTATAGGTTTCAAGTAATTTTACATCTACATATCTGTGTTTCTATATATTTCTATCTATCTATCTATCTATCTATAGATATCTGGGTTTCAAATAATTTTATTTCATATATTGTAACAAAATATCTTTTTATGTAATATAAAATTATAGTATTTTTAATGAATGCAAGAATAAGCATAATATTGAAAATGTATTTTGTGTAGTGCTCTGGTGTACATGCATGCCTGTGAGTACTTACCCCCACCCACCTCTACCAACACACACATTGCATTTAAGCTATATAATACTATATATACTGGGAGTTAAACATAGTTTTTATTTTCAGTGGCAACTCTGGATATTTAATAGTTATTTTCTAAAATGCTATTTTGAAAAAGATTCAGATGGCTCATCCAACTGCCATAGGAAAATACATGCATAATAAAGGATACTGTGGTCACAGTAAAGGGAAGTTGTTGGAAGTGTATTTCTCATTCACCACTTCTCAACTAGGTACATACAACATAGATGCATATACTGTTCTATATCCTGTGGGCTTGTGTATATACAGTTAGTTTATTTTTGAAAGTGATCCTAGAGATTAGTAATAAGGAACTAGAAAGGGAAAATAAGGAAGAAGAAAAAACCAATCTAAGGGTACATCATCAAACTGTCATCATTATAAGCACCTGGGTCTCTATTTCTGAGAACATTTAAAGACTCATGTGGAATATACCTCAGAGTTGTCCATTCTGGGGACAGAAAAGGGAATACCCAGTTCTTCTACCACATTAGTCAAGAGTTTGACCGTGGGTTATTATTGCCTTTGATCTTCCAAGTTTGTGCATTCATGGGATTAGGTTCCTTCAGATATCCCATACTTTGACATCAGAGAATTTCTAGGACACTAAGAGAGAGAAATATAGTTCAGCTGAGACAGCAATAGCTGGAATAACTGGTGGAGGCATGAGAGATGGCTGAAACACATAGGTCAAGATGATAGATAGATAGATGATAGATAGATAGGTAGATAGATAGATAGATAGATAGATAGATGATAGACAAACATATATATATACTTATATAAATGAGATCTTCATATGCAAGTCTTTGTTTCCACCCAGTCTTTTTAAAAAAGGTTTTATCAACATTTTAAAGTACACATGTATGCATCCCTATATGTACATACAGAAATGAAAATGATTTTCCATGGGAATCATTTTATTCTCCCCAAAAAAATCCCAAATCATTTTATTCCCAAAAAAATCATTTATTTCCCATGGTTTAAAGCAGGGTGAGCAAACACTTCAGATAACACATTAATTTAAAATGTGTGAAGTACATCATCACTAACCAGGGCCATCTTGGTACAATCAAGCAAAGAAGCCAAACAGGTGAAGTAACACCAATATAGGGGCTGTATTCTTAACTCTGTGGTGGGGTATCTGTTGTTAAGCCTCTGCCTTTGGCTCAGGTCATGATCCCAGGGTCCTGGGATTGAGCCCTGCCATGGGCTACCTGCTCAGCGGGGAGCCTGCTTCTCCCTCTCCCACTCCCCCTGCTTGTGTTCCCCCTCTCTCTGTGTCTATCTCTGTCAAATAAATAAAATCTAAAAAAAAAAAAAAAAAATCTTAACTCTGTGGAAAGACCCTGGAAAGGCACCAGTGGTAAATATTTTAGGCTTTACAGGCTATAAAGTCTCCAATTCTCAATTGTACCCACTCTACTCTACCATTACAGGACAAAAGCAGCAACAGAAAGTTAATAAATAAGTGAGTATGGCTGTGTTTCAATAAAGCTTTATTTACAAAAGCAGTTGGTAACTTGCTGACCCCTAGTTTTAATAATGGGAAAAATAATTTTTGGAATATGAGATTACATATATATGTGCATATAAATATTACACACATATATATACACACATATTTGAGGTTTTCATTAAGTTATTAAATAAGAATTTTGGAAAATAGAACAAATAAAGAGAAATTACTGAGCATGATCTGAACATGATATGTTAAATCCTATCAAGTAAAAAGAATAAATGAGAGGTCACATGCTGAGAGCATAGGAAATAACATTAAGATTGGAATCAGGAAAATTTGTTCCTAATTCTTTCTTTGCTACTTCATCTTTGTGATTTTAGGCAAAACTCTTAAATCATCTGTGTTTAAATTTCATCATTTTTTAAATGGAAACAATATTAGAAACTTCCAAAGTCGTTGTGAAAGTTAAATGTAACCATATAGAAATACATCAACTCTGTGCCTGCCATACAATAAGCATTCAATAAACACCACTTAAATCTCAATCAGGTAGCTTACACAGAAGGTATGATCACTTCAGTTACTGAAACTGACCTCTGTGCTCACACATTTTGTCTGTATCTACAGCAATAAGGCCGTTGTGCCTAAAATCACAGATCAGCTGTGTAAAAGTCAGCAACATTACCTTCTGCCAGTGGTAGGACCCTGACAGAAGCCTCATGGAAGAATGTCTAGGCAGGAATTCAGGTATCCCAGCAGCATGAGGCAATTTCTGAGGCCTCTCTGAAACATCAAATTCTATGATCCCAAATCACATCTCTTTTTCTTTTAGAAAATGTAATTAACAATAATATACTTTCTAACCTTGGTAACAGCTGAGTTATAAAGCAAAAGCTACCTGAAGATATTTCAAAGCAGAAATGTTAGCAAGCAATTTATTTTGGCAAGTGAGAGCATGGCATCTCCCATCCTTAAAGATTATTGCCTAATGGTTCTGCTTCACTAAGAGATAGGTAACTATGTGACTCTCAAAATGAGTTCACATACTGGGGGAAAAAAAAAAAAAAAAAAAAAAAAAAAAAAAAAAAAAAAAACCTTTCCAGGAATATATCACTAAGGGATGGGGAAGCCTCATCAATTTTTTCAAGAGTCAGTGGGTGAGGCGCAACGTCTTTTAGAATGAGTTTTAAACTTCAGTATCATGGAGTGAGAATTCACAGTTGTAACATTCACTTATCAAGGATCAATAAACTTCATTCTGAAAACCCTTCCATCATCAACAGGGAGAGGAATCTCCCTGCAGTTGCTGTCTTTCTTGGCTGCTGTTTTGAGTGCCCACTGTTTCAAGAAATATTGTAAGCCCCTGTCAGAAGTGAGTGCAATTCAGCATGAAATCATTCTTCTCACAACATCACTTCTTTGGGAATGCATCTCTAAAGTCATTAAAGGTTTACTGAGTGCCTCTTAGGATGCTGCTTACGTGAAATGTGGTGAAGAGATGCAGAGACATGGATAGGAGGGAAGAAGGAGCTCGTATCACCCTAATTGCGAGGTCCGTAAAACATTTCAGTAGAACCTTCTGGTAAGTGTTCTTATAACTGTACTACCATTCAGTTATTTAGGTGATTTCTTATTGCAGACTGATCATAATTTTTCATTCATTAATTTAACCAACATTCACTTCCGTTTAGTATGGCTCAGATCTTGGATGAATACAGAATTAACATGATAAATAAAACACCATCTCTATTTTCAAAGAGCTCATATTCTTATTGAGAGAAATACATGATTTAGAGATTATAAAATCCACCATGAAGATGGTTATGTAATGGAGGTATCTCTTTGCTATGTATCCCTCACCTTCTATATGGACATTTCTCAACAAATAGACACAGATAAGGAGGGGGGAAATATTTGCAATAGTGTTAGATAAGGTTCAGTTCAAAACTTATGTACAACCCCTGGTGATTGTCTCCTTCTGCTAATTTATTCACTTGACTTTCCTGATTTCTCCCCTCGGCTAATTCTTTTGGCTCTGTTACTCAGTGACTGTGATCTTCTCAACTCCATTATTTAGAATTTGAGTTTCAATTAATTTTTTTCTGATTTTAATCTCGGCACAGTTTCATGCAAATGTTTAAGTATGAGCACATGGCTTTATATACCAAATTTTCTGTGGGAAATGCCAAACACCCTCCCCACCTCTCCAGGGCATTCATACAAGGACTCCCTAAATTCATACACCTCTACTCAAACTCACTAAAATTTTAGAGGATCTAGGTAAATACACATGATGTGCAGGAAATATAATCTCACAATCTTTCCTAGAGTCAGTCAAGTCTTGCCAGAGGAGGAAATATTTGAGATGAGACTTAATAGACAAAAGCATTTTGCTACATAGATAAGTTTAAAAGAGCATTCCAGATGGAGAGATTCTCATGTTCAATTGTCTAGAAAAATACAAATATATTTCACATAACCATAAAATCGCTGGGAATTGCCAAATTATCAAGTCAAAGATGAATTGCTTAGGGAGACATGGTTATATCAAGGAGAGGCTTGTACATCTTGATAAAGATTCAACTTATAATATATATCATCATGAACAACCAAAGGATGCCAACAAGACAGTGAATTAACGAACTGTAATATAGTCATCAATTCAAAGGAGATGGGTTAAAGAAAGCAAAAAGCAGAAGCAAAAGGCAATGACTAGAGTCAAGAGGCCACATGACAAGGGTCTGAAATATGACACAGTTGTCAGGGATGGAGAGCATGAAAAAAGCGGGTTTTGAAAATATTGTCCGTGGAGCCAGTGTCATAATAGACGGCAAGTTGGCAGAGCTTCATACAGATTCGGAAGTCAGACTGAATCTGATTTGAAGACCTTTATTTTAAAGTTATCTGCATAGGCAAAATAGCTGAGACCATTGCCATAATTCAGATTGACTAAGGGGAATGTGATGGGTGAGAACAGAATATCAGGGATACAGTCTAAGGATCATGAACCACCATTCATTCAGTATTTATTGATGAGCCTTTTTTAGGCCTAAAATAGGTATATCCTTAAGACTCTAACAAAAGAGGGGTGGGAGAGATGCAAGAGAAAGAATTTCACATTTAACATATTTTGAAAATAGGAACAAAATGCAAAATGCCATCACTGACGTTCACTTACTCATTCATCAATTTATTTTATAAAAAAAATATTCAGAAAGCACCTTTTCTTTTGTCAGGCACTCTGCCAGGCAATTTGGATGCAGCAGTGAAAGACACATATACTTACCTCTCAGCCTCTTGGTGTTTTCTCCTTGTTCTCTGTACACTCACATGACTTCACCAAATTACAATCTCTGGCACATGCTACTGACACAGAATGCCACTTGTGGACTAATGGGTGATATAATTAATAACTAGAAAAATAAAATCTGACAACATAATGAGGATTATGAGAGAGACACAGAAATCTGCATTGCATTTCTCAGTGCTGGGGTTATGTGGGTAAATTCATGCATTCAAATAAAAACTTATTTTATCTTCTGAGGTAATTCACCTCTTGAGAGAGAAAACTAATCGATTGGGAAGAGAGTGAATATGATTTCAAGTGCATTGTCCTTTAGACTTTCACTAGAGAAGACAGTTGATGCCATAAGTGATTATAATGTATTCTGGATGTTCACCCTCACTGACATGAATACTCCATTGTGTTCTGTGCCTAAGAAATACACTCTTCCAAGATACAACTTTACTAACATTAAATAAAAATCTATATGGACTGCTTACAGTTGTCTCATATGACACAGGTGCAGATCTGATCCTGTCTCAACTTATGTTTATGAAAATGATACTTTGTTTAATGGAAAGAGGAAGAGAAGGAAGAACAAGAACAAAAAATGTTGGTTGATTATTTTGCCTAACTGGATGCACTCAGCACCTGGGGTTTTCCAGACATATTCTAATATCATATATTGGGAATGTTTCAGTAGAACTTGGTGAAATAAACTTAATATAGATGAACAAACCCAGGTTGCTAAGTTTCAAGAGAATCATTTGATATCAAAAGCAATTCTAAGTTGGTACTGAACCAGAGTGTTTGGTTATCATTGGGTAACCAAGAGGTCCTATCTAAGGAAGGACAGACACTAAAAGAAGAGAAAGTCCAAATGGATGGGATATCTCAAAGTCCAGGGAGACAGGTGAGGTAGAAATCTGTGGCAACCAGTAGCACTCCAAAGTGAGAAAATTATGAACTATTTTAAGACTATGTATTTGGTGAGGTTTTTGCCTCTTTGCTTTACTTCCTGTGTGTGTCTTTGTGTGTATGCATATTTGGGGGGCAGAGAAACAGGTAGCAACAGATGCAGACAGGAGTCTCATGTTAGGACTGGGTTTTATCTTTATTAAAAGTTTGTTTATTTTGCTTATTTTTGTTTGTTTCTTTGTTTTTCCTAAGATCACAGCAATATGTTAGGATCAGGTACATAGGTAATTAAAAGGTTAGGATCAGGTACATAGGTAATTAAAAGGTATTTTTGTTTGTTTCTTTGTTTTTCCTAAGATCACAGCAATATGTTAGGATCAGGTACATAGGTAATTAAAAGGTTAAAAGTTTTAATTTCAATCAGAACAGAAACACATCATATTTGGAGCATATAAATTTGCAGTCTCCATATGTGTACATGTGAGCTTTGTCTGAATCCTTTTTGACCCTAAAAGTTAAAAAGATGTTACCTCCAAATATTTTTAAGTGGCATTATGTAAACAAAATGTTTGGTGACTGTGTTTGTCTTGCTATCCATCCATCCATCCATCCGTCCGTCCATTTATCCATCTATTATCACCATCACCATTATAATCTATGTTCTCTTTAATTCAGTAAACTAAGGAATAAGAAAAGCAAAACCATTTGATAATTTTAGAATATAAGCAAATGACACTTGGGGAGATACAGTATTTGAACCTTAGTTTCTTGTAAATAATGTTGTTTGGAAGGTATATATGTGCATATAGAGCATTTAGAACATTGGTTTTGGTATGTAGTTCTTTTGTGAGAGATTTTTAGTTGGTTTCTGCTTTAAGGACATATCAACATACTTCTTTTTTTTTTTTTTCATATCACCAGTGAAATGGATTTTAACCCAGAAAACAGGAGGGGAAATTAAATTATCTGAAATTGGAAAGTTAATATTTATTTTTTTTGATTACCCTGAACTGAAGATGATGACATTTACAAAGTTAATCCTTAGGTCAGTCATTCTGTAGGATTCTCAGTTTATGTGGATAGTCTTTCAATGTGCCAGAACTCTTGAAAGACTACATGCATTCTCTGTGAAAGAACAGCATCAATGCTTTTCTCCCAAGAGGACTTTACTCAGATGCTCTATGATACATAGATGCGAATGATTGCACAATCTGGAATCAGCGCGCGCGTGTGTGTGTGTGTGTGTGTGTGTGTGTGTGTGTGTGTGTGAGACATGTTTACATCTTTTAAGAAATGTAACTGAAAGAACTAAGTATTATATATGTACTTGCATGTTAGAGAGACAACCAAAGTTGGTATCATTGGCTCTTGTTTCTTTTCTGCTTGCTATTTCTCTCTATAAAAATATAACACATCAGTGCTTCAAAGAAGCCTATAGATCATTAGCATAACCATCTCAAATTACATAGTTGAGAAAATTAATGTCCATAAAAGTAAAATGACTTGCGGTAAGTCCTATAGCCGGACTAGAAAGCAATGTGTCCAATTTTCACTCCAACCACCCCCCAAAAAGCCATTTTCCTCTCAGACTTTATCTGTGGTCTACAATTACACTCTATCCAAAAAATTTCTGAGGCAACTATTCAACTTTCTGTGACTTTTTCTAAAGCTGAGTAACTCTAAGGAAATGAGGACAAAATTTTAACTATTTATCATTTATAACCTGAATTAGGATCCAGCAGCATTTCATACTTTTAGAATAACTACTGATGCTGGATATTGAAGAACCATAATGGAATTCAAGCAGTTTTATTTTTGTTTTCTTATCTTTTACTGCGAAGCCAAAGCCATCTCTAACACTCTACTAATATCTACATAGGAGTTAACTGCTATGGAATATAGGTAGATTAATGGAGCAGTAGTAATGATAACAACAACAACAACAATAAATACTTATTGTGTTTAATATAATATGTTAGTTTGCTAGGGCTGCCATAACAGTACAATAAAATGGGTGGCTTACACAGCAGAAATGTATTGTCTCTCTTATAAGAGGTTAGAAGTCCAAAATCAAGGTGTCCACAGATTTTCTTCCTTCTGAGGGGTGTGAATTTATTCCATGCCTCTCATCTAGCTTCTAGTAGTTTTCTGACAACCTTTGGCATTCTTTGGCTTGTAGAAGTAATACTCTGATAGCTGCCTTCATCTCCAGGTGTTTTTCTTATGTGCATGTATGTCTCCAAGCTTCGCTCCTTGATAATGACACCAATCATACTGAACAAAAGTCCACCGTAAAAGTCTAATTTCAACTCCATTGCATCTATAACGACCCTGTCTCTAAATAAGGCCACATGGTGAGTTACTGAAGGTTAGGACTTTAATGTACGAATTTTTGAGGGACACAATTTAACCCGTAACAATAACTGAGTAAAAGAAAAATAACAATAATTAAAATTCCTAAACATTTACTAGATAATGTACCAAATTGTATGCCAAGGTATGTTATACATGTTTAATAATCCCTACTCTGAGAGTGATATATTAGTAGCCTAATTTTACAAAAGGAGATAAAAAATTGATAATTTTCTAAAGCCGGGTAACTTGCAAGACTTTCATTTGCAAATGATAGTGACTTTGCACATAAAGTCACATTAGGCAATGACTGGAAACATTTTAGTTGTCATTGAGGATATTCTAGTAGAATCTAGTGGATAGACTCCAGGGATGCTCATGCTTAATCTTCTAAAAGGGACAGCATACCTTCTCCAACAGCAAAGAAGCCCAAATGTCAACAATGCCAACACTGAGAAGTTTTGGTCTAAGAGTATAATCCAAACCTTGAAACAAGTCCGACTAACCCTACGGCCTGTGTTCTCAACTACTAAAGGACAAAATCAGTAGTAGGAGGACTTCTTGCCTGAACAGGAGCTAGTGTTCTGAGTTTGTGTGTAAGTGGTCAGGAGAGTATGGCTCAAAATGGTGGGAGTACAAGCCTACTTTTCCTTAAAAGCCTCACAGGTGTTTTCATCCTAACACTAATTTTTTAAAGTTTATTTTGCTGTTTCAATATTAGTGGTAATGTAACTTTTCAGATGATATTGGAAAAATGCAGAAGAGCTGAAAAATAAAAATCACCCACTTATTTAACTACACAAAACTACCAATTTGATATATTTTAACATATTTCTTTCTGGGTTGTTTCTTCAGCACTGATTCTGAGCATTTTGGTCATATTGCATGTGTGCTATAATTTAGTGCCTAATTAAAAAAAATAACAGTAATATATAGTATTTTTCTTATATGTGAAATCACTATTTTGAACAAATTCATGTAGTTTTCCATATACAAGTCATATTATTTCTGCATGGTAAAATACCTTAGACATTAGGTGGTATCCATTTTTTTTTCTTTCTTATATTTTCCTTTTCTGTCTTCCATCTTCCTTCCTTCACTCATTACATGTAATTTACATATTCTTACAATATTTGTCTCTCCCTACCGCTCTATAAAACAGATCGCCAGAATTAGGATTAATAAAACAAATAGTATAAAAAATATTCTTAGCGGAGCACCTGGGTAGCGCAGTCGTTAAGCGTCTGCCTTCAGCTCAGGGCGTGATCCCGGCGTTTCGGGATCGAGTCCCACATCGGGCTCCTCCGCTGGGAGACTGCTTCTTCCTCTCCCACTCCCCCTGCTTGTGTTCCCTCTCTCGCTGGCTGTCTCTCTGTCACATAAATAAATAAAATAAATAAATAAAAATTCTTAGGGCACCTAGGTGGCTCATTTGGTTAAGCATCAAACTCTTGATTTCCACTCAGGTTATGATCTCAGGATTGTGAGATTGAACCCCACATTGGGCTCCACACTGGATGTGGAGTCTGCTTAAGATTCTTTCTCTCCCTTTCCCTCTGCCCCCCCACTCTGTCTCTCTTTAAAAAATTCCTAAATCATTTTGTCATATTATTTTTCCAAAGTGTTTTGTCTATCTTTCTTCATCAGGATATGCATGTCTTTTTTTTTTTTTAACCCTTTCCAGTATTGAACATGATGATTTAAAGGTGAAAAGGCATATTTCATTTTCTTGACTTAGAAAAGTCTATTACTTTTTCTATGGTAGCCATAGTTTCACATCTGTATTTCCTATATCTTTATGGTTTCTGTTTGTGTAAGAGGAAAGCTCTGTGGCTTCTATGCACCCCATTCAGTAATGATATTTTAACATTTTAGTGTCAGATTTATTTGAAACTGAGTTTAATCTATTGTTTCTTCCATTACTTATGCATTTTATGTAATTTTAAATTATAAATGTAATTATAAATGTTATAATTAATGTTATATATAATGTTCTAATTAAATTATAAATGTAATTACAACAACATGGGTGGATCTAGAAAGTATAATACTGAGTAAAATAAGTCAATCAGAGAAGGACAAATATCATATGATTTTAGTCATATGTGGAATTTAAGAAACAAAACAAATGAACAAAAGGAGAAAAAAAGAGACAAACAAAAGGCACTCTTAACTATAGAGAACAAACAGATGGTTACTAGAGGGGAGGTGAGTGGGGGAATGGGTTACAAAAGTGAAGGTGAATACTTATTGTGATGAGCACTGAGTAAAGTATAGAATTTCTGAATCACTAAATTGTATACCTGAAGCTATGATAACACTGTATGTTAACTATGGTGGAATTAAAAAAAATAAAATTAAAAATAGAGTTGGATAAAATCTCTAGTTACTTAAATGACAAACAGGTAAAGAAGAAAGAGCAGACTAATTTTTTCAACAAATTTGGCAGATGAAAGAGTTGTAGCTACCGTAAAAGGGAGGGAGTCAAAACATAAATATCTTCCGAGGAGGAAGACTATTAAGAAGTTGGGTAATTTACTCTGCTGAACCCTTGAGGGACTTAGAATTTGGAGGTGAGGAAGGTGCAAAAACATGGGATTCTTTATGTATGTATGTGTGTGTGTATATATATATATATATATATATATATATATATATATTTCTTTTATTGAGCAATTGACATCTCTCAGGTTTCCTTTTCATGCCACACTCCTGGGAGATTACTCCTTCCTCTCCCACTGATTCTTCCTTCTCACCAGAGAAAAGAAGTTTGCTATATAGAAATATTTAATCAAAAGATTTACACTCAGCCATGCTAGTCAAAATGCAAAGCCAAGATGGAAAGGGGATAAGACAGTTAAAGAAAAGTGAAAAAAGTAATGGTCTATATATTATACTGTGGGGCACTTTCCTCATTATACACCCTATTCACAAACTTTAGGAAGCATGGCTTAATGCACACCAAAACAAGAAATTAGAGGGTTCTTCTGTAGAGAAACTGAATGATCCCAATAAATACCTCTACATGATATCCCCAGGAAATGTCAGGCATGTATATGTAGCCAATAAACAGAGGGTCCCTGACCATTACTAATTCTTCCATGCACAAGTTTTAGTACTTTGTTGAATGGACAGCCAAGAATCACCAGATGTTTCAGGAAATCCTCCAACATGAAAAAGACCAATTTAAGCAAACAGAAAGTGATAAAATGCAAAGAACAAATAAAAAGGAAAAAATCATTAAATAAGAAAATGTTTTATACATACATAAAATAAAATCTGTATGTCCTTAATCATTCAAAAGTTTGAAAGATAACATTGAAAGAATTTACAGAGTAAGACAAAAGGAGAGATATGGAAAATAGAAGAGAGAGAGAAAAAATTTGATCAGGAGGCTCAACATGTAATTCAACAAGTTTTAAACAGAGAAAATGGTAAAAATAAAAGCTAGGAAATTGGAAAGTATCAACAAGAGCCTAAAGAAAAACAAACTATTGTGCGCACACACAGACACAGACACACAGTAACATGCAAGCATGCACATCAAGGCATAGAACTGTGAAGTTTTAGAACACTAAGGATAAAAAGGAAATCCTTAATGCTTTCTAAAGAGACAGGTCATGTACAAAACAATGTAAATGCACATAGTATTAGACTTGTTGACAGTAATATTGTATGACAAAATATCTTGCAGCAACGTCTTCAGAATTCTTATGAAAAAAAATAGCTCCTTCCTATATTTCTATAACAAACCTCTCATCAAAGAAATGAGAAAGCAAAACACGGAAGGGCTAAAGATTTTATCTAGATAGATAGATAGATAGATAGATAGATAGATAGATAGATAGATACATAAACTATATGTTTTTGGTAAGTATTCAATAAGGTGTAAATTCAGCTATTTCATTATGGTTATGATAGCCTCATTTATATTACAAGCTACTGCCAGGTAGCTTTATTCAACATTTAGTTTATATCAGTGACTATGCTAGAAGTGACTATTACCTCATTCAGTTATTACAGTGCATTATAAGGCAGGTACTGATCCTCAGAGTAGTTGAGTAACTTATCAAAGTTTACACCGCAGAGAGTTAGAAAAGCTAGGATAGACACTAGATCTGATTCAAAACATTTGTTGGAAGGAGGAGGATGCACAGCATTAGAAAATATTGAACACCCCTTCCCAGAAAGGCCCCCATCTACTTGTGAGCACCTCTTGTTACAGTAACTGTTTCTTTCCCCTTGGTCTAGGGGCATCACTTGATCAGGTGGACATTCCCATGGTGACACAATGCTGGGCTGACAACAATCTGTTCAGAGAATTTTTCGCTGGCTATCTATCTATCCATCTATCTGGGCAGGAGGGAGGATGGCCATCTAGAACTCTTTTGTCTGATTTAATTTCACCACACTGAAAAATAAACCCTGCTCCATAAATATGGTTGGCACCAATGATCTGTTATCTATAACTGTCTAGGAACAAGGGTAGTCTGCTCACACAGCATTATCAGCTTATCTTCTCCTCAGCACTCAGGGATAGGGTAAACTGTGCCAGGTAGAGCTCAACACACAGAACTCATCCACTATTAATAAATTGTTTTTCAGGCAGTTTCTTCCATTGAAGTCCCCATGCAGTAGTGGACTGAAACGAAACATAGAATTCAGCTATGTTCTCTTTTCTTAGATATGACAAAATAAAGCTTATAATATTCTTTACACATCAAGATTACTTAGTGCTGGAACATAAAAACAATGAAATCCCATTTCTTCCAATACATTTTCTATCTTTAAAATTATTTTTTTTTTTATTTTCAAGTATGCAAAATATACCTTCATGCTCTGTTCCCAGTCTCTATTCATATAAGGAAGAGAAGACTTAGCAGTGAGAGGCAATTTAATAAAGAGCAAGGAACGGACATTATATGCCAAATCTCAGGACCAAGCATGAGATAATGCACTATAATTCACATTTTAGTGTTATCTGGCTAGCCTTGTTAAGCCACCCAACCTTATTGGACCTCAGTTTTTTCATGTACAAAGTGAATGGGTTGGGTGAAATCAATATTTTTGAAGGTGGAACACTGGACTAATATGGTGAGATAATTTGTCAAGAGTCCAAAGATAATAAAATAATAAAATAATAAACAAAATAATCAAAGTAAAACTGCCAAGATTTGGAAATGGTTTACTTTAAAAAAATGAAATGATTGGATTCAATTTTCCACTTTAAAATATTTGTTGTTTGAGATAATAAGAGAACACTTTAAGCTGGCTCACACACAAAAAAAGGAATTTTATTATAACAATATTTACTTCTTAATTTCACAGACTCCAGAGGCTGGGAAGTATTATAACTAGAGGATGTAGAAACTGGAACACTATCACTGATCAGACATTTTCTCCATTTCTCAGGATGTATAATGTCTCTCTTTCTTTCCATAATGTGACTCTTTCTCCTGCCTTGCACTGCATAAGTTCACATACGGCTTAGACCCTATTCTACATGTATGTGAGTGTTTGTACAACTTAGCTTACATTTTCAATAGAGAGAACTATATAGATACCTGTTAAGCTAATGAATTTTCTGGTGCACAGAGCTGCGTGCATAGGGCCCATAAAATGGAAAAAAGTTAAACAGGCAATGACTGGCCATGTAGATATGGTTTCTTAGTACATAGATTGATAATTAAAATTTAAATTGTGAAAAATCTGAAATTTACCTTTTCTAGGTCCGCAGTGAACAAAGCGATATTAGTTTGTTCTTAACGAGTGCGGTGATTAGGTATTACTGTAGTGATTTATAGTGTTGCTTTTTTGCCCAAATAGGCATTTCCCATATGTGGTGTTTGCAAATGTGGTTGTTATTTGTCTTGCAAACACAATGATTAACCACCCCTGAATGCAATGATTCCTACCTTTCCTTTGGGGGTTGGAATTTTATAAAGCTACAAGACAACTTCTGCTGAGGGATTATCTTAGTTGATTTTCTTCTTCAGTTCAGCACTTAGTTTGTGCTAGGCATGGTATTTAAAACTAGTGACACACTGATGAAAATGCTGAAATATTCTTAGGAGGTCAACAACGTGCTAGCAGAGACAGACAAAATAAGCAACACCAATTTTTTTTGTAATAACCATAACAAGCTTTGATAGTGGAGCTCCTGGGAAGCCTTCAGTGAGGGCTATCCTAAAGAAATATGTGGTATTGTATCCTAATAAAGAGTTGAGTTCCATATGATGACTATTGTAGGGAGAATAAACACTATGAATAGAAACATAAAGGCATGACACGAACAGGGTTGGCCATACAGTGTTAGAGAAATGTTGAGGTCAGTTTTATAGTTGCAAGGATAGTTTTGGGATGGGAGACAATAAATTACCCCAGTGAGCATTTGGATTAATTGAATTAAGACAGTCTGCTAAGGAGAAACTGACAATGAAGTCTGCTTTGGCTCCCCTTAATCTTCTCACTATGGATTTGCTGTCAGAATTTTGCTACCTTTAATGAATTGGGAACACTTTGTGTATAACTTCACCCCAGAATTCGTCTGAGAATCAGCTCTACTGACAAGCCATACATCCAGCCAGCTTTGCATCTTTGAGTTGCAAGTTAAGATGCCCTAAAGTTGACAAGAAGAAGCTCCCTGTACAAAGACCGTGAGGGTGATTTGGCCCTCCTAGCTCCATTCTTTCCATCCCCTGCCCAAACATATCTGAAAGAAGACCCTGAAAGCTAGTAAGAAGCCCTTGTACTAGAGAGGGATGCTGACTGAGAGCAGATAAGGCCCAGTCTGGGAGGAGCCTCATTAAAGTCTTTTTTTAAATATAGATTTAGTAAGCATCAAATGTCCTCTTGTGTAGCCCATGAGAATGTTTCCCACAGTACCACATAACCTCAAAAAAGAAATATACTAGAAATATAAGACGTAAATCATTCTCCCATATCTCCTCATCTTTTTGCACAGTGCTGGGTAAATAGTAAGACTCAATGAATGCTTGCTTAATTGATGATATTGGCAGCTCATTCACTTTATTCTAATTAAATTTCTCTCTCTAGGTGTAAAATGGCTTTTCATTGAGCACGTTCCAGATAGAATTTTTTAGACAGAAACAATGCAGCCACAAAATGAACTCAAATCCTGTTTGGTTTGACGAGTGCATTTTATTATCTGCTGTTTGCTAGCAATTAGATACCAAAAATCTGAAGCTTTTGTAAACACAAGGGGGATTAAAGTAGGGCGAGCTCACCAACTATTTGTGATTCTTTTCAAAGCGATTCAGATGAGCTATCTTGTTTTGTATTGCTTGTTTTGCTTTGTTGTAAAAGATTCTCTGAAGCATATCTGCTCTCTCAGAGGAACTTGGTGAAAGTGGCATTTGAGTATTTAAGAAAAGAGCCTCAGGACATATAAATGGACTCTCATTTATCCAGAGGAGAGTCAGCTTTGGAAGATGTTCTTGCTTACAACCCACTTCAATCACCTCCCCAAAAGATCTCCATTTCAGCCTCACTGGTGAATCTGGGAAGCTCATATGTGTTTTGTCACAGCTGTGTATGAAATATTATGTAATTAAATTTTACATTACATCAGTCCAACTGCATAATAAAATGTCATCTGGTTAATTTTGGTTTCCAAATGTACTTTATAACCAACTCAGAGAAAATATTACATGTGAATCATGCCACAAATTGTTATGTAGGCATGTACTAGCATATTTATGGTATTATACTGCATGCCAAATGATGCACTAAATTCAAATATGGGCATGCTAATTTCCCTTGTGTTGACAATATGAAGTTCTAAGCATTATTCTTTAATCAGAACACAACCAGTTCACTGAAGTCATAAAGTGGACTACTCCCAAATCTGCTTGCTTCCTTCCTTTTTTCAAAGAAGTAACCTCATTAATTCTTTTTTTTTTTAAGATTTTTATTTATTTATTTGACAGAGACAGAGACAGCCAGCGAGAGAGGGAACACAAGCAGGGGGAGTGGGAGAGGAAGAAGCAGGCTCACAGCAGAGGAGCCTGATGTGGGGCTCGATCCCAGAACACCGGGATCACGCCCTGACCTAAGGCAGACGCTTAACCGCTGTGCCACCCAGGCGCCCCCTCATTAATTCTTCAAAGTATCGGTAGACAAATAAATGTTCTTAAAAGATGATAGATAGATAGATAGATAGATAGATAGATAGATATAAAAAATTACATATAGATATTTATCTATATATAATGGCTAATTCACAGTTTATTTACAGAATGGGATACAGGGATATTCTGGAACAAATATTACTTATCTGACTATAAATGTCTTTGATAGTCTTCCGTGTCAAAATTATTAGAAAATGATACAGGTAAACAAATGGCCTGGATATGGGAAATGCCTGAGATTTGGTATGGTGTTTTATCAGGCTGTCTTAACCAGAAAAAAATGGAAGTGATGGTAGTAAAGAGGTATTTTACTACATAATCAAAAAATGTGCTTTTAATTTTATTCTTTTTCCAGCATTTAGAAATGATCTAAAAGAGAATAATGGTATTAATTTTGCTCATATTAGGTTCTGTGCATTGGGCTGTTTACTTTATAAGTATTATCTAATTTTATTATTACCAAACCTATTATGGTTAGCTTAACTTTTTTCTTCCTTTTTTTTTTTTTTCTGTTTTTAACATGAGAAAAACAGATTTGGTCAAGCGGCTACATTATGATAAAAGTGTAACTATTTGGTAGATTCCAAGATGACATGTAAGTAACAAGTTAGTGGAGAGTGTACCAGGTAGCAAATTATTTAAATTAAATGTATGGATTTATCAGCACCAGACTACTAGTTCATTTATTTATTCAACAAATACATAGAAACACTGTCAGCAGTTCCTTAAATACAATGAAGACATTGAAAACAGTGGTCCTAGGGATAGTGGCCAAAGGGTAGTTTGGGAGAGTTTTAGCTACTTTATTAGGACTCCAACATCACTGTCAAGAGAGTACCACTAATGCATATTATAAGATGAATGATCCCTCCTGGACTTATGCAAGTAATGTAGCAGCTCCTCTTGTAATTTTGGCAGTGCTGATTCCCCAATCCATGAAAGATAAACAAATAATCCAAGTAATAACAGAGTTTTCTATGCAAATGTAGCCTCCAGGAAAAATCACTAATACACAAATTGAGAACTCTGAGGTCCTCTTGTATAGATATGTTAGATTCTCTGATCTTAATGAGCTATAACACTGATGAAGACAAAACGTGTTTGTACGTTTGAAGTTTGGAATTTTGAAAGTTTGGAAAGGTTCTTTGTTATTTACATATTCATTCTCATTCTTTTTTTTTAATCACCATTGCTTGAGTAATAAACACATCCCATGCATTATTGTAGTTACCAGGGATGCAATTGTCAAAATAAAGTCAAAATCCATCTATTTTCTTAGTGATCTCACATGGGGAGAGGGGAGGGCTAGGATAATTACAAAGTACATTTTTAGGGATACCGCTGTGGCTCAGTAGGCTAAGCGACCAAGTCTTGGTTTCAGCTCAGGTCATGATATCAGTATAATAAGATTGAGCTCCCATCGGGCTCCACACTCAGCACTGAATATGCTTAAAATTCATTCTCCCTCCCCTTCTCCTCCTTTCTGTGCTTGTGTGCTCTCTCTCTTTCTATTAAATAAATAAATAAATAAATAAATAAATAAATAAATAAATAAATTTAAAAAATAGGGACTTTTTAAAAGAATGTGATAAGAATTTATATGAAGAAAGGGCAAGATGCAAAGAAACCTCCTTGGCGGGACACCTAACACTGCTAGGGAGTAAAAAGAGAGGCTTCTGGGTTAGTTATACTTTATTTGTCCCCCATATCCTTTTTCCATCCTTCTCTGTTTTGTCTTGCTCTATGCTGTCTAAAGATGGCATGTTCTGAGTTCCCATACTTTCTAACTTCTGTTGGGTTTGACCAATAGGAGGCACCAACAGGAGATTAAAAAAAAACACAAGAAGAGAGAGTATAGGCATTATGCCTCTCCCTTCCTTTGTGCTTTTCTGCGGCTCTGGAAATGGCTTAGTTCCCCTATAAACATAGTTGGCCTATTCCCCAAACTCCCTTTCATACTAGGTTCTAGATAACTTAGCCATTCCCCTTGCATTATCCATTCTAACAGTGGTAACAGCTTCCAGCTATCATAAGCCCACATGTGACTCATCATCTCTTCTTGGTTTCCATAACCTTGTCTACAACTCTAAATAATTCCTCAGTTACATTCTCTTTTGTTAAATCATTCTATGTGTGCCATAACTTCCTTTCAGGTTCTAGATGAGAGAATTTCTTTAAAAAGATAAGCTCTGAATAGTCTGTAGATTACAACAATAAAGAATGTTAGCTTTATAGTTTAAAAAAAAAAAAACAACCTCAAGTTAAGATGTTCAGTGTACAGCTTAACACTGAGGAATTTATATTGGTCTCTCTAAAGCTCAGTCTTCTCATCTATAAAATCACAAGATCTGGAAAGTCATGAAAAAAGTTTTGACTTTGTCCTCAAGGCAATGAGAAGATACTTTTGTAAGTAAAGGAATGTTTTGTCTGTTTCATGATGTCAAAAAGATTATACTCAGATTATTGAACCAGAGAGAATAATGTGTATAACACTGAGAGCCAGAAGACGAGATTGTTTTTATTTTTGGTCTTAAATTTTAGAAGGACAATTTTATAAGGGCAATAAGAGAAGACAAAAGGGTTGATGTTGCTTATGCAATGTTGGGTGCATGGCTTTCACCTCATTTCTAATGCTCTCTGTTTCTCTCTCTCTAATTTTTTTTTCTTTTTTTGCTTTCATTACATTGATGAGTCAGCCTATCAGGAAAATGGAAACATGGTTGAAAGTAGAGATGGGTGTAGTATTTTTTACCAATCAAGGCTTCAGGAAGCCTAGATTGAGTAGAATTGAGAATTGTTGGTGAATCAGTTACATGAAAGATAATTGTGAAGACTTGAAGACTTAATAACGATTACATTTCATATGGAAAAAACCAGCAATCTACAACATATTCAGTTGATCTGGGGGTGGGTGAGCAACTTATGATCTTAATGGTTGAAATTAAGATAACAATAAATATATCCAATAAGAGAATAACTAAATTAGATACAAATACAGCTATCTAGCGAAGCTTCATTTGAAGTTGTGGAGAGACTAAAAAATGTGAATTCTGGTAGTGACTTTATAAATACTTTAAGTTTCTGTGGAAAGTAGTATATAAATTAAGATTGAGAATATAGTTCACCCTTAAATCACATGGGGATTAGGGGTGTTAAACTTCCTCCCCCAACACACAGTTGAAAATCTATGTATAACTTTTGACTCCCCAGAAACTTAACTAGTAAAGCCTATTGTTGATCAGAAGCCTTACCAATAATATAAATAACCGATTAACACATATTTTCATGTTATATGTATTATACATTGTATTCTTACAAAAAAGTAAGCTTGAGAAAAGAAAATGTTATTAAGAAAATCATAAAGAAGAGAAAATACATTTACAATAGCATACTGTGTTTACAGAAAAATATCTACATATAAGTGAACCTGTTCAAAAGTTGAAGAGTTCAAACCCCAAGGGTCACCTGTATAATGCTTTTCATATAAAATAACAAACATAATGTAGGGGATATGTTGAATCTAAATTAGGTTAACAGAAGAAAGGAGATGCTACTTTAGTGATACGTATAAAAGAGTTGAAATAACAGTATATAGCAAAATGTTTAAAAACATGATCTATAAAAATATTCAGACAAAACTGAGCTTGAATCTGGGCTTTGCCAGTGATTTCCTCAGTGACTATGGACATATTAATTAATATCTCTAAGCTCAAGTTTCCTCATCCGAAAGAGGGCCCTGGCCTCAAATCCTGAAAATAAATAAGTTTATTAATATAGATGTTTTGTACAGAACTAGATGCTCATATGTAATTGCTACTATTATTATTGTTAAAAATTAAGTTTTCATAAATAAAGTCTAAGAGGTTTATAGGCCATTGGTAGATATCATTAAATTGATGGTTATTAAAATATATTAATATGAACTTTTTATGATAAATGTTAAGCAAAAGTCTAAATGATGTATTATTTGTTATCACTCTTTCTCCCCTCTCTCCCTTTGTATCACTTTCCAATATTCCATTAAATATCTTCTAGTAAAGATTGGAGATTTGAGGGACACTTCTATAATATAATTAATATCATTATGCCCATTATGCCACACATTAATATAGAGATCATTTCAAGTAGAGTTGATGAAATAATCCAAACAATTACATGTTCAGTGTTGGAGTTGATGTCTTTGAAAGTACAAATAATTTCATAACTAAAAAGATATCTTTAACTCAGTCCAATTAAACTAATTCAATTGCTATATGGTGGCAATTTAAATTATGTTCCTATTTTTAATGAATTCATTGCCTGCTAAGCATCGCCATGCAAATTATGTGATCTTTTCCAGCAGTAATGCTTTTATTTTTTTCTTAATTTTAAGAAGTGTAGAGAGACCAAGCGACTGTAAAAGAAGATGGAAATTTGAGCCCATAACTTTTTTCCACAGTAGATGAGATGGTACATGAAGTATCTCCTGACTGTGCCCTCATTTGTGATGTTCAATGAATATGGATTAGCAATTAACCATGGCTACACTCAAAGCTAAGATAAATTACAGGAATAAATTCAGTGTGGACATGTGGTGTGAAATTCGTATTGATCAGCTTGCAGAGAATGACCTCGAAACTACTTTCAACTCTATGTGGCTAGAGATAGTTCTTGTATCAGTGTTTTGTTTTTTACATAAGAGCTGTCATTAGAGATGGTAGAAAATTGCTAAGAAAGCAGTTAGTCTAGGATAGACCCCAGAAGAATCATATTTATTTGGAAATTCAAAGAAAAGAAAATCCATGCTTGCAATCTCATAAAATCATGATTTTATTAATAGCTCAATGATTCCCCTTATCACTCTGGATTGTCGTTATCATTTAGTCATCAGTTATTCCTACTAGACCATGAACACCTTGGGAATTGGTGCTGTATTTTGATGCTCTACGTGTTCAATATCTGACATACAGGAGAGAGTGATAAATGTAGGTTAAATTGAATAAGGAATCTGGCATTCTTTAGAGCCTTGGAAACTATAGAATATTCTCTCATTCCACACATTTGATTTTTCTCAGTAACCCTATAGATCAAGATTTTTCACATGAGGAAATTTATAAATAGAAATATTTCAAAGTTTTAAAGCAGAAGAGGGACAAGCCCTTTTCTATTATAAAATAAAATAAAATAAAATAAAATAATCAAAATTAAAGCTCAATTATTTTTATGTGTTGTCAACATCAACCCTTCTATGGGCAGAAGAACAAATTGAGAATGAGTTTTAAGTGTTTTACTAAAGACTACATAGCTAGTTAATAATATTTATATTATCCAAATAGGCTGAGAATAAAGCTGTTTATACTTGATATTAAGCAATAGAAATCTAGTAGGATAGGGTATCATTTGTCTTTCACAATATGTCTTTCACAAAAACTTCCAATGTATACAGAAACACAAATCACTTATTTCCCAAGATAATAGTTTATTCCAGTGTTGGTTTCTTCCATTCAGGACTTGTGCCTTCTGAATTTTCAAGAATAACTAAAAGGAACTCGATCCCTTTGAGACTGCAGAAACATAGGCGATTTCTTTGATCACGTAAAGATGAGAAATGTCTTGATTTCAGCCTCAGATAGTAGAATGTGACAAAAAATATATATAAGATCCAGGCTAGCAATATTTTATTAAGTTCTCATCCTGATGTCAGTGTTCTGCTAATGTCTTTACATTCCTTTTCTTGATTTTGAAATCTCTGGGGACAGACCCAAACCTTTCTATTTCTACTTTTGTTGCCCCTACACTTCTGTTGCTGTTTGTTCTTTTTAAATCATTTTCCACAAAGGAATCAGAGTCCTATTTTAAAATATAAATTAGATCATGCCCTTACTTGGCTTTACATATAAATAATTTCAATGTCTACAGAATATAAAATTATATTCAAATTTCTTATTAGCAACAAATTTTCATATAATCTTGAAACTCTCTAACAAATTTGAATACTTCCTCCTTCCTTCACTACAATCTAGTTCTCCAGTTTCCCTTTCAATTTTTAAAATAACTTTTTTATTTTTTTTTTCAGTTTCAGATACTTTGTGCATACTTTTTTCATCTTGGAATTCCATTTCCCTCTTTTCCTATAAATCTTCCATTGCTTTTTTTTTTTTTTTAAGATTTTATTTATTTATTCGACAGAGATAGAGGCAGCCAGCGAGAGAGGGAACACAAGCAGGGGGAGTGGGAGAGGAAGAAGCAGGCTCCTGGCGGAGGAGCCTGATGTGGGGCTCGATCCCGGAATGCTGGGATCACGACCTGAGCCCAAGGCAGACGCTTAACGACTGTGCCACCCAGGCGCCCCATCCATTGTTTTTTTTTAATCGTTGTTGCTCTCTTATCAGGTCGTTCAAACTGAACTTATTCCAGTAAATTTCTTTGATTGATCTCCATTAGAATAGTATTTTGTTTTTTAACATCATAGCATTCATTTTTCACTATCTTACTGAATGATTATTGGTTGAGGTATGCATTAGCATTCTTCAGTAAACATTGTGTTCTGTGAGATCAAGGGTGATCTTTATTTTACTAACTACTATAGATCAATTACCTAAGATAGTTCTCAGCATATGTTAGGTACTAGTAAGCATTGCTTGATTTAATAAGTAAAAGAACAAATGAACCATTGTCTTGAACAGACTCGCAACCACATTATTATAAAGATGACTGAGGGCTAGTATGGAACAAACTCAGGATATACACATGCTGTTACAGTGGCAGAGTTGTAAAGTTGAGGGTCCAACATTTAATCATCAACTATATTCTCCTCCATTTTTTAGATAGTTCTTATTGACCAACAAAATCCCAAAGATTCACAAAATATACATGATTCTTTAGTATTCCTGTCCATGGGCTTATTTTTTAAAGGATCAGGAATAATTTTGCTTTGAAATTAAGAATTATTATACTTCTATTAATAACTTATTGATCTTCCCTATAAATGTGTATTACATGTAATGTGTTTATATAGATTTATGTTAATCAATTGATAAGAAGAAAGTTATCACTCCTAAAAAGATGCTAAAATTATTTTTTTCTACTTTGCTAAGTTACATATTCTCTGTGTGTAATATCCTCTTAGGCAATAAGATGCATGTCATGTTTGGATAAGACTTTTCAGGGCAAATTAGCCTCAAAAGATTCCCTAAGGGCCCAGAAAGAAGCTCAGGTTCTTTTCTTTCCCAGCACAGTGAGCACAGCTTAAAAAGGATCAAGGGGCCATTGGCTGAAAATTGGCAGTTCCTTCCCATTACAAAAGTGGCAGAGAAGAAAAAAGCCTGGATATCTCTGTACCATGATGTGTAATGCAAAATAACGATAGATGGAATTGGTGGAAGAGTTCAAAATCTAAGGAAATCTCATAATGAAACTTTGAAAAAGGATTTATCTTCCAAGACAATTAGAATGATAAATGTCTCATGGTAAACTGATGAGTATATGTTTTTATCAGTAAAGAAAAAGAGGGCTTAATTTGAAGTCTGAATTTAGTGGATATTTACTGAATGAATACATATACCTGAGGCTATTTTAGTCAATACAGTATTTATCCATCTATGTATTTATCTATGCGTTCATCTACTTAGTTAGCTGTTCAACATACTTTTGAGAAACAATTTTCTTTTAGGTACTGGATTGGATGATACAAATAATATATTAAGCAAAAATGGTTGGTTCCTCCCACTGATGTAGAATTTATCAAGTCATAGCCCACATTCTTAACTGTAATATATTGTAAAGGGCACCTGATAAAAATAAATAAAACATACTAACTATCCAAGGAAGAGATACACATATATAGGAATAAATATGATTCAAATTGTTAAATACTGTAAGATGTATATGTTCAGTATTTTAGCACAAATACTGGCAATTTGATTCGGACATTAGGAAACATTTTGTGGAATAAGTATCATACAATCTAGCTGAGGAATGAGCAAGAATTTTGGGAAGAAGAAGGCAAGAACATTTCAGGCAAAAACAAAACTTCTTCAAAAGAAAAACAAATACAGTAAAGATGAGGTAGATAGCAATGGACAGCAATTGATTGTTGTCTTGAATACAAAGTATGGGGGTATTATATTGAGCAGTTCATTTTAAGCCATGCAAAGAAGCTATGATTTTGTCCTATCTATAGTAGGACCTTTCAAAAAGTCAGGGTGAGTGAAGAAACAAACATTTTTGTCTTTAAATGGATCACGTCAGGAAAACTATTTGAATTTGTTAAATATGTATTATAGATATAGATATATAGACATTTGTAAGCAATAGCTAGATGTTCTACCTGACTTATTTCCTTAAAAAAACAAGATATAAGAATTATTTTTCCGTGTTATAAATGAGGAATAAAGTCCATTTCTCTAGGTTATTTAGCTAGCAAATTGCCAGGATTGAATTCATGTCTATCCAACCCACTAAGCTTGTTAGTTCCTATTACTTGTGCTAGACATCTGATACTTTCTTCCTAAGACCAGAGAGGAGAGAAGTAAAGAGAGAATAAATTGCACCAATCCAGGTAAAATGCTTACGTCTAGGACATGGCCAGTGACTGAGAATAAATTGTGTTTAAAATGATGGAGTATAAAAGAAAACATGGAGGGTGTATCCAGGACAACCAATGCACTGATTTGAAAAGGAGAGATCAGAGAACATGGGAAGACAAAAATACTTAAAGAAATAATAGAAGTATACCCTCTATGCTAAAAATGATAATAATAATAAATAATAAAATAATTCAGAAAGATCTTATTTGATTAGTAAGCAAACCAACCTAAAGAGTCTATGTGCTAGATACATTAACAGATATATATTCATTCCAATTTTTCAATATTCCATCCTTCAGAAAACTATCTTTTTCCTATTTCATATGCTAATTGAGCTACCAGTCTTAGCAACCTATCTAGCTCTGTGAAGATAGACCATAACATAGAGCCAGGTAAAACACACTCTCTATTCCCCCAGTGATTTTCATTGTTAATTCAAGTATTAATTCAAAGGCAGTTGTATCACTGAAGCTAAACCAAGCAGAGGAGCTTCTCAAAAGTTGATCTGCAGCAATTGGATGAAGAAACTCTATTTTTACAAGGCAAATTCTAAGGCTGAGGAGTGTGACTATAGAGCTGTGACATCCTTTTTAACTGCTATATGTGGAAAGATTGTTTTCAGAGTAAAACTGGGTAGAGCTAAGCAGAAAGAGAAGACAGAGGGAGACCTATCACTTCATGACCCAGTTCCAAACTGTGAGAAGAAAGAGCCTGCAATCCCCCCCTTCAATCTGTGAGCTACCTTGGCATTCTTCCCAGAAAACAAAGGCATCTTGATGAAGTCAACCACTTAAGACATGCCTTGATTAAAATGATGGATTTCAGGATAAAGGAGAAAAAACTACAAATACACATGCATTTTTTAAAAAAAAGTAAGTAGGTGATGTACAAAGAAAATTCAAGGTAGCTTCAGATTTTTCCTTGAACTAAGACCCAGAAAATAGAACATCAAAGACTAAATGTTTGAGTAGACCCAAAGGAAGAAGTGTATCGAAATGAATGCACCTTATTCTGTGTTAGTGGAAGCACATTACCTGCTTTTCTCCATCAACACTGTAATTTCCCAGTCCAGGTATTGTCACCTCTTGTCATTTCCTCTATTATCATCTCTCTGAGCATCATTGAACTCATAAACAAAGATGTTAATCTCTCTTATACCTGGCTAGTGAGAAGATTGATTGAATCAAATGAGATAGTGCCATTAAATAAGTCTCATTTTCATGCTTGGCTCAAAAAATAAATCTAAAGATAATATAAACACAATTCACAAATACTGTGATATTGTAACTATATCAAAATCAATATTAGCTTCCCATTAAACCAACTCTGATGACATCTGGTATCTTTTAAAAGTCATTCTATGGGGTGGTGCCTGGGTGGCTCAGTCATTAAGCGTCTGCCTTCAGCTCAGGGTGTGATCCTGGAATTCTGGGATCGAGCCCCACATCGGGCTCCTCGGCTAGGAGCCTGCTTCTTCCTCTCCCACTCCCCCTGCTTGTGTTCCCTCTCTCTCTGGCCGTCTCTCTCTCTGTCAAATAAATAAATAAAATCTTTAAAAAAAAAAAAAGTCATTCTATGGGATGCCTGGGTGGCTCGGTGGGTTAAGCTTCTGCCTTTGGCTCTGGTCATGATCAGGGTCTTGGAACTGAGTTCTGCATCCAGTCCCGCATTTGGCTCCTTGCTCAGCAGGGAGCCTGCTTCTCCCTCTGCCTGCTGCTCCCCCTACTTGTGCCACTCTCTCTCTTTCTCTCTTTGACAAATAAACACAATCTTTAAAAAAATTAAAAAATAAAAATTATTCTGTTTTCAGAATTCATATTTACCACCAAGATTTTTTTTTAATTTTCTCCTTCTCATCTTTCTTATTCTTCTCTCTCTCCACTCTCTGTCTCTGTCTCCATCTATTTTGAATTAACACTCACACACACACACACACACAGAAATCACATAAGACCACTGAACTTAACTGTATAGCTGAATGAGTTAACATGAGTAAACATATGGCGCCCCCACCCAGATTAAAGTATATACTATTCCTAGTACATCAACTTGTATACTTTTCAGGTACCAAGTAAGGAAGTATTCATAATTGAGATTAAGGTCAGAAGGCTATGTAAAGTCTGTCTGTTCACTGTATCTTCCTTAAATGAAAGTGGAGTAACTAATTCAGCTCAGCATGTACTATCAGTGATTGATCCTGACATCCCCATGAGATGTGAAGTTTGAAAAGGGAAGTACCCTGCTTCTATTATGAAGACATGCTATCAACCTGGGTCTGTATGACCCTCCTTGTTCTTCTGGATGCACAAGTCTTGCTCATAAATCAATTTCAGTGTGTATCACTGTATGCAGCGCTTACCATTTCATACATTTGTAAACCCACAGGAGAATGCACATCTAAAGCTCAGGGACCATGACAAATCCTTATAGCCAACATCTAGCACAGAGCTTAGAATATAGTAAGTTTTAACAAAATTGTAGGGGGAATGTTCGTATGGATGAACAAAAAAATGAAAGAAATAACGAGAAGAGTAGGAAGAAAGAAGAAAAGAAGGAAAGAAAAATGTAACAACTACAGAAATGTTAAAATTTTCTTTTATTTTTTTCTGTTTTTTCCTTTCAAATGTGTATGAATAATGTGTAGGACGGGATGGTTGTAAAGAAGAAACTCAGGAAGGAAGGAAGGAAGGAAGGAAGGAAGGAAGGAAGGAAGGAAGGAAGGAAGGGGAAAAAGGGAAGGAGGGAGGGAAGGAAATGAAAATAAGGAAGTAAAGGTGAATATTGAATAATATAATTTTCATTCACATACTCCATCTTTACTAAAACCTCTACCCATATCACTTTATCACTTCCCAGAAACAGTGTTTGCTCTCTAAGTGGACCTAAGTGCTGTGCTACAAGTTCAATTGCTGAATACAGTGGAAGATTACTTCTATAAAATGAGTTAAAAAAAAAAAAACTAATGCAAATGGGGTCCCATGGCTTGTAAGTAACAGTTAAAATAAATAAAGTCCTCTAGAAACTGATAATGGACAGTTAACAACACTTTAACATTTACTAGATTCTCATAAAAATATTTTTCCCCAGTATCTCATTGATAAAAACATATTTAAGTATCCATACATGCTTTAAGTTTCTGCTAAATGATTCAAAACTAGCAAATTAAACAGCGGGACACTATTACAATCTGTTCAGAGTTGATTTTACAAGATCATAATCATATAGTATTGGCATGTAGTATTTCATGTCTTTGGGCTATGTGTCTTGGTTTAGTACTCAGAGATTCAGGCAGTGTAAAGATTTAGGAATGAAAGTATTAAAGTTGCTTAAAAGTTCAGTTCAAATTCTTTCAAAATTGGTCCAAGCCACTTTGAGTTATATTAGAACTGAAGCACTGTCTCAGTCTTAGCTCAAGTTTCAAAGCAATCCTGTAAATGGCTGACATGACCTAGTGATTATTTTTTTCCTCAAGTATAGACAATTAGTAACACTCATAAAATGCATTGCCTTATTTTTTGAATTATTACCAATTAATGGATGGTAAACATGGGTTAAATCTGAAAAGTAATAATTTTGGCAAAGTGTAAAAGTTGCTTTAAAATATGGATAAAAACCAGGACATTTACGTCACAGGTGTAAACATTTCAATTAAAAATATATTACAACTTTATTTGTCAAATATACCTCAATGAAATTGAAAAACATTATATCTGATGTACATTTTTTGAAAAGCTCTAAAGTTTCTCCACTAAGGTAAAAACACAGAATTTCTATGTTCCATTGTGTTGAGAACATTGATATAAATAGTAAACTTAAAGAGTTATTTTTTAAAAATTGAATTTGCAAATTCACAGCAACAAGCAACAGTAACTTTTAGCCACTACTATTCGTTTGTTTCTTTTTTGTTTGTTTTTTTGTTGTTGCTTAATTGTAGAAATGTACATGGGTTATTTATTACTCCAATATGTTTTTAATTTGTTTTATCAAGTAAAATTTACACAAGGTGAAATCTGCAGATCTTTGTACTCACAGACAAACACATACACAAAACACATATGCACGTGCATGTGTGCACGTGCACGCACACACACAAACCCCTGTGTAATCATAACCTCAACCAAAATATAAGATATTTTCAGCAATCTCAGAAATTTTCCTTTTGCTCCCTTCCAATTAATCTTGCCTTGCTTAAAGTACCAGTTTTCTTATTTCCATCACCATAGTTTACTTTTGGTCTTCTTGAATGACATGAAAATGGAATCCCATAGTATTTACTCTTTTGTCTTGCTTCTTTTGCTCAGTGTAATTTTTTGGGTATTGTTTAGTGTATCAAATCATCTTTATTTTATTAATTTTTTATTTAAATTCAATTAGCCAATATATAATACATCATTAGTTTTTGATGTAGTGTTCAATGATTAATTAATTGTGTAACACCCAGTGCTCATCAGATCACATGCCCTCCTTAATGCCCCTTACCCAGTTACCCCATCCCCTACACCCCTCCCTTCTGCGACCCTCAGTTTGTTTCCCAGAGTCAAGAGTCAAGAGGTTTGTCTCCCTCCCTGATTTCTTCCCATTCAGTTTGTTCTCCCTTCCCCTACTGTCCTCTGCACTATTCCTTATAATACACATATGAGTGAAATCCTATGATAATTGTCTTTCTCTGATTGACTTATTTCATCTTTTAAAAAAATTGAGTTTTTCCTTCTAATAATTTACTATCTTTTTTTTATTGATTCCCTTAATGATAAACATTAGAGTTGTTTCTAGTTTCAGGCTGTTAACAAATAAAGCTGTTTTAAACTATGTTGTGCAAGAGTATCATGAACATGTTTTCATTCGTTATAGATAAATACCTATGGTAGGCAGAACAATAGCCTCTCAAAGATATCCGCATCTAGTGTCCAGAACCTGTGAATAAGTTAGTTTCATAACAATGGTAATTGAGTTTGAAGATGGAATTATTATTATCCAGTTAATCTTAAAATAGGTAGCATGTTCTGGACATCCAGGTTGGCCCAATATATTCACAAGTATCCTTAAATGTGGAAGAGGGAGACAGGACAGTCAGTGTCACAATGATGTGATGAAGGACTTGGCCATTGCTGGTTCAGAAGACAGAAGGAGGCCAAAGCCAAGAAGTGTGAGTGGCCTCTAGAAGCTGGAAAAAGCATGAAAATGAATTTTCTTCCCAAGTTTCTGGAAATGAATGGAGCCCTGTCAACACTTTGATTTTAGCCCTGTGTGACGCACTTTAGGATGCTGAATGTCAGAAATGTGAGATGATAATTTTGTTTTGATTTGAGCCAGTAATTTTGTGATAATTTGTTATAGTAGCAATAGGGAAAGTAATACAATATCACTGAGTGGAAATGCTAAGTCATATGGTAGATATATAATTAACTATAGGAGCTAACATAGTTTTTAAAGCACACCTATTTACATTCACTCCCATCAGCAATACATAAGAATTTAGGTGTTTCAAATTCTTTTTTTTTTTTTAAGATTTTATTTATTTATTTGACAGAGAGACAGCCAGCCAGATAGGGAACACAAGCAGGGGGAGTGGGAGAGGAAGAAGCAGGCTTCCAGCGGAGGAGCCTGATGTGGGGCTTGATCCCATAATGCCGGGATCATGCCCTGAGTCGAAAGCAGACGCTTAACGACTGCGCTACCCAGGCGCCCCAAGGTGTTTCAAATTCTTGCCAAGGTTTAGTGTTGTCCATCTTTTAATTTTAAGTCATGTTGTTGGAAGTGAAGTATTATCACATTTTAGTTTTATTTGTCTGATAACTAATTATATTGGGCACATTTCCATGCACTTATTGTCCATTTGTATACCTTGTTCTGGGAAATGTTTGTTCAAGACTTCTGCCTGCTTTTAATTGTGTTGCTTGCCTCTTTCTATTATTGGGTCATAAGAGTATTTAGTAAATTCTAGATACAAATGCCTTGTCAGACATAGGCGTTGTGAATATATCCCTCCCATCTGTGTCTTGTTTATTTTTTTCATTTTCTTCATGACATCTCTTGATGAGCAGACGTTTTAGAATTTGATCGAGTCCCACTTATCTTTTTAGTTTAATATTTAGATATCTTTGTGTTCTAGCTAAAAACTCTTCCTAACTCAAGGACATAATATTAAGTATTCTTCTATTTCTTATGCTTTAGAAGCTTTATAGTTTTAGCTTTTACTTTTTGTATATTATGTGAGGTAGGGATCAAATCTCAATGCAAAACTGCCAACTTTTTAATAAAACTTTATGTGTCTGTGGTTCTGACATAAGAACTCCTGAGTTGTGCAACCATATTTGCCAGTGAAGTACATTATCCTACCATTATTTGATTTGGTGAGTTGTCTTCTCTTTTGAAAATAAATAATACTGAATTTTATATATATTTATGTTTCTAGAGAAAAAGAACAAAACATTAGTGGTGATTGGAATGTGGTGGTATTATACATGATTCTTTTCTTTTGTATATTTTTAGGCATGCTCCGATGTTCTAAAGTTGATATTCATGATACATTAGTCATACGTGTTACTAAAGTAATTCTGCAAAAAAAATAAATAATTATACTTCATTCACTATAGAAGATAGAATGGCTCAATTGCACCTTTTATCTTTAGAAGCTCCTAGTCGAGTATTAATATTCTGTAAGGGTATTGAAAGATTTATTTAGAAACTTTCAGGTTGACTTTTTAAATATCCTTTCTCCTAACACAAACATTTCAAAATGGTTTTTAGTGAGGATAACCCATGTGTTCATCTAATCATCCATCTATCCATTCTTTGTTTGTTGAACACAAGTTTGTTAAGCCCCTTATTATGTCCTTTGCCTGTAGTTAGGAGATACATAAATGATTACAAAATGATCTGTGACTTTGAACAATTCTCAGGCTGGTGGCAAGGGGGAACAATAAATTTATTATTTTTATAACTTCCATATCTTTGCTGAGATTTATGTTTTGACTTGTTTGAAGGTAATTCATAGTTGCTGTTTAAGTATTTTTATGATTGTTGTATTAAAATAAACATTTTGCAATATCTACATGTATCAAATTATCAAATGGTACACATTAAACTTACATTGTTATGTCAATTATAGCTTAAGGCTGGAAAACAAAAACAAAATCCTTATCAAATAATTCCAACGTCTGATTCATCTCAGTTTTGATGTCTTTTGATTGTATTTTCTCATGCATGTAGTGATTATCCTGGTTCTTGGTATGCTGAGTGATTTTTATTATATCTTAGATTTTTATTTCATATGTTATGAAGCTCTGGATTCTAGACAATGTTCTTTTTAAATAATCAGTCCCCCTTTTGAAGTGTAGTGGGAAGGGTGGGTGGGTGTTTATGGTCGACTTCCCATTGGGACTGTCCAAATTTACCCCAGCATAACTGGGCACTGACTGACATGAGCTTCTTGGAAATGGGTGATGTGGAATTTTAGCTGTCCCCCAGACCCACTGACAGCTTCCCAGTGATACTGGAGCACCGACTTATACCATCTCAGTTTCTCTGAGTTAGGGGGATTGACAAGGGTTGACAAGGAGTTCTGACTCTCACCACTTCTACTGCAGAGTGGTGAAAAAACCTCAGCTCCCTGCTGAGACCCACTGGTACCAAAGGGGGAGGGTGGAAGAGGAGTGACAAATAGTCACACATTCTATCATTTTGTTGTATCTTGTTGATGCTGGATGGAGGTAGAGTTTAGCTTCCCACTGAGTCCATTGACTCTAAGGGTGGATAAAAACAGAGTGCCTACTACCCCTTACTCATACCATCTCCTTCAGACTTGTTGGTGTTTATTTCGTTCAGCTCTCCACTGAACGACACTGTCACTACCTTGGTAATGCAAACAGATCACTGACTGGTTCTACTATGTGGGGATTGAAGCTTAGCTCTTTGCTCAGCCTGATTATCAGTGTCTCAGCAGAACTGTAATGGCAACCACCTGATTGTGATGGGCAAGGCATGGAAGATCAGATAGGAAATAGGACCATGTTGACATTTTCTGCAAGGTGGGGAATGGTAAGGTGAAAAATCAACTCCCCACTTATCCCATATGCTTTCCATTGGTATTTTGCTGTAAGTGATTATGTATTGCCCCCCCCCCCAAATATCCTTTTGTTAGGCCACCCTTTCCCTTCTCCTGATGGCTGAGGAGGAAAAAACCAAAAAACAAAAACTTTTGCATAGAGCTTTTTTTAGTCTGTGTCTGTTAGTGTTTCAAGGTTGAAGTCTTCTTAAACTCCCTGTGTAGTATGTTTGGGAGGCAATAAAGCAACCCAGGAGATTTGCTGCTGTGCAGCTCAAGTGTCGAGCACCTTAAGCAGCTAACTTCCTTCCACCTTTCAGAGTTTGTCTGTTCTTGTTTTTTATGGTATTGCCAGGGTACTTTAATTGTAAGCAAGAAGACCTAGGAAGAATGGGGCTACTCCATTTTGGTGGATTCAGAAGCTGAGCTTACCTTTTGAAATAATTTTATTTGGAAATAGTTCTGAAATATATAATGTTAGATATGATTGCAATTTTTCTTATTTGCTGAATTTCTCAAATACCCTTTGTAGTTTTATTTCTGCTCATAGATTAGAAAACAGGCACAGAGTTTAATTTAGTCAACATTGTTCATACAATTACTGAGTAGGAGAACTTGGATTTGAACCCATTTGTATCTAATATAGATCTTCTTATCATCTAATGAATGCAGTAGTGTTTATATTATAGTAGAAGTATTAGAAGTATGGGTGATTTAAATACTCTTGGTAAGATTCTTTTTTTAGACAGTGGAAAAAGTTTTGAAGGGGTGAGAATTCAGATTTCCCTATTTTTGTCTCAACTACAGGCTGAATGAGACATACCTACCCTATTTGGCTAAGCTTCTACACTGTCTCTCAAGTTTAACAATTGTTGCTCTGTTTACCATCTTAAACTGGTAAAATTCTTAAGATTCCAGAAAGTGTCTCCAGTCACATAGATTACTGTTTATAATATTCACCTAGACATACATTAAGGCCATCATTTATACTGATACCTCCCTCACCTATTCATTTAAATCATTTTTTAAAGATTTTATTTATTTACTTAGAGAGAGCACATGAGTAGGGGGATGGGCAGAGGGAGAGGGAGAGAGAGAATCTCAAGTGGACTCTGCACTGAGCATGGAGCCCAACGCGGGGCTCAATCTCATGACCCTGAGATCATGACCTGAGCTTAAATCAAGAGGCGGCTGCCCAGCCGACTGAGCCAGGCGCCCCTCATTTAAATCCTTACAAGCAAAATTTTGTATATAAAGTATTATCATTGTGTTTGAACAATGATATGTAATATATATATATATATATATATATATATATATTATATATAACATATATATGTGTGTATATGCATATATAAGTATATATGTTTGAACAAAGTATATGTGTTTGAACAATGATATGTAATATATATATATAATATAGTTATATGTTATATATAACATATATGTGTGTATATGCATGTGTATGTTATATGTTATATATAACATATATGTGTGTGCATATATAAGTATATACATGTGTGTGTGCATATACACACATAAAACACTCAATTATTAGTTTCTTTTCCTCATAAGATTTGCAGAGAAAATATGAAGCAGAAAAATGGTGCTTTCCATAATTGAATTAGGTTTATCCCGTCAAGATGTGTTGTACTGGGCTATAACCATGTTTCAAATATATCCATAAATCTATATGACCTCAGTTTCCATTTAAACATGACCTGTCAGTTCATTAAGCAGGAACAGAAATCCAGGCCTCAAAGCTCTCTCTTCTCTGTAATTAGATGTTCAATGACCTCTGTTACACTAGGTGGTAAAGAATTTCTTTTATTTGGCTTCATTTCCAAATCAGTGATCTCAGATTTTGTACTTCATGAATATTCATGATCTTCTCTAACTTTCTAGAATTAAGATATAACAACAACAGCAACAAAAACAACCCCCCACCAAACAAGTAAACAAACAAACAAAAACAAACAAAGAAGCAAACAAAAAAGTAAGAGAAAATGTTCCCTAGTGAAAGAGGTGTTGAACTCAGCTTTACCTAATACTCTGGTAGAGTCACTTTGGGGATTTCAAGTAAGCAGACAAATGAATGTACAGTGTGACCCCTAAAGGCAGTTTTTTTTTTTTCCTTCAGTATTTAAGGCATGTAACAATATATAAAGAAAATTGTTTTAGTTGGTGTAATCTATTCCAAGCTGCTACTTTTCAGTTGGAGACCAATATGTGGAATTCCCATATTATTCCATTTTAACCGAATTCCAGATTTCAGTAAAATCACATAGGGAGACACAATAACATTTATTCTTACTTGACTTTTAAATATTTTTATTTTTTTTAAGGGATCTCTACACCTGACATGGTGCTCGACATCACAACTCAGAGATCAAGAGTCAGATACTCTACAAATTGAGCCAGGTAGGCGCTATTCTTACCTGACTCTAAAGTGTTTATAATAATAGAGGTAGAGTCAGCACATACATCCAACACTGTTACCTACTTTTCTCATAGAAAGGAGTAGTAATATTGGTAGTACAAGTAGGAGGAATAAAGTAAAGAGAAGAAGAATTACTATTACTAGTACTGCTCATTAATCTAGCATCCCTAAAACCGAATCATGCTAGGATCTTTACCTATTTTATTTCCACCCAAAATCAATTAGGATTATCAAAATACCCAATTTGTGTATAAGGTAACTGGGGCTTAGAGATGTTGAATAACTTGACCAAGAACACACAGGTAGTTATTGACAGTAGTAGGATGAGATCCCGGTAATGTGAATCCAGACCCTATACTCTTAGTCATTTTGCTATGTAGATTTCTGCACAGTAAATGTGTAAAAATTAGTACCCATTATTATTATTAAAGTCACAGAATTTGAGGTAATTATTTTAAGTGTGTATATGTGATCTGTGTATGTCATGTGTACATGTTTGCATGTGCATGTCCAAGAATGGTTTTAGGTCTAAGGAAGGCTCCAAGGATGATCATATTAATGCATTCATAGTAGTTTTTACTTTTTTTGGAAACCAATGGTTTTGGGTTAATATGAATATACCTTTATATTCATCAAGGTAAACTAGTATCACATAGATTAATTTATACAAAAGACAATTTGTAGAAAAGCAAACAGTAGTTCAGTATATCAGTAATCCATTGGGATAAAGTCCAATGATTGAATTTAAATGCAAACAAACCAATAAAGTAAGTATTCTTCTTTTGACCCTCTAGATCCACTGCCCATTCTTCTCCAATCTCCTCTGTCCCCCACCCCCCACTCACTCTACCCCCACTGAGACTGCCAGGTATGGATTTTACCAATGGAGCTCCTTTACACTCTAGCTTTCCATTGGGTGTGGCCAATTGAGAGCCATGACAGAAGACTGAGGGACGGGGAAGAAAGTGAGATCGGAGTATTTCCACTCTAAAGAATCACCTCTGACTGGTTGTTTCTGAATTAAATGAAAGCTCCTCTCAAAGTTTCTTGTAATATAGGACGTTCTCCTTTTAGAGTCCCTTAACCTCTTCTATTCAGTTACCTCTTTATACTTAGGGGTGGTTAAAACCTTGGAGTAATGTGCTATCCTTTGTGGTATAACTTAAACTTATCTACATATGTTTGAATAGTGTCTTTATTAATAAATTCTTAAAATCTTGTAATTTTTGTGTTCCATCTGCTCTTTGCTAGGATGCATATATAAATAAATAAACAAACAAATAAATAAATAAAACTTAAAAACCACCTGCTTTACTCCTTATAGAAATTTCTTATAAGAAAATATATTTTAAAGCACACATACATTCACATGTATTTCCAAATATAGTATTCATAAACTTAAATCTGGAGGAATTGAGAGAAAGATTATGTAGGTCCAGTCCTCTCATTTAACAATAAAGAAGGAGCCCCTCCGAGGTTATAATGTACGATAATGATCTAGATAAGAGGGTAATTGTGACCTTGGGATTCTAGTAGGTTGATATTTTTCCCATGTAACTTGCTTCTGTGCATTGCACATATTTATACAATTCAGAATCCCATATTTCTATCCATCAGATTGTATTGCATTCAATGCATTTCTTTCCACAGAAAACATACTGCATTCTTTTTTATACCACATGATTCTTTTCATTTTCCAAATATAATAATATAAAGTATAAATAAATAGCTTCACTTAATATGTCATTTTCAAAATTACTGTACTTTTGTTCCACTGTGGAAAGAATTTAAATCAGAGCAACAATGAGTTGACCATAATATATATATATATATCTCCCATTTGACAGGTATAAGCTCTGAAGTACAAATATATTACAAGTTTTCCTTAGACATTCCCTGTTTCTCTTCAGTGGCCAGATTGATAGTCCTTGACAAATTAGCCTGGTCAGGCACAAAATAGACCCAGCATCACAGTGTCTATGGATTTCTTTTCCTGCTGGTTACCAAGCTGATCAGGTGTAAACTATCTTTCTGACTGAAATAATTAGAAAGACACTTATCCATGGGGATTTTTTTTTTTTTTTGCATTATGTAAGTCATGAAAGACCACAAATAGTTTCCCTTTACTGTCTACACCAGCATTTCCTGGTATTTTAAAATATTAATCATTTATCTCTTATGTACTATTCTAAAATTCACTAAGTGTTTCAAAAAGTCTAGTCAGAAACAGTCCTATCGAAATAACATTCTGTTGGGGGTGGAAGGGCTTTGTTTCTTTTTTTTAACTCCTTCTGAGCACTTGGATTTATGCTTAGTATTCATATGTGCTTCTCACTGTTATTACCTGTGCTGTCTTGAGGGATTCTTTAATTCACAACATTATAAAAATAACAAAATTATAAATTGAGAATGACAATTTTCACTTTAGAGTGATAATGAGACAGAGTTCATGATGCACTTAATGTTATATAATTATAAATTCAAAATTTTAATGTTATACAATGTATTATGATAGTAAGGTTTAATTTTTCCTACTAAAGGACTAATGGAAATTTTTGAATAATATGGCCTAAAAAGGCACAGTGTGGTCTCAATTCCTTTGTCCATGTTCCTCTGTCATCTTTTTGTGCCCCATGACTTTCTTTTCCCATACTATCTGTGTTTTTATCAGTCAATTTTAAAAGCTTTTATTCCTATTAGAAATGTATCCTTAATCTTAACTACAACTTATAAATGTCCCCTCTCAATGTTGCATTTAATCAGCTGATTTCTGTGGATATTTGCTTCTTCAATTAATTTAGCAAAATACTTTGCTCTCACTATTCATTCAGGAAAACAGCTTCTCTCTATAATTTAATTGCTTTCTATTGATTGTGGGTTGATTCACAATATGTGTCATGCTATAGGCAGAGCAGAGTCATACTCTCAATGTTGTTCAGGCTAAAGGATGCATTTCTTATTGGACAATGATAAAAACTCCTGGATACCATCACTCTTCTTGTCTATCATCTTTTAACATCTATTTATCTGTTTCTCACTCTGATCCTCACCCTCATGTTAGAATTCCACTGTAATTTCATCAAGTTTGTTTCTTTCCTTGTTTGTTTGCTGTTTATCATTTCATCATTTAATGATCATATTGAGTATACTACCATTTCATTATTTCTGTTTGCTCTTATAATGTAATGTGAGGGAAATTAATCTCATATTTTTTAATATTTTATTTATTTATTTGAGAGAGAGAGAGCTAGCAACAGAATCACTTGAAGCATTGCTTAAAACACAGACTTCTGGTGCTCATCCCAAAGAACCATTAATCTGTACTGTTTTTAGAAATTGTATTCCTTCGACCAGGTGGTCTAAGGACACATATCTTACCCAGTTCTAGCTAATATGAAATAAGAATAAATTAGGTAAGTTGAACCTCTTTTCTGATATGAAAATATAACCCCTTCCTAGAATAAACTGTGGTGCACTTTTCCCATACCTCTTCCTTTCTGTGATAGAAAACATAAATATTCAGAGATGCAACAACCATCTTTAACAGTGTCATGGAACTGTGATGTGAAAATCAGAAAGATGTAAAGCCATAACTCCTAAGATGATAGAACAGAATAATTGCAAGAGTTAGAGTCTTGGATGACACCATTCAACTCCTGTTCTAGCTCTGGACAGCCTCCTTGCAACTTCTAATTTTATAAAGACTAATAGACTACTATTAAATGAAGCCAAAGTTGGAGCACCTGGGTGGCTCAGTTGGTTTAAGCTTCCCACTCTTGATTTTGGCTCAGGTCATGATCTCAAGATATTGAGCCCCACATTGGACTCCATGCTAGGCATGGAGCTTGCTTAAGATTATCTGTCTCCCTCTCCCTCTGCCCCTCCCACCATCTCCAAAAAAAAAAAAAAAAAAGAAGAAGAAGAAGAAGAAGAAGAAGAAAAGAAGAAGCTAAAGTTAAGAATGCAGTTACTTTCTATCTCACCTTATACAGACACCCAATAGTTTAGAGGAGCTGGAATTTCAAATTTGGTTTTGCCAAATCTGGTTTTTTGTTTTTTTTGTTTTTGTTTTTTTTTTTAATTTGGTATCCTTGAACACTCATCTTTTCACTTCCCTCATGGATTGCTGGTGTTCTACCACTTGGTCCTCCAACCCTGCTGTCTGCTTTACTCACTTTGGTGTTTTTCCTTCTCTAAAAGGAATCTAAATGCTGGTTTTGTTATTGAGGTCCATCAAAGAATATGCCAAAATGGAAAAGGCAACTTGCAAGAAATAGATTTCATCAAAAAAAGAAGAAAAAAAAGGGGAAAAAAAGGAAATAAAAAGAAAAAAATGCATATCAAAATATCAGAACAGAGTTATATGATGAATTAAACATGGGAAGGATTTTAAAATCTCTAAATCACGGCACGACAGCTATTTAGGTGCTATTGTGTACTCTTGGAAAACATAATCCAGCTGTTCTACAAAGTATTACAACAGCCTAACCTGGAAAATAACCTGATCCTGAGCATGTTTTACTCCAGGCCATTGCCTAACATATGGATGGAAATTCCTACAGCCATCAACCCAAGACTGAATGCACAAACAAGCAAAGTTGGGCATGGCTCCACTTGATTCAATGACTTGGCATAATTCAGTAAGTGTTGCACAGTTAACACTTTCTTGTGTTATCTTGGAAATCTTTGCTTGTCACACAATGTAAAGACACAAGGAATCATAACTTTATTCATGCTTTTAACAATTACCTTTGTTGTCAAGTTATAATCAGAAAAACAAAGCCTGTTTTTATGGTTCTTAAAGTAATTTCATATCCATCATCTTACTTGAATCTTGAAATAAATTTGTGTACAACCAATTGAGATAAAATATTCTCAGCATTTTATAACTGAAGTTATTAGGAATTGGAATATCAAAACATGGGGTAAAGACCTACTAGGTCATTTGTCCCCTCCTGTGAATGAATGGAGGGTTCAAACAGCAGATTGGCCACTGGCCAATCTTATTTTCTTAAGAGATAAAAGGACTTGTGCATGATCATTATTGAATCAGTGCTAGCACCAAGACTAGAATCCCGATGAGCTGACATTCAGTCAAGAATAATTCCAATAGGTGATGATTCTTTTTGTGTGAAGCTGTTATTACATTCTTCCTTCTTGATTTCAAGTTTAGAAATATAACTGACTTGGAACTTTGGAGACAGAAGCTCTCTTATGCCATATCCACAGTGGGTAACAATACCCCTTTTAATTACTATAGCGGTAAAGATGAAGGCGCTTGCATCTGAATGTCTGTGTTGAGTCCAAGAAGGCAGCAACCTAAACCACAACGAAAAGCATTTGGATTGTCATTCAGTGTCTGTTAAATTTTAAGACTGTCAAAACATGAGAAGAAATATAAGACCTAGGAAGAATTTTTTGGTGATGAGGAGATAAAATACAGAAATGTAAATGTAATGGAATAATTGGCATTATTTATATATATAAAACAGTTTACTTGCTGGAGGAAATGCAAATGGTAATGGTTGCTGTGATGATTCCATTAGATTTTGATTGAAATACAAAGATAAGAAGGGAAAGCATTATCCTTATAAGATTTTTCCAAGTTAAAGAAAAAAAAACTTTCAAGTTTAGATATATGTAGATGTTGATAAATATACACATAAAGAAATGGAGATAAATGATAGGCAGACAGACAGATAGACCTCACTCCATATGAAGTCTTTAGACATAGAAACAGGTTTATCATTGTTGTAGATTGTTACTGGAATTGTAAACCCAGTGCATTTTACAAATATTAATCAACCACCATTTAGTCAGTTTTTCCTCTGTAAAAAGCCCTAAGAGAGGCATTGTGGGGTATGCAAACATGATTAATACTTTGTTCACGTCTGCATTAAAGGTTCATCATATTGTTGAAAACATGTTTGTGTTCTTACTAGGCTGCATAGGAAAAGAGGTGGGAGAAAGGTATCAGAGACAGAGAATCGGAAACCATAATTGATTGTTCCTTTTTCTGTGGTTCCTAACAAGTAACATAATGAATGATACAAATTTTATTTTGATCTGCCCACAATCTTGTTCTTGTTGTCAAGTTTAGGAAAGACATATCAAGAAGTCAAACAGAACAAACATGGAAGTATCTCTCTGAGTTATGCAAACCTTTAAATTAAATGTTCCATGACAGGATAAGCAAATAACTCCAGGGCATATTCCTTCCAACTTTGCTAGTTCTTTTTTTTTTTTTTTTTTCTTTTTAGTGTTGGATAAAACAAATTGTGCTTATAAACTACATTTTATGTAATAATTTTCTTTTATATAATAAAATGGAGAATATCAGTCTTGCAACTCATATTAATAGGCCTCATTAATTTTGTAAATCATTCAGAAAAGATGTATTTCTTGGTTGTGTTAGAAGAGTGTTGGAGTTCATAAGCAATATTGTGAACCTGAATTTTATTGTTTTGCCAACATGAAAGCAAACAAAGAAGAACTATAATAACTGGGGCGCCTGGGTGGCACAGTCAGTTGAGCATACGTCTCTTGGTTTCAGCTCATGTCATGATCTCAGGATACTGGGATCAAGCCCTGCATTGGGCATTGCACTCAGCGCAGAGTCTGCTTGAGATTCTCTCCCTCTCCGTTTCCTCCTCCCACTCATGTGTTCTCTCTCTCTCTAAAGTAAATAAATATATCTTAAGAAAAAAAACCAGAATCATAATAAAATTTTTATTTGTCTATAAACAGACATACACACATATGCTGCATATATGCATGCATTTTCTCTTTTAATATGACAGAAAACAAGAACCATGACTGAATGTACATTTGCATAAACATGCACATGCATACACACAAATATACACATATTCTTTTTTCCTTAGAGGGAAGTGACAATGCTGTCATGATACAATTGTTTAAGTATTGTGTTTTCGCTGATAGGACAAGCCACCAAAATTGTGTTTTTAAGGGCATCTCATTGAACGTCGGAATCTGTGAACCTCAGTTAAGACACTCAAGAGATAGAAAGAACTGGTATAAATGTATTATCTTAAATAACTTTCAATTGTTGAGTTACTCATGAATTAAAGCAGCCAGATTCAAAGTTCAGATGGTGGCAGCACATCTCAAGTAATTTCCGACTTTTAGCTGCTTTCCTTTCTGCAGTCTTAGTCTCTACAGCCACAAAGCAGTAGATGAAGGAAGGATCCTAACATACTCAGATTCATGTCAATAGAGTTTTTTCTGAAAGCCAAATATCTATTAGCCCCATTGGTTTGATTTCAATATAAGCTTATTTCTAAACTCTAAGGAGAAGGAAGATTGTAGATGGTCAGGCCATGCTTTAGTCTCTGGGGTCCTGCTGCCTGACTCCAACTTGGCTCCCTTGAGAACTATGATAACTATGGTATCTTAATAACTTATGATATCTTGATGACCTTGATAACAGTTTTGCTTTGAACAAATTACTTAATCCTTTGCTTCCTATTTGCCTTTATAGAGAGAGGATAATAATAATTCTTGAATCATAGATTATTTTATCAAAATTATGTGTTTGATTCATAGAAATTTGGTACAAAGGTGTCTTGAATAAATATACAGATTATTATTATTATTATTATTATTATTATTATTATTATTACTACTACTACTGGGGAGCTCTACATCATGGAAAGTCCGTGAATATAAAGTAACAGATGAATGGATAGCCAAAAGGAAATTAAGTTATTATTTTTTATAAGTAAATATATGTAGCAGGTCATATCAAAATATATATTTATAGAAGTAGTTAGCCAATGTTTGATCACTGTGGAGAAATGCCATTGTGGATTACTGGAGAACTCAAGGTCACCTTGAGAAATCACCTCTCAAGTTTGCCTTGTTAATGAGTATTCTTGATGTACTTCCTTAAGCCCTTGTCCCTCTACCCCAAAATCTCCTTATGCTGAATTTCTATGCTACAAGCAAAGAGTTGCATTAAAAACTGTGTGGGGAGAGGAGTTAAGATGGCGGAGGAGTAGGAGACACCGTTTTCAGCCGGTCCTCCGAGTCGAGCTGGATAGGTACCAGACCAGCCTAAACAACCACGGAACCAGCCTGAGACGCAGGAAGACGCATCTGGATCTCTACAAATGAACATCTCCAGCGCTGAGTATTGAGGTACGAAGCGGGGAGCCATGAAACTGTGCACAGATATCGGAAGATAAACAGAAGGGGGAGGGAGCCGCCGTGTTCGGGCGCCGGGAGGCGGTAGCCACTTGCACGGGAGAGCGGGCGGGGCTCACGGTCGGCACCCGCAAAACAGCAGACTGAGACCGTGAGCCGGGTGCGCGCGCCACCAGGCATCTCGCGGACCCCGGAATCCCGGTGCGCTCACGGGATCCAGACTGAGACCGGGAGATCCGGGAGTGCGCGCGGGGCGGCTGGCGGCTGGCGGCATTAGAAACACAAAGGACAGAGACACGCCGGCGCTGGAAGTGAGGTCTGGGACGCCGGGTGTGGGGCGCACATCCCGGACGCTGCAGGGTTGAGCAGCACCAACAGAAACAGAGTTAAAGTGGCCAGAACATTAGTAGAGAACGGGCCGCAATCCTTCTGTTCCGTGACAGAGGCTGAAATTTGGCCGCTGCTGCTCTGACCCTCAGAAGAGGCACAGCAAACCACCAGGGAAAGCCGCCAGAGAACAAAAGCCTGGAAATACTGGCTCAGGGAGTGCCCATCCCCATCCCCCCTCGCAGGGGACACCGAGACTCTACCCAAACAGGGCTGCCTGAGTATCGGCGCGGCAGGCCCCTCCCCCAGAAGGCAGGCTGAAAAATCAAGAAGCCCACAACCCGAGGCGCCTGGGTGGCGCAGTCATTGAGCGCCTGCCTTCGGCTTAGGGCGTGATCCCGGCGTTCCGGAAAGGAGTCCCTCATCGGGCTCCTCCGCTGGGAGCCTGATTCTTCCTCTCCCACTCCCCTGCTTCTATTCCCTCTCTCGCTGGTTGGCTGCCACATATAAATAAAATCTTTAAAGAAGAAGCCCACATCCCTAAGATCCCTATTAAACAAGGGGCACGGCCTGGGACCCAGTCAATAATTTGGGCTCTGGAAACCCCGCAACCTCTCTTCATCAGAATGACAAGAAGGAGAAGCCCCCCCAGCAAAGAAAAGACAGTGAGACTGTGGCCTCTGCCACAGAAATAATGGATATGGATGTAACCAAATTATCAGAAATGGAATTCAGAGTAACGATGGTCAAAATGATGAGTAGAATTGAAAAAACTATTAACGAAAAGGTTACTGAGAATATAGAATCCCTAAGGACAGAAATGAGAGCGAATCTGACAGAAATTAAAAATTCTATGAGCCAAATGCAGGCAAAACTAGAGGCTCTGACAGCCAGGGTCGCAGAAGCAGAGGAACGGGTTAGTGAATTGGAGGATGGGTTAATAGAGGAAAAAATGAAAATAGAAGATGGTCTTAAAAAAATCCACGCCCACGAATGTAGGTTACGGGAGATTACTGACTCAATGAAACGATCCAATGTTACAATCATCGGCATCCCCGAGGGGGTGGAGAAAAACAGAGGTCTAGAAGAGATATTTGAACAAATTGTAGCTGAAAACTTCCCTAATCTAGCAAGGGAAACAAACATTCGTGTCCAAGAGGCAGAGAGGACCCCTCCCAAGCTCAACCACGACAAACCTACGCCACGTCACGTCATAGTGCATTTCGCAAATATTAGATGCAAGGATACAGTACTGAAAGCGGCCAGGGCAAAGAAATTTCTCACGTACCAAGGCAAAAGCATCAGAATTACGTCAGACCTGTCTACACAGACCTGGAATGAGAGAAAGGGTTGGGGGAGCATATTTAAAGCTCTCTCAGAGAAAAACATGCAGCCAAGGATCCTTTATCCAGCAAGACTGTCATTCAGAATTGATGGAGAAATAAAGACATTTCAGAATCGCCAGTCACTAACCAATTTTGTAACTACGAAACCAGCCCTACAGGAGATATTACGGGGGGTTCTATAAAAGTAAAAAGGCCCCAAGAGTGATACAGAACAGAAAGTCACAGCCAATACAAAAAAAAAGACTTTACTGGCAACATGGCAACATTAAAATCATATCTCTCAGTACTCAGTCTTAATGTAAATGGTTTGAACCATCCCATAAAACGCCACAGGGTTGCAGATTGGATAAAAAGAAATGACCCATCCATTTGCTGTCTACAAGAGACTCATTTCAAACCCAAAGATGCATTCAGACTGAGAGTAAGGGGATGGAGTACCATCTTTCACGCAAATGGTCCTCAAAAAAAAGCTGGGGTAGCAATTCTCATATCAGATAAATTGGATTTTAAACTACAGACTATAGTTAGAGACGCAGAAGGGCACTATATTATTCTTAAGGGAAGTATTCAACAAGTGGATATGACAATTATAAATATATATGCCCCCAACAGGGGAGCAGCAAGATACACAAGCCAACTCTTATCCAGAATAAAGAGACATATAAATGAAAATACATTAATAGTAGGGGACCTCAACACTGCACTCTCAGAAATAGAACACCCTGGCAAAAACTAAGCAAAGAATCAAAGGCTTTGAATGCCATACTCGACGAGTTGGACCTCATAGATATATATAGAACACTACACCCCAGAACCAAAAAATACTCATTCTATTCTAATGCCCATGGAACATTCTCAAGAATAGACCATGTTCTGGGACACAAAACAGGTCTCAACCGATACCAAAAGATTGAAATGATCCCCTGCATATTCTCAGACCACAACGCTCTGAAATTGGAACTCAACCACAAGGAAAAATTTGGAAGAAACTCAAACACTTGGAGACTAAGAACCATCCTGCTCAGGAATGACTCGATAAACCAGGAAATCAAAAATCAAATTAAACAATTTATGGAGACCAATGAGAATGAAAATACAACAGTCCAAAACCTATGGGATACTGCAAAGGCAGTCCTAAGGGGGAAATACATAGCCATCCAAGCCACACTCAAAAGAATAGAAAAATCTAAAATGCAGTTTTTATATTCTCACCTCAAGAAGCTGGAACAGCAACAGAGGGACAGGCCTAATCCACGCACGAGGAAGCAGTTGACCAAAATTAGAGCTGAAATCAATCAAGCAGAAACCAGAAGTACAGTAGAGCAGATCAACAGGACTAGAAGCTGGTTCTTTGAGAGAATCAATAAAATTGACAGACCACTGGCAAGACTTATCCAAAAGAAAAGAGAAAGGACCCAGATTATTAAAATTATGAATGAAAAAGGAGAGGTCACGACGAGCACCATTGAAATTGGAAGGATTATTAGAAATTTTTATCAACAGCTATATGCCAATAAACTAAGCAATCTGGAAGAGATGGAATCCTTCCTGGAAACCTATAAACTACCAAGATTAAAACCAGAAGAAATTGATTCCTTAAACAGGCCAATTAATTATGAAGAAATTGAGTCAGTGATAAACAACCTTCCAAATAACAAAACTCCAGGCCCGGACGGTTTTCCTGGGGAATTCTACCAAACATTCAAAGAAGAAATAATACCTATTCTCCTAAAGCTATTTCAAAAAATAGAAACAGAAGGAAAGCTACCAAACTCATTCTATGAGGCCAATATTACCTTGATCCCCAAACCAGGCAAAGACCCCCTCAAAAAGGAGAATTACAGACCGATTTCCCTAATGAATATGGACGCCAAAATCCTCAACAAGATACTTGCTAATAGAATCCAACAGTACATTAAAAGGATTATCCATCACGATCAAGTGGGATTCATACCTGGGATGCAAGCGTGGTTCAATATTCGCAAATCAATCAGCGTGATACATCATATCAACAAGAAAAGACTCAGGAACCATATGATCCTCTCAATCGATGCCGGAAAAGCATTTGACAAAATACAGCATCCTTTCCTGATTAAAACCCTTCAGAGTGTAGGAATAGAAGGTACATTTCTCAATCTCATAAAAGCCATCTATGAAAAGCCTACTGCAAATATTATTCTCAATGGAGAAAAGCTGGAAGCCTTTCCCTTAAGATCAGGAACTCGACAAGGATGCCCACTCTCGCCACTATTATTCAACATAGTACTAGAAGTCCTTGCAACAGCAATCAGACAACAAAAAGGGATCAAAGGTATTCAAATTGGCAAAGAAGAAGTCAAAATGTCTCTCTTTGCAGATGACATGATACTCTATATGGAAAACCCAAAAGAAGCCACTCCCAAATTATTAGAAGTTATAGAGCAATTCAGTAACGTGGCAGGATACAAAATAAATGCTCAGAAATCAGTTGCATTTCTATACACGAATAATGAGACCGAAGAAAGAGAAATTAGGGAATCCATCCCATTTACAATAGCACCAAAAACCATACGTTACCTTGGAATTAACTTAACCAGAGACGTAAAGGACCTATATTCTAGAAACTATAAATCACTCTTGAAAGACATTGAGGAAGACATAAAAAGATGGAAAGATATTCCATGCTCATGGATCGGAAGAATTAACATAGTTAAAATGTCCATGCTACCCAGAGCAATCTACACTTTCAATGCTATCCCGATCAAAATACCAAGGACATTTTTCAAAGAACTGGAACAAACAGTCCTTAAATTTGTATGGAAACAGAAAAGGCCCCGAATCTCCAAGGAACTGTTGAAAAGGAAAAACAAAGCTGGGGGCATCACAATGCCGGATTTCGAGCTGTACTACAAAGCTGGGATCACAAAGACAGCATGGTACTGGCACAAAAACAGACACATAGACCAATGGAACAGAATAGAGAGCCCAGAAATGGACCCTCAGCTCTTTGGGCAACTAATATTTGATAAAGCAGGAAAAAACATCCGGTGGGAAAAAGACAGTCTCTTCAATAAATGGTGCTGGGAAAATTGGACAGCTACATGCAAAAGAATGAAACTTGACCACTATCTCACACCATACACAAAAATAAACTCCAAATGGATGAAAGACCTCGATGTGAGACAGGAATCCATCAAAATTCTAGAGGAGAACATAGGCAGCAACCTCTACGACATCGGCCAAAGCAACCTTTTTCATGATACATCCCCAAAGGCAAGAGAAACAAAAGACAAAATGAATTTATGGGACTTCATCAAGATTAAAAGTTTCTGCACAGCCAAGGAAACAGTCAGAAAAACTAAGAGGCAGCCCACGGAATGGGAGAATATATTTGCAAATGACACTACAGATAAAGGACTGGTATCCAAGATCTACAAAGAACTTCTCAAACTCAATACACGAGAAACAAATAAACAAATCAAAAAATGGGCAGAAGATATGAACAGACACTTTTCCAATGAAGACATACAAATGGCTAACAGACACATGAAAAAATGTTCAAAATCATTAGCCATCAAGGAAATTCAAATCAAAACCACACTGAGATACCACCTTACGCCAGTTAGAATGGCAAAAATAGACAAGGCAAGAAACAACAATTGTTGGAGAGGATGTGGAGAAAGGGGATCCCTCCTACATTGTTGGTGGGAATGCAAGTTGTTACAGCCACTCTGGAAAACAGTGTGGAGGTCCCTTAAAAAGTTAAAAATTGAGCTACCCTATGATCCAGCCATTGCACTACTGGGTATTTACCCCAAAGATACAGACGTAGTGAAGAGAAGGGCCATATGCACCCCAATGTTCATAGCAGCAATGTCCACAATAGCTAAATCGTGGAAGGAGCCGAGATGCCCTTCAACAGATGACTGGATTAAGAAGTTGTGGTCCATATATACAATGGAATATTACTCAGCTATCAGAAAGAACGAGTTCTCAACATTTGCTGCAACATGGATGGCACTGGAGGAGATAATGCTAAGTGAAATAAGTCAAGCAGAGAAAGACAACTATCATATGATTTCTCTCATCTATGGAACATAAGAACTAGGATGATCAGTAGGGGAAGAAAGGGATAAAGAAAGGGGGGGTAATCAGAAGGGGGAATGAAACATGAGAGACTATGGACTATGAGAAACAAACTGAGGACTTCAGAGGGGAGGGGGGTGGGGGAATGGGATAGACCGGTGATGGGTAGTAAGGAGGGCACGTATTGCATGGTGCACTGGGTGTTATACACAACTAATGAATCATCGAGCCTTACATCGGAAACCGGGGATGTACTGTATGGTGACTAACATAATATAATAAAAAATCATTAAAAAAAAAAAAAACTGTGTGGGGAGCTAGAAATGGGGCAACTTTCAGAAAGACAAAATGAGTAGCTCAGTGAACCCTCTTTCCAGTAAAACAACCACTTTGGTAGAAAAATTTATTTAAAAAGAGAAAGCAAACATACAAACAAAATCAAAACCATTTATATTCTCTAGAAGTTGTCCCAAGGGCAAACAGCAAGTGGCAAAACATTTATTCAAGAAAGTCCTAATGAATCTTCCTAAAGACAGAGAGAGTTTGTGACATGTATGCCAGAGAATGCTCCTACTCCCAGCCCTCCAAGCTGCAGGCAATGAGCGCTCTATACCAGGAACTGTGTACTGGGTGGGTGTGGCCAGAATGTGAGGGTTCTATCTCACTCCAGCTCACAGTACTGTATTTTCACTCTGGGTACAGTAGGCTCCAAGAGATTTCTCATTGCCCATGACCTCATGATGTAGAAACTATGGTTTTGATGAGAATAGCCAAGAGGAGTATGGCTGTTTTACCTGGTGTAGCTCCTAATCTTAGGGTGGAAACTCTAGGTAAAGTGTGGCAATCTGAGAATACTGGAACTCTGATCATACTCACTCTCAAATGTTTATAAGACAGAGGCTTCAGATGGAGAGAGGCAAGACAAGAGCAAGAAATAACATCATGGCTGGACGTTGGCTCATAGAGTAGAGACCCCATTCTGGAGGAAAGAAGTTAATGTCTCTGCCCATAGCTGTGGTGCAGTGATGGAGCATTAAGGGGTAAAGGCAGCATTAAGGGTGGAAATATATGTGTCTCACTGAAGGGACTGATTATATTTGAAACAGAATGTGGAGAATTAATTGCATGTGTAAGAAAATTGTCGAAAATGATGGAGTATTTGGTAGAGTACAATGAATAAGGGATTGGTAGATTCATGGTATTCAGAACAACCAGAAAAAAAATAAATAAATAAATAACAGACAACAGAGAATTCAGAATGATAAGAGAATAAGGGATATAGTCATAAAGAGCCCTCATAGGATCACACAAAATTTGGGGGTCAGGAGGCTGTATGAATATACTAGGCTGTACCACTCAGGACCAATCAGAGTAGGATAGGAAGATGTGAAGCAGTGTCCAAGCCATCCACAAAACCAGTAACAAAGGACAAAAGTCTCCTGGGCACAATAGGGCTTAAAAACAATCTCTGAGTGATAATGGCACAAAAAGGGATTCTAATGGTCCATCCCTCCACAGTGAAGAAAAGCAGGCAAAAGTCGTTTGTTGGGAAATCATCAAAAGTTTACAACAACCAAGAAAACACGGAGTTAAGAGTAAGGTAACTGAAACATGATAGGAGAACTTTGTGGCATTTTGACCTATTCTTACCTCACCCCCTCCCTGCCTCTGTAGCTATCTTGAAGATAATAACTTGCCTTCTAAGCAGCCCCCATTCCTGGTGTGGTTCCCTGATTCTGGAGGTAGCAGAGCTGACTTTGTTTTCAATATACTGTTTTGACATGTGTTGGGGATCCCTTAAGGACTGATGGCAAAGAACTTGACTTTGTTTCACTTAAATTGGACTCTGTCAGGGTAAAACATGGCTCCATGGAGGATATTCCTCAAAAACATGGAAAAGCAAATGAAAGAGCTGCTGCCACTTGAACAAAAGATTGCATTCAGGGTAAACAATTGACATGGTAAAAGCCTGGGAGGAAAAACTGGAGAATGACGTAATCTGGAGAATAAGAGCATTGAGAAACTCTTATATATATCTGGTATCTAGGAGTCTATATGCATGCCCATGGCAGGAAGCATGTTTTTTGATGGACTGACTGATTAAAGAGGGGGGAGGGGCAGAGAGAGAGAGAGGAAGAGGGAGAGAATCTTAAGGAGACTCCCTATTGAGCTCAGAGTCTGACTCAGGCTCAATCCCATGACCCATGAGATCAGGACCTTAGCTGAAATCAGGAGTTGAATGCTTAACTGACTAAGCTGCATGTTTTTGAAAGAATTGAGAAGAACCTAAGCTTTACCTCTAGCTGGTTTTCAGGTTCAGTGTAAGTACTATGTGAAGGCTAAGTCTGAGGTGTAAAGAGCCTGGCTAGGCATTGGAGGAATACTTCAACACAAAGCAAATAATGGATAATTCTGTCCTCTCCTCCCCTCCCCTTTCTTCACCTCCTCTCCCTTCCTCTCCCTTGTTCTTTCTTTTCCTTCTCTTCTCTTTTCCCTCTCTCCCTTCTTTTCTCCCTCTGCCTCCATCTTTTTTGGCCTCAGGTATTTAGGAAATCTGTCTACTGTCTTAGTTAGACAGTACAATAACATATTTTTCCAAAGTACTAAAAAATGACAACTATGATTCTTATATCCAATAAACCTGTTTTTCAAAAGGGAAATCAAAATAACACATTCCCATATAAATGAAACATAGAGAATTAGTAACTGGAAGATATGGCTTAAAGGAAATATGAAAGAAAGTTCTTTTAGCCTGGGGGGAAAAAAAGTGATATCAGACAGCAATGTGATTCAACATCAAAAAAGAGCCCTGGAAAAGATAATTACATAAATTACTATAAAAGACAGTAGAATTATTATAGATTTATTTTTATTCTCAAATGATTTAAATGATAATTATGGTAAATAATGTATGTTATACCTATAACTTATGGAAGGGTAAAAGCACAAATGAGGTGAGTAGGAAAAAAATAAAAAGATGTATTGAAATAAGGAAAACTCAAATTCACATTCAAAAAATTAAGGAAATTAGAAATGGCAAATTAAACATTAATATAACAAATTATATGAATGCATGCTTGCTTCCATTCTTTGTTCAACTTTTTAGAGGGATGTAAAATTATACAAAGTAATGATTATAATATCTATCTGTCTACCTACTTATACATCCATGTATATCATATGGCAATTACCAACATTCTCCTGAAGAACCAATCTGTCAAGTAAGCAATCATAAGGAGAATTAGCAAATACTTTGATATGAATGAAAATGAAGATACTATATATCAATACTTAATGCAGCTTAAACAGCACTTAAAGGGAACTTATACTCTAACCCCCATATTTAAAAAATAAAAGTAGTAACAGTCTCCTACCTTAAAAGCTAGAAAAACAAAAGCAAAGTAAACACAAAGCAATTATTAAAAAGTAAATAATAAAGATCACAAGAAAATAAATTTAAATGGATTTAAAGTTGGTTTTTTATTTTATTTTTTATTTTATTTTATTTTATTTGAGCGAGAGAGAGAGAGAGCAGGAGCAGGAGGAAGAGGGAGAAACAGACTCCCCACTGAACAGGGAGCCCGTTGTGGGGCCCAATCCCAGGACCCTGAGATCATGACCTGAGCTGAAGGCAGATGCTTAACTGACTGAGCCACCCAGCACCCCAATTTAAAAGGATTTAGAAAATCATTTGAGAACATCATTGTTTTTTGGAAAAGAGTAATAAAATGGATGAAACTTTTCTTTTTTTTTTTTTTTTTTTTTTTTTTTTTTTTTTTATTATTAATAATGATTTTTTATTATATTATGTTAGTCACCATACAGTACATCCCCGGTTTTCGATGTAAGGCTCGATGATTCATTAGTTGTGTATAACACCCAGTGCACCATGCAATATGTGCCCTCCTTACTACCCATCACCGGTCTATCCCATTCCCCCACCCCCCTCCCCTCTGTAGCCCTCAGTTTGTTTCTCATAGTCCATAGTCTCTCATGTTTGGATGAAACTTTTCTTGAACTGACAAAGGGGAAAAAATAGAGAAGATTAAAATGATGAAAATCATACCAAAAAAGAGGATATAACTACCAATCTTAGAAACATGAAAGGATATATAAGGTCACATAAATGAATTTCATGCCTACAAATTAGATAAATTATATGAAATGGGAAAATTCCTAGAAGAACACAAACTAACTAAACCGACTTAAGAAGAATAAACTCTAAATACGTATATAAAAGAAATATATTAAATCAGTAATTTGAAACTTTCCACAGGATAAAGTCCAATACCAGATGGCTTTATTGGTGAATTTTATCAAACTATTTAATAAGATCATTTCTGAATGTACTCGTTAAGAACAGACGAACCTCAAACCCAAAACAGACAAAAATAGCATAAGAAAACAAAACAACAAACCAATGCCCTGTATGAAAATGGATGTAATAAAACATTTCAACAATGTAATTAAGGAATGAATATGATGCATAAAAGTATTTTACACCATGACCAGGAGGGATTTATCCCAGGATTCTGTGGCTGATTTAATATCTAAAAACCAATTAATATCTAAAAATAAATTAATGTAATATATAATATTAAAAGAATAAAAACCAAAAAAACACTAAGTGCTCATCTCAATCCAACATTCATTCATGATAAGTATACTTAAAAAAAACTAGTAAAAATAGGGAAACATTTCAACCTGATAAAAGATTTTAAGGAAGAACACCCACAAGTAAAATCTTATTTAATGGTGAAAGAATGAATATCATTTCCTAAGATTAGGAACAAGACGGAATACCTGATTTCACCACTTTTGTTTTTACATTGTACAGGATATTCTAGGACGATTACAAAAAAACCATAAATGACATCTAGATTGGAAAGGAATAAATTATTTCTATTTGTGAATCGCATGACATTTTATGTAAAATAATCCAAGGAGTTCACTAACACACACACATACACAATTAGAACTGATAAGTAAGCTAAGATACAGGATACAAGCTCAATATATAAAAATCAGTTGTATTTCTATACATAAGCAATGATCAATGTGAAGATCAAATGAAGAAAACAATTCCATGTACAATGGAATCTAAAAGAATAAAATACAATACTTAGGGGGAAAAACTAATAATTAAGGGCTGAAAACTACAAAACATTGCTGGGAAATTGAAGATTCAAATAAATGGAAATATATCCCATTTTCACAGATTGGAAGCCTTAATATTGTTAAAATGGGGACATACCTAAAATTGATCTACAGATTCAATGCAATCTGTATCGAACTCCCATCTGGCTTTTTGGCATAAAGTGACAAACTTATCCCAAAATTCATATGGAAATACAAGTGATCTAGAAGAGTTAAATTTATCTTGAAAAAGAATATAAACTTGGAGGTGTCATACTTCCTATTTTAAAATTTACAACGAAGCTACAGTGATCAATACAGTGTCATCTGGCTTAAGAATATATATCTATATTAATAAATTAGAATCAACAGTCCAAAAAAAACCCCCTAACTTTCTAGTCAATAATTTTTTTGAGAAGAATGTTTAGACATTTCAATGGAGGCAAGATTCATCTTTTCAACAAATGGTATAGTGACCACTGGTTATCTATATGTAAAATAATGAAGATGGTCACTATGGCATGTCATATGCAAAAATTAAATCAAGCAGTAATTTAAATGTAAGAGCTAAAACTAAAACAACTATTAGAAGAAAATATTGGAACAAATCTTTGTGATCTCATATTAGGCATTGGTTCTTAGATATGACATCAAAAGCACAACTGGCAAAAGAAAACAGGTAAATGGTTCCATATAAAAAATAAATACTTTCATACTGCAAATGATACCATTAAGAATGTGGAAAGGTGGGGCGCCTGGGTGGCACAGCGGTTAAGCGTCTGCCTTCGGCTCAGGGCGTGATCCCGGTGTTCTGGGATCGAGCCCCACGTCAGGCTCCTCCGCTATGAGCCTGCTTCTTCCTCTCCCACTCCCCCTGCTTGTGTTCCCTCTCTCGCTGGCTGTCTCTATCTCTGTCGAATAAATAAATAAAATCTTTTAAAAAAAATGTGGAAAGGTAACTTAAAGAATGGGAGAACATTTTTGCAAATCATATATCTGACAAGGTTCTTGTATACAGTATATATAAATGTGTTGCCACTCAAAAATAGATACATAACCAAGTAATAAATAGGCAAGGGATTAGATAGACATTTCTCCAAAGAAGATATATAATGTCTAGTAAGTACATGGAAAGATGTTCAATATTATTTGTCATTAAGGAACACAAATCAAAATCTTAAGGAGATATCACTCCTTATTCACTAGGATCGTTACAATAAAAACAGACAAAACAGATGCTGACTATGATGAGAAGAATTTTGAACCCATAAGCATTGCTGGTGGGAATGTAAAATGGTGCTAATTTGGAAAACATTTTGCCAGTTCCACAAAATGTTAATTACAGAGTTACTATATAACCCAGCAGATCCACTCCTAGGTATAATACCCAAGTGGAACAAAAATGTATGTCTACCAAAAAAAAGAAAAAAAATTGTACACAAAGATTCAAAAAAGGATTATCCCAGAGGTAGAAACAATTCAAATATCTACCAACTGATAAATGGATAAATGGATAACATGTGGTACTTTCACACAATGAAATATTATTCAGCCATAAATCGGAATGAAGTAGTGATATATATTACAACACAGATAAACCTTGAAACTGTTTTATTAAATGAAAGAACACAACCATATATTATGTTATTATGTTTAAAATAGGAAAATCCATACAGACAAGAAGCAGACTTGTATTTTTCTAAGACTGGGGTTAAGAGGATAAGGAAGATGATCCCTAATATTTTTTTAAATGTATTTTTTGCAGGTAATAGAAATGTTTTAAAATTGGATATGGATATGGTTGTGTTTTGTATACTTAAATTTGGTGAATTTCTGTTATGTGAACTGTATTTCAGTAAAACTGGAGGAGAAGAAAAAGAAAGAAAGAAGAAGGGCTTAGATATTTTTAAATATTCTCAAATAATGATTCAAGTAGTATACATGTTTGTTAAGCCACAAAATAAAAGGGATGTGACAAGGCAATACATATTACATATTTAACCTCTCATTGGCCCTCCTCTGTATGGATAGCATGTATGACTGATGTCTCCCTCAAAATTCTGGGGCCAAGTAAAAGTGTATAAATATGGCTTAATCTCCTGTGACTGTCATCTGTTTTTATATCCTTAGCTAATGAACTGCAAACTTTGTCCAAACTTAATATGGGTATGTGTGTGTGTAATTTTCCCCACACCAATTGTAAAATAAATTTTCTAAGCCATCAACCTAATTTCACATACCTGTAATCTTTGAAATTAGGAAAGTAGAAGTCCACCATGTACCATTATTTATAGTGTGTTCATATAGACTTCTTTGTGGCTGTATTTTATTAAAAAATGTATAGTATAGCTCATTTATGAAAGACAGTGGACATGAGTAAGAAGAGAAGTATACAAGCAGTGTGCACAGAACAAGGATGCCTACAGTCATTCTACTTTACTACTGCTTGTAGCTGCTTGGGGCAAGATCTTTTACCTTGACATAATGCATACCACAACCTGGAAAAAAAACCTATTTTATTATATTGGAAGCATTTTTTTTAAGGAAAGTATTTACAGAAAGGCTAAATGAGCTTTCTCCATCCTTTGAGAGGGAGATTTCAAAATTGATGTTATCAAACCTTTGGAGCTGCAGAGGTGTATATGTGGACTGGGTAAATCTCAAATGTCAAGTCAATTAAATCTCAGAAGACACTTGCACAGCTAAACTTAAAATTTGCATCTCTTCATTATCTAAGATCAACTTCATAGGAATTCAGTAATGAGTATAACAATGGATAGTATGTCATTTATGAAGAAAATACATTACTATACCAGAATAACCTCCAGGGGAATTAATTGAATGGTAGGAGTCAGTGAAAATGGGCTTTCTGTTCTGTCTCTTCCATCTATCTAACATGACCCTACCTTCTTGATTCTTTGGTGGTCCATACCTTACTTTGGTCCCAGGGTATTTGATATAAGTATCTGGAGTAGTGTGAAATTTCCTTGGTGGTACCTGAATCCTCCACACTCTTGTGAAGAGTATTATTAGGGCTGAAAAGCCCCCGCTCTCTGCTTCCATAACTTTCCCTTTCTCAGTTACAGCTCTTATCACATGATATTGACACTGACTGTTTACTTCTTTTTTTTCTTTACTATTCTTGTACCCATGAGGAGACAAGGGCAATGTGTCTCTTCCAAAATTCTGATTATTAGTAACTAACACAATTGGGGGGGGGAAGTAGGTGCTCAAAATTAAATGTGAATGAATTAATGGGTGAATAAGCAAATTAATTGAAAATATGGGATACTTAAATTTTTATAGGTTTGATACTAGAGGAAACATTTTAGGTCACCCAGTCAAGATCTCTGAAGAACAAAATGGCATTTCATTGTTTTTAGACAGTGAACCACACTACTGGATAAAGGCCAAAAAGTTAAACTAATGTGGGGCAATTCTTACTGTTTTTCTTTATAATGAACCAGATCCCTCCTTCTTTTAAATTTGCTTTCCTTAGAAGCAGGACAAATCATGTCCAACATCTCTTTCCCATTAAATTGTAGATATTAGGAATACCAACATGGCGATTTTATCTTTATGTGCTGGATAGCTGAAGTTTCTTCAACTTTCATTCCCCTGATGTTTAAATACCAATTGTGAATCAGTCACACACACAAAAAAAATATTGGAAATCTATAAAAGAGTGAGCCATCAAGCCAGACAATCATCCTGCTTATCCTCTGTTCCTGTTCTAATTAAAACAGGAAGCTAAGAATATTAACATTTATTACATAATTTATTTTCTTGAGATAAGTAGCAAAGGAGAACTCCAGTAAGGGATAAATTATCCATATTTTCAGTGAGAAAATTATTTATCACATTATAAATCCAGATTAGATATTTCTTGAATGTCAAGTTTTTCTTATTCTTGTGGAGAGGTTGTTTATCCCTATGGCTGAGAATAATGTTTGGTTATTTAAACTAGCACTGAGCATGTGTGTGCGCACACACACACACACACAGTATTTCCTGTGTTTTAAATATGATAAGACTATTTTAGAGAATGTCCAAATATATTCAGACAGCTTACCTGTAAGTATATATATATTTTTTTAATCTCGGTTTAGCTAAACCTTTTGATACATTTGTTTTACCACAATTCATTCTAAGGAATGAAGGTTTAGTTTTCCTTCCAGTAGACATTAAAGGCAGTGTTTCAACCTAAATTCATCAAGAATTATCTAGGTCACATTCACAGTTTTTAACTGGCATGGTGAAAACCTTTCTTCCTTTCCCAGATGACAGAGGCTATGTAAGTGTGTAGGAAGACAGATAGGGAATCATGGCTTCTCAGTCTTATTCTCACATTTTCCTCAGTCCCAGGAGTAATTTTTTCAGCTTTTCAGATTCACAAACTTAATTTCACTGGTTTACAATGTGAGAGGGCTGTAGCCTTGGTGAATTGATTCATGCTCTTCTAAAACACAAGAGACTGCTACAGAAGCCACAATACCAAGACATTAATTTATATTTTTAAAAGTTCCTAATGGAAGAAACACTAATGCCTGTTCATCAGAAACATCTACCCTCAGGGAGGAAAAAAAAAAAAAAAAAAAAGAAGATGAAGAAGAAGAACAATCTACAGTTATTTTGTTCCTCCAACAAATAGAACTTGAAGTGCATTGTTGATACATATTGACTTTAACAGGAGACCCTACATGCAGTGATATCAACATTTTGCACTCAGCCACAGCACAAAACTCCCTGTCAAACACTTTCTTATCTTGACTAAATAAATATAAACTCATTGGAAGCATCAGTCCCTGTTTTGTAATGCCTTACCTCATCCGATTTCACTGGCGTGTGACTCCTCAAAATTATCTTTGCTGAGGATTTTTAGACAAACCTAACCAGGATAATGCTGAGAACTATACATTTACTCTGATCTCCAGTGAGGATTAGGAATGCTTTTGCAGATACAGATCTTATCTCATGCCCAGTTGAGACCATAGGTCCCTGGTTGAGTGGCCATAGATGTCCTCCTCTTAGTTACCTTAATGCCTTACTATAGCATTCTAATGACTAACAAGCATATATTTTTGGATATACCAAGAATACTGTAAATTCTGTATCCCTTTAACTTGAACACAAGATCGTTTCCACCAAACCAGATTTATCAGCTGTAACACTTACCTCAGTAAATGGAAACCCCATGCATAGATTATTCAAGTTAGTGTAATATAAAATGCCTTGATCTGTAATCTTGGAGTACATAATTAGGATATATTATTTATTTAATCAAATTACAATGATTTTTTGTCCCTACCAACACATGGTGGCATAAAACCTAATCTTTTCTTGGGGACCTGCTCACCTAATATTTCCATAAATCCTAAGAAATCTGTGGGTGAAAATAATTATTTCTTTTAGCTTCAGGAAAAATATATAGTCATTTGCTTTCAGCCATACCAGTGAAATTGTTGCAAGAGTTGTCCTCACACTGAAAAACTTCTGTAAAAAAAAAGAAAATAAATAAATTAATTAAATAAATCACTTTTTAAAAAAAAGCACCGAAGAAGGATAAAACACAACAAAAATACATGACACATATAAAAACAAAAATAAAAACAAAATTATATCCAGTTGTATCAGTAATGACAATAAAAGGGTCAATCCATAAAAGAATAACAAAATATGGTCCACAGCTACAGTGGAATAAACTTAGAAGTCAATAACAGGTGGAAATTTGAGAAACTCACAAGTATGTAAGAATTAAACAATATACTCTTAAGCGACGGGTCAGAGAGGAAATAGCAAGACAAGATAGAAAATATTTTGCAAGACATACATTATAGGATGTGTGAGAAACACAACATTATAGGATGCAATTAAAGCGATTCTTAAAGAGATTTTTATAGCCATAAATGCCTATATTATTAAAATTAAAAAAAAAGAAAAATCTAAACATCAAAAATCAAACCTTCCTCCCTTGAAGACTGGAAAAATATAACAAATTAAATCCAAAGCCAACAGAGGGAAAGGAATAATAAAATTAGAGTGGAAATTGATGAAAGAGAAAGCAAAAAAAAAAAAAAAAGATAAAGAAAAGTCAATGAAACCAAAAGATATTTTTTCTTTGAAAAAATTGATAAAACTGACAAATTTTTCTGTAGATTGATCAAGAAAAAAAATGCAAAGCTCGACTTATTAAAGTCAGAATAAAAAGAGTAGGTAATACTACCTTAGAGTAATTAAAGGACTATGAAGGAGCCACCCAGGAGCCCCAGATCAACTGACTTTCAACAAAATGCCAAGACCATTCAATTGGGAAGGAATCATTTTTCAACAAATAATGCAACAGTATATCCTCATGCAAAAGAATAAAGGTGACTCATACCTCACACCAAACACAAAAATTAACTAAAAGTGCATCATTGACTTAAATGTAAGAGCTAAATCTATAAAACTCTTAGTAAAAAAGGCAAGGGTAATCTCTGTAACCTTATTTTAGGCAGTGGTCTCTTACATATCGCACCAAAAGCACAAGTGACCAAAGGCTAGGGAGTGGGGAACTGGAATTGGACTTAATCACAATGAAAAACTCTTGTGCTTTAAAGGATATCATGAATGATGTGAGAGCATATATAATTAGAGAAAATTTTGAAAATCACATATGATGAGGTATTAACATCCATAATATAAAAAGAACTGCTGGAACTCAATAGCAAGAAAATAAACATCCCAACTTAAAAAAAAAAAAATGGGCAAAGAACTCCAATAAACATTTCTCCAAAGAAAATATACAAATAGTCAAAAGTGCATGGGAAGATCCCGAACATCAGTAATCATTAAGGAAATGAAAATCAAAATCACCATGAGATACCATTTCACATTGTTAGCATAGCTTCTATTTTAAAACAAAACAGAACAAAGCAAAACACAAAATAAGTGGTGGTGGGGTGCCTGGGTTTCTTCAGTGAGTTAAGCGTCTGCCTTCATCTCAGGTCATGATCTTGGGGTCCTGGATCTACCCCATGTCGGGCTCCCTGCTCAGCGGGGAGTCTGCTTCTCCCTCTCCCTCTGCCTCTCTCCCCAGCTTGTATGCGCTCTCTCTCTGAAATAAATAAATAAAAATCTTTAAAATAAGTGGTGGTAAGAATGTGGAGAAATCAAACCCCCCATACATAGCTGATGGATATATAAAGTCACCATTGCTTTGGAAAATAGTCTCTTAGTTCCTCAAAAAGTTAAGCACAGAGTTATTTGACTCAGAAATTCTAGGTATACCAGTTCTACCAGGTATATACTAAACAGAAATGAAAGTGAATGTACAAACAAAACTTGTACATAGATGTTCATAGCAGTATTATTAATAACAGTTAAAAGGTAGATACAAACCAGTTGTATACCAACTGATGAGTAGATAAATAATATGTGGCATATCCATACAATACAATATTATTCAACCATAAGCCGAAGTACTTATATATGTTACAAAATGGACAGATTTTGAAAACATGCTAAGTGAAAGGAGACAATCATCTATGACCACATATTGCATTATTTTATTTATATGACATATTCCGAATACGAAAATCAATATACAGAGAAAGTAGATTAGTGGTTGCCTAGATCTAGGTCAGAGAAGGAGATTAGAGGGTGACAACTAAAAAGTACAGTATTTCTTTTTTGAGTGATAAAATTTCTAAAATTATATCCAATAAACATCTTACGTGCACTATCTCTCTCTCTATATATATAATCTCCAACAGTGTGCTAGCCAGTTGGGATAATGAATTCATTTAAGAACAAGTTTAGAATAGATACCTCCAGTACTTATCACTGTTATGTCACACTGAGTAATGGTTTAACACTGAGGGAGACCTTGTTTTGTTAACAGGAAACTCTATTCCATAGTCCTTTACCTCCCTGTTAGTTGTCCTTGGATTATGCTTTATTTCCTATTTTGGATGATTTAACCAAGTAACACCTATCTGGCCTCACATGCCCTTCAAGAATAAGGAATCATAAGTTAGGTCACATCTAAGCCACAAAACAAAAACCAAGACAAACCAAAACAAACCAAGCAAACACACACAAGAAATCCAGTCTTAACCGAAGGCCAAGAGGATTAATAGGGATTCTCAAGTTTTCTTTTTCCTAAGTTTCAACCCTCCTCTAACAGATATTCCTCACTATACCAAAAATAAATAAATAAGTAAGTAAGTAAGTAAATAAATAAATAATAAATAATAAAGTTATATTTCTAATGTCCTAGCTAGCAATGTTTACTTTTATGTTTAGCAGTTTCTTTGGTGCATTGTACAGTATGATGAGCCTGTAAGTCACGTTCTAAATTTAGGGTTTCATGGTCAAGTACATTTTGAAATGACATGTCTGGATAATCTTAACATATATTCATACATTAAAATTCTGCAAATTTATGAATGTCAGAATTCAGTTTAACTCTGAGTCATGATCTCCCAAATAGAATTGACTAGAAAATATCTCACTATTTCTCTTTTATTTTTACTAACTAATAAGTGGAGAAATTGGTATTCTATTGGACACACATTGGGAAATGCTGTGTGGGTGCCTACATTATACAATTTTTCTTCTAGCCAGATTCAAAATGAACTTATTGACAACTGATTTAACTGCAAATAGGCAAGACAAACTATGATCTTCTGAAATCAAATATGTTCAGATACAATGTTCAGATAAGCCTGCTGAATCAATTTGAAAAAGATTGTGATTTCACAATGATGAAAACTCAGTCCAATGCACTATGGTGTTCTAGATGGTAGTCTGTGTATTAGCATTCTTAACCTTTCATTGGCTCTGCATGTACAGACATGGTATCAGCTATGCTGATATTCTTTGATTGTCTCAAGTCAACTCAGACAGGTTGCACAAATCCCTTCATTTTCTCTACAAAAGATTAATAGAACAGTTTTCAAGTAAGGCGTTACTGATCTATGCTTGTTTGCATTTATTTTGTGACTGGCAAGAATATTTAACTAAACTATTTATGCTATGTTAATAATCTCACCCCAAATAACAAAGGAAAAGACACAAATAAAATATTAAATAGGGCATATTCATGTGGCTTTAAGGTAAATGAGAGGTAAACGTTTCCATACTGCCCAAATAGGGAGAGTTACATGGGAAAATATTCCTATAATGTCTTGCTTCTAGACTGCCAATTCGTATTATGTTAAAATGGCTACAACCATCTGGCAATTTCAGGATGTTGGAGATAAAGTTGTCATTAAAATTAACCACATGAGGTCCAAACGGAATTTTTAGTTTTCTTATAGATAATTCAGCCTCACAGTCATTCATATATCCATTCATTCATTTACTTAATAATCATCAATGCACTAGTTGCAAATCGCTGATTTTTGCTATGGAAGGAGGAGTGCTAAATAGGGATTATATGATTACTGACATCAAGAGATTATATTCTTAAGAGAAAAAAAACATTTACACAAATAATTATAAAATAAAGTCATAAATCTCATAATTTGGGGAAATGAAATCAATATTAAGTGTCTCCTATATATGGGCAGGATGCTATACCTCATTATTAGAGGTAACCATATTGATTTCCTAAAACTGCCATAAAAAACACCACAGACTTGTGTTTTAAACAACAGGTCTTTATTTTCTCACAGTTTCAGAGGTTAAAAATCCAAGATTAAAGTTTTGGCAGGTTTGGTTTCATCTGAGACCTCTTTCTTTGGCTTGCAGATGGCCTCGTTCTCACTGTGTCCTTACCTGGTTGCCCCTTGATTTGTGTGTGTCTGTACCCATATTTATTCTTCTAATCCCGGTCATATTGGCTTAGGGCTCACCCTACAGACCTCATTTCCACTTAATCACCTCTTTAACGTTTGTGTCTCTAGGGGTACCTGGGTGGCTCAGTCGGTTAAGCATCTGCATTTGGCTCAGGACATAATCCCAGTGGCTCAGTGGAGAGTCTGCTGTTCCCTCTCCCTCTGCCCCCCCCCCCCCCGACTCGTGCTCTCTCTCTCTGGTGCTCTCTGTCTGGTGCACTCTCTTTCTCTCAAATAAGTAAAAAAAATAAAAAATAAAAAGATTATATCTATAAATGTGGTTACAGTCTGAGGTAGTGGGGCTTCAGGACTTCAGCATGTGAATGGGGAGGAGGAACACAATCCAACCAAAAACATGAAGTTTACTTTTTTCTCAAGTCAGAGATGGAAACTCTGAAACTCAAAGTGCATAACCAAGTTACCATTGGAGAGCTTGTGTGTTTTATGCACCAAAACTCTTCATATCAACGGTGGTAGCATTTTCAAGAAGCCACCGTATTTCATGTTCTGTGTTAAGAATTTACATACAGTGATTCATTTGGAACACACAATAGTGTTATGAGATAGGCATTGACAATTGTACTATTTTGAGCCGAGAAAAAAAAATGAATCTTAGAAAGAATAAGCTACTGACTCAATGTCATATAGTCAGTAAGTACCAGAGCCTTGATCTAAATCTTTTGTGCTCCAAATCCATCCTTTCTTTTGTGGAATTTGATAGTTTCAAATATTCTGACTCATTAAAAAAAAAGCAGCATGTGTTATAATATTTGACTTTATAAATAAAACTCACTATGAGTGACATTAGTATTTTGGGAAGTTTGGAAAACAAACATAAAAGGTTACTTATTGAACATATCAGCATCCAGACAAGGGCTCAGAATTAAACCTCCAAAATTAGAGGGAAAAAAAATCGGTATTTAAGTAGACTGTCTTTTGAAGCTGAAAATAAAAAAAAAAAAAAAGATACTCTTTTAAAATATGCCATGATCTTTTTGCATTACAGTTTGTTTGAGGAGTCAGCATGTTATAGTAATATTACTTTCATTTGATTAACATTTCGTTGATAATAAAAAGAACCCCATACATCCTTAGAAACATCCAAAATATCTCTGAGGATGCAAACTCAGTGAATTGTGATTTAGAGACAAAAGGAATAGGAATGAGACTGGCACTTCTATCTAATGGGCAAAGATGTAAATGAGCAGTGGTAAATCAAAGGGAAAAAAATGAGCACTTGATTTTGAACACTGCCAGGTTGAATAAGAATGAGCCAGTCCATCTGTCTGAGTTGGTGGAAATGTGCGACCTCTGGAAGAGGTGGAGAGGGATCCTTTAAGATGAGAAATGAAAATGTCACCAAAATTTTAAGAAAATACTACTTCCCAGGAGCAGATTAATGAAGCAGAAGCAAAGCTCCAACTGTCAGCAGCTGAATTATTAAAGGAGGAAAAGCAGAATCTGTGGACAGGTGCAGGCTTGTCCAGAAATTGAAAAATTTTAAACCAAATCTCCAAGTGAATCACAAGGAGCTTCATTTGACTTTTATCTGAACACTTTAATGGTTCATTTGCTCTAGATGTTAACATTTTTAAGAGTTCATGTTTTTCATACATCTATACCTATTCTCTTCCAAAGAGGAATAGTCACAAATCCGCGTCAAGGATTCCAGATGGCAAACTGGTATTATGTTAGTGCACTTGTCATATATGTGCTTCCAGTTAGATATTCCAAATGCAAGCATACCTTTGAGTTTTCTAGCAGGTGAACCAGAATAATGGATTAAAACTTGTGCTTTTGGTCAAAAGAAGTAGGTTTAAATCCTTTCTGTAAAAATATTTCATGTGTGACCTTGAGCAAGTTCATCTAAAATCTTTAACTCAGATTTTCACTTGAAAATACTTCTTGAGTATGGTATATTTTGAAGATTAAAATAAATAAAATATACAGGGTTCATCCATTTCCTTTTCTTTTCTCTGTCACCTCTGGTCTTCCTGCTTTACTCTGGTCTGGTTTTGCCTCCCAGAACTCATCTTAAAGGAACAGCTTGACTTCTCTATATCATTTTCCTTGGCTACAGAAGATCCATAGTTAGGGAAGAGTCAAACTCATGCATGACAGTTTGCATCCTTGAATATAAAAATGAACAATTTGTCCAACTATGGACAGAATATCAGGACCATAGTTAGGAAAGAGTTAGGATGAGATCCATAGTTAGGGAAGAGTCAAACTCATGCATGACAGTTTGCAACCTTGAATTTAAAAATGAACAATTTGTCCAACTATGGACAGAATATCAGGACCACTCTCAGAGGCTTTCTTTTCTTCAGTAATGATAAACATGCAGAATCTACAATATCATTAACCATGTGGATGCCAGAATTCAGAAATTGTGCCTATAATGTACAGCAATTAATTGCCCTAATTCAAGAATCTAAAACAAATTTAGTGTATAAACACATTGATTTCTGTGGTTGAGCAATTCATAAACTTTTCAATGAGTCCTTTCTATCTAGGAATAATGCAGGTTTAGCTAGAAATTCACATGTATACTTTTATGTTTGTAGGTATGTAGAGTAAATATTTTATCTGGTGTTACTGTAGTAACTGTCTAGAGTACTATGCTGTAATCTCCTTATTTGTTATTTGTAACAATACATTTATACATATGATAGAATACATGTGTATAAGCATGTGTGTGCATAATTTATATTATTTTGCTTATAAATTAGAGATTCATAATTACTATGGGAGATGCTGTCACACACTGCACAGTCTCCTTTTCGAAGTGAAAGGCTCATTCTTCCACCTGATGAAAGTATTGCCAAGATGACCCTTGGCCCTCAGTTGTCAGTCCTTCTTGTGACTCTCTCAGCTAAAGAAAATGACAATATCCAGTGTCAGGTGTCTTTCCTGTGGCACCCACTATACTGCAAATGATCGCTGCAAGAATATAAGGCTCAGCCCCCATATCTGAACAGACATCCAGCTCTCCATCAAATTACCACTCTCCTTTCTCCTCTCTTTTCTCGGATGTTAACCCTAGGAATACTCCCTTCTAAAAATCCTGCATAGTTATTGCATCTCAGAATCTGCTTTCTAAGGAGAAATGCCAGAAACAAATGCCTGGAAGGAAGGGTTGGTTGAAATGGGAAAAGATGGACAGTTAACAACAACAGAAACAAAAACAGAATATGATCATTGTCTTTTGGGGGGAGGGGAGGTTAATGAAAGAGGAAAGAAGGTGATAAAACATAGTGAATTTGGCTTTCCCGAGGGAGGAATAGTGTCAAATGCACACAGAGCAATATATTCAATTGTGCTAGTGCTAGACACCACATATGCTCAAATTTTGGCTCTGCCTCTGCTAGCTTGCTTGTCTATGGGCAACACACTTAAACTCTCCAATACTTATGTGGAATCAAATGAGAGAGTACATGCCTGGCACATGGCACTGTGTCTGGTACATAGCAAGCACTAAAAAAATGAATAAATAAATAATTCATAAAAGCTATAATTGTTAACTCTAAATTACTCCCAGAGCTGAAGTTCAACAATACATCTTTCCAATATTTTTTTTTCCATTTTGCTTTATAATATAGAGTTCTACTCAGATTTGTAAAGCAAAGAATACACAGAGTAATTATTTGTTCATAAAGCAATAATCCCTTCTCCCAAATGATTCATAATGGAAATCTTTTAAGATGAGGGTGATTTCATTTGCCAACACAGACGTATTCTTGAGTCTTCTTTACCCCGTTCTGCCCCAGAAACTGGTTTATATTGGCATCTCCTGTACTCTGCCTGCCATATAAGTTTGGCCAATGAGAGACATCAAATGAGGTCAGAGGATGGGAGGAGGCTCACTGTTTATTTACCACAAATCCTTCCACGCCAGTTGACTGTGGGCCACAATGTCCCTTAACACGAGCTAAAAACAGGTCCCTTTGTCCACCCAGCTCACTCCATGTTCCACTAATCACCATCTCCTCTTGTTTCCTCAGTCCTGGTAGTTGTTATATCTTTCTGCTATTGTTAGCTCTAGAGTATTTCACTATCCCTTGATTTTTTTTCCCTTGTATTCTGACCATATCTTGATAATAGTGACTTAATTGAGTTTGTTACAAATTAGCCAGCTTGAATGATTCATCTGTCTCCTCCTGCTAGGACCTTAAGTAACCTAAGAGAGTTTGGAGATTAAAAAATGTGTTGTTATTTGAAAAATTATATTTTCATTCTTTTTTGGGGGGGATCACTTTTATTCATCACATGGAACTTTAAAGTAAATTGAGCTGTATTCAATATGAAATCTCTGTAATTTTATTCATGAAGTAAAGAAATCTTATGTATTCAGCTTTAAGTATATCAAGTGAGCCAATGAATTGATAAAAGTCATTTTAAAATTAAGAGACCTCAACCAAAGGATTTACCTGTAGTGACAAATGACATTTCTTTATATACATATATCAGCTATCTTAAAAATATATATATTTTTTTCAGCTAACTTAAAAACTAAATATTTTGGCTAACTTAAAAAATAAATGTTGGGGTGCCTGGGTGGCACAGCGGTTAAGCATCTGCCTTCGGCTCAGGGCGTGATCCCGGCGTTATGGGATCGAGCCCCACATCAGGCTCCTCCGCTATGAGCCTGCTTCTTCCTCTCCCACTCCCCCTGCTTGTGTTCCCTCTCTCGCTGGCTGTCTCTATCTCTGTAGAATAAATAAATAAAATCTTTAAAAAAAATGTTAAACAAAAAATTAATAAATAAAATCTTTAAAAAAAATGTTAAACAAAAAATTAAGCAGGAAAAGAATATCCGTATTCTCAAATATGTTCAACTTGCTCAGTACTGAAAATTGCCTACAAATCCAAAAAAAAAAAAAAAATTAAAAATCACAATGTAAAACATGGTACATTCAACCACTGTAATATTATGTAGGCACCAAAAGTATTTTTATGAAAAAGAATAGTATTACTTCAGCAAAAGATATGTCTTCATGTTACATGAGAAAAAATTAAGACAGTCATTTTAAAATGTAAAATTTCAAGAAGAAAACACATAAGTATTGATGTGATTGCACCCAAGGTGTAGGGCATGGATAGCATTATGTACTACCTCAAATTGTTTGAATTCCCAAATTGTCAATAATAAGCATAAAAGTTATTGTCAGACAAAGTACACATTTTTCTAATTTCTAAAATGAATCAATTAGTTAAAAAAGAGATTATTTCTTCATATAAGTATTTTTCTTTTAAATGTATTTGAGGGGATGGATTTGTTTTAGTAATATATCTAAACTTGTCTGACTCTGGAATTTTAAAGAATGAAGTGAACAGCCCCAAAATTACTACTTTTTTTTTTTTTTAAATAAAGACCTTATTTTAGTCATAGAAGCTTGGATAAGAAGAATGTAACACGTATCACCCTAATTCCCTCTAAATTTTACTTAATGCACTGATCTTGGTATTATCTCTTAGAACTGAATCATTTTCATAAGAAATCACATCAGTTCAATATAAAGTTTTCAAAGACGTAGAAGTACTAAGACAACAATGCAGGAGATTTCAGAACAAAATCACCTTAATTCCCTGGGATTTAGCTCATAGGCTTTTTGACCCTTTGACATATTCTTATTTCAATATTGTCAGATGTTCAATATTGGCTTGATGTTAATGTTCAGTTAAGAATGAGGAAAAACACTTTTAAAATATGTTGGGGGCTGACCAGATATTATCCAGTTTATACAAAACCTCTAATTGTGCCCCCAAGACAAGTTACATCAGTAAATAATAAAACACAAAAGAATTCTTTATGATAACATTGCATCAGGAAGTATAACTCTCAATTTGGAAATTGTGGTACTTCTAGTCTGCTTGTTCAACTCCCACTTATTTCAGGTCTGAATAACTAGGTATAGTACTAGCTTTCGTTGCATCCATCCATCCACAGGCCTTGTCAGTAAATGTACACAGTCCTTCAAGTGGAAGTGTAAAATGTACTTAATACTTTTCTCTTTCATTAACTAAGGTTATTTTTATTGTCCTAAATTATAAATAATATTATGATAGTGACCCAGGTTGATTTTTTTTAGTAAGGTAAACCTAAATCAAGGCAGATTTAAACGTGTAAATTAATTACAGAAAATTGTGTTGATGTTTTCAGTTCCACAAGGTCAGATCAGTTGGGCCCAGCCCTTCTAGTTTCACTTCCCTTGAATGCTGTACTCAAAATATTTCTAACATCTTAAAATCCCAAATCTTTTCTCCCAAATATTTGCAAGTCTCTCCCAAATATTACCTACTCTGACTTGTGTCTCAATTGCTATAGCTTTATTGCCCAACTACTAAAAATTATCTATTCTCTCAAAAAAGCCCTCAAATGTTACCGTTTGTATGAAGCCTTTCCTAAGTAACCCACTTAGGATTAATCTCTTTTTCTTTTCTTTTTTTTCCTGATAGAATTTTACATGCCTATATGTTAGCATTTACCATATTACGTTGTTATTTTATAATTGTGACTAACAAGTTAGTATCAGGCCTAGTCTCTGCAGGCCTTGCTGAGAGCAACCTAGACCCTGGTGTTCCTCGTCACTCAGTAATGTTTCCTTAGAAACTTTAGAGTTAATATAAATGTACAAAGTTGTTCTACCTCACTTGGTCTTTGGGAATAGACCTGGCTTTGTGAAGCTGGGTAGTCAAGCATGTCTTGGACCTATATCTCTCAAATGGTATAAAAGTTAGGTGAGAACTGAGGGTATGGCTTCTCTGTGTCAAACTGACCCACAGACAGCTTGGGTCTTATTCATGGAAGCCATATATGGCCCGCAAAGGTAAGAAGGCAAAAGAAACTGTGTACTTACTCCGAAACTCTCTGGTCTCTCAGTGTGGTGACAATGCTGTACCTATTCTGTCTATTGCCTGGAATACTTTTATAAAGCTAGGTAAACGTGGTGTTTGATAAAAGCTTATTTTTTATTTTTGTGAGTCTGATTACCAACTATAATCCATACTACAGCTTTTGTGTTGCAGTTATGTACATGTATTTATGTATACTATATTATATAGTGCATATATATATATATATATATATATATAGTTTTATGATCATTTGCTTATATTTCTGTTTTTTTTTTTTTAAGTAAAATTTGTTCTATGCTTCTCCTTTCAAAGAATTTTCTTTTAGTATCTAGTTCCTGGAAGATTTCTCATATATTTGGTTTGTAACATAATTTATTTATAAAGATGGTTTAAAGAAATAAAATAAGAACAACAGAAAAAGGTGTTAAGAAGATATTATCATGGTTCGTTTCTAGCAGTTTAGATTTTTCCCCCAATGCAGTTGAAGTCTCTTTTATAAACCATATACAACTTCTTCGTCTCCCTTGACTCAAATCAACATTGTAGAAAACATAATTTTCCAGAATGATATTTTTCGAGTATATTGTAATGACTTCCTGTCATATTAACTTTGTTGCTTAAATTATTTGGATCACTTAAGAGTTGTCCAGAACACCAAGGTCAACCTCGTCTCTTGACTTAATGATCCATATGCTGAAATATCTGGGTAGATTTTGACATAGTCCATTGTGAGGTGTGAGGATGCGATTAGACAACAGAATTCAAAGACATGTTTTGGTTTTGTACTTTGCATTCAAATAGGACTCAGCATGAGAAAATAGATAATATATAAAGAAGATCCTTTATCTAACTATGTAGCTCATACATTGAAAGATGAATAGGAATATCATTTGGCCATGGGTATTACAATCCTTATTGGAAGTGCTGGTGCATTTCTAGCTGAATACTAAGTGATTGGCCATGGTGTGAGTTGCATTCTATAAGATTGAGGCTGTGGAATGGAGGGAATCTTAGGGATTAGACAAAAAAAAAAAAAAAAAAAAAAAAAAGATAAGTTACATACCAGAAAAGATTCAAATAAACACCAATCACATAAAACATATAGTTTGGGGACCATAGACAAAACAGTATTTATTAAGTAAAAAGTAAGGCTGATTAGGGATAAGTTTGGGTAGGCAATGTTTAATTAGAATGGAAAAACACATATGTATGGGTTTATTCTGCTGTTGTTCATGATCAGCATTGTATTAGAGACTGGAAATGAGTATTAGTCATTAACTCAGTTTGTAATGGTGAAGATTCCTGATTCTGACAACAGAATTTTTATTTGTTTTTATTTATTCTTTTGATTTTTAAACATTTTACTGAGGAAGAGACAGGTTTATTTCCATTGTATAACAGAGACTGGTCCCAACACCAGTTTCTAGGACTTCGTGGCTTTAAATATCCCTCAGAATACTGGAAGTAAAGGTAGTTAATTATTTTTATGAAAGTTAGATCATGGTTAGCTGGAAAATAACAATAAACTGTTCCCCAAAGTGTCAGAATCATGGTCCCAGAAATCCTATACAATATGATATGGAAGAACCAGACTCATTTCATGTGAAGAATTAAAAAAAAGGGGGGGGGAGGTTCTTGATTAAAGATAAACCAATGCATATAACATCGAAATTTAGAGTGAAATCAACAAGAGTACACAAGGAAGGCTGTCATACTCCTTAGAACTCCTTCAAATCCAAAGCAGAAAAAAACAAAACAAAAACAAAAAAAAGAAAAACAAAGAAGAGAGATGGGAAATTGATCAAGATTTTAAAAGCATTATGCAGTAGCCACTCAACCCTCAAAGCAGAGAAATGATTAATGGGATGACAGAAATCTCTATTAACAAAACTCTTTAATAATAAGGGTGTCTGTAATCCTCCAGTTTCTAGCCTTTGAGTCTCGTTTATGTTGTGTCTCTTAATAGCAGAAGAACCTAAATGATCTAGGATAGTGCCAAAGACACCAGGAGGTTTTAGTTCTCATTTCTTAAATAAGAAAATTTTGAGAAGAGTTCATTTAATTCTTCAAATTGTCTGGATAAGGTATTGTGTGGGGATTCTAATTTGATCCAGCATCCTTCTGGTTTATAATATCATAAGACATAGTTAACCAGATCTAGCATGAACATCCCTGCTCATCATTTCATTTTCATAGAACTTATACAAAAAGGCCAGCATATTAAAAGAAGCATGTTTATCTTTCTCTCTTTTTATTACTGACTACCAAAATTTCCTTGGAGAAGAACACTGATATCATAGCACACATATTTATGCAAATATTTATCATGAATGACTTGGAATGCTGGTCCCCAAATTTTCACCTATATAATACTAACTTTGTCTTTTTTTTTTAAGTTTTTATTTAAATTCCTGTCAGTAAACATGCAGTGTAATATTAGTTTCAGGTGTACAATATAGCGATTCAACACTTCCATACAATACCTGGTGCTCATCACAAGTGCACTCCTTAATCCCCATCACTTATTCAACCCATCCCCCACCCATTTCCCCTCTGGTAACCATCACTTTGTTCTCTTGTTAAGAGTCTGTTTCTTGGTTTGCCTCTCTCTCTCTCCCTTTCTTTTTGCTCATTTGTTGCTTAAATTGCACTTATGAGTGAAATCTTGCAGTATAGTCCTTTCTCTGACTGACTTATTTCACTTGGCATAATATTCTCTAGCTCCATCCACGTCCTTGCAAATGACAATATTCCATTTTTTTTTTTTTACAACTGAGTAGTATTCCATTGCATATATATACCACGTCTTCTTTATCCATTCATCAGTCAATGAACATTGGGGTTCTTAACATAATTTGGCTATTATTGATAATGCTGCAATACACATTGGGATACATGTATCTTTTCAAATCAGTATTTTTGGATCCTTTGGGTAAATACCTAGTAGTGAAATTGCTAGGTCATAGGGTAGTTCTATTTTTAACTTTTTGAGGAACCTTCATACTGTTTTCCAGAGTAGCTGCACCAGTTTGCATTTCTACCAACAGTGTAAGAGGGTTCCCAATTCCCCACATCCTTGCCAGCGTATATTGCTTCCTGTGTTGATAATTTTAGCCATTCTAACAGGTGTGAGGTGATACCTCATTGTAGTTTTGATTTGTATTTCCCTAATGATGTGTGGTTTTGAGCATCTTTTCACGTGTCCGTTAACCATATGGATGCCTTCTTTGAAAAAATGTCTATTCATGTCCCCTGTCCATTTCTTAACTGAGTTATTTGTTTTTTGGGTGTTGAAATTGGTAAGTTCTTCATAGATTTTGGATACTAACTCTTTAACAGATATACCATTTGCAAATATCTTCTCCCCTTCTATAAGTTGCCTTTTAATTTTGTTGATTGTTTCCTTCACTGTACAGAAGCTTTTAATCTTGATGAATTCCCAATAGTTGACTTTTGCTTTTGTTTCCCTTGCCTCCAGAGACATGTCTAGTAAGAAGTTGGTGTGGCCAAGGTCAAAGAGGTAACTGCCTGTGTTTTCCTCTAGGGTTTTGATGGTTTCCTGTCTCACCTTTAGGTTTCTCATCCATTTTGAATTTGTTTTGTGTATGGTGGTCCAGTTTCATTCTTCTGCATATTGCTGTCCAGTTCTGCCAACAATGTTTGTTGAAGAGACAGACTTTTCCCCCATTAGATATTCTCTCCTGCTTTGTCAAAGATTAATTGAGCATATAATGGTGGGATCTTTTCTGGGCTTTCTATTCTGGTCTTTTTATCTCTGTGTCTATTTTCACACCAGTACCATACTGTTTTGATCACCACAACTTTGTAATATAACTTGATGTCTAGAATTATGATACCTCTAGCTTTGCTTTTCTTTTTCAAGGTTGCCTTGGCTATTAGAGGTCTTTTGTGGTTCCATACAAATTTTAAGATTATTTGTTCTAGGTCTGTGAAAAAGGCTGTTGGTATTTGATAGGGATTGCTTTAAATATGTAGAATGCTTTGGGCAGTATAGACATTTTAACAATATTTGTTCTTCCATTCCATGAGCATGGAATGTCTTCAGTTTCTTTGACTCATCTTTAATTTCTTTCATCGGTATTTTATAGTTTTTAGAGTATAGGTATATAAGACTAACTTTGGAATGCTGATAAAACCCATAGGTATAACCTCTGATAATCTGAATCAGGTTGTTTGAGCTAAAGACACTGGCGTCTCTGTTATTGTTGGCCCAAAGACTGCACTTAGAGAAACAGTGTTAAATTATTTTAGCCACTGTAAAAATAAGATGTGCTATGCATATATTCTGTTCTCAAGAATCACACCAGAGAATAAAGGAGAAAGCCAGAGACGAAGGAAGCATAAAAGTAACTGGAAGATGAAAGTATGTGTCAAGAGAGGGGAGAGGTAACATACAATATTGAGTACCTTTTATCTTTCATGCACTCTGCAGTGGAAGACTTCTATATACATTATATAATTTTGGAGAATTTATTTTGCATATGAGGACACTGAGGTTGATTAACTTAATGAATCAGTCAGGGGTCCCATAACAACTAAGTAGTAGAATAAGAATCTTAATCCATGTCAGTCTTTCTAAAAAAAAAAAAAAAAAAAAAATCAGTAGTTTTACCTTGACAGCAGAGCAGATTGAAAAATATACATATATAATGATAATACAAAAGAGACAAAAGACACTCCAGTATAGAGGCACAACATACTTAATCAGGTTGGAAAATACCACCGTGAATGGCCTGGGCAGGCATTTAGTAAAAGCCACTTACCTCCTGTTTTCTTTAAAACAGGGAGGTTAATAAAGGGCTCATTTAAGCAGACCGGTGGATATGGACATATTTGACTTTGTAATTCTTATTTTCATGTTGACATACATGAGAATAGCAACTAGATACATGCAAAAAAGTAAAAATCCTAAAAATCTCAGAGATGTAGCCAGCTATTGGTTTTTATGGTCAATCGAGTCCCTGAAAGGGTAAATAACTTAATTACTAATTACAATTAGTTATCTCTGCTAGCAAGACTTTTCATGATAGACACTTTTTAGTATCTCCCCCTTTTCCTTTCATACTCCCCAAAACATGACCTAAAATATCCCTCCATACCAAGTGTAAAATGGATAATTTGTTGTACTAACCTTTCAGATCTATTTTGCACCAAGGCACTCTTTCTGCAATGGCAGCTGGGAGTATAGACAGCTGAAGACTATCAATTAGTCTTTCTTGTGGAGTTTAGCTTAGCCAAACAGAGCCACCTTACCCAAGCTGATGCCCCCTCCTACCCATACCTGTGTTCTCTGGCTGGTCATTGTGAGGGTCTAGCTGCTTTACCTTTAAGACAGAACAATTCTGAAGGACCAATCCATCACCAGAGCTCCCCAGCTAATAGCTGATTCTTTTACTGCAATTCAATCACAATTAGATTCCTCCTTCTGAACAACTGCACTACCTTCATTCCATTAGAGGTGTTGATCTTGAGGATGCTCCTAATATGTAAATCTCCATCTCTGAGCCTCTTATCCTAGGAATATGATTAAGAAATCAAATTACTAGCTATTCCCCTCAGATGCTTTATTTTCCTAGATACTTATGACTATGAAATGCCACCTTTTGGGCCATCCTTCTTCCAAGGGCAACTGTATATCACTTTCAGCTTAAACTGTGCATTAATTAGGATACCAGTAGAAAAGAGTTGACGTATTAAAGCTATTACAATTGTAGGAGGGATTATTAAAATGAATATTTTAAAAGGTATAGATAAAATATATAGAAAATGCCAGAGATATCCCTTCCTGCACTGTGGAGCAGAGATGATGCCACCTCCAGCAGAACAAGGGTAATTAAAGAGTATAGGAGAAAAGCCTCTGGAGAGGACCACATTCAAAAGGGTTGGGGCTGTTAGTTGAGGGAAATGGTTGGCTTAAATGTACCCTGCATGGAAGGATCTGGAAAAGCAGATATATCAAGGCTGAGATTAAGGCATGGGTGGATCTGTAGAGGCAAATGGAAGAAACAATAATGCCTAGGGTCATAGGTATCTTACTTAAGGCCACAGAGTTAGTAAATCATGATGTCATTACTGAACCACCACACAAGAATGCCTATTCCTTCATTTGATATAATAAATAGGTATATTCTATTTTATTATTGTGATATATTTCTATACTCATATCTGAGGAGGATTGAAGCTTCCTAAGCTTTCAGGTTAAATGTTACTCATTTCAGAATTTCTAGCACCTAGTGTGGTGCTGGGCGTGGAGAAGTTTCTTATTCCTTGCCTATCCTTTGATACCCTCTTTCTCCCTTGCTTATCCCTGGCTAAAGACAGTTAGCCTACCTCCTTCTAAAGATTATGCATTGCAGTTTCCTGGGGGATGTACTGGGAGGCATTAACAAGAATGGGACATCAGTCCAGAAAGTTGCAACAGCTGACAAATCTTGAGATGAATGGGGTGATGCTGTCATACCCATAATGTCATTATACTCAGGAAAATCAATGAAACTATATTAAGTGACTGAGTGAGTGAAGGAAGTTAATGGCAGAGCTAGGATGAAATAGGAGTTTCTTCAGTTTTAGCACCACTGTTTCTTGCCAACACAAGATAAGACCTCTTTAAAGGAATGATGAACATATCAGTGGATCACTAGTATCTTCGAGAGCAGACAAATATATTAACAAATCATGCATTAAATTTATGTTAAAAGAAGAAAAACAGATATTTTGTATCTTTTTGGAAATAAGGACATTATCAAAATATATCATCAGGGAGAATTCAGCTTTGGTAAAAGGGATTTGAATGAAAAAATCATTGACCTTAATTAATCACTATTGATTCTGTGGCATTGGGTTGAAAATAATGGAGGCGCATTCATCAAGCAAAAGATAAATGGCAGTCACTAGCTTATGATAGTCAATCAGAGAATCTGACACAAAGGTCTTCTCATTTTAAGCTACTGTGGAAAGAGAAAGGGAAATTTAGACCTGCCAGGTTTCAGAGGCCAAAGAAACAGGCCCCAGATGGAGTCCTGTGGACTTCTGCCATCTCCTTGGCTGGGCTGAATTTCTGCCATTTGTCTGCATCTGTCAGTGCAAAAGGCAAAATTTCTCCCCTCCCACCCCCCTACTTCTCCCTCCACCACCCACTCCAGACTTTTCAAAATACATTTTATTTTATTGTCTCATTACTTATTGGAGACAAGCTCTGGAACTCCTCTCCCCACCAAAAGCAGCCCACTTCCTGCTGTATGGGAACTTACTTTTCTGCCCAGAGCAGGTGTTATTGTTTAAAAATACCAAACAAAACTCCTTTAGCTACTATAAAAAGCATAGATTTAGAAGCTTTATATAATTTTCAGAGCAAATGGCATTAAGAAATTTGCTCTTGCACCTGCCTACTCTTTGGATTTGCATAAATGTTCATTGCTGTACAAATGTAACACGGCATTTGGTTCTATTTAATGCAAAAAACAGAGGCCCTGTCCATCTGTAAAGCATCTTCCAAAGGAATCACAGACACTTACTTTGCTTAAGCACATGAAAGAGTCAGGGAGGGTTTCAAAATTTTCATACTAAAGGAAATTTTTAAAAACACAAAATACTAAAATTTGACAGGAGAAGCCTATGCATATATTTTTGTCTCTGTAAGATTTAAGTGTCTACTTGAATATATTACATTCTGAACTCTAGGCATTGATTTGTGGGAGAATTTCCTTAATAACATTACACTAACAAGCCCAGTTTGGAGTCAATAATGTGAACAAATATTATTAAATTCTAGTACTATCAGTAATGATATGGTTCAAAAAATTGCCAAGGATCTAGAGTTTTCAAAGTATAAGCTATTTTCAAAGAAGAAGAAGGGCAAAAAATGGCAGATAGGGGAATTCAAGCTGAGTTACTTTTGCTCCTCTAAACGCACATATTTCTTTACATCTTGCCTCAAATATAAATCTTTTCATACAGGTTGCATGTAGTGAACTAATGAGCTCTCTCGAACTTTTTTTTTTTTTTTTCTCCTCCACTAAGTGCTTTTGTGTGTACTTTCTTTTGATTTGCTATTCTGTAACTTGCTCTATCTCTGTGGTCTTATTTCATACTTTTATAATCATTTACCACAATTAACACATGAATTACTGCAATAGTCTAACTATTGATATCACAGCATTCAATTTCAGTGCCAACAAATTTATCTTCTACTCTTTGACTTGTATAGTTTTCTAGAAACTATTTTCTATAGAAAATAAATATAAAAATGTAATTATCCTATGAAAACTGTATTTCCTCTCATTGCCCATAATAAAACATCAAAATGCCATATTTAGATCATTGGCTTCATTTCTGATCTCTTTTTCTATTGCTTCTTCACCCACTTCCTTTAAATCACTACTGACATTTTAGGGTGAATAATTTTTAATATTTGATGGGGATATGCATTATACAATGTCTAGCAGCACACTTGGCCCCTACATACTAGATTCTGAAAACACTGTCCCACAACTCATAACAATTTAAAATGGTCCCAGGCATTGGCAAATGTCCGTGGGCACACAATTTTCCCTTACTGAGAATCTTAATGCTGGTTTCATGGAACTCATTGTATATCCTCAAATACACAAAACCATGTACACATGAATTTTTGTATCCACTAAACATATTTTTACTTATCCATCTAACTCAAGTACCATTGCTCTTGTGACATTTTCTGTGATCCTTCTAACAGTTAATATTTGTACCTATCACCCTATTTTATCACATGTTACTCTGTATTGAAACAATTTTTATTTCTGTCTGCCCCATAAATCCTGGAATTCATCAAATGTAAACTTGTTGGATTTTTTTTACACCACTCTTTGTCTATTCTGTTTCCTAGCTTAAAAAAAAAAAAAATGTCACGGGGTGCCTGGGTGGCACAGCGGTTAAGTGTCTGCCTTCGGCTCAGGGCATGATCCCGGCGTTATGGGATCGAGCCCCACATCAGGCTCCTCTGCTATGAGCCTGCTTCTTCCTCTCCCACTCCCCCTGCTTGTGTTCCCTCTCTCGCTGGCTGTCTCTATCTCTGTCAAATAAATAAATAAAAATCTTTAAAAAAAAAGTCACATGAGAGAGAGTAATATGTTCTAAAGAGTGATTGAGTGAGCAAATAGATTTTGAAATGATGAGTAGATGTTTGTCTATGTATAACACACTACCATATGGTAGATACTCAATAAATACATATTTAGAGAAGGGATGATTAAAACATTTAGTGTAATGGCATTCAAAATGGTGGGAGCCTACATAACATGATGACACTCCTGCAATGGATCCCATAACCTTCTTAAATATTCATTTCAAATCATAAAACCTCTCAGAATATTATCCCTTAAGTGTAAGCTAAGTTCATGTAAAATAGATATATATATCCTTATTTTATTTTGGATCTGCTGAATTAAACAGACCCTTGTTCAGTCTTGTCTATACTGTACCCTTTACTAGACTAGAATATGAATCTTAAATGGCTCTGAATAGTTTTTGATCCTTGCAAAATAATCGCAATCTATTTACTTCTCCCTCTCATTTTTACTTTTCCTCATGAGGCAGTTCTCTTGTCCTTCAAGTTTTGTGTAGTTTAGCATGAACTAATGACTACACTTTAATGCCTTGGGGATTTATAGTCTAAATTATGGTAGAAATGGCTTTTGACATGAATTTGCACTGTACATATTTGCTACAGAAAATAAGAGAAGGGGAATAAGGTAATGGACTATTTGTGAACTCTTTTTTTCTCTTCTCTGACATCATGTGAATCAGAGGCAGGCAGGTCAGGACTGATGGCCAGAACCTTAAATGATTTGTAAATTGGTGAAAGTTAAAAAAAAAAAGAAAAGAAAAAAGAAAAAAAAAAGATAGGGTTCTATCTTTATCCTCTTAGTGTTACATTCAAAGTTTTGTGACAGACCTTAAAATAAGCCCTTTCCCTTCTACATGTCATTAACAAAGCAGACACAAAAACTCTTGCTTGGTAATTTCTGGAACACTTAGGAACTTTTCTGTGTTGATTTGAATTAAATGCATTCAAAAAGTGGTGAGGAAATCTGCAATGATTTGAACAGTCCAGCTAGCAGATATAAGTATCGTAGAACTGTAAATACTAGATCAGAAAGTTAGAGGATGAGTGAAAATATGCCTCAAATGGTGATCTATCTGTGTGTGTGTGTGTGTGTGTGTGTGTGTGTGTGTGTGTGTGTGTGTGTGTGAGAGAGAGAGAGAGAGAGAGAGAGATTTATTATAGGAATTGACTCACATGATTATGAAGGCTGAGAAGTTCCACAATGTGCCATCAGCAAGCTGTAGAACCAGGGAAGCTGGTGGTATAATTCACTTTGAGTTCAAAAACTTGAGATTTGGGGGACCAGGTGAGTAAATCCTGATCTGAGCCCTAAAGCCTAAGAACCAGCAGCACTGATGTCTGGGGACAGGAGAAGATGGATGTCTCAGCTCAAACAGAGAGAGTAAATTTGTCTTTCCTTCACCTTTTTGTTCTACTCAGGTCTTCAGTGGATAGATGTTTCCCACCTGCTTCGTTGAAGGCAATCCTTTTTACACAGTCTACTGATTCAGTGTCAGTCTTTTCCAGAGATACCCTCACAGACACACCCAGAAATAATGTTTTACCTGCTATCTGGGCTTCCTTTAGCCCACATAAAATTAACATCATAATTGACACATAAAATTAAGCACCAAAAGTGTGTTCCAAAAATGTAGAATAAAAAGATAGCAACATAATGGAGAAAAGAGAAAGAAAAAATAATGGCGAGGCATGTAAAAAACACATTCCCACTTCCCTGTATGTGTTTAATGATAAATGGAATAGAAGCCTCTCGTATTCTTATTACCATTATAGTAAAAATCCCATAAGCAAGCATTAGCACATGATGAACAAAAAGCTGTGATATAGCTGGGTTCAGAATCTCTAGACATGTTTTGAAATAGGGGTGCCTGTGTGGCTCAGTCATTAAGCGCCTGCCTTCAGCACAGGGTGTAATCCCAGGATCCCTGATTCTAGGATTGAGCCCTGAGTTGGGCTCCCTGCTCTGCTGGGAGCCTGCTTCTTCCTTTCCCACTCCCCCTGCTTGTGTTCCCTCTCTCACTGGCTGTCTCTCTGTCAAATAAATAAATAAAATCTTAAAAAAAAAATGAAATCCTTTCAATAATGCCATTTTTGTTTGTTTGTATTTTTCTTTTTTCTGAGCTCTAGTTTTCCTGTTTTGGATATTCTGAAATACTGTACATTTCTTGAAACTTATATCTGTTGATGTAATATTGAGTAAAGATTGCCTTATTTTGAAAATTTAATGCATTTTTTTCTTTACTTAGATCTCTAAAATGATGTTACAAGTATTTTTAGTACATATATAAAGTACATATATAGGGTATTTCATATATATATTTTATATTTTATATATAAATATAATCTATATTTATAATACAAATAAAGCCTATTTATATTATAATTATATATATTTAACATATAAAATATATTTTATAGAAATATAATATATATTTATAATATAAAATATATATAAAATACCCTCTTCTGGGGAGGTACTAAAATATGAAAAAAAATTCTCTCTCATAGTCATTTTGTGTGACTTTATGGTATTTTTTTCCATGAGCAATCAGGTTTCTTCCTCTTCATGTTATCACATAAATATTGCTGTTTGTGAGAATAAAAATCAATGGCTTGATTTATATATCTCTGTATCAAACACCTTACAGAAAACCGTTTTCTAATATTGAAAGGCAGGAAGAAAAGTTATTCTTCTCAGAAATTGCGGTTTGTTTTCTTGTGACTTATCAGCAATGTCTGCATAGTTTCAGAAAATTCCATAACTAGATTGTTTTTTTCTAAAAGAAATTTTGGGGAGGCGATGTGCCCAGCTTTTCACAGCATAGATGGAACAAATGGAAGACAGATTAGAAAATGATAACACGGAAGCAGATTGGAAAGAGGGGACCCTAGACTTGTGTAGACTCCGAGGGTATAGCAGTCTGGATGAGGCAGATAGGTCATGGCATTTTTTACAATATATTGAATTGATCTTTTCACATGTCTGTATTTTCTACTTGTTAAGTTCCTCTGGGCAGAAACCATGGCATAGTCGGCTTTACAGCACTATCCAACTGCTGGAACATAGTAGGCCGACAGTAATGTTCTTTTTTGAGGGATGATTTGTCCTCACTTAAATTACATAGAGTCACATACAGCTTGGTTTGCTCTGGAAACAGTATCCAAACGCTGACTGTGCCTCTCATCTATGCTTATTCTCTCATCCGTACATGCAAAATATGTGAACATGTGCACGTGTGTGCACACACACACATTAATTCACTTCTCAACTCCCAGTCATTTTATGGTGTTTTTCTTACCATAATTCAGTAAAATGTATTTTTAAAATTGCTTTCACTTCATAACGAATCCTGTTTTGAGGACAATGTGCCCAACCACAGAATCTGAAATGGGTATGAAGTGACCCAATGAATTAAAAATCTAATTTCTTTCCTCTCATTTTGTAAGCACCATAAATTTTCTAATGTCATTTTTGTTCTGAATATTCATAGTTCTTTGATTATGAGGTTCTTTTTTTGTAAAAGAAAAAAAATGAAGGCTTTATTTGTAGTATGAGATGTTAGGGTGGATCTACTTGTTCAGAATCACTTGAGGTAATTTAATAATTTACATTTCTTTCATGTGTGTTTGAAAAGTATACTCTGTTCTAGTCAATGGGTACTGAAGTCACTCACATCAAACCTTGCCTTCTCATTCCCTCTCCTGTGAAATGAAATATCTGAATCAAGAATTACCATATCTTTGAGACTCAGAGTGTGTAATTATGCCAATTTTCAAGGCAGCTCAAATGGTTAGATAGAAAGATAGAATGTATTTGAAAATCAGTATTTTGCACTGATGACTTGATTCAGTCTCATTAGATAGCATTACCTTACTCCCAGACATCAATTAATGCAATGGCTGGAGGACGAGTCTCTCTCTATTCCTGACTTTAGTTTGCCATCAGATTAGGTACAGACAAAAATAAGGACACAATACAGTAGGCATGCAAAGAAAACATTTTAAAAATGATTATTGAATGTGATTATATGAAGGAATGGGAATATTTTGAAGCCAGAGCTGAAGCCATGCATCTCAAGGCAAAAATAATTCCATAGGAGATTTAAGTCTTTTTTTTTTTTTTTTCATAAAGCTCTGGGCCTCTTTGCCAAGAACAGAGCCTAGTGTAGACTGAGCTCATGATCTCAGGAATCACCAAATGAGTCTTTTTTTTTTTTTTTCCTTTTCTTTCTTTCTTTCTTTCTTTCTTTCTTTCTTTCTTTCTTTCTTTCTTTCTTTCTTTCTTTCTTCCCTCTTCCTTCCTTCCTTCCTTTCTTCTTTCTTTCTTTCTCTTTCTTTCTTTCTTTCTTTCTTTCTTTCTTTCTTTCTTTCTTTTCTTTCTTTCTCTTTCCTTCCTTCCTTCCTTCCTTCCTTTCTCCTTTCTTTCTTTCTTTCTTTCTTTCTTTCTTTCTTTCTTTCTTTCTTTCTCTCTCTTTCTTTCTCTCTCTCTTTTCTTTTTTCTTTTTTTCCTTCTTTTCTTTTCTTTTCTTTTCTTTTCTTTTCTTTTCTTTTCTTTTCTTTTCTTTTCTTTTCTTTTCTTTTCTTTCTTTCTTGTAAAGAAACCAGGTTCCAGCATGCCTGGGTGGCTCAGTCAGTTAAGCATCTGCCTTCTGCTCAGGTCATGAACCCAGGGTCCTGGAATCAAGCCCTGTGTCTCTGTTTCTTCCTCTCCCTCTGCCCCTCCCTCTGCTTGTTCTCTCTCTCTCTTAAATAAATAAATAAAATCGAAAGAAAGAAAGAAAGAAAGAAAGAAAGAAAGAAAGAAAGAAAGAAAGAAGAAAGAAAGAAAGAAACCAGGTCCCAGTAGTGGTGGCAGTGAGTAATTTTTGGAAATGGAAAAGGAATCAGCAGGACCAAGATGGGGAACACACACACACACACACACACACACACACACACACACACACACACTACTCTGAGAGTTAGATGCTTCCCAGCACATTATGGCCACAGCCAAAGCCAAGTCCCTGTTGAAAGCAGCGTTTCCGTTTTACTAAACTCGATATAGGATAGTCGTGCTGTTCAAATCCTTCCAGGAAAAGAGCTCTTCCTTGCCTGCACCATCTATTTAAGATTACCTATTTGCTAAAGTAAGGACATTTAGGTCTCAACATAAAAATGTGCACAAACGTTGCTGCAACATTTTGTGTATTTTTCTTTCCAAATGATTTTTATGGAGAAGACAAAATGTTTCTCATATACACCCTCCCATATATGCCCTCCATTATGACTAATTATGTTGTGTACATTACAGATTATGAATTAGAAATGTATTTTCACCTCCATACAAGCATCCTACCCACACAGCCTAGTACCTAAATATCATAAAACCATCCAACACATCTGATCATAGTGGTTAAGAATACAGCTTCAAACTCTGCCACTTACTGACCATGGGGCCTTGGCATGATCTAAATCCAGTTCAACACCTAATTCTCTGATACGTTATTTTTCTTTTGGTACTGTGTTCATTGTAAGTTTCCCTTCCTAGTAATCAGCCTTGGCTTTTTACTCATTTTTCTTTACTGATTATAGAGCATGATCTCTGTACTTCCTCCTTCAAAGGATTTGTCCCTGGATACCTCACTGAGAAGTAGCAATACAGTAGTTTGTCGGGGTGGGTGTCAGGATGGGCTCCTGTTTTCCTTTTTGTCTATGTAGACATCTCCTTGGTTTTCTCAGTCATGCCCTTTGCCTGTCAATAAGAGGGGAGGGGTACGACTGTTGGTCTGAGGGCCCAGAGCTTATAACTTGTCCTGGACCTCTCCAGTGTGCAGGGTCCTGAAGAGATCTGCAGCCACTCAAAAGAAAAAAAAGAGAGAGAGAGAGAGAGAGAGAGAGAAAGACAGAGAGACAGAGACAGAGAAGAAAAGGGAAGGGCAGGGAAGGCAAGGGCAAGGAAGGGACAGGAAGGGAAAGGAAGAGAAGGAGAAAGAGGAGGAAGAAGAGAAAGAAGAAGGAGATGGAGGAGAAGGAGGAAAAAGAAGGAGAAAAGGATGGGGGAAAAGGAAAAAAGAAAAAGAAAGAAAACAGGAGGAACAAGAACTGGGCTGCTCTCAGCCCTTTGTCCATTCACAGGCATTGGTGGGTTCTTGTGTACGGTGTCATGAGATGCTCTACTTCATAAGAAAGGAATGATGAGTGGACTAAGGCTATAGCTCAAAGGGCTTTGCAAACTTGTGGACACACTGAAATCAGAGGGGAGTTTCATTTTGTTGTTTGTGTGTTTTGTTGTTCATTGTGTTGTTTTAATGCCGGTCTACTTGAGAATAATACAATTGAATAGTGTCCTATGAACTAAGGGGTGTGATGGTAACTTAGAAAATAAATCAGGTGCTGAAGTTCTGCACCGTGATATTCATGCTAATTTCCAAAAGACATAATCCCCCCCCCAAATCAGCAAGTTTTTCTTTAATGAGGTATAATTAACATAGTGTTACATTATACAATATAACAATTCAACAATTCTATACATTTCTCAGTGCTCATCAGGATAAGTGTACCCTTAATCCCCTTTATCTATTTCACCCACCCACCTCCTCTCTGGCAACCATCAGTTTTCTGCATTTAAGAGTCTGTTTTTTGTATTGTTTTGGTGGTCCATTGCTGTTGTTTTCTTTATCTCCTTTTTTCACCTTTGTTTCTTAAATTACATGTATGAATGAAATCATATGGTATTTATCCTTCTCTGAGTGATTTATTTCTCTCAGAATTATACCTTCTAGGTACATCACTGTTGTTACAAATGACAAGATTCCATTTTTTTTTCATGACTGAGTAATGATCCATTGTATATATGTATGTGTGTGTGTATATATATGTATATATCCATATCCATTGTGTGTATGTGTGTGTGTGTGTGTGTGTGTGTGTATAGGCATTTAGTTTGCTTCCATATCTTGGCTATTGTAAATAATGCTGTGATAAGCATAGAGGTGCATATATCTTTTCAAATTAGTGTTTTTGTTTTATGAGGTAAATAGTAGTGGAATTACTGGATCATATGGTAATTCTATTTTTAATTTTTTGAGAAACCTCCACACTGTTTTCCACAATGGCTGCACTGCCATCAGTACTGCATGAGGGTTCCTATTTTCCCATATCCTCCCCAACACTTGTTATTTCTTCTCATTTTGATTCTAGCCATTCTGGCAGGCATAACGTGATATCAAATGATGGCTTTGATTTACGTTTCCTGATGATTAGTGATGAGCATCTTTTCATGAGTCTGTTGGCCATCTGTGTGTCTACTTTGGAAAAAAAAAAATCTGTTCAGGCCCTCTGCCTATTTTCAACCAGATTATTTTATTTTCCTTTGCTCCTGAGTTGTATAGCTTCTTTATATATTTTGGATATTAACCTTTTATTGCATAAATCATTTGCAAATGTCTTCTCCCATTCAGTAGATTGCCTTTTTGTTTTATTGATGGTTTCCTTCCTTGTGCAAAAGCTTTTAATCTGGTATAGTCCCAATGGGTTTAATATGTTTCCCCTGTTTTCTAGAGGAGATGTATCTGGAAAAATGTATCTATGTCTAATGTCAAATAAACTACTGTCCATGTTCTTTTCTAAGATTTTTATGGTTTCAGGTCTCACATTTATGTCTTTAATGCATTTGAGTTTATTTTTGTGTATGGTGTAACAGTGTGGTTCAGGAAGTTTCAATGGAATGAACCCTGTGTCTTTCTTACCTATGTTTCTTATAGTTCCTTGGGCATATCACTGAACAGCTTTAAGTTTCAATTTCCCAGTTTAAGAGTATAGAGCTGAAAATTGCTTTGCCTAACAAGGCAGGATTGATTGATATGGGAGAGACAGTGGTTTTGTACAGAAAGAGTTATATATTTTTTCTTGTTTAATACTCAATATGTTTATCTTTTACTTACTAAAATAAAACTAATTCAAACCAAAAAAGTCTTTTACATATCAAAAAGTATTCCTCTAAATTAGATATAGGCAGGTAGGAGGCATACACAATATATAAATGAATGGATATAGTCATCTCCATCATCACATTTCTAAGTGAAGTTAGAAAATAAAGAACGGGGATTCCAGATCATGTTGACCACCTGGAGACAATTTCATGTTTTGTAAATTTGGGATTCTGTCAAGGCTTTGGGATCAGAGCTACTCAGGCGAATGTTTACTCTTTTTAATTAAAGGCATGAAGGCAATGCTATCTGGAGGCATAATCCCATATTTACAGAGACTCTGTCTTAGATCATGATTTGGGGGGGAAAGCACTTACCTAGCATCCGCTGCTCATAGAGCTCTTAAAAATTGAGCATTTAAAGAAGAGTTCTTGGGGGGTCCAGGTGGCTCAATCGGTTAAGCATCTGTCTTGGGCTCAGGTCGTAATCCCAGGGTCCAGGGATGGAACCCCTCATTGAGCCCCCTGCTCAGTGGGGAGCCTGCTTCTCTCTCTCCTTCTGCCTGACACTTCCCCTGCTTGTGCATGTGCGCGCGCGCTCTCTCTCTCTGTTAAATAAATAAATAAATAAATAAATAAATAAATAAATAAATAAATAAATAAATAAAATGTTTAGGAAAAAATAAAGCAGAGATCTTTGTTTTCTTAATGTCACAAACCTTCCATGAAGCTTGATGCACAGAAGAAAGGAACACAGTCCCCAGTATGTACTGAGCACTCACTAAATTATATCATTAAACAGGATGTTCTAGTACATGTTAGCTCAGTGAATCTCTCAAAACCCTACTCAGTAAGGACTATTATGCTGGGTTTTGCTTGTTTTAAATAAGGAAAGTGAATTTAACGGGCATGTTCAAAGTCACACACCTAGTAAATCAGAGCTGGGCTTGGAAACCAGCTTTTTGACTCCTTATGTTGTTATCTTTTCATCATACTGCTGAGAAGGTCAAGATGGGGAACGTGCAGTTTCTCTTGATGAATCTCTGTTAGCTCAGTATACTGGGCATGACATTCTTTCCAGGTGAAAATGGAGATTCAAATAACTTTGGCATTTAGGAAAGAAAATATAAATAGAATTATTTGCTTAATAAAGATTGTCATTCCTAGCCTAAGGGTCCCTTGGTGAGATGCAAGCCTAACTCCTTCCAGATTACCTAAAGAGTATATTCCAAATAAATAACCATAGTCTCTACCCATGGAGCTTTTACTTCAGAATGTCCAAGTTGGACTCTGAATATCCTTACTCCCCTTTCCCCACTACCACTCCTGGGTGATACTTCCGAATGGCTGAGATTGGGAGTTACTGCTTTAACCCATATTCTTAATGTCAGATTAGGTCAGATTCCCAATATTCACAAAGAGTATCAGACATGCTTGCAAAGCCCTTAAAACACCTTATGTTGGGGCACCTGGGTGGGTCAGTTGGTTAAACATCCAACTCTTGGTTTCAGCTCAGGTCATGATCTCACAGTCATGGGACCTACTCACTCACAGTCTCTCTCTCTCTAAAAGAAATAAAAATAAAATCTTACACACACACACACCTGTTATCTCCTTGGGAAGTGATATTTTGGACATTTAAAGGGGTTATGTGGTATGGTCATAAAGAACTTGGGTACTGAATTCAGAAAGCCTGGGTTCCAATCCTAAGTGCATCACCTTTTTTTTTTTTTTCTTTTTGAGCATGTTATTTAAATCTCTGTGTCTGAGGATGATAAAATATTCTATAATTATGGGAAGATCACATGAGAAAAGCTATATAAACACGTGGCAATCTATTACTATTATTATGGATGCTGCTGAGCACTAGTAATAAACCTTTTAGCTACTGCACAGTGACATGACAAATGATCCCAAAACTCAGTGGCTTATGACAATCAGTATTTGTTCTTACACTCCGGGAGTTACAGGTCAGCTGTGATTTGGCTGATCCTGTCTGCATCTCAGCTGGGTTGATTTGCTTCAGCATGAAGATGCAGTTGAGCATGGCTTTAGGCTCTGGATTGGGTTCAGATCTGTTCCATGAGCTTTTGTTCTGAGGCCTAGCACCCAGGGCCAGCAGATGCCTGTGGCATACTTTTCTCATGGTGGGTCGCTGATGTGCAAAAGCCAAGTCAAACTATACAAACACATATGAGGCTTCTACTTGCAGCACTTTTGCCAATACACTTTTAGCCGAACTAGTCACACAATCAAGGCCACATCACATTAGAGGGAAAGTAGACTGTCTAAACTAGGAAAAACTGTAACAGTGATTCTTAATGAATAAAAATGATGTATTTTAATATTTTTTTGTGAGTCTGTAATTTACTATGTCCTGTACTAAACACTTCATATAGATTTTTCTTTAAGGATCTGAGAATGAGAAACCACCATCATTTCTTATCGTCATCTGATGAGGACTGCTTTCAAATTTTCCTGCTCTGAAAAACACATTTATGGCATGATAATTCTTTCACTGGAGCAGCTCAGAATAATCTATATTAGAACAACTGATTTCTTCCAGGCACTCTGCTAAAATTTCTTGAAATGTCAGACATAGAGAAATATATCAGAGGTGTGTATACTAGGAGCTGGGTAGTACCTGTGAGAGAATGTTGGTTGACTCTTGATTAGAGGCTGGCCAGATTTTTATTCATTCATTCAGCAAAGATTTCTTGCAAACCAATGTTATCCTAGGTTTATACCAGGCAGAATTTACAAGCAAGTTTAGACATATCACAAGATTCAATAAGGATGTTAACAAAAGAGAAAGCTAAAACCTGAAATGAAATAATGAAATGAAATGAAATGAAATGAAATGAAATGAAATGAAATGAAATGAAATGAAATAGTAAAATAAAAAAGTCAAATCACAGAAAGACTTAAATGGAATATTTAAAAAATGAGACTTTGGGGCACCTGGTTGGCTTAGAGGATTAAACATCTGACTCTTGGTTTCAGCTCAGGTCATGATCTCAGGGTCCTGGGATCAAGTCCCATGTCAGGCTCCACACTCGGTGGGGAGGCTGCTTGAGTATTCTCTCTCTCTCTCTCTCTCTCTCTCTCTCTCTCTCTCTCTCTCTCTCCCCCCCCACCTCTCCCCCTTCCCACACTTGTGCTCTCTTTCTCTCTCTCTCTAAAATAAATAAATAAATAAATTTTAAGGAAAAAAATGAGATTTTATTGTATAAGAAGTAAGGAGGAGTTGATACTGGCTAGCACATATTAGTATATAAGAGATTCACCTCCCAGGAAGCACTACAAATACATATAACATCGGTTAACTACTTACTATAGTTTTGAAGGACAAATAAAAAATCAAAAGAAAAATAATCAACATACCAATAAAAATAGAAAACATCATATTAACAGTCTACACAGTGACAAGGACATATAAAAGAACAAGAGGTTTTTTGAGAGGTTGAACTTCAATAGTAAGTAAAGAAATGCATAATATATCAACAGTTATGTTGGTTGTACTTTTTTTTGTTTGTTTTTAAAACTCATTTTAGTGTGGTATGCACACTTAACATGAAGCCTACCTTCCTAACATTTTTTTTAATTTATAATACATCATTATTGACTATAGATACAATTGAAAAAATTTTAAAGGAAATATTATTAAAAAGTAAATAAATGAAATGTTATTAATACCCAGCAGTGGAAACAGTGTAGGGTATAGCATAGTTTCATAAATTTGTAATGAAAATAAAAATTGGCCCAGCATTTTTAGACCAAAACTTGTCAGCATCTGTAGATATTTTCAACATGCATTGCTTTTGTTCAGTTTTTATATTCACAGATATTTATACAAGAGAAAAAAAACAGCAGCTTCATTCTGAACAAAAGCAATAATCAACCCAAAACCTTGTCCACATAGAACAAAAAGCAAGGGGGCATTTTATTAAAAATTTTCAAAATCAAAATTGAAACTGGGCTAAATGCTCACATTGGTAAAGAGATAGTTACATGCACCAGCTTCCATTCATTACATAGAATTCTTTGCAACAAACACTTTTTGAATATTTGGCTAGGAGAATATAACAGAAAACCTGACATCTTTTATAAAGGAGGTAACATTGGTCGTTGTTTTACTGTCAATATTTCAGAAGTATGTCAAGAGGCGTGGGTTTTTTACCTCCATTTCTTTTTCTTCTTTTTTCCCTCTGAAATTAGTTTCAAATATTTTTGAATTGGCTTATTTATTATACTCTGTGCACATACAAGATGATGTAAAAACTGGGCATACTTTTCCAAACCCATGACATATCATGAGGCATGCAAATTATTGGCTTTTATGCCAATGAAGAAGTAAAACTAAAATCAAATCTCCTTCCTAGGTCTGTGTCAGGAAGAATCACAGGGGTCTTTCCAATTAATTATCACTGATAGAAAGAACTTTGAAGTTCAAAAGGAAAAGAGAATAGCTAAATTAATGCAAGCAATAGGTAATACACATATACTCATTAACATTGCTCCTGTGTCATTTTTGAAACATACTTTTTTTTTTCCTTTTTTTAATCACTAAAGAGCTGGAGGAACATCTTACACAATTATTTAATACAGTTAATCAAATCTTAATCTTTAGAGTCACTCAGATCTGAATTTGAAAAAAACTAGCTGTATAAATTAAAAGAGACCGGTAAAGTGATAATTGATTAGTTCAATATTTATTAAGGGTATTGTGTGCTTCTCAGCTTGAGGACTGCCAGAAGACTTCACCTCCCATGTTTTTATGGGATCTCAAAGGGAAATAATTAACCCACAAATAGGAAACTGAACAATGAAAATAAATAAATCTTCTATTTCTACAGAGAAATCTGCAAAGGGTGATAAGTAGAGATTGTTACTTTTTATACTTATTAAAACAAATATATTGATTATGGAAATAGCATACTTGTTTCAGGATGGTGAACTGAAGCCTGCTGAAATTATCTTCCTTCAGCTTGTCCCATATTAAGTTGTTATAAAGCTAAATAAATATGGATTTATATTCAAATTTATAAACAAATAGACCTAGAACAATGACATATCTACTAAAGAAGGAAGCATATTGGGGGGTGGAACACAGTAGTAATACAGACAAAACAAGGAAATTAAGGCCATCTAGTATGCATGCGTATGAGTGGAGTAGGGATTACTATTACAAAACAACTTCGAATCCATCATGTAGGGAAATTAAATATCTCTGGCCTCATCTTTTTATCTATCTGTCTGTCTATTTCTCCTGTTTCCCTCCACCTATCTACCTAGCTAGCTAGCTAGCAATGTGCCTCCATACTTCACCATCCTATCTTCTTAAATTACAGATGCTTCAGGGGCAGAGTGGTAGGGTACACAGGCATTACAATTTCTTATTGCCCATTCTACATGAGGATCAAATTAGGTGTTCTTTCTCATTAAGTGTTTTTCACAGTAGACTCTTTGAAATGAAGATAGATTTTTTTTTTTCATTTGTTTTTGGTGAATTGAACATAAGAGATAAGAATAGCATCTACCACTTGGGCCACATTATCTCTCATTCTTAGACCATATACATGATACTCTATTTTGCTAAGCACATTTAGTTTTGTAAATGAAGTGAGTACTGAATAGTGAGTACTAATCCCTCGTTTCCAACTGAAGTTAAAAGGGAAACGGGGGAGTCAAGTTATATCTCAGAGTATCATCAGAGCTAACAGTTCTTCCCAGTGCCTTGGGTTGGGTGTCATAGTGCTGGCTCTGATTCTTCTCAATGGAAGGATGATTCTACCCTTCATTCTACCTCTCTTCCAAAATCGTTAACTCAAAATGATGCTGTTACTATGTCTACTTAGGATCTCTGAAAATGTGCATAACAGGAGTAAAAATCTAATTCCTATTTGTTAAAACCCCTTGATGTTTCTCAGAAGAATGACATTGTTTAACACTAGGGACTCATATTATTGTACTCAGGAGTAATTGATTATTACTGTTCCCTTTCATCCAAGTAATTGCAACTGTAACGAGGCTGAAATATTGTCTTCTTTGCTTACTTTCCAAAAGAAAGTAATCACTGACAGAACTTCACAATATTATCAATAATAGCAGGCTTCGATATCTTCATTTTATATACCAAACTGCATGAAAGAATTTACATGGCTTGTCCAAGGGCTGGAGTCAGAGTTGAACACAGCTTGGTGTGGCTCTAAATCATCACTCTGTCCTTTATTTCATACCTCCTCCATATTTATAAGACACTAGTATCTGGATCAGATGACATAATACATATGAAAGCGGTTTGTGAACTATAAACTTTTGCTTACATGAAAATAATTGTTACAGAACAAAGGCAAATGTGTTTCTTTAACGTTAGCAAAGTCAGGCCCATTTTAACAACCTACATAAGCAGATTCCTATCCAACAATAATTCTAAGTCATTAAATTATAAAGCTGCAGTTGAATGTATTTTCACAAACTTTCCATTGCATGTTTCCTTTGCATTCACACCTCAATTTGGTATTTTAAACCATGTAAAGAGTAAGATACAGCTGCTTCTCTCAAGGGTGTGATATTCTGAGGTGACAAATTTAGGCATACAATAATTTCCTTAGGTATAGTCATGATAATACAACCACACAACAATTGTAGTGATATGAATACTTAAAAGACAGAGACTAAATCCCAGGGGTGAGGAACATAAAGAATTTTAGGAATACAATCCCTTATGGTAAAATTTAGCTATTGCCTAAATCTTGAGGAAGTGGTATAATTTACACTTGATCCCAAGACATCCAGCTCCATCCCTGCAATTTAGTGGGGTTTAACAAACAGCTGATCATTTTTTCTGCTCCAAGAATTGTGCGAGACAGTGGATATGCAAAATGCATAGACACACTGTGCCCCCAAGAGGAGACACAGACACTTCAAAGATGACAGCAACTCAGATAGTGAAGTGCTAAAATAAGAATGCGAACATGGTGCCATGTGAACACAGAGAAGGCAACACATTCTTCTTCCTTGAGAACAAACAAAAAGTTAAAGAAGCATTTGAGTCTTGAAAGAGGGGTTGCATCTTTTCTGGTGGAGAAGGGTGGTGAGCTATTCCTAAGAGGAGGAGACTCTGCGAACAAGATAGAAAGGTATGGGATTGCACAGTTTGGGAAAGCATGTGTATTAATGTCAGGGACAATACCCACCAGGAACTCATCTTCTTACCTTCAAATAAATATTGAGAATTCCAAGGCTATTACAGACTGCATGTAGTTCCAGCTATTCAGAAGGATTTAGGCCAGGAAGCACAGCATACTAGCCAGTCAATATGACTTTGCAGAAGTTCAGGTACTTGTTGACCAGCTCCCCTTATCTCCACCAGATGAAAGCTCAGGTAATTAAAAACAAACAAACAAACAAACAAACACAAACAAAAACTCATGTCTTGTAGGTGTGTGATCCAGCCTAGTTTAGAATCTATCCCTAACATGAGTAGTATCTATCTACCACTCCAGAGGAGAGCTTCCAGGATCCCTATGTGACACATGCCAATTACAAGAGTCTTCTTCTTATGACAGGAGCAGAAAAAAATGATTTTTTTTAAAGATTTTATTTATTTATTTGTCAGAGAGAGAGAGAGGGAGAGCAAGCACAAGTAAGAGGATCTGCAGGCAAAAGGAGAAGCAGGCTCTGCTGAGCAAGTAGCCCAATGGGGGACTTGATCCCAGGAGCTTCCCTGGGATCATGACCTGAGCCAAAGGCAGATACTTAACCTACTGAGTCACCCAGGTGTCCCTGCTTAAAAATATTTTTTCGAGTACTTCCTATGAGCCAAGAACTGGGCAAGGCATAGAACCCGGGATAAAAATAAAATTATTATTATCTTATTATTAAAATAAAATAATTTAACCAAAGGTGAAATTCTCACTCAGAAAGTGAAAGAATATTAATTCACATAGTACACTAGTTCTTATATTTTAGTTTGCAAACCGAGAATCCCTTTGTTAAACATTCATATTCTCAGGCCTAAACCTGACTTTATACATATAATTTGAGAATAAAACCTTGCATATCTGAATATTAAGGCACTTTAAAGGCATAATGTGAAGAACCCCGTGGTTTGAGAACCACTGGCAGTGGTTATTTATAAAGAAAGAAGGGAAAGACAGTAGTTGGAGATAATTGATACTTTCATCTAATGCAAATTAAGTTAGTTTTTTTCTGCCAGAAGATATAAGCAAGATTGTGAAATGGTCCATGTTCTTAGGTAGAATTTGTAAATTTTCATGAAAAGCAATGGAGAATTTTGTTTGAATCAGCAAAATGATAGTTATCATAGGCACATTATTCTTGATAACAGAGTTTAGAGGATAAGGGAGAAGAAATGGTCTAGTGTCCCTGCCAAAGTCACCTGAGGTTGAGGAAGAAAATGAATCTTGGGGACTTTAACATGTTCATGTCTCCAACCTCCCCTACCATAATCTCTTTAGCAGTTTGCTTTCCAATCATGCTGATCCATCTTTCACTTGACTATGCCATATTACCTCTAGATAGAGAACCTTTATACAAACTTAGCTTTCTGCCTGGGGTAACATCATCATCATCACCATCATCATCACATACGCATGAACATAGATATTACACATCACACATCCTTTACTCAAGGAAGTAGCCCCTGATCACCACTGGAATTCTCCCTATCAAATGTCCTCTTCATATCTTGTAACTTTATTTCATAGATCTTAACACATTTTTCCTTTCACAGTCTTTTCTATTTATTTATATTTTCCTCTGGATAGTAAGCTTGATGAGGGTATGAGACGTCCCTTGTTCTGTGCCTTACCCACTTCTTGGCTCATAGGAAGTACTTGAAAAATAACTTCGAGTTCATTAATCAAAGAACACAGGTATAAATAAATCAGTGATGTCCTGGAAGAAAATTTTGGTGATGGTTGGAAAATTTTTTCTCAGTTTGTACCTGAATTCATGATAAGAGAGCTAAATTGGAAAATGTACAAATACTAGTAAAAAGATAATGGGACTAGAGAGTAGGGTCTGAGACTGTATGTAAAAAACTATAACAGACTGAAATGATCATGGTCATGGACATTCTGCATATCCAAATTACAAAAAATATTATAAGTCACAAATGAGGCTTATCATGAGTTGAAGAAGGAGAGATTCCCCAGAAAAGTGTTTATAAATAAATGGGGACTACCAGTTGGCCTTTAAGTGATGATCAGAATGAGATATCTCATTCTGATCTAAAAGACAGGAAGGAAGGGGAGGACCCAGTGGCCAATTATACCTTCCCCCCCCCACCCCAGAAACCACCACTTTCCTTAACACTTTCAATCATCACAAAAGGACAATTGTGATCCCACTGTCACCTTTTCGAGAAGGAGGAAGAAAATGGGTTATAAAAAGTTTACTGATTTGTCCAGCATAGCACACATAAAAATGGCAAGTCCCCCAAATAATATTTGCTAACCCTAACATCTATACTCTTCCAAATTATTAATTTTTGACATCTCTCATCTTTCTTGACCTTTTCAGATGCCCTTCACCTATTAGCTCATGTGGCCCTGTGTTTTCATGTTAAGGCTTCCTCGAGATCAGGATGGTTAAGCCTTTTAGATTACATCCTTCTTATAAATGGAAACATCCCAGAGTTTAGTCTTTGCTTGATGGTTTCTAAAAACAAATACACACCTGTCAGAGATGGAGGCTATGGCCTCACACAGATGACTCCATGTCATTTCTTTGAGGGAAGGTGAGTAATTTCTCTGCCTTTTCCTGTCGCCTGCTCTCTGCTCCAATTATTTCTAATTTGGAGACCTCTCTTCCCATTCATCCCTCTCAGTTCAATCTTCTCTTCCTTGTTCAGGGATCTCTCTCCCTGTGAGGGATCACAGTTCCCATACACACATGTCAGGATGCCAAATTACCAGGTAGCAATTAAGGAAGCCCATTCACAAACCAACATAATCATTTAATTATGTGAAAGTCAGGAGAATGATCTCTTTCCGTGATGCTGGCATCTTACGCCACATCAAAGAGGCTGGTATTTATTTCACATCATTATACCTTGATGGCTGATCAATTTGACAATCTTCCTATTCTGTGGGAGAAACAAAAGGAATCTTTGTCTGCATTTCTTGGCCATTTATCACTCCTCTAGCTTTCAAATTGCAAGGCTGAGATCAAAGGAAAATGGGAGGAGTGGTATTCAGCAGCTTAATGCTGAGAGCAAAACATGATCATACCTTAGTGTTTTTTAATTGTTAAATATCACTGTGGAATAAACATATCCTGGAGCCACTAAGATAACCAAGTCTCTTAGTATATTGTATTGTATATAGCATTATGTTTACTGTCTTTGATTTTAGAATGAAGAGAAGCCCCCAAATAATCCAAATGTGGATTTCAAACAATATATTTCCCTAAACTCTGCCAGTAATTTGCTGTGTGATTTGGTCAGGTAACATTCCTTATCTGTGCCTAATTTTTCACACATGTAAAATGCAAGAATGGGAACTTGATCATTTTTGACATTTCCATTAGCATGTTAAAGACCCTGCTTTGATATTCAAGTGATGCACCAAATTAATTTACTTGTATCATAACTGTTTTTATTTCACAAACAAAATTCACAAATAAGAAGACTGTGTTATGATGGACAGCACTGGAGGAGATAATGCTAAGTGAAATAAGTCAAGCAGAGAAAGACAACTATCATATGATTTCTCTCATCTATGGAACATAAGAACTAGGATGATCGGTAGGGGAAGAGAGGGATAAAGAAAGGGGGGGTAATCAGAAGGGGGAATGAAACATGAGAGACTATGGACTATGAGAAACAAACTGAGGACTTCAGAGGGGAGGGGGGTGGGGGAATGGGATAGACCGGTGATGGGTAGTAAGGAGGGCACGTATTGCATGGTGCACTGGGTGTTATACACAACTAATGAATCATCGAGCCTTACATCGGAAACCGGGGATGTACTGTATGGTGACTAACATAATATAATAATAATAATAATAATAATAATAATAATAAAAATCATTAAAAAAAAAAGAAGACTGTTATGAATATGAACAAGGGATTTTTCTGCAGGGTATATATACCTATAATATGATTTTTATGCCCATATACCATATCATCCCTATAAAATGTGAAATCTTGGGGTAAGTTCTAACACTTTTGTTTGTTTAATCATAAACATCATAAATATGTAGCACATGATATGAAAACTTCACCTAATTCCCTAAAATCGACTGTTTCTCTTCAGGAGAAACCACCTTCAACAGCTTAGTATGCATCCTATCACATTCTTTTTATGCACATATATATGGATACTATGGCATTTACCTTTGTTTTACATTAATAGGGTTGCATTTTGCACATTATTTGTGACCATTATATTGTACATGGTCATAAAACATATTATAGATGTGTATTCTCTATAGAAAAATTCCTGTGTTCATATTCATAATACACTCTTTTTTTCTCATTTAGCAATATACTTTGTAGTGCTATCCACATTAGCATATAGAGGTATCTCAATCGTTGTCTTTATGGATGCATGGCAATTGATAATGTAAATGTACCACAATTTAATGTATCTATCTATTGATACACATTTAGATTTTTAATTTCTAAAAAATTTTACAATGACAAAAATGCTGGAAATTTCTTTTTTCCAATTCCAATTGTGTTTTCTCATCTTTTTATTTGCAAGAGCTCCCTGGCGTATGAGTAGTGACTCAATATATACCTGATGATTAATTCATAGAAAGATATTATTATATGTTACCTTAAGTATGAATTTTTATTTATAGTTGTGGAAATAAGCTTCTCCATCACTGTTTGCCTTTTATTCTATTACTGGATGGATCCAGGGAGCCAGCATCAATTACGAACATGAGAAAGGGCCAATGATTCAAAGACGAAGAACCGTTATTAAAATTTCTCACCCAGGGAGCAGAAGGATATCTGGTAGACCCCTCCTTCCAAATCTTCTATTGCCTGGGCTCTGGATTACTAAGGGATTACACATCTAGAAGAATTCAAGGGGAGTGAAAGACTGTCAAGAGATTTCAATCCATTCATTTATTTATTCTTTGTTTTTGTTTTTTTTTTAATTTATTCATTTGCTGAATTATCTCTTTACATAGCAAATGTTTCTTAAGCATTTGATATATAGTGGACAGTAGATGATAAAATGTATTACTTGTTACCAAGGAGTCTGGTAGAATAATTTTAAAAAGAATCCTATTTGTTGAACATTAGTGTGTTTTATTTACTTTACCATGTTAATCTATTTCTTGTAACAACAGTACAAGGTGGAGGTTTGGTTTTAATTATGTAGATATATAGAGTTACAGAAAATTACTTCTCCCAGTATAGAGTGTGACATTTGCAATCAGAGAAAGTGGATTCTAATCCAAGCTAAGGCAATGACCAATAATATACCTTAAGTTTATATGTTTAGTTTCCTAATCAAGGAAATGGAAATAATACTAACAATATCCAGCTAGTTAAATCGAAATTAGCACAAGACCTCTGACACTATAAAATAAGTAATTGTGGCTGTTTCATTTTTGTTTCCTAGTCTAAGCACTTTAAATGGTCAAGATGCGACCAACAGAATGGAAGTCACAGTTGACTGATTAGCCTTGCCTTGAGGTCTGGACAAAAAGAGAGGCTGATATTCTTTAGCTTAGCCTTTGGGAATAAGGAGTCAGAATCGAGGACAAAAGTCCTGCTCAGGAAGAAGTGGAGAATCACTGTCCTATAGAAATAAAGACTTATGTGGTGAGGAAAGGCTCAATCAAGTTCAAGGCCCAACATCACCATACCCTCTACTACTACCTCCAGATTCAGTGTTCTCTTTCACTACCTTTCTTCACTTTATTAGCTGGTTGATGATTCCATCACTTTCCTTTTGTGTTTGGTGATAGTCATTTGTCAAGGCAGGACATATTCTCAGTGGGCAGCAGAGTTTCTGCTCTGCATTTCTTCAACTCAAAACTTAGTCTGACTTTTCGGCCCTCAAGACCAGCCTTATCTATTAGATCAGTTCATTTAGCTGTTGTCCTTTCTTCCTGCTTCAATTTCTTTCTACCATTATAGAGAGATGCCTGGGAGGAAAAAAAAAAAAAGGAAAGAAAGAAAGAAAAGAAAGGAAAGAAAGGAAAGAAAGGAAAGAAAGAAAGAAAGAAAGAAAGAAAGAAAGAAAGAAAGAAAGGAAGAAAGAAAGGAGCTTTCTTTTCTGAGGGCAGATAGCATAGGTTTTAACCTGGCTTATATAAGTACTAAGCAGTTGATTTGGTCATTGCATCACCTAACTGAATTAAAGTCTTCGTTTTTATACTGCAGTGACAGTACCTCATTCCCAGGGTTATTCCAAGTCATAAATAGGATGAGCAAGATGAGGCACTTGGCAGAAAATACATTTTTTTTTTTAGATTTTATTTATTTATTTATTTATTTATTTACTTATTTATTTATTTACTTATTTATTTTAGAGAGAGACCACCAGCAAGCATGGGAAAGGGCAGAGAATCTCAAGCAGACTTTGTGCTAAGCCCTGAGCATGGAGCCTGACATAGAGCTTGATCTCATAACCCTGATATCATGACCTGACCCAAAACCAAGAGTCGGATGCTTAACTGACTGAGCCACCTAGATGCCCCTTTATTTTTTTCTTTATAGCAAATTACTAGGACTGGATAAGCTGAAAACCCTACAAAAATTTGAGTTTCCTTTTGCTTTTATTTGTATAATCTCTAATTTGAAGTTTCTGGATTATTCCTCTAGATGTATTATAATCAAGATTTTAGTGGGTAATACTGCATAGACTAGAAGCTCCTCCAGCTGGTCTTGCTAAAAATCAAAGTTGAAGAATCACACTTCTAAGAAAGCATTCACATATAGGTGAGTGCAGTAGTGGTGTTGGACCTTTTGACCTATTTCAATCTCTATTGGTGACAAATGTTAGTTCCTTTAAATACCCCTGTTACTCAGTGCTAACATGACTTGTATTTTGAAACCTTAAATAAAACTCTTAAAACATTCTACCTTCATTTATAAGAGCAGACCATGTAATATGATGTCACACATCAGTTGGAACTTGGGTTTAGATTCCAAGGAACTGAGTTTTTGTAGTCACTGAATAGTGTGATCTTACCAATTTTCACACAAAACACCCAATTGTATCTTTTGAATAAAACTGGTGGTGGGAGGAACAAGCCCAAAGATCACATGTTAAACACTTTCCAATGAAACCATAGCTTTTGTTATAGGCCTAATATAAAATCTACTTGATTTTAAAACCAGCAATATTGAGATATAGTTGCTGTATTACTTAGGCTATCTGATTAACTACAGAGCAGATTTTACAAATGAAGACACATAGGCCTAAAAGAACGTGGAGAGAAGTGAGGAGATTATACAGAAATAGTTTAAAACACTGCAGGGTGTTCAATATGCCTGAAAAATGTTGAAGAAAAGAGAAGAGAAGAGAGAGCAGTACTGAGGATTGCTCTCTCCCCCTGTCTTCACTTGGCTAAGTCCCAGTCTTCCTTTATGAGTCATTTCCTTTTAGAATCTACCCTTGTATTCCTCCCTGTCTTGTGTACATTTTCTTCCTCTATGCCTTAGCATCCGGGACTTTCCCCATCAAAACACCTTCACAGTATGCTATATTGTGGCTGTCTGTTTTCTCCTCTGTCTCTAGGGCTATATTGTAAGCATCTGCAGAATGTGTTGTTTAGAACTATAGCTCTATTGTCTAACATACAGTTGGTACTCATTATATCTTTATTGAAATGAGGTTAATGTAGGTCTTTCTATAAATAAAGATTTTAATGAGGTTATCAAAGGATAATACTTTACTTTTTAAGGTTTAATCTCATCATGTGTTCAGTGATCATGTACTAAATACATCAGAGGTCCTTTTCAAAGGTATTAAGGGTATAGGGAGAGGAGATCAGATGGAGACTCTCTAGTTTTATAGTTGGGCCAATGTATGAGTTTTCCATGAAGGACTCCCCTAAATGTCCTGCTGTGAGGATCCTGGAGCCAAGTATGATTGCTGTGATTATTTACTTCTAAGATAGAAGTCTACTTGGTTAGGGGTAGAATTCAAATCATAGTTAAGGAAAGAAACAAGACCAAATAGGGAAAGTGATGCTAAGTCAGATTAGGTAAAGAGATATTTAAGGAAATTAATTGAGTCAGGAGTCAGCTGTGAATGCTATTCAGCAGTGCAAATAAATGGAAAGATGATATTAGAGTTTGGCTTTTATGGCTATCTCTGGATGTCATTACTGAAAATGGCTTGTTATCATTAACATCCTGGTTGCATAATTAGTAGATGGATGCTATAGGCTGGCTTAAATAAGCTATGCAGGTCAGGGGGTCAGGGAACTAGCAGGAGAGGTTGCCTTGAAAAAGAGACCCATTGCAGGGCATTTGCAAGTGCTGTTATAACAATGTGGGATAAGCACTGTGGGACATGGAACAAGCCAACAAAAAAACAAACAAAACCCAAAACATAATCCACCTTGGTGGACTGTGGAAGCTTTCACCAAAGAGGCAACAGTTGAATGAGATCATGAAGAATAAGTAAGAGATCAATTTATTAAATTTTTGAAAGGGGAGAGGGTGGTGAGAAAAACAGTTATTCTATTTTAATGCTATACAATGTAGATTCATCCCTAAGATCTGGAAGTTTCTCTTTATGATCCTAACATAGTATCTATAAATGCTTCCTTAATGACTTAATAATTTCATGTTTCCTGTTTTGACACATACAGGATTAGCACAAACAAGATATACCCTTTAAACTATGGACTTAATAATCTCAGTTACAATCCTTCATACATATATATATAGAATTTTTTCAGTTTTGAAAAGGTACAGGCAGATCCATTATCATTTCTGCTCCTGTACTCCCCACCCCAACAAAGCCTTCTTGGAAAAGTTTAGGCAAACACAATTATCTCTGGTCTAGAGATGAGGAAACCAAAGATCAAAGAATATAGGTCTTGTCTAATGTAATCCTGTAAGCAGCATATGCTGTGATTCAAAGAAGAATTTTTCCACTTGAAACCTCTGTTCTTCCTTGTGCAACATGCTGCCTTTCCATGGATCTCTGATGCACTTAAATAAAAAGAATCATTTAAGTCTGAAAATGATGTTCTTCAGAAAAATTTAGTGTTTTATCTCTCCCAAGAATGATGATAACTTGATAAGGAAGTCAATAAAATTTTAAAAATTAAATGGGTCCTACTTGGGGATGGCTATATATATATATATATATATATATATATATATATATATATATTACACCTTTTAATACAAAAACCATGAAAGGTGAGTAATTATACACATTTTTAATGAAAAATTACATTCTAGATCATTAAAAGTCCATTTTCTTTTTTTTTAAGATTTTATTTATTTATTTATTTATTTATTTATTTATTTGAGAGAGAGAGAGAGAGCACAGAGGCAGAGGGAGAAGCAGACTCCCCACTGAGCAGAGAGCCTGACATGGGGCTCCATCCCAGGACACTGAGATCATGACCTGAGCCAAAGGCAGACACTTAACCAACTGAACCACCTTGGCGCCCCCAAGGTCCATTTTCTTTCAAAAGTCACATAGGTATCTAAACAAGATATTCTGTATGAGTGTCTCTACTGAGACATAACAAGAAAGAAACACTGCTCTCCAATCTAAAACTTCTCTAAACCAGGAAAAGCTCCCTGAAGGGAAAATGTTGGGCCAGGAGTCAACAAATATGTCCTCTACCTCCAAGAGTTATCACTGAATGGTTCTAGCCCAGATATCTTCACTAACTTTGAAAAAAGTGTCTGATAACTTCTATATTATCTTTCACAATTTCTATTAGTTTCCTGTGGTCGCCATAACAAATAGCCACAAAATTTGTGGCTCAAAACAACAGAAACTTACTCACAGTTCTGGAGACTGGAAGTTAATATCAGTTTGCTGGGGTGAAATCAAGATATCAGGTGTGGGCAGTGCCATAGTTCCTCTGGACACTCTAGAGGAGAATTCATCCCTTGCCTCTTCTTTTTTTTTTTTTTTTCCCCATTCCTTGCCTCTTCTAGCTTATTATGGTGGCTGATGGCATATCTTTGTTTGTGTCCCCATCCTGCCAATTTTCATCTCCATTTTCACGTTTTCTTCTCTTCTTTTGTGTATATAATCCCTCTTTGCTTCTTTTCATAGGAAGTGACTTGTTACTGGATTTAGGAGCCTTCCAGATAATCAAGGATAATCTTCCAATCTCAGAACATTTACAGGTTCCAGGGATTAGGACCTGGTATCTTTGGGTGGCTTTCAGTCAGCCTACTACAGTACTGAAAAAATACTATTATTGTTATTATACTTTAAAATATATTATAATGGATAAGAGGACAGGATCTTGAGCCATATTCTTTGCAAATTACAGGCAAACTAGTAAACTTTTCTCATCTATAAAATGGAAAAAGAAACTGAACCTACCTTGTAGGCTTGTTTTAAGGATTTAAAAGATAATACTTGTGAACATTTTGAACAGTGCCTATCACGCAACAGGTGCCCAGTAAACCTTAACACTTACTGTAAGTTGTTACTATTTTCCACCCCTGAAAAGGCTGCATATATTGAAAGATCTTGTCTACCGAAGACACTACATGTATTCAGTAATATTTAATTGGATTCCTAATGTTTTATTAATCAAAGACATTTATCAGTGCCTGTCAGAGCTGACTCGGCAGGCGATAACCAGGACGTCCACAATCAGTTGACACAACTTCAGCCAAAAGAACAGACATTAAACATTATAACCAGTGTATTCATAGTCTGAGCCAGTGTTCCAGCCCTGATAATACTTGTTGAAATAGTGAAAACATCTCCTTTACCTCTAATAAGGAATTCAAACATTAGATTTTCTCTCTATAAATCTTTTAAAATCTTACTTAATTATTTATTCTTTCATTCCACATTTTCCACCTCTACCCAGGGAGCCCAAACCTTGCTGAGAACTCTGCCCTTAGGCAATGTGGTACCTTTAAGGAGACCATCAGAGCTTCATCATCACACAAGGCATTCTTCATCAGCCACATCTATAGCACGTGTGGGAAGGAAGGGGCCATCATGTGAAAGTTGTAATATACAGCTTACTGCTGTCCTTTAAAACAGCCCTATCAGGAAGCCAACTCTAGCAAGCTCAGCTATTAATCCCACTGCAATTTACTGCCACAGGGACAGAGAGAGGAGAGACTGTGCCATGGTTAGCATCCCATGAAGTCTTTAAGAGACCCAGAAATATGCTCCTATTACATATTAGATGCTGGGATGAACTAATTGCCAAATTCATCAATGTCCATGTGCAGCTGCTGTGATGAACTCTGACTAGCTCTGCAGCATGGTTTACAGCTCTGTACCAACTTCCACCCCTCTAAAGGCCTTGCAAAAAATGGGGTCCCTCCTATCCTTTCCTGATGGTCAGCATCAGGAAAGCAGTTCTGTAAGAAGGAGAAAGTCAAGGCAAAGGATCCCATTTCCCAAGTGACTTCACTAATTTATCTCTGTGCGCTTTTATTGGGATAAAAATGGGAAAGTCATGGGGCACCTGGGTGGCTCAGTCGTTAAGCATCTGCCTTCGGTTCAGGGCGTGATCCCGGAGTTCTGGGATCGAGCACCACATCAGGCTCCTCCGCTGGAAGCCTGCTTCTTCCTCTCCCACTCCCTCTGCTTGTCTCGCTCTCACTGGCTCTCTCTCTCACTGGCTGTCTCTGTGTCAAATAAATAAAATCTTAAAAAAAAAAAAAAAAAAAGGAAAGTCATGTACAATATGACTGTATATGTGCCCTTACCTCCTTCTCCCAGAAATTAAATTATTTGTCTCTTTCATTCTCTAGGGCTACTGGCACTTACAAGATACCAGAGTCCGGCATCTTCAACAGATGGAGGCAGGTAGGACTTAAATCTAAGTGAAATAGAGACAGGGAATGAGATAAATTTGCAGATTTACTCCGAGAAACTCAGATAATACGTTTTGAAGGCTTATCTAATACTAGTTACTGCAATTTACATTTGATTGCTCACAATAAAGGAAAGATGAGGGAACTGGAGCTGTAAGTGGTAAATATCTTAGCTAAAGCCAGATAGGGAGCAAGATGCAGAATGAAGCGTTAAACTGAGATAGTTTGAACTCAGAGTTTAGGCTCTTACACTGTCTACTGTAGCACCTTCTGATGTGTGGAGCTGCCAGCCTGCTTTCTTATTCTACTTTCCCATTTCCCATTCTCTATGAATACTGGCAGTGACCTTCCATGTTCATCTGACTTGTTCTTGGAAACTTCCTTCTCAACCACCCTTTAATTTCTTCCTTGACTCTAGGTACCTATTTCCTAGCTCCCTAAAATATAGAACTATAGCTACAACCAAGAGATGAAAGCATGTGACCCATGACTTTTATTGAAATCTTGCCTGAGGATCCTCACCTCTGACAATCCCATAATGAAGAGCGTGACACAAAATAGAATTCATAATTTTTCATTCAGATGTGACGGTTTAGACATCTGCATGTGCGGCATTTTAGTAAGTTTTACTATAGCCTTCTGTTCAATATTTTATTCCATTTCACTGAATTGTAGAACAGATAAGCCGAGTGTATTAAAGAGTCGGAAGAATGAATGTTTCGATACCACATGGGATTCCTGTTTAGCCATATTACCACGACTTTGATATTTCATTAGTAAAATAGCGATGATAGTATGTATCTAACAGAGTTCTCACATGAATTAGATAAGAACATTTATAAAGGAAGTACAGTAACAGGAACACGGTGGCTCTCAGTATTTAAAAAATCATTTTGTTCCTGTTTACAAAGGTTTATTTTTTAATAGGTGCTCAACATTAAGGTACCCCATTTTGTTTCATTTTCATCTTCAAATCTTATTCTGGAACTTGGGCCCATTGTAGGTGCTCCATATGCGGTAAGGAAATTGAATTTCTGAGAGCTGCTTAGACGTTAAATGAATCTGTGGAAATTCTTTCTAGTCTAAAAAATCTTGCCCTTATCTAAGATTAATTCCTTGGAAATTGCAGAGGGAAGAAGGATGGCGGGGCAGTGAAAGTAGAAAAGGAGAGAGAGAGAGAAGGACAAAAAAAGATTATCTGTGAGATATTTATCTAAATAGTCTGGCAGTGAGAGTGGCAGGCTCTGGATGGTCTCCCAGTATGGGAGGGAAGATGAATGGTTTCCTGGGAACCCTGGTGCTGCTCCTTAAAAGGAGCCTGGTGCGGCCAGAGCTGGCCTTCTTGACCCTGTTTTAACGTAGGAGGAAGGATGGGGAGAATCATAAAAGGAACACACACTTTCACACTCACACAGAAGTTCCCAGGAAATATTGGATCTGTTAAGGCAGCCAGGATGTGAGTATGCGGGGTGTGGTAAAAAGCACTTGAAATGCTACTTTGCTGCTGCAACTCTATGACCTTAGGCACATTATTTAGCTCTTTCTGTTCTTTACTTATTTGTAAAATGAGGAAAATAACACCCATCTCATAGGACTAGTCAGGTGATTAATTAATGCAAACTGCATTGAAGCTGTTTACAGAGTTTATAGATCTTCTGTGACAACATTTATAAGCTGTTTTGTAATACAGATATCTATTTTAGACTAAATGCGAAGAATATTTTTTCAGATGTTTGTTCATCTTTATTGAAAATTAATGCTTATCTGAAGTACTGCCATCAATGTGTTTACTATATCATCCTGTTGTTGTGACCAGATTTCATGGAACCAGACGTGGATACTTGATCTTAATTGAATGATACAAACTTTTCTCTCCTAGAATTTACTTTTGGGATAAAGCTTTATATATATATATATATATAGTGTGTGTGTGTGTGTAAGAGAGAGAGAGAGAAAACAAAGAAGAAGAAAGTGAATTTGGAGTATCCCATTAATACTTTTTCCTGGGAATGTATCCTAAATAAATACTTTCACAAAAATCCCAGTCAGGCTTTTCTTCTAGAAAACTAAAAGACATTCTCAGTCAACTGACATGGAAATTACCTGCCAAAGATCAACTAGCTTTAAGGCAGACGTAGGTGTCCTTAAATTGCACGGCAAAAACCATTAAGTTTTTTTTTTTTTAATTGAATGGTCTATAGGGTCTGACAAATTTGGGTTTATATGTTATATCATCTACTAACAGTGTGACCTTAGGAAAGTTACTTAACCTCATGTGCCTCAGTTTTCTTATCTGTAATATCTATCTCACAGGACTATTTGAAGAAATGAAATAAATAGGGGTCCCCCCCAGATATCTTGGTATGCCATATCAATTTAATAAAGGATAGCCTTTATTACTATCACTACAACTGTTGTTTTTCTGTGAATGATTCTAGCTCTCCTTGAAGTTGTTTTGCTTGTATTTTTTTTTCTTTTTTACCGTTTATAAGTGTGTCCTCCTAACTTACAGTTAAGCCAGACTTAGACAGTACTTTCTAAGTCAGTAGTTAAAATGGAAACATTAGTGTAAGCACAATTGGAAGAGACCAGTTGCCATGGCAATGCTTTTGCCAAAGTAATGGAGAGGTAAGTTAAATGGCAAGGGGAGGCTGTAAAAAGTTGTCTGTATTTTTAACCACATTGAGTGTGATGGATGGAAGAGAAATCCCAAATTGTATTTAGCAGGCATTTTTTCTTCTGTCTTTAAAATCTTCATTTACTAAGAATGTGTTTTTACTCCAGCACTGCTGTTACGCATAGTAATATTTATCTCTCACTGGCAGATGTTTCTGCAGAAAGGAACAAGTATCATATGATAGTTCTAGAGTCAGACATCTTGAATTGGACACTAATTGTACAGTGATCTGTTTTCAAGATATTCAAGATTCACTGATCTAGAACTCATTTTTCTTATATGTAAGATATGAAGATGAATAATATCTGACTCATATGCTTATATTGCATGAACTAATTTATGTGACATAATTAGCAGAGAGCCTGCTATCTAGTGAACAAAAAATGTGTTCATTACTATCATCAAATTATCATCATCGTTGTTTTCATTATTATCATTATTATTATCCTAATCATTTTAGAATAGTAGAGCTTGGGCAGTCCTGAGGGATCATTTAGTTAAATTCTATCATTTTATAAAGTTCATTTGCCATACATCAGACAATGGGGTTGACACTGGTGACTTATGTTTGAAAAATGTGTAGCCTCTGGTCTTTGGAGACTCATGGATAAAACGTTCCTTTAGATCCACAAGCTTCATGGAGGTAAGAGATATACATATTTCATTCACAATTGAGTATAAGTAGGACAATGTACTTAGATGGTGTCTCGCACAAAGTAGATATTCATTAAATTCTGATCAAAGGAATGGATTGATTAATGGATAAACTGGTAACTGAATACTTGAATAAATTAATTGGAACACAGAAGTAGGGTTTTAGGTGCTATACAAAATAACATGGGGCTTTCATAGTCTAGGGTTGATATCAGGGAGCATTTACCTGAACATAGAGGGCTTATTCTCCATGCAGTGGTAGTCCTCCATTTTCATCAGTCCCATCTGCCCTGGCAATGGCTGTTGTTGCTGTTTCAGGCCTGCGCAGATGTAACATAGTATCCTCTTTGCCCAGCATATACCATGTTATCATCAAGGTCTTATAAATATAACATGTTTCTCTAGCTTACTTACCTACTCCAAGAGTAAATGACTTGGTCTCTGTGTCATGATCCCCTGAACCCATGGCTTCTCATGTCTCCAACTTCCTCCCAGGGTCTATTAGTGAATTATGCCTACTGGGTCACTATGAGATGTGACATTGAATAAGCTCACTTAGTCACAAATCAGTACCTCTTCACCTCCATCTCCCCACTCTCTGAGAGAGCATTTCTTTTTCCAAAGCTCTGCCTTATATAAGGGATTCTAACCATGTCATCTGCTGTAAAACTTTGGCAAAGTACTGAAGAGGGCTAATTGATTTAAAAGAGAAGGTTTGGGGCTCCTGGGTGGCTCAGTCAGTTAAGCACCTGCCTTTGCCTCAGGTGATAATCTCAGGGTCCTGGGATGGAGCCCCACATTGCACTGGGCTCCCTGATCAGTGGGTAGTCAACTTTTCCTTCTCCCTCTGCCTCCTTTCCCCTGCTCATACTCTGTCTCTGTCTCCCTCCCCCTCTTTCAAATAAATAAATAAAATCTTAAAAAAATAAAAATAAATAAAAGACGTTTCATTAGGAAAATTTATTCTGTGATGTACCAATCTCACTTTAATAACTTCAATTTAATACATTTCACCTAAGTGTCCAAATAGTTACAAAACACGGTGTGTGTGTGTGTGTGTGTGTGTGTGTGTGTGTGTGTGTGTGTTTAGTCTTGTGGTATGGGGATTAGAGGAATTTAAATGATCATGATGAAACCTTTTTAATAACTAAGTGCAAATGAAACACATGCATTATAATTACTTCTTTGTGGGTATCACTGATGTGATCCCTTCCTCAGATACCATTCAAGAAAATTAATATTGAGATTTATTAGGAATCCTTCTCCCATTTATTGTACCCAGATGAGACCTGCTATACCTCACAGCCTCAATGGGGCCCAGGAAAAGAAGTCTTTAGTCAAAAGCTCTGACTTGAATACTGGGTTACATAAGTTTGTCTATAGTTTTCCTTTCCTTCTGAACTGAATTACCATTACATCTAGGCACAGGCCATGGCAACACCTTGACTCTAACCACAGATCCTAAGATAATCTCTGCAGGCCCTATGTTTCTCTCTCTATTACTTGCTAGTGAGCACATTACATTAATCCCAGGTTAAGAAACAGTGGTTTATTTGTTCCCTGACTTATTTGTGAATTGATTTCAGATTATCTTTTGTTTATTGTTCCTAGAAAGTGGTAAATAATCTAATGTTTTATTAGTAAGGACTAGGTGCCTGGCATTATGTTAAGTAGTTTCATAGACATTATCTGAATATATCATCACAACTACAAGACAAGTTTTTAATGCTCATTTTACCAATGAGAAAATGTTATTACAGAAATTAAGTAATTTGCATAATGTAAATATGAGGATGTGTTATCACTGTATGGATACTCTGTAAAAACCTTCTTGATATAGACACAAGAGTTTCTCACTCTTATAGTATCATCCTACAAGTTGACTTGAGTTGACAGCATTTAAGACCCAAGTTCATGGAATTGAAAAATGGTAAAACCAGGTTACAAACCCCAATTTTTTTTTTTTAGTTCAATTTTGGAGTTGTCTTCATTATGCCCTATTATTGCAAAGAAGAAAGGGAGTAAGAGAAATGGTGACCAAATTAGGAGTTTCACCTCTGGAGTGAACTGAAGGGGTTCAAATTCCAACACTACCACATGTTATCATTGTGAATTTAGGAAGTTAGTGCTAAAATCAGTATATAAATAGTACCTAACACTCCGTTTATTTTAGCATTTGGTTAGGCATACAACATGCTTAGCTTAGTGCTCAATAAATGATATTTATTATTACTCATAATAATAGAATTTAGTTTTGATTCAGCTGCAAATAACTATGAATGTATAAAGTGCTAATATAGAAGGCATTTGATGGCTGCAATAAAAAGAAAACCTCTTTGCTAAAATGGCAGACAACACTCCATGTATTTGCTTTGGAGGAGTTTCCTGCTTTCCTAATGGAAGATTAATCCCTGTCAAGAATTTGGAAGCTGATTAAATGAGCTCATCATTTTACCTAAGGAAGTCATTTCCTCTGCCCAGACTTCCTGCTGAACTAGCACCTTTGAATGATACTCATGCAATATTTAACTGGTGTGGCCATTGGAATACATTTAGTTCAAAATGGCCTTTTGCTTATGGCATACATAATCCAGCTAGAAATGTTTATTCTCATATTATTAGCCAATGTAATTGCCAGTTAATCACAATAGTGATTGGCCTCTGTCAAAAGGTTTATACCATCTGAATAATTCCACATATTTATTTCATAGTTTTGAATATTCTTAACAAATATCTAATTTTAAAACCTCCTATATACATGTTAAAGGGGCAATATTGATTGGGATACATAGATGTTGGCATTATAGGTCAACTTTTCAATTATCACTAATTTAAAAAGGGATCTCTGCATACTGAAAATTCATGTACATGCACATTCACACTTTCATACATATATACATACATTCACACACATATGCATAATTGTAACTTTTTAATTACCTGAGGAATATTTTAAGTTTGGTAATGACCCAAACATACATTAAATTTATGAATAGTCTCATTTTTTTCCTATTACTCTTAAAACCTTATAGTCTTCAAATGATTTTATGATTAATACTGGTGTTAACACTTGCAAAAGAAAAATAAAAGCCCCACTGTGTAGAGGAACTAAGGTTGAAAGAACTTTGGTCACTTGCCCAGAGTGTCCTTACTGCACCTTAAAAAAGAGCTCAGTCATTCAAATTTAGAGGACAAAACAGTATAAATAATTCAATAATAGCATCGATGTCATGCTTGTATAGTATTTTCCCTCCATGTGTTTAAAACAATTCCAAGAAAGAGGCAGGCTGGGTTTTATTACCCTTAGCTTACAAATGAAGATACCAGGGCTCAGATAATTTAAGTAAATTTACTTAACTCCCATACGGTGATTGAATAGGACATAAACCCCTCCCCTGCCATTTTTAACTGAAAATGCAGTATACTTTTCAAACTACTTGATTTTCCCTCTGAATTATAAGAGAATGATAAGGGTATTGGAGACAAAGGAGATCACTACAAAATTAGATATCAAATGATCAAATACACTCTTATTTGGATCTCCAAACACGTGCTAATTAAGTCCCTATTATCTGACACACCCATATCCATGATGCCAACCCTGAGGACAGTTCCATATAGCTTTATATAACCTTTGTACTGAAAACTAGTAAATGAAACTTAAAATCAGTCCTTTGTCTCAATATTAGACTATGATGGATCACATACTCAGTAACTGATCTTAGTTTTTACCATGAAATTTATCCTCAGCCTCTTGATGTATTTTCTGTGTTCCGACTGCCTCAGCCTTACCAGAGTCTACAGCTGGTTTCAATAGTCAAGGTGCTTAAATAGGATGGAATTAAAAGACACTGCTATGGTCAATTTCTGTTCCATCATTATCTATTATGGAGGTGAAGAATTTGAACTGTGGAAACAACCACTACTGAATTAAGTTATGTGAGTGTTTCTATTTACCACGAAATGCCCTATCATGGTGTTGCTTTGCTGATATACATAGTACTCTGAAATGATATGGAATACAGTACTCTCTGACTTTTTGAGCTGGTCTGTTATTTCTGTTATTGGTCACAATGGAGATATGGGACCATATTAGCCACTCCTTCAAAGATGGTGAGTATACACACACACACACACACACACACACACACACACACAAACTACTTGGCACCGGGTGGATTCTGGTTCCTTAAGAGTTTGAGACTGTCTACACAAGTATACAGTATGGAAATGAAACTCACATTAGAAATCTACAGAATCTTGGTCTATTCATGTTTTCATTCTCCTCTGGTTTCTTCTTCCTTTCTTAGAAGTTTTCAGCTCTCACAAATTTGCATCAAGATTCTCAGCTTGTGTTTCCTGAAGAATGGATACCACCAAGCTGGGTGACACTCTCCTTAATTCAAACCACATTCAGCTGAGACTGAATTTACAAAACCACCACTGCCATGAAGTTATTTGGGAGTTTAAATAAGAAAGCTCATCAAGGTTGTGATGACGTTGTCTCCAGACCTCTTTGCCACACCATATATTCTAACAATAGTTTCATACTTATGTGGTCATCTCTTCCATAGTCTAAGAATTTAAGATTTTCAAATTGTTATTCATTAAGCATTGAGATATTTTATCCCACAACTAAATCCTTCCTCACAGTCTTATAGAATTAACAAACAGTATGGTTCCATAGGTCTGTAAATATTATCACCTGGAATTTGAAAGACAGCACAAAGCTTGCTCTTCTTCCTCTCTCATCCCATAGCTCCAAATTATACAATTTCTACCACATAAGTGTTTTGAATCCTGCCCCTCATTTCTAACCATTCTGTCACTACTTATTTTAAGACTTCATTATTTTGCCTTCAGACAAATCTAATGTTCTCTTAATCTGCATCCATTTTATCAGTTTTACTGTTCATCCCCACCTCTAAGTCCATTAATTCACTTTCCCTCCTTTGTCAAAAGCGACCTGATTGAGAAACAACAAATGACCAGACTGTTCCCTTGTTATAACATCTCAGTTTTCCCACTACACGGGAAAACAAAGTCTGAGCTTTACATATGTAATACAAAATCCCTCAGTTTGGTCAAAGTCCAGCTCTTCTTCTTTATCCTCTGCTGCCCCTGAAGCATGGAATAAATTAAAGAATAAATGAGTGAGTGGAGACAGAACAACTGGTGATTTGCTAAATCTTTGTCTTTACAAATTTATAAACACAGACAAAACTCTATTTATGGAATAAATTTGGACTGGTTTGAAGTCATTAAAAATGAGGGAATATCCAACATTCAGCTCTTTTTAGACCCTTTGTAGAGTCTTTGAACTGAACAATATTGTTTAATGGATATGTTTCATGCCATTATAGTCAAATTCCATCATCATGTATTAGAAGAAATGGTTTAGAGAATAAGAATCCCTAAAATCATTACTCAAACTTTAGGATATTTATTTTACTATTCTCATCACATTTGGGATTTTCTTAATGAGAGAAAAAAAAAATACAACACCAACAAATTGGCCTGAAAATAGTAATATAGCACCTGAAATACATATCTGTAAATAAGTGACCTTTAGATGAAAGTATTGTTGAGGGAATCTATTTCTCCCTTTAAACTCTAGCCTCTGTTTGTTAAAACAGAGAAAATGAGAGAGAAAGAGAAATCTTGATGAAGATAAGAAAATTGAATGAAATATTGCTAAAGGGATTTAACTTGGGATTAATTGTTTTATCTCCAAGAAAGAGAAAATTAGATTCACAGAGTAGGATATATATATATATCTGAGCAGAAGGAGTGATATAAAGTACAGTTGCATATCACTTAGATCTATAGGCATTAAGATACCTTTTCAAAAACCCTAAGAATATTAACAGAAAACACAATATCAAGATCATATCTCATTAATTTCTAAATATCAGGGCTCTGATATCAGGACCATGAGTATTACTAACAACAATCACACTTCAAGATAAATAAGATCATCCGATCATGCAGTTTTGGCTTTTATATTACATAGCTACTCTTGGCTTATTAATCTGATAAATCTGATGAAATATCCACTGGGGGCTAGGCACCATTCTAAGCAAGGCTCCTACTATGACTGTAATCTCTTTAGTAACTTGAACTCTATTTGTGGGCCTCCTAAAATAATCATACATCCTAATGCATTATACTCTTTGTGCATACCTAGAATGCCTTCTTCTTTCCACATCCTTTTTATCAACCAAGCCACCTCCTAATCATCCTGAAGGCCATAGCTCACTCCATCTCCTTCAGGATGCCTTGCCTCTGTTTGAATTCATTGATGCTTTATTTTATATAATGTTTGGTAAATTAAACTGTTTAAACAATATTTTTTTCTTAATGTGCTTGAGCTAATTACTTCTCCCATGTTACTGGTAGAGAAATGTCAATTTTCTGCATTTAACTAAGTTGTCAAGTCCCACAAAATAAAGCTAGGATTTAAATCCAGTCCTCAAAACTGTCCAGTGACCATCTAGTCCTTCTCCATACAATGGATGATTTGGTTTGATCAACTTTGATTCTTCATGCTCAGTGATGTTATTTTTGCATTAATTAAAACTTACATAAATGAGGCTTCTCTCTCTTTCCTTGTAATGGTTAATCACATATACACATATAACAAAAATGGATACTTAACTAAAATACTAAAATATCAGATTTTATAGTGTTTTCTTTTTAACCCGTTGTGAGCCTGACTTTGGTAATGCATGCAGTGTGAAGCTAAAATCTACACTGCTGTTATACCCATATGCATAGCCATTACTTGAAAAAAAATTCTTTCGGGAGCAGAGTAGCAAAGTTAAATTGGAAGGAGGATCAAGACCCAACATCTTATATAAAATGAATGACTTTGGAATAACTATACGTTGCATTGATATTTAATATTTCACAGATGCATGTATTCTATTTGTATGTGCTATTACTTGAACATTAGCATTTGATGAAATTCCTCCCTCACGGTCTGCAGGGTTTTTTAAATTTTCATGTTACAATGAATTTCTCAAGTCAGTCAATGGTAGCAAGAAAAAAAATGGCTATGTTAAAATTTTTTTCTAATCTTTTGTAGTCAGAATGGTTTCTATTTATCAGTTACTCTATGTCCTCATTAAGGTCATCCTATCCTGCAAAGCACTTTAGCTGTTTCTATATGTGGAGATGAAGAGGAAAGAAGACAATTAGTTATAAACTCAGGTCATCTGGGTGCTTCAAAAGTCCTGTCTGTGAACTCACAGATAATGAAAATTGCCATATGGTTAACTTAAATAAGTTTATTAACCAATATGGATCACTAGAGAGGTATATAGATGAATGAACTGACGCGATAAATTTTATTATCCTAATCGTAAAATATATGTGTGTCTACATTCATTTATATTTTACTCAAACCAAATGCCTGAAAATGTTAAGGTATATTTATAACTGCAGATTATCTGTCTGTCTATCTCTCCATCCATCCACCCATCCATCCATCTCTTAATAGTGTTTGTATTTGGGTGGTAGGTTTATGGTTATCTTTTTTTTTTTCCTTATGCTAATTCTTTTACAATTACCTTATATTAATTGTACAATCAACTATTTTTTAAATTATGGAGCACTGTGGGGGATTATGCATTTAGTGTTTACATAACATCATCTAATGTCTAACAAATATTTTAATTCCCTAGAAGCTCTTAGACACTATCAAATTTAACCCTGGATATTGCTTTGTGAGGTCAGCTAACAAGTCTCTCTCCTATTAAATAACTCACAATTTGGCTAAAATCAAATACCTGTTGAGTCACTTTTTATTCCTGTATTTTTCATGTAATCCAATCCATAAGCAACTTGTTTATTCAAACTTCAAAAAAACTATTCAAAATATGAATAAGACTTCCCTCATAACTTCCCACTACCTGAATTAAAGGCCTCATCATCTCTCATTTGAATTACTGCCATCAAATGTTCAGAGATCTTGCCCCCTTTCTCTTCATCTATAATTTATTGCACACCAGCCTAAGGCATCAACTGTTCTTGAAGACACCAAAGTGGCTTCTATTTCAAGACTATTGCTTTAGTTCTCTGTTCTACTTGTTATATTCTTCCTCTGGACCCCTGCATGACTTGATTCTACATTTTATCCAGGTTTTTTTTTTTTTCAGGTGCAGTTATGACAAGCTTTATCAAAAATAACCCATTCATAGGGAGCCTTGGTGGCTCAGTAGGTTGATCATCTGACTCTTGGTTTCTGCTCAGGTCATGATCTCAGGGTCATGAAATCAAGCCTGTGTCAGGCTCTGTGCTCCATGATCAACAGGGAGTCTGCTTAAGATTCTGTCTCTCCCTCTGCCCCTCCTACACTCACTTGCACTTTCTCTCTCAAATAAATACATAAATAAATAAATAAATAAATAAATAAATAAATAAATAAATAAATAAATCTTTGAAAAATACCCCAATCACTTTTGTATATTTTTATTTCACTGGCTTTATATTTCCCCACTATATTTTTGTTAAGTGATTTCAGATTATTGTTTATTTTTTTCTATTTGAATGAAATGTCCTCATGGATGGGGACTTTTGTATCTTGATTATTACCATTAAATTTGGCCTGCATATAGTAAGAACCCCATAAATGTTAGTGGAATAAATTGGTAAATAGAAGAAAATAATATTATTTATTGTTTAAATTTCCAAAATAATAAAATCTTTATAATTCTCCATGTGAAGTGAACTTTATTTCCATTTCATAAATAATGAAACCGAGGGATAAGAGTATGAAACAACTTGTACTTGTTAGGTGAGTAGAAAAGCTAGATGTAGAATCCATGGCCCGTGATTCTTGGTGCCTTCTGTTGTCTTCTCTGAAGAGACACCTTACTCCAGGCCTTTATATCACTTCAATTGGAGTTAAGGATGATGCATCTTGGGGCGCCTGGGTAGCGCTGTTGTTAAGCATCTGCCTTCGGCTCAGGGCGTGATCCCGGCGTTCCGGAATCGAGTCCCACATCAGGCTCCTCGGCTAGGAGCCTGCTTCTTCCTCTCCCTCTCCCCCTGCTTGTGTTCCCTCTCTTGCTGGCTGTCTGTCACATAAATTAAAAAAAAAAAAAAAAAAAAAAAAGGATGATGCATCTGATTTCCTCAGTAAATTGTAGACCATCACAGGGATTTTATTTTGTTTTATATTTTAAAGAGTTTATTTATTTATTCGACAGAGAGAGACAGCCAGCGAGAGAGGGAACACAAGCAGGGGGAGTGGGAGAGGAAGAAGCAGGCTCATAGCGGAGGAGCCTGATGTGGGGCTCGATCCCATAACGCCAGGATCACGCCCTGAGCCAAAGGCAGACGCTTTAACCGCTGTGCCACCCAGGCGCCCCCCATCACAGGGATTTTAAAACCACCAAATTCAGTTACCTCTGGAATAAGTTGAGAGTTTTTATCAAGTAGCCAGAGTAAATGTTTCCATCTTTGCATGAAAATTGAGGATCATGGGAGAAGTTCCTTAATGTTGGTCAGTTTCACCTAGTGACTTTGCAGAGGTTGCAGAAATTTGTGTAGATCTCTCCAAATTCCGCAGTTAGAGTTAGTTTACCAGTCTGAGTTTACTTTTATTTCATGGTACAACAAATGTTCCTCCTGGTATTTACCTAAATTTGAATGGGCTTGCTTGTTTGCTTATTTTCATACAGATTAGCAGAAAAATAGCTTCCAATTATGCTGGTATCTTCAGAAGTCCAAGTCCTGGATGGATTTGTTTTAATTATATTTCAGGCCCACCTGACACATAAACAAATAGACTCAAACTATATTCTGCTCATCTGTATCATTAATTTGATTGATCAATTGATATATCAGAAGAGGGACCCAAATTATGCATGCATCCATGGTAATCTCTGTCAAAAATTGATAGAAATATCACTTCTGGGGGCACTTGTAATTGATGCAGCTTTTTTCTTAATTCTGCTCAGAGATAGCTTTGGGCTTTGGTGTTGCATTCTTTTTTAGGTTAATATTGCTGTATCCCTAACACAACAAGGTTCTTAGTTGTCCTACACTTTCCCCAGTATTCCACAATTTTTAAATTGAACCATATCCCCCAAATCCTCGATGGAAATTTTCTAGTCATATTTGATTCCACATCTTTAATTACCTGCATTCAACCCGTAAGGAAGGCTTATCAACTTTATACCTATATTTATATCTATACCTATATCTATACTCGTATATACATTCATCTCATACCTATGTCTATATATCTATATTCTGTATCTATAAGCACATCAATGTAGGTATACATAGACATGTGTATTTTAAATTATTTACATATTAAAAATCTGCCCATCACACTGTTTCCAAATATTACCACAAAGTGAAGCCCTACCTTGGATCTCACTAGGGTACCTGCACAATGTGCCTTACTGTCTATTCATTTTCTTGACTGTCACTCACCCTCAATAATTGCAGACACGAAACCAAAATGACTTTGTTTTAAAGAAAATTTCATGTTGCATCCTCATTTAAAACACCCCATGACTTTTCACTGAAACAAGACCACTGTATAAATTACTGTCCGTACTCTAAAGGGCCCCTTTCTGTTTTTCTAGCATAATTTCTTTCTCCATCCCCTACCTCTTAGTAGTTTGTTCCCTTTTACTGAGTCATGTTCAATAGTCTAAGAAATCATAATTTACTTAGCCATCTACCTACTGAGTGATGTGAGTTATTTCTATTTTCTTACTGTTATGATTAATATCACTATGAACATTCAGAAAAAATTCTATGGGCCAATGTGCATTCACTTCTCTTGGACAATACGAGGTAGTACAATTCCTGAGCCATTTGGTAAATACATGACTTAGTGTAGAAGAAGACTCCAAGTATTTCTAACTTTGTTGTATCATTTTGTATTCCTACAACAATACATAACTGTTCCAATTTCTCTATGTATCCTAGCCAACCCTTGGTGTTGTCAGTTTAAAAAGTTTTATTTATTCAAGTGTGTATAGGTAAATCTTGTAATGTTAATTTTCGTTTCTTTTTTTCTGATGGCTACAGATATTGAACATCTTTTCATGTGTTTATTAGCCATTTCAGTATCTTCTTTTGTGAAGTTTCTAAATCTCAGGATGCTTGTCCATTTTTTATGATACTTGTTTCCTTAATTTTGAATCAGTAGAAATTCTGTTTTCATTTTAAGATGATTTTCATCTGGGATAAGGCAAGAATTGAGGTCCAATTTTTTGTCAAATATTATATCCAGATGTTCCAGCACAATTTGTTGAAACTATTAATTGTTCCCCATTCATAAGCGTTGGCAACAATTTAGCCTTCAATAATATTAGACCATTGAACATAAAATATAAGAAACTTATAATTCTGTAATCTAATTTCCTCCTTTTGACCTTTGTACTATTTTTATCTACATTTTACTTGTATAAATACTGTAATTTTATGACACATAATTGTTATTTTCACTTTAAGGTTTCAAATATTTAAGGAATTTTAAATGTGGAAAAGTCTTTATATTTATTCGTATGTGTTACTTTTTGTTGTGTGTTACTGATGAGGTTATGGAATACAGGTGAGGTTCAGTGAGGTGGAGTCCGTAGCCGATGACCAAGAAAGAATTCTCGAGGCGTCTTTGGTGCAAAATTGGTGGTTTATTAAAGCACGGGGTCAGGGCCCGTGGGCAGAAAGAGCTGCTGCCCCGGGTTGTGAGAGGTGGCTGATTATATAACAGGGGGTTGGGGGAGGTGAGGAAAAAAGGGAGGTTGAGAAAGTACTTTCATATGTTAAAGACTCACAGGATATTGGAGGCCTTGCTATTGTCAAGTTAAGGTTGTCGACCCCTCTAGAAGGTGTTAATAGTAAAATAGTTGGGAGCTTCCCAGGAGAATGTTACTTTCCTTCTATCACGTGTCCTTATCAATGAGCTGCAGGTCCGGAAAGAAATTCCGTTTTATTTACATTTCCTTCTGCCTCATCCTCCCTCAATTTTATGGAGGGGGTGGTAACATTAGGGCTTCAGGAAACTGAATTATGGGTCTCTGAGAGTTAGGCTGTTGATGAAAGCTTCTTTCTTGTAAATCACTAGGACATGTGTAAACTGAGGGACTCTGGTCTTGCAGGACTGTGATCTCTGTTAGTTAAGCATTTGTTTTTCTTTTCCTTAGCTTTTGGGCAGCCAGGGGTGCCTGAGGAATGTCATGTACATCCCATTTGGAGGGGGCGGTTTGCAGGGTGTCAGTTTCTGCTTTGTCCTCAGCTTGCCTTCTGTTCCCTCATCATTTCCTCCCTGAACAATTTTGACCCTTAAATCTTTAAGGTTGTTGAAGGTGGAAGGTCTCATCTTCTGTAATGTCTTCTGGCTGAATAGGGGCATAGAGATGTCCCTACCTATGGGTCAGTATTGGTCAGTTGGGGAACATAGAGGGAGTTAAGGAAGGGGAGGCAGCTGAATCCAACGTGGACAACATAGATGAACCTCCTTGAGTAGAAGGGACTATCTGTTAGCTGGAAGTTACAGCGGTGAAGGAGTCTTGGCACTAGCAAAGGAGACACCGGAAATGAAAAAACAAGGTTAATACTGTAATGAGAAAGAGAAGTCTGATTAAAAGACCTTTGATGATTTTCCTCTAGTCTAGGAGTTTAGAGCAATTACTAAAGGAAAGCACCAATTTGAGCATTCATGTCAGATAGAAACCCAGATATGTTTTGTGGTAATCTGGACTGTATACACAGTATTCTGTTTTTATGCTAGCACAAGTTTCACCTTATGTAGCAGTTAAAAACATCTAATATCATTGTTTCTTAAAGCTACTTTGCATATTTGTATTAACCTAGCATTTAATAGAGAAATGCTATTTTGAGTGTCATTTAGGGCTTTGACCATGTACTTAAGAGTTTCCATGTGCCAAACAATAGTCTCCAGTCTCAAAAATGTAACAAAGGTAGATGCTAGGTGGTCACCAATGAGACACAGAACATGTCCACTATGGTTTTAAATTTGAAGGGTTGGTAATGGTTTTAATAATGTATCCATGCATCCAGGCAAAACCCAGAGTACAGTGGACTATCCAGCCTGGGGGAAGCCATGGCCACAGATTAGAGCTGCATAGCCATCGGGTCCCAGCCAGGAGTCAGACATATAATACTGGGCCTCCTTGAACTGCAGTCAGGATTTCAAGTGCTACTTGGTTTTGGAGGGCCATACATGCAATGATTTCAGGCCCTTATTTGATTGGGGAGTTATGGCATGATAATAATCCCCTTTTCTTCCAAATTGCACTGTGAGCATGGAGGACCAGGAAAATATATTTGAAGTCAATATAAGTATTTTTAAGGCCTTTGCCAATTGCAAAGCACGGACGGGTGCTATTAATTCTGCTTTGGGGGCAGACATGTTTGCTGACAGGGCTTTGACCTCAACAGTCTTGAGTTAGACTTGACTATAACATACCGTTTTTCTTACCCCTCTTTTCCATGAAACTGTTACCATTGGTGAACCAATTGTCCTCTGTATTTTCAACAGGGACATCTTAAATCTGGTCGACTAGAATAGACAAGATCAATAACCTCTGAACAGTTATGCTCTATAGAAGTACAGTGGTCAGGTCCAGGCTTAAGGGTAGCTGGGTTTAAAGTCTGACAGGTTTTAAGCATTATTTCAGGCATATCTATAAGGATCGCCTGGTATTTAATAAGTCAGCCTCCTATCACCTATTGGTGGCCTTTGGTCTCTAAAACATTCTGGACCTGATATGAAGTCATTACAGTCAGAGACTATCCCATAGTGAGCTTTGAAGCTTCTTTTACCAGGAGGGCTATTGTATGCTCGGCTAAAGCCTCCCCTTATAATTGTACAGCCATAGAGGTGGCTTCTAAGATTAAATATAACTATGCAGGATGAAACCATTAAGAAGCCCTCTTTGTTTGAGGTCTAGCCTTAGTATCTTAATTAGCAAGTTATCACTGCCAAGTGGGGGAAGATTTGTCAAGAGATAAGGGCATCTCCAAGTCATCATCCAGACCAATCACAAGGAAAGTGGGGTCATCCATTATCTCCACAAGCCTATGGAGTGGGATATGCTTGGGCTCTCAGGGAGCTATTTCATCATCTCAGCCACATAGAATTGGTCAAGGTGATATTTATACAATTGTTGGGGAATCTATCCCATTTCCCAATTGTTCAAATAATTAAATATATATCCATAGGGTCCTGGTATTAGTCCCATACATGAGCTATTGTATAGAAATAGAAAAAAGCTATCTCTCTTAAGTTTGCCTCAAGTTGTCTAGCTTAAGCAAACATTTAAGGACAATCAGATCTAGATTTTAACATCCACAAAGGTGGGTTATTTAAACATAATATTTCTCTCTAAAATAACCATCATTTCCAGAGATAGCCAAATCAGGACTAATTTGTTTGCAAAACAAGTCCAATTTTAACAAAGTTGGCATAATTATTTACATAAGCTCAGCAAGAATAGTGATTGATCACATAAATCTTTTAGAATCTGCTTTGCTGGAACTTTTATAAGGAATCTCCAGGTTGAACTTTTAGTAGTCTCTCTGGGCCAGAAGCCAAGCCAAGTACTTGCTATCAGACGTGCCTGCAATACCTGTAGATTTGGGCGGACTCCTCTTCATGAGGTCCCCAAAGTATCCTGGGGTTCCTGCACCTGCCAGGAAGTGACATTCTTTACTCGCCTGGTGAGGCTGCTGGGAACTCTGTAAGCAAGGTATTAGGCCAACATTTCCAAGCGGCTTTATGGCTCCACTTTATGTCCATAAAGTCAACCTTAGCTCCTGAAAGCTGCTTGGTCATATCTGAGTCTATGTATGTCTCTCAAATATGACATTCCAGTCCAAGCCTTGGTAAAATAACCAATGTTTCCAATGGTGTCCTGTTACAAGGAGAACAATACTTACTGAACTTATGCAAATGATTATGATTGCCATGGAAGAAAGAATACTTACTGAGACCTTTTTAATTTCAGAGGGTTCAGGTAGAGAGAAAAGTTAAATGCTTTAATTTGCTTTATTTCTGTATATCACTGATGTCTTAAGAGAAAGTTTCCTCAATCTGGAAGAGCAAACATTAGAGAACCAGTAATGTTTTAAACAAGAGTCACAACACTATAATCTTTTAGTTAATTTAGTCCTATGTTAACTAATTCTTGTTTAGTTTGAACGCAGCTTTAGTTAATTCTGGAAATTCTTACCCATTTCAGTTTTAGGATTCTGTAAAGATAGGGAAAACCTGTATCTGTCCCAAAAGTCCTTTATATGAACTTCCTTGAAGATGAAACTCATTTTGCAAGACAATAAGAAAAATTATAAATAACAAAAATGCAGAATGGACATGGTTTGAGATCTGATGAGATGAGAGTTTACAATATAGCTGGCAAGGAAATCAGGTTACTTCTATGACACGTAACACTTCGATAGCCAGAAAAGAGTGATGATGACCTTACATTAAAACATTATAACTTTAGGAATTGTATATAATCTCTAGAAGACTTACGCAATTTACCCAAATGTGACCTAAGGCTTATCACTTGCTTAACAGTACTTCCAGAGTAACTTAGCATACCAAAGAAAAAGGCCTATTGAGTTAAAGAGACTCCATTTACAATTTAAATGTTGGTAAAGTTCATTAAAACCTTAAAATTATAGCACAGGCCTGAATAGGATTACAAATCATTACAAAACTATTTTTATTTAACCAAGGTGACAATAAGAGATTTGAAAGGCAAATATTTAGGGCAATATTTGTTAGCAAATAGTTGTTAGCAAAACTTAGCTCCTTTAATATTGAGAAGTTTTAACTAAGTGATCGAAGACCTGTTAATGACAAAACATAGAAACTTTGTTTTCTGGGCAAAGAGAAAACTGTTTACATTTTCTTATCCAGAGCAGATGAACAATTCAAGAAACCTTTGTCTTTCTAAACAGAGAGAAAGCAGACACAGATCTTATACCACTGTATCTTAAAAATCCATTCATTTGAGTCTTAGTCGGTTCTGACCACACCTAAAATTCCTTCTACAACTTTCTTTTGCATTCAGATTTTATCCCATGCCATCTTTCCAAACAACCATCTTATTTAGGACTATATTACCTTCAAAAAAAAAAGAAAATGCATTCTGTATTCTCCTTACATATCTCCTACTTTTCTACGTACAGAGTTGCTTCCCTTATTTCCATCAGCCTTCATTACATTTAGTAGAGTTTTCTTAGAAACCCTAGTCTCCAGTGAAAACTAAGTAGTAACCAACTGTGAACTGTTACACCAGAATTCTTTAGATGGTAATTTATGAATCAATTAAGCACGAAACACGTTTACTAACAGATTTAAATATCCTTAGGTTCTTTGCAATAAGAAGTCAAAAGCACAAACCTACATCCAGTACTCAATGCTTTAGACTGTATCCTATTTTTAAAAGACCTAGATGTCCAATGAACTCATCCAAGCAAAACTTTCAAGATTCAAGTTACTAAAGACTTTGAAAGCTATTTTAACAATTACCCATGAAAAATTTGAGACAGTTAACCATTATTTTAGTCATCTTTTTACTAACAACTCACAACAGAGGTAACACAAGTTGATCTTTAGTAAACCTCGATAGAATAAAAGTTTTACATTTAGTGCTGATAACTTTAAAGACAGGTCTATCTTAATTATACCAACAAACTTGACTTAGTTTAAATACTGAATTATGTTCCACCTGGGCCCACCCCATTTTCAGTTTTACCTGAGACACTGGTGGGGAAATCTGGAGTGGGTAACATTAGGTCCAGGGGGTGCTCTTCCTCACTCCTTGATGGTGAGGGTAGGAGGAGCCATGGTGCCAGAGGCACCGAGGATGGTACAGAAGCCACTTGTGCAGGCCACACCCCAGGTGGTGCAGAAAGAAGGGGGAGGAGGAGACAGAGGAGACAAAGTGCTGCCAGAAGGCAGAGAAAGGGTTCCTGGTTCTAGAGCTCATCAGCTCCAACAGGAGCAGATCCCATGTTTTCCCGCCAACCAAGGGGAATAGGCAGTCCATGTCCGGCCAGAGAAGACAGGGAATTTCCCCGAAACAAAGGGAGTTTCGGCAGCTGCTTGGGAATATTCCTTAAAGTCCCTGTCCCGAGGTAGACTAACCACAGATGGCTCCAGTTATAGCCATTAACCCGGGAAATGAGTGAGGGAGATGCCCCCACATCTGTTAGAAGGAACAGTGATAGAGAAAAGAGTTGAGTCCCCTTTATCTGGGATGGCCTGTGTTTCCTCCAGCAACCTGGGTTTACTTGGAGGAGGCCTATTTCGGTAATTATCATCCAATATGTCAGGAAAGAGTTTACTAGCTGACCCATTCGGGCAAACACATTCTGCAAGAGGCCCTTACGTCAGGGTCCTAGTGTAGAGCAATGAAGGCCTAGGTACAAGCAATGAAGGTACCCTAGGTCCGTTTGCTCTGTTCCTTACAGAAGAGATCTAACCGATAGATCCCACTGAGGCCATGCAGTGTTACAGGAGCTCAGTCCTTTCCTAAATTTTGCAATCCAAATTGTTTCCAATGGGTTAGAAGGCACCCCAAGGGAGAGTCCATGGGAACCGAAGAAGCAGCCTACTGAGGCCACACTCAGGAAAGTAAAGAAGGTCCATTACCAAATCCCCCCTGACTCCCGGGTGGTGTCCCACGCAGGATATGTCAGAGGTTCCCGTGTGTCAAAAGCGACCGGAGGCTCAACAAAAATCGCTATTGATTACAATCCCGCCTTCCCGTAAAGGCATTCCTGCCGTAAATGGCCCCTAGGAGGGATGCCTGCGTCCCTCCCCTACCCCATTGCATCCTAGGCTGCCAGGGGTGCCTGAGGAATGTCACGTACATCCCATGGGGCGGGGAGGGGGGTTTGCAGGGTGTCAGTTTCTGCTTTGTCCTCAGCTTTCTTTCTGTTCCCTCATCATTACTTTGTAGCGATTCAAATCTTGATCTTGAATTATTTTTTACTTATGCCTGAAGAATATCTTTACTTATTAATTTTGCATGAAAAATCACTATTGCTTCTAGTGGAAATCTGTTGGACAAAAATTTCTAAATTTTTTTCTTAATAAATTTTATTTCAGCTTCATTTTTGGTAGGTATTTTCTCTGTGGTAACTTTAGTTCCTTTTTTTCTCTCTCAGAACTTAAAAAAATGGTATCAATTATTCTCTTGTTTGTATAATTTCACAAAAGGAAACTGGTCATTCTCATCTTTTCTCTTTGTCTCTGATAAGCCTTTTATTCTCTAATTTTTTTTTTTTATTACTGCTTTTTGGCAGTCTTATTAGAACATACCTTTATGTGGTTTATTGTGTTTATTTTGCTTGAATTTTGTTTAGCTTACTGAATTTCTGGATATATAGCTCTCATCATATTTAGTAAATTTTATCCACTAATTCTTGATTTCTTAGTCTTGTTATGTGGATTATTAAAGCTGTTCTTTTTATTTTTTTTAATTTTTTTACTTATTTTTAAGATTTTATTTATTTATTTGAGAGAAAGAGAGAGAGCAAGTGATCTGGGAGGGGCAGAGGGGGAGAAAGGAGAGGAAGAAAGGATCAGAAGCAGATTCCCTGCTCAGCGCTTCCGTCCCAGGACCCTGGGATCCTGACCTGAGCCAAAGGCAGACACTTAACTGACTGAGCCCACCAGTCACCCCTGTTGAGTCTTGTTTTAAGCATGTTTTAAGAGTACCTATTACTCTAGGAATTGTTTAGCCTTACTGTTAAGGTGTGGGCCTTTTAGGGTTTGTACTGAATGCCCACATGATAAATGAAAAATCTACATTGAATTGGGGCAGGCTGAGCTAAATGTCTCACTCCTGATTTTTGCTCAGGTTCCTGAGATCAAGCCTGCATGGGCCCTGTGCTCAGCGGGGATTCTGCCTCTTTCCCTCTCCTGCGTTTCCCCCTTGCACTCTCTCCCTTTGTCTCTCTAAAATAAATAAATCTTTTTTTTTTTTTAATCCACACTGAATTGACAGAACTAGAAGGTCTGCCTACCAAGTGTGATTTCTGAGAATTATTGTTTACAGCATACTATGCTTTTGCGAGGCATTCTAGAATTTTACTCCATGCATACATAATTTAGCAAACAGAGAAATTGATTCATCTTCAAGTTTGTGGTGCTCTTTCTCTGTGTAGATACATCTCCTCCAAAATTCTGCCTTGTAAGGTTCTTTAGACTCCCTCAACTCTGATCTTTATCTCCTAGACTCACTGAGACCACTATGCTGTGCTTTGAGAATTTTCATCTTGTTTTGGAGACTGGCATGGGCCTCTAGGCAAAACACTGGGACAATAGTACTGTTCATCACATTTGTTTCCTTTCTCTCTGAGATAATATTCGTGTTGCCTGAATCCAATGTCTGAGAATAATTATTCCATAGATTTTTGTCCTGTCTTGTACTTGTAATGATAGGAAAGTGTAATGGGCTGAATTATGTCCCTGCCCCCCCGCCCAAAAAAAACCATGTGTTAATGTTATAAACCCCAGTACCTTAGAATGTGACTGCATTTGGAGATAGGATCTTAACAAGACAGTTAAGGTAAAATGAGGTCATAAGGGTGTGCCCTAATTCGATATTACTGGTATTCTTATAAGAAGAGGAGATTAGGACACAGAGGCACACAGCCCCAGGAACAGTAAGACAGGGACCATCTCCAAGTCAAGGAGAGGGCCCTCCGGAGGAATCAAACCTGCTGACACTTTGATTACTGGATTTCTAGTCCCCAAAACTGTGAGAAAATAAAGTTCTATTGTTTAAGCCACCCCGCCTATGGTATTTTGTGATGGCAATCCTATCAAACACATGGAGAAGGTAAGTGGGATTTTCATTACTACATCCTTTCCGAAAGAAAAGGGCCTTAATAGTATTATAAACTGCCAAATAGAATTTAAAGTGTATTTTAAAGCCAAGTATTCTACATATCACCCAGCTGCCATTTAGGAGACATACTTAAGGAAACCCGAGTGTTGTAACTATTGGACTATGTAATATAAATTGGATCTTTTTCAGTCTTCTTTATTTGAATGATTCACAGTTTCTTCTTTTATTACACTATATAGTCTTGTTTCAGTAAATTAGTGAGACAAGAGCAAATGGTCTTTCTTCCTTTCTCTACCACTAGACTCTCTAGGAAGTGTTATGCATTCTGTAAATGAAAACTTTTTCTATGAGAAAGGAAAAGATGCAACTATTTCCTGTATATCTATTTAATACTAAGTAACATACTAATTATGTTATGTTATTCACTTTTTAATACACACGCCACAGTTATTTTCACTGCATCTGTTTCCTAGGTGAGGAAGCTGAGATCAGGTAAGTTGCTTATCTCGCCCATGGTCACATGACTAGTAGGTGAAAGAGATAAGATTCATACCACTTACCTGCATGCTTCTGTGAACTTTTGGTTTTTTTCTTCACATTATAATCAGGATGAGATCATAATTTTTAATGATACTGTTTTTCCTCGTGGGAACATGCCCAGTGGGGTATTCAGAAGTTTTTATTTGTTTTATTCTAATATTGATCAAAACTTGTTTATACAAAAATTTTTGTAAACTTTTCAAAATTAATTATTGAATATAAGATCTTGTTAAGAGAAGTTTCTATGTATTTTGAAATTTGTTTTGTTTTGTAATAGGTCTGGGAAACCCTGGTTGATAGGTATTGTACAAATGAACTCTGCAAATATATCCACTGTTACTCTTGATTGGCCTAAATACATTATTAGGCACAGACACATTACTAAAGATGAATTGTAAATCTGTAAGAATTTTAAAAAATTAAGGTTAGGTTTCTGTTCATAGTGTGACACTAGTAATAAACACTGTATTACCTGAATTGTTAGATTCATTGGATGAGAGCTTTGCTCTGGAAATACATGTGTTGTGCTTAAGCTGACTTGGATTTAGCTTTTCTTTAACAGATGGACAAGCTCTTTCATAATGCTAATCTTTGCTCGGAATTCTCACTGAGGGCTGTCATCTCAAGTCTTTTTTTGATGCTCTGTAGAATACACGTGCCCAAACTTTGCATTTATCTGACTCTGCAAAGACTGAAGTGGATTGCAGAAGAATTTAACTAATGGTGTTTTTATGGGGGAATGTAAACTCACAGTCAATGCACACATTTTTCTGACTGCATAATCACAAGTCACAAAAATAGCATCTTCACAAAGTCACTGCACAAACAGAGAAGCCTAAATATAGTTCCCATAAATGAGGTCACTAGGGCAAGTCATGAATGCCCCCAAATGACATAAGCAGCACTCAGTTAATCTTGGTGCCACAGTAATGATAAAGGACTGAATAGAGCTGACAATAAACACATTGAGACATAAACTCCTAAAACTTTGGAATAGTCACTCAGTTAATCATAACAAGTTCCCTTATAGCATGATAACAATTTTTTTTTTAATTAGGACACTAGAGTTCAGTTTTAAGGCATGGACCTTGTAGTGACATTCCCCATGTCCAAAATACCACAATAGGTGCTCTGAAAATAGTTATTTAATGAATGAATTTTTGCTTCCTTCAAGGAGAAGTAGATGGAAATGATATCTATACAGGCTTGTGACAACTTATGCCAATCCTAAATTTTACAATAACGAACTGAATGACCTTTGTCATAATGTTGTACTTCATGTAATAAGCTTATTTTTTATCTATAAAATATGTTTTTTCACTCAAAACTCCAGTTTTCCAAGAAAAATGTTGTATATTCAGTAAAATGAGCCGGAGAAACTCTTGTTAATGTATTGCCCATTTGGAGAATCACAGAAATCACAGAAATCACTAATACATTAAAGGCCCTAAAGATATATGTTGCATGTTAAGTAAAATTCCTCAAAACTTATTTGATAAAGAGATCCATTTTTATCTACCTTCTATAATACCTGTTAATGATCCACCAAATGCATTACCGTCAAAGAAGACCAATTTGCCAGGCCTCTTTGCAGATGATATATTCTGAGATACTCTATGTCCTACATGATTCAGTATGTTACCAGACTCTATTTGGATCTTCAGTAAATGAAAGAAATTATTTCCTCCTTTATCCCTACTATCTCTGCAGACCGTTTGGGGTTTTCGAGTTTAGTTCCTTCCTTTGGAAAATCCAGACCAAAAATAAATAAAATTCTCAAAATGTATCATAGAATAAAATAGAAATACAAATTATCAAACTCCTAGAAGATAATATAGGAGAAAATCCAGATGACATTGGTTTTGGCAATGAGTTTTTAGATATAACACCAAAGGCACGAAATAAATACTTGATAAGTTGGGCTTCATTAAAATTTTTAAAATGTTACAAAAAAGACATTGTCAAAATTAGAAGATATACCACCGACTGGGATAAAATATTTGTAAAAGATGTTTGTGATAGAGGACTATTATACAGAATATACAGAGAACTGTTAAAACCTATAGATATGTATTAATTTTATGAATTTATCACCATTTATTTGTCTATTATATATTCTTCAGAGACATTTATGTTGTTTCCAATTTGGGCTGCTATGAGTACTGTTGCTATAAATATTCTTATATATATCTTTGTGGTACATATGTAGGCATTTCTCTTATCTATGTAGGAGTGAGGTTGCTAGATCTCATGAAATGCTTGCTTTTAACAGATAATCTAAAACATATTTGTGAAGAGGTTGTTCCAATATCAGAGTTCTGATCTGCTACCTCTCTTTGTATACTTAGAATTATATTAAGTTTGGGGCTCCTGAGTGGCTCAGTCAGTCAAGTGTCCGGCTCTTGATTTTGGCTCAGATTATGATCTCAGGGTGGTGAGATGGAGCCCCAAGTCAGGCGCTGTGCTCAGCGATGAGTCTGCTTGAGATTCTCTCTCTCCCGCCCCTCTGCCCCTGCCTCAAAAAATAAATAAATAAATAAATAAAATATATATATACACTAAATTTAGTCATGCAAATGACTTAGTGCAATTAATTGTGGTTTTTATTTAAATTTCTCTGTTGATCAATGGTATTAAGCAATTTTTTCCACATATTTATTGAACATTTGGAAATACAATTTTTATAAAATGGTTATTCAAAGATTTGAGAATCCCCTTCCTCCCTCATTTACTTCCTTCCTCTCTTCCTCCTTTTCTCTTTGTCTTTTTTCAGTTGGCTTGTATCTATTTATTATTCATTTGTTAGAGTACTATATATATTCTAGGTATGAGTCCTTTGTCAAATATGTGTTTTGCAAATGTTTTTTCTTTCTTGGTAGCTTCCATTTTTATTCTTTAAAGATATCTTTGATACAAATTGAAATTTTTATTTTTAATGTAGCTCATTTTATCAAATTTTCTTTTATGGTTGGCACTACTTGTGTTAGTACTTTTTTCCTGTCCCAAGTGGTAAATGAATTATACTGTATGTTGCATTCTAGAATATGTGTTGTTCCAACTTTCACATTTAGATTTATAAACCATCTGGGATTGATTTTGTTTATGGTGTGTGGTAGGAGTATAAATTCACTTTTCCACTATGGATATACAAGTGCATGTTTACTACTTATTGAAAAAACATGCATTTTTCCAGTGCCCTAAGTGGTACATTCATCATAAATCATGCTTCTTTGCATGTATGTGTTGGTCAGCTTCTAACCTCCCTATGCTGTTTCCATTGTTTTTAAAAAGACTTTACTTTTTTTTTTTTTTTTTTTTTTTTTTTTTTTAATAAGAACAGTTTTAGATTTACTTTTTGTTCTTTTTTTTTATTTGCCTAACTTTGGACCAATGTTATACCGCTGTCTTAATTAGTACAGCCTTATACAACCTTGATATTCACTAGTTTGCATTACCCAGTTGTGTTACTTCTTCAGAGGATCTTGATTGTCATTTTCCATTTCATTCACATATAAAATGTAAAAGAACAAACAAACAAACAAAAACCCAGAAAAAAACAAAACAAAACAAAAAAGATCAAGCAGCCTCCTCTTTGAAAAAATATTTTTAATAATAGATTTAATTTTATTATATATCAATGTATTTATTTACATCTCTCTCCCTCTCTTTCTCTCTCCCTCTTCTCATTTGCTATGTAAAGGTCTTGCATAAGTCATATTACATTTTCCCTTTGCATTTGTTGTTATTTTGATACTATTAAGAATGTTATCTTTAATTTTAGCATTTTCTAATAGTTTTTTTTTTCTAGTGTATGGAAATGCAATATATAATGGCATATATATTGCTATTCCTAAATCTGCATATAAATATTAACACATGTTCTATGATTTCTAAAAAATGTTTTCATGTAAACAAATTTTTGTATCTCTTTTTCTCATATATATATGTAAGAATATGGTATTATATTGGTTCGATCCTTGTCTTAGTCCTTTCAGGCTGCTATCACAAAATACCACAGACGGGGTGACTTATAAACAATACAGATGTATTTCTCACACTTATGGAGGGTGAAAGTCTGAAATCAGGTGGCTGACTTGGTCTGCTGAGGGCCTTCTTCCAGTTGCACACTCTTTGTTGTAACTTCCCATTGGGGAAAGAACTAGGAAGTTCTGTGGAATATCTTTTTAAAAGGACATTAATCCCATGCCTAAGGACTTCCTCCTTATGACCTAATAAACTCCCAAAGGCCCCATCTACTGGTAATACCACATTTAAGTGTTAGAAATTCAACATGAATTTTGGGGAAACACAAATATTTAAACCATAGCAACTTTCTAATATACTTTTTGTTAAATGGACATAGTATCAGTGAAAATGTTTTTTGATTCCTGATCTCTGGAAGGAGTTTTTAATAATTTACCATAAAATACAATTTTATCTGTATTTACAGAATCTCTTTATCAGATTAAGTGCCCACTTATTCCTAGTTCTAGAGAGTTTATTTCATAAATGGGTGGTGAATTTTATAAAATGTTTTTTTCATGTATTGAAATAATCATACCTCCTTTATTCCTTAGTACAGAGAATTGCATTGATAGAACTTCAAATGTTAAACCAACCTAACATTCAGGAACAATTTCCACTTGGATGTGGTGTATCATCTCGTTTAAATAATGTAGTGTTCATTTTTAAATATTTTATTAAGGTATTTTCATTTGTGTGCATGCAAGAGATTGCCTTGTGAACTTTCATTCTTGAAATGTCTTTGGTCTTGAAGCAAGGCTATATATAAAAAACTCATAGAAAGAGTTAGGAAGTATTCCTTCATGTTATATTCTACATACAATTTTGTGTAAGGCTGGTGCTATTTATTCTTTAAATTTGGGGATAATTTAAAAGTAATGCCACTTGGGCTTAGAAATTAATTTGTAGGAAAAGTGCTACTTAAATATTTTATCACTCTAATAGATGTAGACTTAGATTTTCTACTTCTTGTATCCATTTAGTATTTATATTTTTCAAAGAATATATCCATTTTATCTATATTTTCAAATGAATTTTCAAAATATTTTTCATAAAACTTATTTTTTAAATGTTGATAGTATCTTAGTGATGTTCCCATTCCTGATACTGGAAATTTGTGTTTTCTCTTTCTTCCACAATTTTGACCCAACTTTTGCCTTTGTAGATTTCTTCTTTTGGATGCAGGTGGTTCCCACTTCATTGTTTATTGCTCTTATTTTCATCATTTCTTTCCATCTAATATGTTTAGTAACCATTCCAATTTCCATTTTGATTTCTTGTGTGTTCCATGGTTTCTTTAGAATTATGTTGCTTTATTTTCAACTCTTTGGAGATTTCCTGGGCGCATTTTTATTGATACTTAAATTTATTCCATTGTGTAAGGATATTAAACTATTCATGATTTTTTTAAATTTTTATTTATTTTTTTTAGAGAAAGAGAGAGTGTGCAAGCAGGGAAGGGCAGAGGGAGAGAGATTCCCAAGCAGGGAATGGAGCTGGGTGTGGAGACCATCACAGGGCTCTATCTCATGACCCGAGATCATGACCTGAGACAAAATGAGGAGTTGGATGTTTAACCGACTGAACCACACAGGTGCCCCTAACTACGCATAATTTTAATTCTTTAAAATTTGTTTGTACTCAGTTTAAGGTCTAGCATATGGTCAATTTTTATAGTTTTTCTATATACACTTGAAAATATATGCATTTGCATTTATTCTTTGCCATGTAGTGTGTGTGTGTGTGTGTGTATTTCAGGCTAATTTTGTCAATTATTTTGCTGAACTATTTTATGTCTTAAGATTTTTGCCTGATTATTTTATCAGATTTACTAGGGATATGTTAATATATTTTTTAAGAGTGTGGATTTTTTCATTTATCTTTATATTATTATTATTTATTTAAATTCAAATTCGTTAACATATAGTGTAATATTGGTTTCAGGAGTAGATTTTAGTGATTCATCACTTACATATAACACTCCGTGCTCATCCTAACAAGTGCCTTCCTTAATGCCCATCACCCATTTAGCCCATCCCCTCACCCATCTCCCCTCCGGCAACCTTCAGCTTGTTCTGTTATGGCTTACCACCCTCTTTGTTTTTATCTTATTATTATTTTTTTTCTTTCCTTCCCCTATGTTCATCTGTTTTGTTTCTTAAATTCCACATATAAGTGAAATTACATATTTGTCTCTCTCTGACTTATTTCACTTAGCACAATACACTCTAGTTCCATCCACATTGTTGCAAGTGGCAAGATTTCATTCTTTTGAAAGCTGATAGATAGATAGATAGATAGATAGATAGATAGATAGATAGATAGATCACATTTTTTTTTTTATCCAATCATCAGTTGATAGGCATTTTGGGCTCTTCCATAATTTGCTTTTGTTGATAGTGTTGCTATAAACATTGGGGTGCATGTGCCCCTTCAAATCAGCATTTTTGTATCCTTTGGGTAAATTCCTAGTAGTACAATTGATGGGGTTCATAGGGTAGTTGTATTTCTAACCTTTTGAGTAACCTCTGTAATATTTTCCAAGGTGGCCCAGTTTGCATTCCCACCAACAGTTCAAAAGTGTTCGCCTTTCTCTGCGCCTTCACTAACATCTGTTGTTTCTTGAGTTGTTAATTTTAGGCATTCCGACAAGTGTGAGGTGGGATCTCATAGTGGTTTTGATTTGTATTTCCCTGATGCTTAGTGATGTTGAACATTTTTTCATGTGTCTGTTGGCCATTTGTGTGTCTTCTTTGGAGAAATGTCTGTTCATGTCTCTGCCCATTTCTTAACTGGATTATTCATTTTTTGGATGTTGATTTTGATGAGTTCTTTATAGATTCTGGATACTAGCCCTTTATCTGATATGTCATTTGAAAATATCTTCTCCCATTCTGTCAGTTGCCTTTTAGTTTTGTTGATTGTTTCTTTCAGTGTGCTGAAGTTTTTTTTTTTTTTTTTTATCTTGTTGAAGTTCTGTATTTCATTTTTGCTTTTGTTTTCCTTGCCTCCAGAGACATGTCTAGTAAGAAGCTGCTGTGGAAAAGGTCAAAGAGTTTGCTGCCTGTGTTCTCCTCTAGGATTTTGATGGTTTCCTGTCTTACTTTAGGTCTTTCATCCATTTGAATTTGTTTTTGTGTATAGTGTAAGAAAGGGGTCCAGTTTCATTCTTCTGCATATTGATGTCCAGTTTTCCCAAAAGTATTTGTTGAAGTATTTGTCTTTTTTCATGGGATAGTCTTTCCTGCTTTCTCAAAGATTAGTTGACCATAGAGTTGTGGCTCCATTTCTGGTTTCTTGATTCTGTTGCATTGATCTATGTCTATTTTTGTGCCAGTACCATACTGTCTTGATAATTACAGCTTTGTAATACAGCTTCAAGTCTGTAATTGTGATGCCTCCCACTTTGCTTTTCTTTTTTGACATTCCTTTGGCTACTTAGGGTCTTTTGAGGTTTCAAACAAATTTTAGGATTGTTTGTTCCAGTTCTGTGAAAAATGCTGGTGGTATTTTGATAGGGATTGCATTGAATGTGTAGATTGCTTTGGGGAGTACAGATATTTTAAAAATATTTATTCTTCAGGGGCGTCTGTGCAGCTCTGTTCAGTTGTGTGGCTGACTCTTGGTTTCACCTCAGGAGGTGATTACAGGGTCATGATATCAAGCCCCATGTTGGGCGCTATGCTCAGCACAGAGTCTGCTGGAGATTCTCTCTCCCTTTTCCTCTTCCCCTCCCACTTGTGCTCTCTCTCTCTCTCTAAAATAAAATAAATAAATCTTTTGAAAAAAAATGTGTTCTTCAACCCATGAGCATGGAAAGTTTTTCCATTTCTTTGTGTCTTTGTCAATTTATTTCCTAACTCTTCTCTAGTTTTCAGCTTGTAGACATTTTACCTTTTTGGTTAGGTTTATACTTAGCTATCCTATGGGTTTTGGTGCAATTGTAAATGGGATCAATTCCTTGATTTCTCTTTCTTCTGCTTCATTATTGGTGTATAGAAGTGCAAGAGATTTTGGTATGTTGCTTTTATATCCTGCAACTTTGTTAAATTCATGTGTCAGTTCTAGCAATTTTTTGGTGGAGTCCTGGGTTTTCTACATGGAGTATCATGTTGTCTGTAAAAAGTGAAAGTTTGACTTTGTCCTTGTTGATTTGGATGCCTTTTATTTCCTTTTGTTGTCTAATTGCTAAGCCTAGGACTTCCAGTACGATTTTGAACAATAGTGGTGAGAGTGGACATCCCTATCATTTTCCTTGACCTTAGGCAAAAAGCTCTCAGATTTTCTCCATTAGGATGATATTACTTGTGGGTTTTTCATATATGACCTTTTTGATGTTAAGGTATGTTCCTTCTATCTCTACTTTTCTGAGGGTTTTTATCAAGAAAAATGTAGTATTTTTTTCAATTGCGTTTTCTGATCTATTGAGAGGATCATATGGTTCTTATCCTTTCTTTTATTAATGTGGTGTATTATGTTGATTGATTTGAAGATATTGAACCACCATGCAGCCCAGGAATAAACCCCAGTTGATTATGGCAAATAATCCTTTTAATGTATTGTTGGATTTGATTAGCTAGTATCTTCTTGAGAATTTTGCATCCATGTTCATCAGGGAAATTGACCTATAATTTCTCCTTTTCAGTGGGGTCTTTGTCTGGTTTTGGAATCAAGGTAATGCTGGCATTGTAGAATGAGTTTGGAAGTTTTCCTTCAAATTCAATTTTTTGGAATACCTTCAGAAGATAGGTATTAATTCTTCTTTAAATGTTTGGTGTAATTCCCCTGGGTAGCCATCCAGCTCTGGACTCTTGTTTTTCTGGGAGATTTTTGATTACTGATTCAATTTCTTTGCTGATTATGGATCTGTTCAAATTTTCTACTTATTACTCTTTCAGTTTTGGTAGTTTATGTTTCTAGGAATTTATCCAGTTCTTCCTGATTGCCCAATTTGTTTGCATATAATTGCTCATAATATTCTCTTATAATTGTTTGTATTTCTGTGGTGCTGGTTGTGATCTCTCCTCTTTCATTTGTTATTTTATTTATTGAGGTCCTTTCTCTTTTCTTTTTTATAAATCTAGCTATGGGTTTTTCAATTGTGTTAATCCTTTCAAAGAACTAGCCACTAGTTTCATTGATCTGTTCTGCTGTTGTTGCTTTTTTAAAATTTCTATATCATTAATTTCTGCTCTGATCTTAATTATTTCCCTTCTTGTGCTGGTTTTAGGCTTTATTTGCTATTCCTTTTCCAGATCCTTTAGATGTAAGGTTAGGTAGTGTATTTGAGGCTTTTCTTACTTCTTGAGGAAGGCCCGTATTACTATTTACTTCCTTAGGACTGCCTTTGCTGCACCCCAAACGTTTTAGACTGCCACATTTTCATTTTCATTTGCTTCCATGTATTTTTTTTCAATTTCTTCTTTAATTTCTTGATTAGCCCATTCATTCTATTGTAGGATGTTCTTTAACCTCCATGTACTTGTATTCTTTCCATTTTTTTTCTTGTGGTTGACTTCAAGTTTCATAACGTAGTCTGAAAATATGCATACTATGATCTCAATCTTTTTGTACTGGTCAAGGCCTGATTTGTGACCCAGTATGTGATCTGTTCTGGAGAATGTTCCATGTGCACTCGAAAAGGATGTGTATTTTGCTGCTCCAGGATGCAATGCTTTTAATATGCCTGTTAAGTCCATCCAGTCCAGTGTGTCATTCAAAGCCATTGCTTCCTTGTTGATTTTCTGCTTAGATGACCTGTCCATTGCTGTGAATGGGTATTAAATTCTCCTACTATTATTGTATTATCATCAATGAGTTTCTTTAAGTTTGTTATTAATTGATTTATATATTTGACTTCTCCCAAGTTGGAGGCATAAATATTTACAATTGTTAGATATTCTTATTGGATAGACCCCCTTTATTATGATATAGTGCCCTTCTTCAACTCTTATTACAGTCTTTGTTTTAACAATCTAGTTTTATTGTTTTAAGTATGGTTACTCTGAGTTTCTTTTAATGTCCATTAGCATGATAGATGGTTCTCCACCCCCTCACTTTCAATCTGGAGGTGCCTTTGGGTCTAAAATTAGTCTCTTATAAGCAGCATATTGTTGGGTCTTGTTTTTTGTTGTTGTTGTTTCGTTTGTGTTTTGTTTTGTTTTGTTTTCCATTCTGATACCTTATGTCATTTGATTGCAGGATTTAGTCCATTTACATTCAGAGTAATTATTAATAGATAAGAATTTAGTACCATTGTATTACCTGTAAAGTCACTTTTCCTATAAGGTGTCTCTGTTCCTTTCTAGTCTTTGTTGCTTTAGGCCTCTCTTTCCTGCTCAAAGGGTATCCTTTAATATTTCTTACCGAGTTGGGTTAGTGTTCATGAACTCACTTAGTTTTTGCTTCTCTTGGAAACTCTACCTTTCCTTCTATTCTGAATGACAGCCTTCATGGATATAGTCTTCTTGGTTGCATATTTTTCCCATTTAGCATGTTGAATGTATCCTGTCACTCTCTTCTGGCCTGCCAAGTTTCTGTGTCTAACCTTGAAGGTTAAAGATCTTTTGTTGATTTTGAGGGGAGTTCCCTGTGCCTCTTGGACTTGAATGTCTGTTTCCTTCTCCAGATTAGGGAAGTTCTCAGCTATAATTTGTTCAAATAAACCTTCTGCTCCTTTTTTTCTCACTCTTCTTCTGGAACTGCTTTGTGAAATTGCTGAGTTCCCTAAATCTATCTTTGTGATCTAATAGTTGTCTTTCCTTCTTCTTTTCAGCTTCACTACTTTCATAATTTTATCTTCTGTATAACCTATTCCTTCCTCTGCTTCTTCCATCCTCATTGTGATTACATCCACTTGGTTTTACATCTCAGTTATAACATTTTTTTATTTTAGCCTAACTAGTTTTTAGGTCTTTTATCTCTGCAGCCAGGATTTCTCTGCTGTTTCCCGTGCTTCTTTCAAACCCACCTAGTATTCTTATGACTGTTATTCTAAATTCTTGTTCAGATATATTGTTTAAATCTGTTTTGATCACATCCCTGGCTGTGATTTTTTTAATGTTTTTTTTTTATTATATTATGTTAGTCACCATACAGTACATCCCTGGTTTTTTATGTAAAGTTCGATGATTCATTAGTTGTGTATAACACCCAGTGCACCATGCAATGTGTGCCCTCCTTACTACCCATCACCAGCCGATCCCATTCCTCCACCCCCCTCCCCTCTGAAGCCCTCAGTTTGTTTCTCAGAGTCCATAGTCTCTCATGCTTCATTCCCCCTTCTGATTACCACCCCATTCTTTATCCCTTTCTTCCCCTACTGATCTTCCTAGTTCTTATGTTCCATAGATGAGAGAAATCATATGATAATTGTCTTTCTCTGCTTGACTTATTTCACTTAGCATTATCTCCTCCAGTGCCGTCCATGTTGCAGCAAATGTTGAGAACTCGTTCTTTCTGATAGCTGAGTAATATTCCATTGTATATATGGACCATAACTTCTTAATCCAGTCATCTGTTGAAGGGCATATCGGTTCCTTCCATGATTTAGCTATTGTGGACAATGCTGCTATGAACATTGGGGTTCATATGGCCCTTCTCTTCACTACGTCTCTATCTTTGGGATAAATACCCAGTAGTGCAATGGCAGGGTCATAGGGTAGCTCAATTTTTAACTTTTTAAGGGACCTCCATACTGTTTTCCAGAGTGGCTGTACCAACTTTCATTCCCACCAACAATGCAGGAGCGATCCCCTTTCTCCACATCCTCTCCAGCAATTGTTGTTTCTTGCCTTGTCAATTTTTGCCATTCTAACAGGCATAAGGTGGTATCTTACTGTGGTTTTGATTTGAATTTCCCTGATGGTTAATGATTTTGAACATTTTTTCATGTGTCTGTTAACCATTTGTATATCATCATTGGAAAAGTGTCTGTTCATATCTTCTGCCCATTTTATGATTTGTTTATTTGTTTCTCGCATATTGAGTTTGAGAAGTTCTTTGTAGATCTTGGATACCAGTCTTTTATCTGTAGTGTTATTTGCAAATATCTTCTCCCATTCTGTGGGCTGCCTCTTAGTTTTTTTTGACTGTTTCCTTGGCTGTGCAGAAGCTTTTTATCTTGATGAAGTCCCACAAGTTCATTTTATCTTTTGTTCTCTTGCTTTTGGAGATGTGTCATAAAAAAGGTTGCTTTGGCCGATATTGTAGAGGTTGCTGCCTATGTTCTCCTCTAGGATTTTGATGGATTCCTGTCTCACATCGAGGTCTTTCATCCATTTGGAGTTTATCTTTGTGTATGGTGTGAGAGAGTGGTCAAGTTTCATTCTTTTGCATGTAGCTGTCCAATTTTCCCAGCATCATTTATTGAAAAGACTGTCTTTTTTCCACTGGATGTTTTTTCCTGCTTTGTCAAATATTAGTTGCCCAAAGAGCCTAAGGTCCATTTCTGGGTTCTCTATTCTGTTCCATTGGTCTATGTGTCTGTTTTTGTGCCAGTACCACGCTGTCTTTGTGATCATAGCTTTGTAGTACAGCTTGAAATCCAGCATTGTGATGCCCCCAGTTTTGTTTTTCCTTTTCAACAGTTCCTTGGCTATTCAGGGCCTTTTCTGGTTCCATACAAATTTAAGGACTATTTGTTCCAGTTCTTTGAAAACTGTCATTGGTATTTTGATCAGGATAGCATTGAAAGTATAGATTGCTCTGGGTAGCATGGACATTTTAACTATGTTAATTCTTCCAATCCATGAGCATGGAATATTTTTGCATCTTTTTGTGTCTTCTTCAATGTCTTTCAAGAGTGATTTATAGTTTCTAGAATATAGGTCCTTTACATCTCTGGTTAAGTTAATTCCAAGGTAATGTATGGTTTTTGGTGCTATTGTAAGTGGGATGGATTCCCTAATTTCTCTTTCTTCAGTCTCATTATTCGTGTATAGAAATGCAACTGATTTCTGAGCATTGATTTTGTATCCCGCCACATTACTGAATTTCTCTATAACTTCTAATAGTTTGGGCGTGGATTCTTTTGGGTTTTCCATATAGAGTATCATGTCATCTGCGAAGGGAGACGGTTTGACTTCTTCTTTGCCGATTTGGATACCTTTTATCCCTTTTTGTTGTCTGTTTGCTGTTGCAAGGACTTCTAGTACTATGTTGAATAATAGTGGTGAGAGTGGGCATCCTTGTCGTGTTCCTGGTCTTAAGGGAAAGGCTTCCAGCTTTTCCCCATTGAGAATGATATTTGCTGTAGGCTTTTCATAGATGGCTTTTATGAGATTGAGGAATGTACCCTCTATCCCTACACTCTGAAAGGTTTTAATCAGAAAGGGATGCTGTATTTTGTCAAATGCTTTTTCTGCATTTATTGAGAGAATCATATGATTTTTGGCTTTTTCCTTCTGAATAAAATCTAAGACACCAATCAATTTGTGAATGTTGAACCATCCTTGCATCCCAGGGATGAATCCCAAGGATAATCCTTTTAATGTACTGTTGGATTCTATTAGCCAGGATCTTGTTGAGAATTTTGGCGTCCATATTCATTAGGGAAATTAGTCTGTAATTCTCCTTTTTGATGGGGTCTTTGCCTGGTTTGGGGATCAAGGTAATATTGGCCTCATAGAATGAGTTTGGTAGCTTTCCTTCTGTTCCTGTTTTTTGAAATAGCTTTAGGAGAATAGGTATTATTTCTTCTTTGAATCTTTGGTAGAATTCCCCAGGAAAACCATCCAGGCCTGGAGTTTTGTTTTTTGAAAGGTTGTTTATCACTGACTCAATCTCTTCATAATTAATTGGCCTGTTTAAAAAATCAATTTCTTCCTGTTTCAGTCTTGTTAGTTTATAGGTTTCCAGGAAGTCCTCCATCTCTTCCAGATTGCTTAATTTATTGGCATAAAGCTGTTGAAAAGAGTTTCTAATAATCCTTCCAATTTCATTGGTGTTGGTTGTGACCTCTCCTTTTTCATTCATAATTTTATTAATTTGGGTCCTTTCTCTGTTCTTTTGGATAAGTCTTGTCAGTGGTCTGTCATTTTTTTTTAATTCTTTCAAAGAACCAGCTTCTAGTTCTGTTGATCTGCTCTACTGTACTCCTGGTTTCTAATTCATTGATTTCTGCTCTAATCTTGGTCAGCTGCTTCCTCGTGCATGGATTAGGCCTGTCCCTGTGTTGCTGTTCCAGCTTCTTGAGGTGAGAATATAAAAACTGCATTTTAGATTTTTCTATTACTTTGAGTGAGGCTTGGGTGGCTATGTATTTTCCCCTTAGGACTGCCTTTGCAGTATCTCATAGGTTTTGGACCATTGTGTTTTCATTCTCATTGGTCTCCATAAATTGTTTAAATTGATTTTTGATTTCCTGGTTTATCGAATCATTCCTAAGTAGGATGGTTCTTAGTCTCCAAGTGTTTGAGTTTCTTCCAAATTTTTCCTTGTGGTTGAGTTCCAGTTTCAAAGTGTTGTGCTCTGAGAATACACAGGGAATAATTTTCAGTCTTTGGTATCGGTTGAGACCTGTTTTGTGACCCAGAACATGGTCTATTCTTGAGAATGTTCCATGGGCATTAGAATAGAATGAGTATTCTTTGGTTCTGAAGTGTAGTGTTCTATATATATCTATGAGGTCCAACTCCTCGAGTATGGCATTCAAAGCCCTTGTTTCTTTGTCTATTTTCTGCATGGGTGCTCTGTCTATTTCTGATAGTGGAGTGTTGAGGTCCCCTACTATTAACGTATTTTTATCTATGTGTCTCTTTATTGTGGGTAAGAGTTGGCTTGTGTATCTTGCTGCTCCTCTGTTGGGGGCATATATATTTATAATTGTCATATCCACTTGTTGGATACATCCTTTAAGAATAGTAAAGTGTCCTTATGTGTCTCTAACTATAGTCTTTAGTTTAAAATCCAATCTGTCAGATATGAGAATTGCTACCCAGCTTTCTTTTGAGGTCCATTGGCGTGAAATGTGGTATTCCATCCCTTTACTCTCAGTCTGAATGTATCTTTAGGTTCAAAATGAGTCTCTTGTAGACAGCAAATGGATGGGTCATTTCTTTTTATCCAATCTGCAACCATGTGGCATATTATGGGAGCATTTAGGCCATTTACATTGAGACTGATTATTGAGAGAGATGATTTTAATGATGCCATGTTGCCAGTAAAGTCTTTGTTTCTATAGATTGTGACTTTCTGTTCTGTATCACTCTTGGGGCCCTTTTACTTTTATAGAACCCCCCTTAATATCTCCTGTAGGGCTGGTTTCGAAGTTACGAAATTGGTCAATGACTGGCGTTTGTGGAAGGTCTTTATTCCTCCATCAATTCTGAATGACAGCCTTGCTGGATAAAGGATCCTTGGCTGCACATTTTTCTATGAAAGAGCTTTAAAAATGCTCCCTCCCACCCTTTCTCTCATTCCAGGTCTGTGTAGACAGGTCTGACTTAATTTTTTTTTTTTAAGATATTATTTATTTATTCATGACAGACAGAGACAGCCAGCGAGAGAGGGACACAAGCAGAGGCAGTGGGAGAGGAAGAAGCAGGCTCCTAGTGAAGAAGCCTGATGTGGGGCTCGATCCCAGAATGCTGGGATCATGCCCTGAGCTGAAGGCAGACGCTTAAAGACTGCACCACCCAGGCGCCCCAGGTCTGACGTAATTCTGATACCTTTGCCTTGGTACATGAGAAATTTCTTTGCCCTGGCCACTTTCAATACTGTATCCTTGGATCTAATATTTGTGAATTGCACTATGACGTGATGTGGCGTAGGTTTCTCGTGGTTGAGCTTGGGAGGGTTCCTCTCTGCCTCTTGGACATGAATGCTTGTTTCCTTTGCTAGATTAGGGAAGTTTTCAGCTACAATTTGTTCACATATCTATTCTAGACCTCTGTTTTTCCCCACTCCCTCGGGGATGCTGATGATTCTGACATTGGAACGTTTCACTGAGTCAGTAATCTCCCATAACCTACATTCTTGAGAATGGATTTTTTTGAGCCCAGATTCTATTTTAGCTTTCTCTTCTACTAACCCATCCTCCAATTTGCTGATACGTTCTTCTGCCTCAATCACCCTGGCCGTCAGAGCCTCTGGTTTTGACTGCATTTGGCTCATAGAATTTTTAATTTCTGCCAGATTCACTCTCATTTCCACCCTTAGAGATTCTATATTCTCATTAACATTTTTGTTAATACTTTTTTCAAGTCTACACATCATCTTGACCATTGTTACTCTGAATTCCATTTCTGATAACTTGGTTATATCCATATCCATTAGTTCTGTGGCAGAGGCCACAGACTCATTGTCTTTTCTTTGCTGGGGGGGATTTCTCCTTCTCATCATTCTGATGAGGAGAGGTTGCGGGGTTGTCCAGAGCCCAAATTATTGACCGGGACCCAGGCAGTGAGCCCTTGTTTTATAGGGATCTTAGGGACGTGGGCTTCTTGATTTTTCAGCCTGCCTTCTGGGGGAGGGGCCTGCCACACCGATATTTAGGCAACCCTGTTTGGGTAGAGTCTCCGTGTCCCCTGCGAGGGGGGTTGGGGATGGGCACACTGTGAGCCGGTGTTTCCAGGCTTTTGTTTTCTGGCGGCTTTCCCTGGCGGTTTGCTGTGCCTTTTCTGAGAGTCAGAGCAGCAGTAGCCGAATCTCAGCCTCTGTCTCAGAACAGAGGGATCGCAGACCGTTCTCCACTGATGTTCTGGCCACTTTAACTCTGTTTATGTTGGTGCTACTCAACCCTGCAGTGTCCCGGGATAAGCGCCCCACACCCGGCGTCCCAGCCCTCACTTCCTGGGCTGGTGCATCTCTGTCCTTTGTGTTTCTAACACCGCCAGCCTCCGCAGCGCACTCCAGAGCTCCCAGTCTCAGTCTGTTTCCAGTGAGCACACCGGAGCTCCGTTTCAGTCTGGTGGCGCATTCCCAGGCTCAAGGTCTCAGTCTGCTTTCTCACAGGTGCCAGTCCTCAAGTCTGCCCACTCCCTCGCACAGGTGGCTACCACTTCCCAGTGCCCAAACACGGCAGCTCCCTCCCCCTTCCGTTTATCTTCTGATATTGTGCACGGTTTCATGGCTCCCCGCTTCGTACCTCAATACTCAGTGCTGGAGATGTTCATTTGTAGAGATCCAGATGTATCTTCCTGCGTCTCAGGCTGATTCCATGGATGTTCAGGATGGTCTGGTACCTATCCACCTCCACTCAGGGGACCGGCTGAAAAAGGGGTCCCCTACTTCTCCGCCATCTTAATTCCAGGCTGTGATTTTTTTCTTGATCTTTCTTTTAGGGAGAATTCTACCATTTTGTAAGCATATGTAGGTTGCTGACTTTTGTGTGTTATGAAAGCTTCTTATGTTTCCTGTTCCTGACAGTAATACAATATTAAGAAAGGGTTATAGAGTGTACAGGCCCTGGTACTTCAGGAAGTGTTTCTGGTGTATGTTGTGGGCATTCTGCTATTGTGTTTTCATTGTTTTTTTCCCCCAAAGTTCTGCAGAGTTGCTTGCTGTAGGGAGTGTTTGGACCTTTGACTAGGTATGCTTTCATTTGTTTGTTAAGATAAGCCTACAAACAAAACAAAACAAAAACAAAAATAAAAACAACACACCCGATCCAAGAAAAGAGAAAAGGAAAGGAACAAAAAAGCAAACAAACAACCAAAAAACTGATCCCAATAGAATAAATAAGCCTGATTCCAAAGATAAATAAATAAATAGATGAACAAATAAAAAAAAATAAACAAATAAAATAAAAAATAAAAAATATATACTTAAAAATAAATAAATAAAGTAATGCCTGGTCCTATTTCCACCAGAACTGAAGCTGACACTTTGTAGCACTGTGTGATCAGCAGACTTGGCACATGTAGGGCGCCCATGTTGGCTTTCTGAGGGAAAGGCCTCCTATGATGGCTCACAGTCGGACCTACCCCAGTAAAGATCACTTACTGGGCACAGCAGGGCAGGGGTTGGTGTAAAGAACTCCAGCCTCCACTGGAGGTGCTTTGTTTCTCTCTAAAGTCTGACAGTTGTAGTGGGCTGGTGATGGGGAGAGAGGTAGAAGATGGCATCACCCTGCCCTTTCAGCCCCTGTGGAGGGGAATTCCTTGCCACTGCTGTTCAGGAGGCCCTCACAGAAAAGCAAACAATCTCCCCTCCTATGTCCCATGCTTTCATCAGATCCCTACTCTCTATCTGTCTGTACGCTGGCCATTGGCACTCCAGGCACCACAGTTCTCCTGTGTTCTATCTCTGGCTGGTGGCCAGGATTCAAAATTCCAAATCTTAAAGAACCTAAAGCATGGACCCACTCCCCTCCCCCAAAGGAGAGCCTCCCAGTGCTGTGCCCAGCACTGTTCTGTCCCAGAAAAGTAGTTGCACTCTTGCATGTGTGCCCAGAGCCTATGATGAAGCACAGTGAAAAGCTGTGATGAAGTTATCTGCCCTCTGCCCACACCTCTGTCCCCCGCTGTTGAATGGCCACTCAGTGGCACTTAGTGGACCTTTTGTCCTTGGTGAGGCAATATACTCTCTTCCAAATGTGCTCCAAGAAGGGCCCAGTGTGACCCAGGGGATCCCCACAGCATAGCATCTTGCTCAAACACCACACACTGCTCTCTCTACCATTCTCTCCCTCTCTCTCTGACTTCTCTCTGTGGAAAAGGCTCCCTCCCCTCTGCATCACCGAGGCTTTTCTCTCCCCCAATTTATGTGTCTGAATCTTACAGCTGCCATGTTCTCTCCCTCCAATTGTGCAGATTGTTTTCTTAATCCTCAGATTGATTTCCTAGTTGTTCAAAATGATTTCATGTTGATCTAGCTGTGTTTGAGGGATGAGACAAGCCCAGAGTTCCCCCACTACTTCACCATTTTAACTCTTCCTCACATCTCCTTTTAGTTCAACAGGCTTTTGTTTCATATATTTTAAGTTATATTCTTAGACAAACACAATTTAAGATTAATATACTTGCCTAATAGATTGATCAATTTAATATTATGAAATGCTCTTTTATACATCCTGTAATACTTCTTATCTTAAAGGCTAATCTGCCCAATCCTAGTATGGCTATATAGGCTTCTTTTTTAAAGATTTTATTTATTTATTTGACACAGAGAGACACAGTGAGAAAGGGAACATAAGTAGGGGGAGTGGGAGAGGGAGAAGCAGGCTTCCTGCTGAGCAGGGAGCCTGATGTGGAGCTTGATCCCAGGACCCTGAGCCGAAGGCAGATGGTTAACAGCTGAGCCAACCAGGCACCCCTATATAGGCTTTAGTTAGTGTCTGCATTGCATATCTTTTTTCAATTACTTTCAAACTCTGTGGTCTTCTATTTAAATTCTGTCTCATGTAAATAGCATATCCTTGCAGCGTGTTGTTTATATATCCAGCCTAGCAGCCATTATCTTTTCATGGAAAACTTAATCTACATGTATTTAATGTAATGAATGAGATTTGGGTTCAATCTAATTCATTAATATTTGTTCACTTATCCCACTTATTTTTTTTCATTTTTTTTTTCTTTTTTGTCTTCCTTTGGATTCAGCTATTATTTTATTTTATTTGATCTCCCTCCCCCAGATTATTAGTTAGCAATTCTTTATTTCCGTTTTTTTTTTTTTTGTATTGTGGTAAAATAAACATAATATACATAAAATTTACCATCTTAACCATTTTTTAAGTACATAGTTCAGTGGTTTAAAATACATTTATAATGTTATACTACTATCACTGTCATCCATAACTCTTTTCATCTAGTAAAATTGAAATTCATACTCATTAAATAAGAACTCCCCTCCTCCTCCCTCCAGGCCCTGGCAACCACCATTCTACTTTCTATCAATGATTTTGACCCCTCTAAGTATGTCAAATAAGTGGAATCTACAGTATTTACCTTTTTGTGTCTAGCTTACTAACTGAACATAGTCCTCAAACATCCATTTTATAGTATATGTCAGAATAGGCCTTCTTTTTAAGGTTGATAATGTTACATTGTGTGTGTGTGTGTGTGTCTCACATTTTGATTATCCATTCATCCATTGATAGTCCTGAGTTACTTCCACATTTTAGCTATTGTGAATACTGGTGGTATGCAACATGTATGTACAAATATATCTTTAAGATCCTGCTTTCAATTCTTTGGTTATATACCTATGTTCTAGGCTGAATGTTTTTTATCCATTCAAAAACCATATGTTGAAATTTTAATTCCCAATATGATAGTATTAGGATGTGGGCCCTTTGGGAAGTGGTTAGGTCCTTCCATTTGATTAATATCCTTATAAAACAGGCCCCAAACAAATCTCATGCCTCTTCCACATTGTCCACATGTCTTTTATCCCCATTGGGTTTATAATAAGAAAGGAACCATATTATTTTGATTTGGTTGTTCTTGTCTTTTGACAGGTAGTTGTGACAAGTTATAGTTGCCAGCTAGAAATTATCTCCAGTAATGGTAGTGTGTTAAGTAGTTGACACAGGAAATGAGTCTTTATTGTACAATTTCTTTAAAAAATTGTTTTGCTGTTATGATTGAGCACTTCATGTCTTGATTCTTTGTTTATTATTTCAAGTCTATTGTGTTATAAGATTGTGTATTTCTTAATAACTTCCACCAGTGCAAATAGAAAATTTAGAATGCTTGCCACTGGTTGTCATCAAAATTGATCTTCAGAGCAACGCTATGAAAGGCGTGATGTTAATTTTATCTTCCATGTGAGGAAAGCCCCCAAATTGCCAGATCTGGTACACCTGAAAGCATACACACTTTTCACAGCCACTTGCTAACAGAAGTCCATTCATGGGAGACTATATCTGCCTCTCATCTATTCAACTCCTTCAGGCCAGGGAGGAATTTTAGGGGAAATAAGACATGACTTCTTATCTCATACGGAAAAAAAAAAAAAAAAAAAAGACTGCTTTGCCAAAATGTGGTGTGTTATGTTTAATGATCTGTTTGTAAAACTCCTTCATTCTCATTTGCTTATTTAACCCTCAGAACAACACTAGATTGTGAGTAGTCTGGTTATAGAATCTCATCTTATGAATGAAGCCCTAGAATTTGAATAATTTGACTGGTTCTGTAGCCAGTGCTTGACTAACAAAACACCTTCTTTTTACCCTCCAAGTTCTGTAATCTTACCAAAAAACTACCTGTAAATAATGGCAGTATTTTATTTTTGCCATAAATTTGTTGTTTTTCTGATTATAAAAACAATACATACTTATTGAAGAAATTATGAAAATACATAAAAAATGTGAAAAAAACACATAGTACAATTGTCAGGACAGAGACATATAAACAATTTTTACTTTTATTTGCATTTTTTATTCATTTTATGTAGTTTCTTTACGTAAAGTATGTACATTTATACACTTGAAATCCAATTGCATTTTATCCTTATTTTGGTTCCTTAACTTGATGTGATAATTTTTTGTATGTTTGCAAATTCTTTAAACACCTCAATTTAATGGCTACATAATATTTTCTAACATGAATATATGATACTTCAGTTACTTAGTCCTCAGTTATCATGCATTTAATGGTTTCCATTTTTTGTGAGTCTAAAGAATGATGAAATAAATATTTTTCCATATAAATATTTCTCCTCATTTCATAGTATTATTATATGCTGTTTTTAGTATAGAATTTCTGGGCCAAAGGGAAACATGTTCATATTATATTTTTTCAGGGAAATTGTACATTCTATAAAATAATCCATATAATTTTTAGTTTGGTAACTAAGAAGTAGCCTTTGACATGTTGGGGGATGGGGAGGATCAAAAATTAACAATCCCAGAGAAAATGAGACTCTTTCAGGTGAGGGTATTGTAGGAGTGACATTGACCTTCTCCATAACCTTGAAATACATAAACATAGGCAGTCATCTGCCCTGTCTTGTGAAAGTGATGAAACTGCCCAGGACAGAGCCTGGTACATGCTAAAAGTAAAATCTATATGCTTTGATTTCCTCCCTCCCGGTCCCAACATCTTGTATCAGGCACAATATTTTCCTGGCCTTCTATTCTTAGCTTGGACCTCCCTTTCTCCTTCCAAAGGTGCATGCTGAGCCTCACTGTGTCTGTGAACAATCAACAACTGCCTTCTCTCCCTTTAGGGGAATTGCTTTGCTTTGCTTTGAAATTGCAGGAAAGCCTTCATTTAATGTTTGCATTTGGTTGAAAAGCCTGAGAAGACTCAATAAGGACAAGCAAATGAATATAAAATAGAGGAGGAGAAAAGGGACAGAATAAGAAATAAGATTCAGTGGCACTATTTTTTTTTTTCTTTCTTTAAATCAGAGAAACAGACACACCACCCACCTGTGCAGGTCACAAACTCAGAAATTCAAAGATGATGATTTTGAATATCAAAGTAAAAGTTACCCAGACAAACTCAGGCAGAATGCAGATGTTTCTCATTTATATGGGTGAGTTCCCTGACTTAGATAAACTTATGAAATGCTGACGGTCTCAATGACAGTTTTGTGTCTTCAATTCTCTGTCCATAGACACAATTTAGAATGAGAAAGAAAAAAAATTGGAGACGATTTGTTGTCTCAATTTCCTATGACTTTCACAAAAGATGACCCATTTAATCTTTATGAAATCCTGTAGGAATTACTACCCTCATTTTTAGGCAAGGAAATTGAGCTGGGTTAGATTAACTAAATTGCCCAAAATTCTCACTATTATCCTAAGTACTTTTAAAGATATTATGCATGTATTAGTATCCAGTAAAGATATTACTTCTAGGCATATACTTAGAAAAACATGTACCAGGGGTTTGAATTCTAGCATTGTTTTTTTTTTTATAACAAAAATTGGAAATAACATAAAATACACATATGTAGGATATATATTTAAAAAGTATGAAATATTCATGAACTAGAATCATGTGCTGAAATTAAAATGAATGGAATGAAATTATATGCACCAATATTCCAAAATAATAGTATTTACCAAAAAAGCAAGAATCTGAATGATTCATTGTGTTTAAGATTATATAATGTTTAAGTACATGACAGATAGTTGCAAACACAGATTATAGCTCCATAAATAAATAATAATATAATAAACATTTGTTGGAATTGAAAAGAAAAAAATATCAGAAGATTGATTATTTTTGAGTAGGGAGATGGGAGTGGAATCAGGGAAAATCTACAATAGAATTCTCAATTCTATTTGAATAACCGTGGAACCAATGGTAAAACCATACGGTTTTATTCAGTTAGGTTGTAGCACTTAGATGTTTATTATATTATTATTTTAAAATAATTGTTTAGTGGACAAATGGTTGGAAAATAAAACAAAGGAAGGAATGCCTGTAGAATGCCTGTAGAATTTTTCTACAGAAAACAAAAATTTGCATATGAATTACATTGTTCCATATACAAGTGCTGTTGGTTCTACTTCAAATAAAATAAATCAACGTCCATGGGGAGTAAACCCAGGAAAAAGAACTCTTGTGTGCATGAACACAACACACACAAATGAAACATCTCTGAGGTGTGTTCTGTGTGTGTGTGTTTGTGTGTTGCGTATTACGTTTTAAGAACCATTGGTCCGAAAGAACAGTCATTGAACTCTCTCGAACCAAATAAAGAATAAATATTGCCCCAAGGATGTCTTGGATTGTCTATTCAGTTTAACCTAATTAATAAAAACAAAATTATATGAAGAGAATAAATAAAAACTAACATGATGGTTTAGTTATTAACCTTGCCTCTAACTGACTATCCTGAGTAGATGCTTAATTTCTTTTTTTTTTCCAACTTCCTTTCTATAAAAAAGGAGAAATGGGATAAACCATTTCTATAGCACTATCTTTAATGGTGTTCTATCAAATCTGAATCATCCATGTCCTTCTGATATTAAAAAGTGATTATATCAGTTCATTTGTTTTATGAAATACTTACTGATTGCCTAACACACCCCAAACACTATTTTAAAGCTCAATCCAACTATACTGTAGACCTGTCCAAGTGCCACAGGTGGGATTGCATGTTGGTTATTTTTCCAGTAGTCCTCCATCTCAGCTTCAAAGAATGAGTAGAGTATGTGAAGGGTCCATACATTATATAAGACAAAATCCCAACAAATTGTTTTAATTATTTTGAAGAATAAATATACATCTCTCTTTTTTTCAGTTGAGGAAACTAAGGCTCAGTTATATTAAACAACCTTTTACAGCTAAAAAGCTGTAATATGGAAAAGCCACTATTTGAATCACATCCTACAATACCTAAACCCAGGTCTTTTTCTTTGCTGTTAGTGATAGCAGAAACCATAATAATTGCTCCCAATCTGAGATTGATGCATCCATCCTTCTGATAACTGTGTATCCTCTGGTACTTGCTGACCCTAGTTGAGATCCTTGAGCACTACTGAAATGCAGTGCTCCTTGAGAACATGTCTGGTACTTCCATTGTCAGACATTCCGAATTTTACCTGATCATTCTTTCCACTGCTCCTGATAGTAACAGTCTACATTTTGTGTCTGCATCAGCCTTGGCTAAAATATTCCCTACCTTTGTAGAATGAACACCCTGCCTCAGAACTCTTCACTCTATTTGTGTGTTGATACTGAAAATTTTAGTTATAACCCAAAATTGTCCCCAAATTCAAAGTAAGTAAAATAAAATCCTAACCTTTGGAGATCCTAGACAAATAGGGGAGAATAACATATAATTCCCAGCGTAGTCAGTGCATAGACATGGTCTAAGGCATGGGGTAGAAGTTCCTTCCTTTCAGTTATTTAGAAGGTTGCTCAGTATTGCCAGCTTGATCAAGGCAATGTTGACATTATCCTGTGTTCTCACCATACAATATTATTTAAAAGCCATTAAAATAAACTTTCCCACAAGCCACGGACCATTTATGGATCTGAGGTAACCAAGAAAATTATGATTTTGGGGGGGGGGGGAGTGACAAAAACCATCGACCTTTGTACTTTCCACTGTGGGTGATTTCTCAAAGCCTGGTCAGTAACTTGACTCTCCTATATTTCTTTTCACCTGGCATCCTGATCTCAGACTGTCCTGATAGCTGCCTCCTCCAATTCTAGTCTTTTGTGCCTTCTTAATTACCACCCTGGATGTGAAGTCTCTGTTATTTCTCAATGGAAAAGAATAGGAACTGAGATTTTATGTAATTTTTATAAATTTTTTGCTCAAATAGCACATCTAAACCATCTCAATCCCTCACACAAATTGGATATCTGGCCAAATCACACCCATCATTTAACCCTTTTCTGAAATATTAACTGCCTGCAAACACTTCCATGATCATTCTTAACCATACTGATTTCACATCACTGTAGTAATTGTGTTATTAAACAATTTGCCTCCCTTCCTTTTGAACTATGAACATTTTGAAAACTGAGGGCATGACTTATTTACTTTCATAACCCCATAACTACGCATAATGCAAAAAGTAGATGCTAAATATATATTTGTTGAGGATTTCAAAGCAACCACCAAAATTTTCCCACTAATTAATATACACTTAATGGAAAATCCACATTATTCATGCTTTTATGTAGATAGTTAATGTTTATAACCTCAAAGAAATGAATTTAAAGAAATATAGTGATTATATATGAGTTAATGGTTTTGTAATCTAACAAAGTTTATTTTAAAGAGTTTTAATAAAATGTCTTTTTATTTATTTGAAGGAGAGAAAACACGCATGAGTGTGGGGAGGGGTAGAGGGACAACCAGATTCCCCACTGAACAGGGAGCTTGATGTGGGGCTGAATGTAATTTGTGACCACTTACTGTAAATGGAAGATTTCCAAGTGGGGATATTTTTTAATGACCTCATTTCACGGGCACTCTGTACCTCCCAGAATAGTCACATGTTAGGAAAAAAAGAAGAACCCTTCTTTAATAGTAATAACAAATAAATGCCTTAAGACTTTCCCAAAATGTTTAGTACAATGAGGACATGAGAAATCATAGAAAATACAATCTTAGTATCTTCATAAAATCCCTTAATTGTGTCAAAAAAATCACATAAATAATCTCTGATTCTTTCAACATCGGCCTTACAATATGGGCATTATTATCCTTCTTCTACAAACAAAGAAGTTGAAATTTGGAGTCAGCTAAAGTGATGTCCTAAGTTTGGGTGACAAAAGTGAGAGAGTTATGAAAATGGTTTTGTTTCCTTGCAGAGTGAGGGTCAGTACATTTTATTTTTCATTTTAGGTCTAAGTACCTGAAAGAAGTCACTCTCCTGACTTTAGAACAATGGCACTATTAGTGGCCACGATCCAAGAATGGCTGCTGGTGAATAGTTACAGACCCCCTGAGACACAGGAGGAATGAGTAATAGGGTTTATGATGGGAAGCACTTCTGGTATTTGCTGCAGGCTGGCACTTGTACTTTCTGGATGACCTTTGTTGGCTGTGCCAAGGGGTTTCCTTTTTTAATGGTGCTGCTAAATGCCATTGGTAGATACGGCTGTGAATTTCTTTTTCCTGTCACTCCCCCTAACCTCAGGAGAGAAGTTTCCAAGGGACCTCTTCCAGGGAAGGTCACTGGCTCTTTCTGTCATCAAACTACTGGCAATGATTAGAAAAGGCAGGTGGGAAGTCAATGGAATTGTAATCTAAAGATTTTGGGCAACACAGGAGAGTTAAATTAGAATTAGGCTTCAACACCCGAAATCAAAAACACTATTGAGCAGAAGGACAAATGAGTAGAGAAGAGGGAGCATTATATTGTTCCCCTTTTCCATCAGAGAAACAAATTAAATTTTACAGTGTTGCACCAAATATTTTTAGATATTTATTTTTAATTCTATGCTACACATTTAAAATGGCAAAAAAGATATATGGGTATTCGGACGGAGAATCTAAGGCAGGTATATGGTAAGATCTTTTATCAACAGTGATTTCAAAGACCTTCATAAAGACAGGACACTACATGGATATTAAAACTATTTCCAGGTTTTTTGTTTTTTGTTTTTGGTCTTAAACAGATTATCTCAAATGTTCTCACAAATCATAAGGTGTTATTGTGAGATCCTCATTGAGCCTGTGAGATTGCCTGCTCAATGAAGGAAAATTTACGCCCCTGGAACTGATGCTGTCAGAGCTCCCCCTAGTGCTTCTCCTTAATTCTAAGACCACATAGACCTGTTCTGGGGAAAGCTGGCAGATGCAAAGCTGAAGTTAATCATGGGGTTTTCCTAATGTAATTAAAGTAAGAAAATATGTGGAAATAAACGCTACAATGAAGGGAAACTTTTTCATGAACCACATGTTATAGTAATTCGGGAAGGGGATGATGGAGGAAGTGCTAAGGTCTTATAAAGCTTGAAGACCTTCATTTTTGAAATTATAGTTCATTAAAAAAAAAGACACTTTTAAATATATTTGTGTTAAAAAAAATGTACCAATTTAAGCTACTATATCCCTGGCACTTTAATCTCTTTGGGGGACTTCTAAAGCTGATAGACTTTCATATATTTCTAATTTCAGAAAATCATGAACAAAATTTCTAAAATGCAGCCCCTCTCCCCACTCATCTAAAAGGAGAAACTTGTATCACTCACACTCATCTGTTGAAGAATTATTATATCATGATCCCTACTGTGGCAGGCCCCTTAAGGTTTGATTCAAATGCACTCCTGATAAGTTTGTCTTCCCACCTTTCCTGTCTCCCTAGTAAGACTTATTTTTCAATCTTGTCTATGTTTCTATTGCCCACTATTTATATCCTTAAATAGAATGCACCTAAATTTATCCCACTGAATATAATCTCTTAAAGATCATTCTAGGAAAGAGACCAGTATTCATGGAATGTAAGCCAAAGAAACCTACTTTGGGAAGGACATTGACATGATCAAGAACTGTCGATTTGCCTGAAGTACCAAAAGAATGACAATGAGAAGTGAGATGTTACTGAAGAAGTAAACAGAGGGTAATTCATACTGGTCCAAAAGGTCTATGCTAATCTTTAGTTAAAAAACACAGCATAAAACCAAGGCTGGGTGTTTTGTTTCTGTTTTTGTTTTCAAGACTCTTTGGTCTTTCCACTTTTCAGACTTTTGGTTATTTTCAAAGGAAGAGGAAAGAAAAAAAAAATGGTGAGGGCTCTCAATAATGTTTCCTGTCTTCAAGACACTTTCAGCTTGATAACTTAGAGTTAATATATGACTGAGTAGATAAAATATTAGAGAATACAATTTTAATTAAATATTTCATTTTGACATAGTTGTAGATTGGCATGCAGTTATAAGAAGTAATACAGAAATACCGCATATATTCTTTACACAGTTTTCCCATATGAGATCTCTTACAAAACCCTAATACAATATCACAAATGATATATCATATGTATACATACATATTTGTACATATAAGATTCTGAGCATTTCCATTGCCACAAGAATCTCTCATATTGCCCTTTTAAAGTTCCACTCATTTCCCCCCAACCCCTGTCCTTTCTTGAAGCCCTGACATCTATTCTTCTCCATCTCTATAATATAAAAATTTCAAGAATATTATATAAATGAAATAATATGGTATGTAGCCTTTTAGAATCAATTTTTCTCACTGAGCATAATTCTCTGGAGAGTCATCTGAATTGTTGAAATTATCAATAGTCTGATACCCATTTAACTGTTGACTGGTATTCTACAGAATGGGTGTATAACAGTTCATTTCACTGTTCAACCATTGAAGGATATCTAGGTTGTTTGCAACTTAGAGCTCTTACAAATAAGGCTGCTAAAAATATCCATATTCACATTTTGGTGTGAACATAAGTTTTTGGAATATGTGCCTAATAGTACAGCTCTTGGGTCATATAGTAGTTGTATTTTTCATTACTTAAGAAACTGTTTTCTAGAGTGGTTGTGCCTTTTTCAATTCTCATAAAATATGAATGAATTAATTTCTCTGCACCCTCACCAAGACTTGCTGTCATCAGTGTGTGTGTGTGTGTGTGTGTGTACACACTCATACACATTACATGCCTTTTTAATAGATGTTTAGTGATAATTCATGTGGTTTAAATCTGTATTTCCCTAATGGCTAATGCATTGAATTTTCTTCATGGGATTTTCCTCTTTTGGTGAAATGTCCTTTATGCCTTTTGAGCATTTTCTTTCTTTTCTTTTCTTTTTTTTTTTTTAAGATTTTATTTATTTACTTATTTGAGAGAGAGAGAGAGAATGTGAGCACGAGTGCGAGCAGAAGGAGGAGCAGAGGGAGACGGACCAGCAGACATGTGTTGAGCATGGAGCCCAATGCAGGGTTTGATCCCACAACCCCAAGATCATGACCTGAGCTGAAACCGAGAGTCAGACACTTAACTGACTGCACCACCCAGGCGTCCCTGGACATTTTCTATTTGGATTTTTTTAATATTGAGTTTTGAAAGTTCTTTATATGTTTTAGAGAGTAGTCCTTGGTAGTTATATGGTTTGTAAATATTTTCTCCCAGTCTGTAGTTCATCTTTCCATCCTCTTCAAAGAGTATTCTGTAGAGGAGTGCCTTGTTACTGCTGGGTGGCTGGGGACTGAAAGTCTAGGATGCTCACATCATCTCCTCTAAAACCATGATGAGGAGTGGAGTTAAAGTTACCACCTGTCAGGGATGAAAGTCGTGGCTTCCTACTTGACCTTCTCTGATACCATCCTTGCTTGAGTGTTAGAACATTTCATTACAGCCTGGTGAGAATGGAAATCTAGACTTATAACTCAGTTTTTCCTGGTGTGGATAACAGTGGGGCCACGGTTTTGGCTTGGTGCTTGGCTGTAGTACACTGATTATTGGCAAAAGTTTTCTTTCTTGATAGGCTGCCCCTTTTCTGGTATTTTGACTTGATAGTGCAGATGTTTATTGGTGATTTTTAGCTCTGTTCCTCAGCGTTTCTGGGATGCTGACTTTTTCAGCTCTAAGCCTGGGGTACATATGGCAAAAAGGAAGCCCGAGGAACTCACCAGTGTGACACTCCCAGGGCCCTCAGTTCCCTAGCTAGCCTTTTTTCTCTCCGACTTTTGGGATGTCTGTATGTTTGTGATCATATATAATATTCTAGGGTTTAGTTTAGCAGGAGGAAAGTATATGTATTTCATCTTCAAGGAGCGGATGTCTCAAGTATATACATTTCCATGAGATAGAAACTCTTAAGGGAGCTCTTTGAGGTGAATCAAGAAGGACGGTCAGTATTAGAGTACGAGAAAGTGAAGAAAAAGAGGACATTCAAAGGAATTGCAAGCACCGCAAACATGCTGAGGATCAAATATTAGAAGTTTATAAATGTGTTATATTAATTGCAAGAGATGAATAGATATCTTCAGTAAGGCTTACCATAGCTTCATAAGCTTCATAATGTGAGCGTTGGTTTTGTTGGCTTTTTTTTTTTCTCATTTCATTCTTAATTATTTCAGCCCTAGTACTACATATTTTTTCTAATTAATGCATGCCGATTATTTTGGGAAACACCTATAGTTAAAACAAAAGGGATTATATGACCATAGTCTTTTCAGAGTCCGTCTTAGAGAAAATGAGAAAGAACATAGTCAATAATAAAATTATATATATATATATAAAATATATATCTATATATATAGATATATATTTTAGTTAATAATAAAACTATACATATAATATAAATATATGTATCATCCCTTTAGAGAGAAATGTTTTGTTTATATGCTAAATGAATACTTTCTTTTTTTTTAAAGATTTTATTTACTTATTTTGAGAAAGAAAGAGCATGAGCAAGGGGAGGGGGTGGGGCGGTGGGGGGGAGAAACAGACTCCCTGCTGAGCAGAGAGCCTGATGTGGGGCTTGATCCTAGGACCCCAGGATCATGACCTGACCAAAGGCAGACACGTAATGAGCTGAGCCGCCCAGGCACCCCAAATGAACACTTTCTATGGATGTTCTGCAATGCGCAATTACAGAAATTTAACTGTAGTTGTGGTTAAACATCAAGTATTTTAATACATCAAGTATTTTATTTACTACACTGCAATCATAACATATTGTAGGGGAGGAAATATCCTGTTTTTTTTTTTTTTTCCTTAACCCCACCTTGCGTATTTGGTGCAAATCCAGTTATCTTAAAAGGTTGAGTTGGAAACTCAATGTGGTTGGTACTGTCCTGGTTAATTTCAAGGTCAGTGAGAATTGTTAAGGCAACTCCCAAAGACCTAATCATTGTACTTAATGAAACCTGATTTACTTCCAGAAGGCTTTTAGACTCTATTTAGTCTCTAAGATTTATATCAACAGGTTGAAAGGAAAAAAGAAATAAATGATCCGGAATACTTGGAGATAGTCTTTGGACCATGGATAAACTTGTAGTAGAATATTGTTCGCTAAAATGCCACAGCTATGTTTCAGTACCACATGGTCTTCCAGTATCTGGCCAAATGGAGGATTAATTTCTTCTCTTCTGGGGCACCTGGGTGGCACAGTGGTTAAGCGTCTGCCTTCGGCTCAGGGCATGATCCCGGCGTTTTGGGATCAAGCCCCACATCAGGCTCCTCCGCTATGAGCCTGCTTCTTCCTCTCCCACTCCCCCTGCTTGTGTTCCCTCTCTCGCTGGCTGTCTCTATCTCTGTCAAATAAATAAATAAAATCTTTAAAAAAAATAATTTCTTCTCTTCTGTTATGACCTTAATAAACACTAGCAGAAGTGACATTGTACTGTATTCATGGCTAGGTCATACAAGGTACAATATCTTTCTCGTGGTTCTCTCCCTTTTCTTATCTCTTTCTCTTTCCACTTGCTCTGACCTTGTACTCAAGCTGTTGTAAGGAATCCTAGGCCATATCAGAAATTATGTTAGTATTGTCATTGAAAGACCCAGTTAAATTCTAAGGAGACATAAGGGATAGACAGAATAAACAACCAGTCATACAACTGAGCGAGATTACAGATGATTTCAACCTCCAGCTTGCTAGCCACCAGAGTTGGTGTCATGTGGTAAGCTTCAGCGAGTGTTATTGGAAGTCAAAGCAGACTTGCAAATTAGGCCAAATTATTTATTCTTGCTGAGCCTTGGCATTACCTTCTCCTAAAATAAGTGTAATATCTATTTTTCACAGTTGTTACACAAATGAAATAATTTGATTAGTTTAAAATGCTTGTTAGAGACACTAAATAACACTGATATTCTTTCTTTTCTGTTTACTTAAACGTAACTATGACGTTTGAAATTATTTATAATTCCTGATGATAGAAAATGTGAACTTCACTGGAAATACATAATTAGTTTATGTAAAGAATCTTTGGATCCAGGCTTTATAGAGGGAAACAGTGCTCTTTAACAAATTTTAATGTTTCTAACAGAGAAAATAAAGTAAGAAAGAGAAGCCCTGAATGGAAATGTTGCAGAAAATCAGGAAAGAGGTAGGAGAAAAAAATTAAATTCTTAAGGAAAGGAGAGAAGAGGACACAAAGTTAGAATAAATTCGTTTAAGTCTGTATTTGCAGGATGTGTGACTTCTGCCCCAGGATTAGTGGTTGGAGAAAAATGCATTGAAAAATGCACTTTAAAAATTGCGGGGCACAGTGGCAAAAGATGGATTAGCCAATTAGTTCTCAGTGTTCAAACCCTATCATCCAACGTATTTAAACAGCATCCTCAACCACTTAGATAACTTTTCCATTCTGTCTGTTATAATGGCTTACTATCTGTCAGATTACCTTATTCTTCTGTACACACAGAGTATATGCCCCTTTTTTGGGAGGCACGCACACATGAAATATGTCATTCTTTCATCAAATTCTTTGTGATGTTCTGGGATGCCCGGGTGGCTCAGTTGCTTAAGCGTCTGTCTTCTGCTCAGGTCATGATCCCAGGGTACTGGGATCAAATCCTGAGTCAGGCTCCCTGCTCAGCGAGTAGACCGTTTCTCCCTCTACGTGCCACTCCCCATGCTTGTGCTCACTCGCCCTCTGACAAAACAAAAACAAAAACAAAAACAAAACCTTAAAAAAAATAAATTCTTTGTGATGTTCTAGGTGAGTTACCATTACTATCCAGTCTTCTTTTTTCAGGAAAACAAAAGGAAAAAGACTCTTTCAATTGCTTGTAGGAGTTGCTTGGAAATCTCACATCATAAAAATCTTTCTTTGGACATGATGTTTGCATCAAGCTAATTGGGTAACATGAAAAGTATGTGGGATTTATGAAGTATTAACAATAGGAATTATAACTGTGATGTACAAAATGTATTCAGTACAGATTGTATTTGCTACTTACAAAGTTTACGTAGCTCAGATTTTGTGACTTCAAAACTACAAATTATGTACTGTTTTTGTGACTTAATCTCACATTTCACAATTTCACAATAAAACTCTATTAACTGACCATTATTATGAATTTAGAAATGAATTTCAGTGGACTATGGAAGAGTTGGGAGAATTTTTCATGCTAATATGTCTTCAAAAACAGAACTCTCCCTCTTTTACTAATGGAGACTAATGGGGGAAAAAAAACATATATCTGCATATATCTGGGATATTGTTTTGTTTGTGCTTTCCTCAAAAGGCATGTGATTATTTTGCATTAAAAGCAAGTAGGAAACCCAATTGCTTACTGACAGTTAATCATTATTTTAGAAATGATCATTTGATAAACATTGTTGCCACATCTTAGGATTTCACAAACCCTGAGAAACTGACTGGCTTAAATGAATCCTGTAGTAGTAACTACGAAATAATTATAATACAAGAAGACATCTCACATTTTTATTGACCCATTTCATCCCCACCAACGTAGTTCATAGGTAAGTTTTCCTCTGCGGGTATGAGAAAAGACAAACAAGCCAAGACTAAATTAATGCAAAATATAATAAAGGCATTTTTTATGGTGTTGCAAAAATGTAATTATCTGAAGTCTTTGCCTTAAGAGAAGGAGATCTAAGATTTGTAAGGCACATCTGGTACCAAGCCAATTTTCAGCTACTCTGTATTATTTTTAAACATATTTATTTCATTACAATAGCAGGACCAATAATAAAAATGCATTTGAGTTGTTTTGTTTTTAAATGTCTAAAGAAACAGAATTATCCTTTTTGGCCATCCAAAATGCCAGATTTCAGAAAAAATGAAAATGAAAAATACATAACAACAACAACAAAAAAAAACTAATGCAGAAAGCTAAGGGTTTTACTAAATACTGTTTACGGAGCCTCAGGATGTTTTAGTCTCATGGTTGAAAAAGCCTGTTTTTATGTTTTGGTAACAGAAGCAGAATATAAGGACTAACATATATTTTTTAAGATACTATGGGTTCATGTAATTGCTACCATTGAAGGGATATGCAGTTATTCTGGAAAAAGTAATATATTTTAACTACAGAGATCCCTTACTTAGAACTCAGACTTCCTAATTTATTAGCTGTATTGTTTATTATTTGTGGACCTCCATTATCAGGCTTTGTGAGTATTAGACTAATATAAAATCAGACACCTAACAAGTAGATAGACTCTCCATTGAGAAAACATAGATAATTTTTTTTCTTGAAATACTGTTTAATGATTCTTTACAAAATTTTGTTTAACATGATATTTGAGAAGAGGGTTGTTCATTCTACTTTGTGCTTTTCCATTTGGCATTGATAATGACCCAGAGTTCTCTAGAAGGTACAGAGTAATCTATATTGAAAGATTCTTATTGGTTGAGCAAAATGTAAAGGGGAGAGATATTTTGTTTCCATGGCAATCAAATCTACTCTCTTGATACAGTTGGATTCTGAGTTATAGGGAGTGTTTACAACTGAAACTTAACATATCCTTTATTCATTTTTAAAAGAAATAGAAAGCAACTTGGCATTTATGTATCTATAGTCTACACATCTATAATTTATATATCTATATTTATATAAATACAGTATATCTATAATCTTGTCTGTGAGGCCAGTCAACTTCAAAAATATTTAATTTTTGCCAACATATTGGAATCCTTCAGCCTTATTCACTTAAAATTTTATTTGTTTGTTTATTTATTTATTTACAAATGAATTTCTTAAAAATCTAATGAGTACTGGGCTATAGAAACATAAGCAGAAGGGTGCCTGGATGGCTTAGTTGGTTAGGTGTCTGCCTTTGGCTCAGGTCATGATCGTAGGGTCCTGGGATCAAGCCCCATGTCTGGCTCCCTGCTCAGCAAGTAGACTGCTTCTCCCTTTCCCTCTGACACTCCCCCAGTTTCGATCTCTCTTTCTCTGTCAAGTAAATACATAAAATCTTTTTTTTTTAAATTAAAAAAATAAAAAATTAAACATAAGCAGACATCAAATATGAATAAGGAAAGATAACTATTTTGAGACGACTTCTAGGATGTCTATGTAAGAAACTCCATGAATCTGACCGTCTGGGAATCAACTGAAACTAGTGAAAATTATTAAAAATAAACATATAAAATATATAAACTTTGAGCTAGCATTATAGCAAATGAAGAAACCTTTATTTAGGAAAATCTGCTAAATCTAAATGAGAATAGTATGACTTGGTGAAAGTTGAGCCATGACCCACTGCCTTACTCACCTTCTTCCCAACTCAAGATTTTAGAAGCTCATCTGCAGGTGATGTTTCTAAAAGGTGAGCTTTCCTCACCCAGCTCCTGGAAAGAAGAGTCCACCAGAATGTCTTATCCCTCCCGGCTTTATATTTTAAAGGCTAAATTTCAGATAAGTGCAGCCAAGATGTCAGGGGCTCCTTCTTCACCTAACCTTTATTCATATGATAAGGTTCTATTCAAGAAATGGCAGGCAGAGATTTCTGTAATAAAATGTACATTTACATCACCTGCAATGGACATTCCGTAAAGAAGTTTCAAAAATGGATATTAACTGACAGAAGAATTGATTTGCAAACTTAAATATAAATTGATAGAAATTATGCTTTCCAAACAACAGTAAGACAAAGAGAAAACCTTAAAATCAGCAAGATAATATCAATTCATTGCGTGCAATAGGAGTCTGATAAAATTAAGAGGTTGCTTTCCAGCAAACAAAAGAGAGACCAGGAAGCAGTGATATGACATATTCAAAATAGTATAAGGAATGAGAAAAAAACCACAACTAAGACTCTTATACCCAGCAAAACTATCCTTTGGAATGCAAATGAAAACACAGTTCATAGTAAAGAAAAACTGAGAGAAGGCATTGCTATCAGACTCAGTTTACAAGATTATCAAAGAAAGTTCTATCAGATGAAGACAAATGTACCCAGATGGTAATTTAAATCCACAGGAGAAAAGAAACAAAACAAAACCATGCACTGGTAAAGAAGATTATGTAATTGTAAAAGAGCATTTCTATGAATATTTTTTCTCCTTTTTCTCTTAACTGATGTAAACATCAATTATATAAAATAATATTTATAAAACAATATTCTGGGGTCTATATCACACATACAATTATAATATATTTCTCAATAATCACACTAAATTGATGGATGGGATAAAAGAAATATCAGTGTAAGAACATGACACCAAATGTCAGCTACAACAAGGAACAACAGTTGAGGAGAAACAGAAATATAAATAAAAAAAGTAATTTAAAAGCTCTATAAAAAACTATATCAATAATTACCTCAAATATTAATGGAATAAAGTATCCATCAAAGTGTTCCTCAACTTGATTAAAACAAGTAAACCAGATTCTACTACATGCTGTCTACTGGAAACATCCATTTGATTCAAAGACACAAGTAGAAAGTAAAATGAAAGAAAAATTCATATCATGCTGTTGGCAACAGTAAGAAATTATGAGTGCCTATTCTAATATAAGACAAAATGAATAAGACAAAAATGTTACTAGAGAATCAGAAGTGCTTTTCTAATTTTAAAAGTTTCAATGAATCAGTATTATATAACATCAGTATTACATAACAATCATGTACAATTATGTGCATATCTGCAACTAACTAGATAGATGATGGATAGATAGATAGATAGATAGATAGATAGATAGATAGATAGATGATAGATAGATAGATGTAGGTATTATGTATATATAATCTACAATGGGACAACTGGTTTGATTGCAAAACTATTTTCTACATGCAAAATGATGAAATTAGGCCCATTATCTTACTTGATCTACAAAAGTAAACTCAAAATATATTAGATCTATATCTAAGACTGTAAAAAATGTAAGACCATAAAGCTATTAGAAGAAAAACATAGGAAACCTTGACATTCGTAGGGGCAATGATTTCTTGGATATGAGCTAAAAGTGTAGACAACAAAAGTAAACATAGAAAAAATGGGATTGCAGCAAACTAAAAAACTTATGCACAGCAAAGGAGACTCAATAGAGTGAAGAGGGAGCCTAAGAAATGGGAGAAATGATTTGTAAACCATATATCTGATAAGGAATACTTCACTAATTGTCAGGGAAATGCAAATCAAAACCACAATGTGATATCACCTCACAGCTGTTATAATGGCTATTATCAAAAAGACAAAATTAAAAAGGGTTGGTGAGGATGTGGAAAAAAGGGAACCTTTATATGCCATTGGTGATAATGTAAATTGGTACAACCATTATGGACAACATGGAGGTATGGAGGTTTCTCAAGAAATTGAAAATAGAGCTACCATATGATCCAGCAAACCCACTTCTGGTTATATATGAAAAGTAGATTAATAGCAGTATCTCAGAGAAATATATGCATTTCCATGTTTATTGCAACATTATTTACAACAGCCAAAATATGGAATGAATCAAGCATCCATCAACAGAGAATGGAATATTGTTCAGCCATGAGAAAGAAGGAAATCTTGCCATTTTTAACAACATGGGTGCATCTGGTGGACATTTTGCTAAGCAACATAGGGCAGACACAGAAAGACAAATACTGTATGATCTCCCTTTTATGTGGAATTAAAAAAAAAGGTTGAACTCAAAAAAGCAGAGTGGAACAATGCTTACCAGGAGGTTTGGGGTGGATGTGGTGGGACTGGTCAAGGGTACAAAGGGGCACTTACATGGTATGAATGTCTAGAGATCTAACGTACAGTCATGATGAATATAGTTGATAATACTGTATTGAAGAATGGAAATGGATAATACTGCATTGAATAATGGAAATAATGGAGTAGATTTCATTTGCCCTCACCACAAAAAAAAAAAAAACAAAAAAACAAAACTGTGTGAAATGATATGCTAATTAATTTGATTTCAGTAATCATTTCAATCAGTATATCAAATCATCATGTTGTACATTTTAAATATATATAATGTTTATTTCGTATATATATAAATAAAAGACTACTTGTATATCTGGATAGCCTACAGATACATTCTTGCCCCACTTGCCAGCCTCCCAAATTCCAGTCTTTCTAAAACTTACAGTGCTAGATTTTCATTATAGTGCTTAGCATTATCTGAATTTTTATGCATATTTATATATTTTTCTGTTTTTGTCACATCACACCTCACTTATTATTATATGGGCATTATGATATAAACACCAAGAGGTCAAGGAACATATATCACTCTTGTACCCTAATGTCTAGTATAGTGCTTGACATAGTACACATGTGCACACACTCATACATAATAATTCTAGACTACCATTCTTCTTTTGAGTCACTAGGGAATTCTTAAGTAGCTATACATGAATTTCAAAGTAAAACTTTATGATCTGAGTTAAAAAAACATAATTGTATTATTAAAATATGCATTACCTTTGTTTCTCTCCTCTATCACACCCTCAGCTCTATCACACTTGGATATCCAAGGACACTCCCGTTGCTTAATACTCCCCAGGACCCAGCTTACATGTGGGTATGTCAGTGGAAAGACACCTGCTCTTTCATCTTCCTCTGTCACTTCCATAAACCTTCATAATTCAGGCAAGTCTTCTTGGAGAAAAATACCAATAATCTGATTTTGGGGAACCTCCTGAGTAAACATACATTCAATACTTATAGAGTTAACATTATGGAATAAGTGAATGATATATTCAAAACATACCTTTCCCTTTCTCAACAACAAATCTACTAGAACAATAACATCAAAATTCTCAGGTAAATAGAATTTTTGCAAAGAGAACATATGAGCTGTTGTAACAATTTCAAGAGTGTGTATTTTCCCCACAACTAGACCACATAAATGTACTAATGTATTGTGTTTGTTTTTTAAGATGAAATCGTATGACTCGTTTTAGTAAAGCAAACTTGTTTTGCGAAATAAAAGCATTAGCTAGCAATAATATTTATATTGACAATAAAAGTAAAAATAACTTCCTTTAATAAAATATAGTAAACATCTTTTTTTTAAAGGGGAAGGGAGTTAAAAAATAAATAAATAAATGAATTCTATGGTAAATAAGAAATTAATGTTTGTCCAAGCCAATTTTAAAAACATGGCTTAAAAGTCAGATTTACTTTATAGTATGACCCAATTTAATGAAATTCAGTAGAAGATTTTAACAAATCTTTGTAACATGTCTTTGTGAGGAAACCATGTTACTGAAGATTCAGTATCATTTCAAAAGGTCCTTTTAAAAGGCAATTCAATGTTAATCTGCAAGTTATAGTGCTTATAACACCTTGGGGTAATGTTTGGATCTTCGATGCTCTGTTTGCTTCTCTCAGCTAACATTAGACGATTCAATAGGCAGAGAAAAAGCTAATTCTGCTTCTAGTTCATTAGCATGCCTGAATTTAGGGATATTTGATTTTATTCTGGCAGTTAAAATATAAATCAGACACATTGTCACCATGAGTTTCTCCATGGGAGACATATTCCTTACTCCTTGCTCTGTGAAGAACCACTTGCTATACCATCTCCTTGAGCTAAAATTTCATTTTGAATTTATTCAGACATGAAATGCATCAAGCTGCCTGACACATGGCAGTAAAACATTTTGTCTATTGTCAGTTCCAACTTGTTGAACAACTATTTCAGTTGGAAGGAAGTGCCTCCAAATAGAGGGTTAGTTCCTAGAGTAGAAAAATTGGCACTCAAAGTCACCTTATGTCATTTCCCCAAACTTTCCCAAATGCCCCTGAGATTTTTACTCTAAGCTGCTCTCTTCTAAATACACTTGCTTGAACCTATCTGTGATTGCCAAATGTTTGTACTATTGTAATGATCTAGTATTGTCTACTTTAGCTTACTTTTTAGTAGAGAGGACAGCTCAGCTCCTTGAAATCAGGCCTATCGTGAGTCAGGGTTTATGTCCTCAGAAGATAAGGAAATTACCATCTGCTATTGTCAGCTGAATTATTGCTACATTGTCACAGAAATACTCACTAAGGCATAGAGCAATCCATGTGTTTCCATCTCCACATTTTTTATTCATTCGACAATCTTTTACTGGTTGCAATGATATTAGAAGGGCAAATAAATTCTTCTTGTATTTAAAGGGATTCCATTTGTTACAGGGGATATAAACAAGTGAATCAATGATAAAGTATAAATTAAATCTTTGAATAGGTACAACACTATTATGAAGTAAAGGAATAAAAGTCGGGGTGGGGGAATGTCCCATTTTAGTTAGCGTTTTCCTAAAAGGAGACACTGCAGTAAGGCCTTGAGTACAGGTACTTCAGTTGGGAGCAATCAGGAATTACAAGCAAGGGAGTGAAGAAAATTAGGAAGGAAGGAAGGAAGGAAGGAAGGAAGGAAGGAAGGAAGGAAGGAAGGAAAGAAGGAAGGAGAGAAAGAAGGAAGGAGAGAAGGAAGGAAGGAGAGAGGGAAGGAAGGAAGGAAGGAAGGAAGGAAGGAAGGAAGGAAAGAAAGAAAGAAAGAAAGAAAGAAAGAGAAAAAGAAAGAAAAGAAAAAAGAAAAGTAATACAAGGTATGTTAGTTACTGCTGGGGGTACTGAAGCTCAAAGACATTGAGGACGTGTTGAGAAATGGTGTGGAGCATGCTCAGAACTATAGACTCAGAGGACTGGAGACTGGGCTATATATATATATATATATATATATATATATATATATATATATATATATATATATATATATATACCAACTCCTATTTTCTAATGGCAGAGGATTGCCCCCTGGGTGTTAATTTCACACATTTCAAAATAGAGAACTGCTTTAGTTTAGCATAGCCCAGAGGTGTTGGGGAAAATTCTTGGGCAGAGAAGTAGAAGGATGCAGGCACTTCAGTTAGGAAGCTGCCAGCACATGGAAAACACACTACCACAGTTACAAGTGAATGCAGCATGGGCTGGGAGCTGAGATACAGCATCAATATCATTATCCACTGCCCCTTCCCTACCTCCTAGTTAATAATCATCTTAATTCCATTATATCAGTATTAATGTCCCCATTTTACAGAAGAGAAAAGGTATTTTGTGTGTTTCCTTTTAGTGAATACACATAAACCTACTCATACTTTCTGGATCATGACTTAAATTAGATTGAGATACTGAAAATTTTGAATTGCAACTTCTTTTAGAATTTTACCAGTGGTCCATGAGCACCACTGAAAAGAACTCCCTTTAATCACTCAACTTGTATTGTTTGATATAACTTGTTTTTGTTCCTCCTGCCTCCCTCCAATGCAACTGATGAATTTAGAGGGGTATTTTGAATGCTATGGTTAAATGCTTGGGACCATCACTAGACTCAGCTCTGTTGTTCCTAGGGAGTTCTGTATACAGGCTACCTATAGAAATAAACTAATATGATCATTCACTGATGCATGAGTCCGCCACGGCTTAGCCATGAAGTCACGTAAGGTACTTAGTACTAGATTATAAGACATGTTGCTCTAGCTCTGACCTAGGGCAAATTGGAAAATAACAGATTCTGATGTAGTTTTAGCTAAGTTACTATGCTTTCTATATAATCTAGTTCTACGTTGACTTCTCTCTTCTTGAGGCAAAATTCTCCAGAGCCTGAGGCTGTGCTTCCCCCCCTAGTTTTTCCATCTCCACTCCCTAAATGACCTAATGTCTGAAAAGAGAATTGGGGGTCTCTGCATGCTGGGATTATCCCTTGCTCTGTGACCTAGATACCCAGGCTTTGGCATAGTTCCTAAGAGGTAGTTTGAATGAAGGATCAGTGTTTTGGAGCTTTTCTACCCAGATAACTGCCTATTTCTTGACATTGGAACAATATAAGACTGGAGTTGTATATTCCTTGCTTTGCCCATTCTCATGTTACAAAGTAAGGATGAAAAAAGCAGGTACAGCCAAACCTAACTTGTCTGGGTAAAATCAATTTCAAATGGATATTACCCTTCAAGACATGGATAAGCAAATAATTCAACTAGACTGGAATATTTGTGTAAAAGCAAATAGATATAGGTTAGGAAAGGCAGAATGTGCAGTGCCTTCTCTGGCTAAGAAATAGTGGGGAACTATTGATGGTTTTTAACCATTAGGATGAGATTTCAAACCAGCTGGTCTGCTGCTTTTGGTTATAAAATGCATGCAATGAATTTTAGCCTATCTCTTTGTTAAAAACTATTTGAGATACTTCTGTGATTAGGAAACCTGACTTTACTGGTGAATCCAGGATTTTAAATATTTTCCTTTAGTCTAAATGATTCCCACTGGAAGCAGGAGATAATCTGTGTAATGCTTAGACAAATGTGGTTAATATAGCCTATCATTAATTTGTCAGGTCTAATTAATGGTATCAGTTACCAGATGCAGAGGGAGACCATTACACTTCCTAGGAATATAAAAAAAGCAGTCAAGGATGTTGCTGAAACCTATACTCTCTCTAGATCACTGGAAGTAATGGGGTGAAAAATAGTAAGCTAAACAGAGAGAATACTTAACACAATTGAAAATATACAGAGTGATGACTCTGTTCAACTGTTCAGTGGGCCCAAACATCTAGGGCTAAAGTAAGAAAAAAGTAATCCAAGCGACAGACTTCTAGGTTGTAGCAAGTAGAGGTTAACATCCACACAGATATTGTCTTGGGCTTTTCCCCGTCATCTAGCTCCTCCATCGTCTTGATTATTAGTTAGTTGAACTGATGGGACACTAGGAAAAATACACACACACACATACATTATATGTATGTATATGCATGTGTATGTGTGTGTGTGTGTGTATATATATATATATATATATATATATATATATATATATATATTAAACCATATATACATAAACACACAGATATATTTAAACGGTACATATATATGTACACACACACTCACATATATATGTATATTAACTTCGAGGTTTCTGGGTCATAGTCTTTCTTTCAAGGCTCCATGTGCCATGCTTTTTTTTTTTTTTTTCCAAACTTCTCCGCAAAACTTTTCCCAAGAAGGAACTAACTAGACAAGATGTGGTCATATCTCTAATTAGTATATTACATATTTGCTTTAATTTTTATAATTATAGTACTTATGCCATAAAACAGGAGCTCTGTTGACATAAACACAACAATCAGATATAAGAAATATGCTCATTTCAAAGGCCACCTTTATCTCTACCTGGTCAGATTTTTGCTATGCTTTTAGTTGCACTAACTCTTTGGTTTAATCAAGTGCAAAACATACTCAGCTCTGCTTTCTTCCACCTTTTTTGGCCCCTTTACTCCAGTAATAATTTACATACCTGGCTATAGTATCCTTAAGTGAGAAATTATTTTTGTAAATTTGATGACTAAAATCTTGATATTTGTACTACCTAACTTTGACACCTTTCTCTACTTTTTTTTAATATATCCCTTCATGCATCCTATAAGTGATTGATATTTCCACTCATCATATACTGCTTTGATGTGTGTGTGTGTGTGTGTGTGTGCATTCTTCCATTTCTCACATTTATGTGCTTTCCTCCTTCTTTAAGCCACAACTATCTTTAACTCAAGATTCCATTATTTTTGTTCAGCTTGTTGGAGTTTTATCCTGACCCTGTTCCCTCTCTCAATTCTTGCCCTTTACAATCATTTGACACACTATCATTGTGTCAATTACCTATTAAAAACATATAAACTCCGTGACCAGCTGTCAAAATCCTTTACTATTTGGAATGAACTTCACTTTGTTGGCTCCGTCTGTCACAGGACCCTAACATCTTTCTGTGTTCTAACCACATAGAATTTCTAATCCATTCTCTGGCATTTATTTGTTTGTTTGTTTGTTTGTTTTAGAACTAGCCTGTCCTCCCTTTTCTTTTTCACTGATGAGAATTATATTTATCTCTTTAAAATCATTTCAATTCTTTCTTCTAAGAACTCATACATAGCTTCTTCCTCCACCACCACCCCCAAAATTTGATCACATCAATTTTGTATTTCCAACACAAATTTACTTATAACTTTGGCTTTTGATTTTGGTTTCCTAATTTTCTGAAATTCTTAAGTATAACAACTCATGAACCTAAGTCTTAGGTTCTTACTTTATATTTTTCTTTTTGCATTTATCATTGAACATGTCATAGCATTTATACACATAAATCCTTTGTACAATGGCATTTACACAAGTCCAGACTGATGAAAAAGAGCATCTATATTAATAGTTCTTGAGTGCCTTCTATTAGGCAAAATTCTAAGGATTTTACACATATTTTCATATTATGTCCTCTCAATAACCATATAAGTATACCACATGGTTTATTATCCAAACATGGCCGCATTTTAGAATAAAAGGGAAGACTGTTAATATCTCCAGAAAAACAGAAGTAAGGTAGAACTTTCCTGGGTAAACCAACATGTATAGGCATCCTACCTATAAAGGATATGAAATTTTACTTTTAGGGAGGTAAAGAGTTTTCCCCAAGAGCCCGAATGTTAACCTAAGGTGGTCTGAGCCTAGGCCCACACATAGTTTTTGATTATTCAAGACACCATGCTTCTTTGCTACATAAAAAGCCTTCATTTGTATTTTTTGAGTTATGTAAATTCTAAACTATCTCCCAAGACCCAGGCCCCAAGGGTATATGTATGTTATCTCGGCTATTCAATCAAATTCTGATCTAGGTACTGCTGGGCAGGGCTTTTGTGACCTTAAAGTAAAAAGATTATGTTGGGTGAGGCTGACCTAACAGGTGAGCCCTTTGAAAGCACAAGTTTCCTCCAGCTAGTCCTAGTTGAAGACCTTACAGGTAGATAATTACTCTGGCTTGGAAGAAAGCTGTGTTGCTGTGAACTGCCTGTAGAGGCTTTTTGGTAAGGAGCTGTGGGCAGCCTTAGAAATTGAGATTTGTCCCCCCCCCCCCTTTTTTTTAATGTGCCTTTTTAAAATTCCCAATATACTTAACATACAGTGTTATATTAGTTTCAGGTGTACAATATAGTAATTCAACAATTCCATACATCACCCAGGGCTCATCACACGTGCATTCCTTAATGTCCATCACCTGTTTCACCTGAGAAGCTATATGTTTCTAATTATTTCTCTCTCTAAGGAATTAAAATTCTCTAACCTGACAGAAAAATAATCCCATGATTTATTTGTTAATCTCAGCTCCAAAGAAATGAGTTATCAGTTTAGGTCTTTTCCTAACCAAAAAGTCTTGATTTGTCCCTGTTTAAAAACTAACAAGATAATGGTACCTCAGTATTATAACCAGGAGAAACTTAATTCTGCCAACAAATGAGCTTGAAGTAGGACACTGAGTCTCATATGAGCTGTGTTGTAGCATAACTTTGGTTATGATCTTTTGAAACCATGAGCAGAGAATCCAGGTATACCATGCCTGGACTTCTGACCTATGGAAACTATGAAGTAATAAATTTATGGTGTTTTAAGATGCTTATAGTTTATAGTAATTTGTTACACAGTAGAAGAGAGCCAACTTGATTTTTTTTTGTTTCTGAGAGCCAACATGATCTTTAAAAGAACTGAATAAATGAATTACAGAATACCTATCATTATGAATAAAATTACATATTTTATTTGAAAGTAAATATTAATTTATAAGTCAGCTTATCATTCACTAAATTATCGTCCAACGGCTAGTCTTCAATGTATTCTTTTCCATAGGCATTTAGTATATGCCTACAAAAATGCACAAAATCGAGAAGAGAGTGAAAACCATTTACTGGCTAATTCAAGGGCAAAGTACTTTAATATAGATTGGAGATAGAGGTTAAATATTATCATTTTTGAGGGGCTTGGGTCAAATGGCATGTCTCTAAAATTGGCTTTATTCTGCAATCCCACTTGAATTTGTAAGCAGTAAAATTAATGAAAGAAATCTCAGATAATGTCTATATACTGACCTTTCTTATTTTGAAGAGTTTAATCATGTCCCTTCTAATATCTTACACGTCAAATGTCACTGCACCCAAAATAGCAGGGTAAGAGTCACCTCATCCTACATAGAATATATAAGCCTCTATTACACATATTAACATTTTATTTCTAAAATAATTGTCAGCGTACTGTGTTCCAACTCTTTTCTCCTTTTATGGCCCTATTTTATATACATTTTTCTGAACTCCAGGGCCTTCTTTTTTGTCATTTTAATTTTCAATTTCTATTCTAATTTTAATTATAATCAGCACCATTATTTCAAGGCAGCAAATGTCAAAATTGTATTTGAGTTTCTGGATAGCTTAAGAAAAAGTAGTTATTTTCTTTAAAATTACCTAAGGCAAGAAGAGGTGTGACCTCTTGCAGATGTAGATTCTAAGTATTTGTAACAGGATCCTGAATAATAGATGTAAAACACACAGAGTCAAACAGAAGATATGCCTATTTGAATCAGAGAGTGTATTCTGCAGTATTCACTTGGTGATCTTTATGTGCTAGCTATTCACAGATAAAGATTCTAATCCATGAACATAACTAATATTTTAAATAACACATTCTGTTTTTAATATACACGCAGTACATAAGGATAAAACATTTAAATTACTGCAACAGATGCTTGTTTATATGTATTTAGTACCATTATAAAAAGAGCCTGGAGAATACACAACTGATGATTCTCATATATATGCCCAGTGCTGAGGGAAATGGATTTTATTTCTGGTAATTTAAGGCATCTAATCACTATCATTAAACAAATAAGGATTCATTGCAGGAACAAGAGGAAATGTTGTGAACACGGTGCAACTTGGAAATAAATGTGATCTAGAACTTGAATTTCTGTGCACATCTTATTTGAGCACAATTTATTTGGGTGGTTTATGACCTGTGACTATTTCTCAATTTAATACAACTAACTGCTGCAGCGGTAGGTGTCAGCCACCTGCATAATTCGAGAGGAGAAGGGGTTAGTGGCAGAGAGGAACTGGCCCTGCATATTAAAATTATACGTGGATGCACTTAAACTTGGAGGTACCAACTGCTTTAATAGAAGAGATCATTCACAGACAAAATGTCCCAGTGGAATGAGATATAGAAAATCACTAGGAAGCCACTGTGACAACATAACCATAACAAATATCAAATGTGTGAAGTAGGAACCAGCTAGGTAGCAGATCTTACGCTAATACCCGATGACTTCTTCAGTTGTGAATAGCTTTCTCTTGCTTTATTCTGGTAGAAGTAGTCAAGGCATTAGATTAGGACATGTCTGAGGTAAATCTCAGCTCAATCCTAAATGAACTTCCTGCCCATAGGTATAGGTTGACTCTTGAAGCCTCAGTTTACCCTTCAGTGAAAATAGTTTATTGATTCTTCTGCCTGAAATGTTTTCTGAGGATTAATGTCAATGAAAGTTAAGGTAAATTTAAATGTGTTTCTCTTCCTTTTATCCCTGTTTTGAATGATTGAGAATAACCTGATCTCAGTAAAGAAAACTTCAGCTGATACATTTAGTAAGAGAAAAATGTGCAGCTTATCTCTGGACAGGTATATGACAAAGCTAAGATTATTCAGAATGAAAATCACTCTGGCAGCTCACTTGAATGGTACATTTCTAGAATTTTAGGAAATATAGGAAGTGTCCAAAGAGAAAGTTAATGGGGAAATATATAAGAAATTAATTAAAAAACAATGCCCCAACAATAAGCAATAAAAAACAATGCCCCAACAATAAGCAAATTAACAGATTTGATCAATGTTTCCTTTAGCTTTTTTGTCATCATGCTAGAATAGATGGTCAGATCACAGTTTAAAGACCTGGTAATACCTTCTGAGGGAGAAATGCATATAGGAACCAAATGAAGGCAATGGAATGATATACTAGTAGTTGAAATCTATTAGGTATTCATGAATATTGAGAGGAAAAAATGAGTAAGTGGATGGATCAATTGACAGATGAATGAATGACAGATTTGGCCCCAAATCCCACTTTTAGAATTTTAATGCATGCCTTAGAGTGGTAGCGGCTTGTAAGGGGAACTACATTTTCTTACGCTATTTAAGGATATACTCCAGGCTAAAGAAAAACTTAAAGCTGATTTCATCATATGCTACTAGTGCACACACCTGATTCTTAGATTCTCACATTTCTCTGTCATTATCTAAATATTTCCTTTATATGTAGAGTTGTTTCCTCTCTCTGTCTCCCTCTCTTTCTGTCTCTCTTCTGGAGTACAAATGTATTCCAAAGAATGTGCAAATTACTTGGCTGGTAAAAAGTTAAAGTTTCTCTGAAGTAATTATCTAAATGGAGAGAAGTTGAGATTAAACAAATCCTTTGACACACAAAAAAATGAAAAATGGGTAATACAGAAATTGTTGGCTGCAATGAAATTGAAAGTGATTGAAGCAAAGGTCATCTGACTTCAAAAGAATTTTATGTAAGTTGAAAGATGCAAGAAAGAGAGAAAATAACAAGAACAACAAACAATAGCCTTTTTTTTTTCTTTTTTTTCCTCCTGTGGCAGGAAGAAAGATCTTCTTACATTCCTGTAGAACAGAAAAGATACTGTCAGGTATTGTTCAGTGAGCTTCCAGGCGTAGACAGAGGAAACATTATCCCGGCCAGGAGGTTGTCCTAGGTCTCATCTGACTTTGGCTTCTCTTTGCCATCAATTTGGAGAGCCAGAACTTAAGCATTTTAGAAGAAGCAGAAACTCGGGGGGGGGGGGGGGCTAAGAAAGAATCATGTTACCATCACATCAAGAGTTACAGCTGTTGTGTCAAAAATATGTCAAAATGATTTTGAAACAGGCAGCCGGTTTTTGTGGTTTGACTCAGCCATGTCCAAGCTGAGTCACTTTGGACAAGCCGCTTAGCTGCCTCGAAACCTTTCCATGTGTAATTTTGGAAGGAAGGCATCACCAAAGAAATAAGCCACAGGACTCTGTGCTTTCTGTGTAGGCTGCTCAGTTCAGTCCTTTAAAATTCAAACAAGAATATCATCAATTCTGGTGACAAATGAGGGTGGAAATGCCACCATTCCAGCAGCCCAGAGAATGGAAAAGACAAAAGGAGCCCTCATCTAAGTTTAAACTTTCTCATATATAAACAAAAGGACTGTCATTGTTTTTGCTTTACTTCTTGAGCAAGTTATAAAGAAAAAATACAAAATAAATTTCAAAAACAATATTTCTAGAGTGAACTATAAAGTGGGTTTTAATGTCAAGTATGAGTGCGTAATAATAAACATAAAATTTAGAGACAGTACTTACAGCCTCTTTAGACAAGATCCCTGAATTTTGATCCAGACACATTTGTGTTTAAATATGAAGTGCATGGCTTTTTAGCTGTGTCACCTTTGACAACTTACTTTACCTTTCTGAACCTTTATTTCCTCATCTGGTTGTCCTATCCTAATATTCAGAGAGTTTTAAATTCTAAGTTTGATTATAAAATTAAAACCCTCACCACAAACCTCACTATATGGTAATTCCCTTCCTCCTCCATTGTTCTAGTTTATTAAAAACTAATTTCATTGTTGTCTCTAGAGTTATTATTCTTTGTGGTGATATTTTGAGACAGTCCATTTCCTTCAATTTGTCTTGAGTGGCCAGAGTCATCTTTACTAAAAGCCTAGTACTTCCTATTCCACTGGATGGCTTTCATGTCCCATATTCCTCATTTGGAATCTATGAATATTCCTTGATGAAAATTCAGATGTGCTTCTTTTTTCAAATGAATATTAAAAATATGAACATGGTGATTATGATACTACCCTAGGAGAACGGAGGTGTCCTTGTTCAGATGATAAATCAAACAAATATTTATAATCATGCCCTCATTCATTAGTTTATCCAAGTCTATATCACACATCTAGGGATTCTCTATTAGGCAATATAGAAGGTGCTATAGTGCATTGCTGAGATCCACCTTTAGGACTGAGGCACCAATTCTAGAAGCTAGAATTCTTGACTGCCTAGTGCTAACAGTTGAGTACTTCCTCTGAAATTGTCCTCAATAGAAGGAAGTGCCTCACCTAAGGTTCACCCCCTTCCCTGGGGCAGTTCACTTTCACTTTTATTAGTTGCAAGTATATCAGGACCGATTTTCCTCTACAACTTAGGGCATTTCTGAAAGGCCATCCAAGTAGCTAAAGTGAGTAGCCCCCAGTGGAATTCTTTTGTGCCTTATTTTTATTTTCTATAAAATAGGATTATATTAGTACATACCTCTTGGAAATATTAAGAAAACTATATGAATTACTACACCTCAAGTGCCTAAAATAGTGCCTAGAACACAGAAGTTACTCAAGAAATGTTAGCTAAAAATTTATTAATTTATATTATTTGGTGAATAGCTGAAGAGGCCACTTGATGAAGCTTTACATTTTTATGATCACCTCAGCTGTCATTCAGATGATCTGGTCACCATTAATTTTGCTCTTATTGAATATGAAAATAAATGGCAGGGTTGGAGAGGGTGTTATTCATCAGAAACCTCTTTTTTTCATTGATAAGGAATACCTTTAACTTATAGCTTTTTGGTTGATTTTAAATCAACTTACAACTCTATGTATGTTCTCCTGTTAGGTTCTTCAAAATTGTCTCAAAAGTTCTTTCAGTAGGGAGATGACATTTGTAGATGTAATAACAGGCAATGGTCTCATTACCATTCAGGAGAAACACTGCACAATGTTCAGGGCAGTAAGAAATGCAGTAAGCCGTCTGTGTTATGAACAAGACAAACTCAGATTGAATCCTGGCCCTCTGGCAGACCCAATGAACCTCAGTCAAAGTGAGATGAGATCCCATTTAAGTCTGCCTTAGAGATACCGGGAAGGCTCACTTGGTTGAGAATCTGACTCTTGGTCTCAGTTCAGGCCTTGAGTTTAAGCCAGCCCCATGTTGGGCTCCAGGCTGGTCATGGAGCCTACTTAAAATGAAACAAAACAAAAACTGCTTCTGAGCCTCTCTACATATTTCACTGTTGTATCCGCATATCTCTCTCTCTCTCTCTCTCTCTCTCTCTGTGTGTGTGTGTATATATATATATATATATATATATATATATATATATATATATATAATATGAATTATATATAAAGCAAAAACTTTTTTTTTCTTGTTCTGATTGCTGGGGTTTCTAATTTTTTACTAAGTACATGTAATTTTTGTGGGACTTCCTTGGGTTCTATCCATTTCCCTCATTTGTGCCGTATTGGATGGATACTAATTTTATAGACATGAGAAACAAAATGTTTTCCAAATAATTAAGGCGAGACATTTAATTTGATGTGTGGCTAGATCAAAGATGTGTGACATGCATATAGGGACAACCAGCCTTGAACATACAGTTTTTACCATCCAGAAAACACCATTGCTTACCCATGTGAGTGTTCACGGGTAAGTACTGACCAATCAGGCCTATTTCAAAAACTCATAGAAATATTCTGTTATTTGGGAAGTAGAAAATGGCATTAGGGGAAATTTTTTGTCCCACAGCTTTATTGAGATATAACTGACATATAACATAAGTTTAAAGCATATAACATGTTGATTTGATACATTTATATATTACAAATGGTTACTGCCATAGAAATAGGGGAATTTTCTGCGTACTTTCTGAAACTGAATATAGCATATGCATAGATGTGATAAGTATCTAAGATGTTATGGGTAAATAATTGGTCCTTTACTGTCAAAATACTCAAAAACTTAGTTCAGTATTTATTTAATGAATAAATTAATTATTCTTTAAAAATAGTCGGCATCTTGATAAATTAAGCATATTCTATTATTTCATCTTTATGTTCTTAATAATATTATCATCTTCATCATTGTTGGTACATAGGAACAGAATATAATAATGTTGTTTTGAGTACTAAATTATATATACTTAGAGGACCTGAAATTATGACAATTAAATGTAAAAAGTATCCATAGACTGATTTATTTTGGAAAGTTGTGCACTGTTACAATATAATGGTTAATGCCATTGGCTATTGAACAAGAAGTAATATGCAACTTAACAGTTTAACTTTGATGGGAAAAGAAAGTATAACATGTACAATTTAACTGGTCTATTAGGAATCTGGACTTCCTATTGTTCACAGCCCCACCAACTTCCCTCCAAATGTTAGGTAATAGAGCAAGAGAGAAGATTGAAATCAACAGCCTAGAAAAGTAATAGTTTGTGTTTTGGGGATTACTGTTCAGGCTCTATGATTTCTGCAGCATAGCCTTACTTCTTCCAAGATTTTTGGGTAAGGGAAAAATCACATGACATCTTGGCAACATGGTGAAAACATCCATAGATTAAAGTGGTATGCTCTGGATTCCATCTAATCTGAAGGGTAATATCTCTTGCATACTTTCTCTTTCCTCTTCTTAGGGGCCCCTAATTTTTAGTGGTGGCTGATTTAATTAATTCTTTGACTCTTGATATGGTTATCCCTAGCTGAATCACCCTCCATTGTCTCCTGTTAAGCTATGGAATTTTTTTTTAATCCCTATCACCTTTGCTCTCTGTTACAATAGTTCCAGGAGCCCTCCTCTGTCTGGGCTTTGCTGCATCCAAATGCAACATCCACACCAAAGGAGAATCCAGGGATCCTGCAGACTTTGTATACTTAACTTCTCTGAACTTCAGCTAAATCATCTATAAAATGGTTATAATATGTTTTTTCCTCCTAGAGTAGAGGTAAATATTAAATAATAGTAAATGACATAGAACTGTTATACAGTTAAAAGTCATTAAATATAGTGGTGCCTGGGTGGCTCAGTCAGTTGAGCAACCAACTCTTGGTTTTCTGCTCAGGTCATGACCTCACAATCCTGAGATCAAGCCTTGTTTTGAGCCCTGTGTTGGGCTCTGTGCTCAGCAGGGAGTCTGCTTGAGATTCTCCTCCTCTCCCTCTCTCTCTGCTCCCCTCCCTACCTTCTCCCCTTCTCTGTCTCTCAAAAATAAATAAATCTTTTTAAAAAGTCATGAAATGTATTTATAGTTTTAATAAAAATAATATAATGCCAACGAAGATGAAGAGGAACCACTATTACTTATACTTTAATATTGTAAAAAGAAACACATACAGATGAGAATGCTCATTGTAAGATCTGAGTATAGCTTATGTCTTTCATTCTATGTGCCCTTTGACCATTTGTTTCCCTCCTTGGTATATCCCAATTTCCTTTAACATTGACTCCTGTAATTGTCTCTGAAGGCCTGATATCTATGTTATTTAAAGAAAGGATAGGACAGAGAGATTTTTTGCCTTGAAAAATCTCAGCATCATCTTAATTGCTCAATGAAACAATAACAGCAGCAATAGAACAATAACATAAACTCTCTCATTAAGAAAACACTTGTACAGAATATGTTCAAGGTACAAGATGTTAGACTATTCAGTCTCAGTTGCCCTCTGGTTCATGTTTATGGTTCTGTCTGTCCTAGAATTCTATCCATCATAGAGTGCCCAGTAATGTCTTCAAACTTCTAGCTCCTCAAAAAGTATGTCATGCCAGAGACCGGAAGCCACAACTTATACCCATAAATATTTATGAGATCCAGGAACGAATGTCACAGGCCTGGCACTAACATGTTGTTAAGGTTCACCTTACGCATTTCTTCCCTGGTCTCCACATCTATGTTGGACTAGAACCAAGCAATTTTGAGGATTATGCCAAGTTTCAAAATAGTAACTGTTTTAATAGCCCCAATTTCCACATTAAGGAAAACTCAGCTATATGAATTTTGGCACCTTAGAAATCTTAATAAATGTGTTTGATAATAAATATATTGTGAACTCCAATTCAAATGAGAGCAGATTTTTCTACTCTGAGAACTAATAGACTGTGATGTACAACAGTGGATTCAGTATTGAATTCTGGCTAATTAGAACTAACAGCTGACTAAATAGGTATCAATTGTTGTATCTTCCATTGGCTAGAATTTCCACTAAGACATTACATCTCTGTGAATAAATAAATCTGTTAGTTTCTTGCTAACTAGGACATGCTCAATAATGTGCTGGGCTTGGTGAGGATAAACAGATTTATACAATAGATTGGATACCTCTAGGAGCATTCAATAAAGCTTTCTGGTTAAGAATATTTTCTCTGAATCTCAGCTTCATCTCTTACTTGTTCCATGACCTTGAACGAGGTATTTAAATCCTGTGAAATAGGAAAGGATGTTAGGAGAATCTAATGAAATATTGTATTGCGTGTTCTTTTAGTATAGCAGATTGAATCACACATGATCAATCATAATGCATGCTAGTTATGACCATGATTAGTAGTAATTTTCTGGCTTGAAATTGTATATTTGTTTAGAAATTGGGATTTCTCACTCACACCATTTATTTTATTTGATTTTTAAAAGATTTTAGTTTTTTATTATTTATTTTAGGGGAAAAAGAAAGAGAGAGTGGAGGGGAGGAGCAGAGGGAGAGAGACAAGCAGACTCCATGCTGAACACAGAACCCAACACAAGGCTCAATCCTAGGACCCTGAGATCATGACCTGAACTGAAATCAAGAGTCAGACAATTAACTAACTGAGCCACCCAGATGTTCCAATTTTATTTGATTTTTAAAATGGTTCTCTGAGGGAGACTGTTATGCCGGTGTAAACATGATGAATCTACAAAAAATAAAGACCATCACAATCATTTTTTTTTTCATCATGATCACTAATGTAGGAAAGGGCAAGATAAGAACTGCACCTCAGGTCAAAGACTTCTTTTCTATTACATATCATGTCATTTTTATATCATAATTGGGAGCATATGCTTCTCTACCACTTACATTTTTTTATCATCAAAATTATAATTTTGTCCATAGTTGTCCTGCAAAAGCCTTGTGTGGCCTTCCTACACTATCACCTGTTCTACTTAGTCTTTTTTTTTCTTGAGCACTTAGCAAAGAATCAGCAGTATCTTTATGAAGCATCAAATGAGGGACAGAACAATGAGCTTCTAGAAAATGCCAAGCACTGTAGTACTGAGATGCTGAGGGTGTGGCAAAGGTTGAAGGATGATCTGCGGTATAAATAATACACTTGCAAAGTTATAACAGGGAAATCAACTCTCTCAGATTTTAAAATCTCAGGGGAAGTGAGGGTTGTGAAAGAAAGATTAGAATAGACTTTTCAAATGCTTGTGTATAGATTTGTCAAGTATTGTATTTCCTAGGTCATTGTTTCTAAAAATGAATTCCTGTGCTGTCACTTGGTGTGTGTGTGTCCGTGTATGTGTATGTATAAATATAGTAAGGGAAGGAAGATTTTGTTGTTAATTAAGTTTGGAAAATTTTGTATAAAACAAAAGCAGACTCAGTATAAAATTTTGTATAAAACAAAAGCAGTGTCATTATTGACAATTTAACATATTACCCTGAATTGTGAATTTCTAACAAATTGTGAATTTGTTGCAGGAGGTGTACCAAAATATATTTGATCCAGGGACATAATTGGTGGAGGTGCTAGTATTGCAAAGAATATTTGAGGAATTGTACTCTGGTGAACAGGGAATGATTATAGCAATCAATGAAATGTTTACATCTATTAGTGTGCATGTAGTGGACAGAAATGGAAGATGATGTAAGCCACCTTTCTACAGTCACTATTTGCTTGTTATCTGATTGTAGCAGAAATTCGTGTTAGACCCATAACAAACTTAAACACATGAGTTAAAACTAGAGGTAACATATGTGAAAGCATCAGTGTTCTGACTCTGCAAGGGCTTGGGATCTGCTTTGAGGATCTTGTCACAGTATTTGTGTGCAAACTGGCTATTCCAAGACAAGTATTTCTTGCTTATTCACTGAAAAAAAAAGCTGATTATTGACTTCAAATATTGAAAAGATTGATCAGACAATGGCTGTTTTTGCTACTGTGTGTGTGTGTGTATGCAAGGGAGAGAGAGAGAGATTGAAACAGAGAGAATACCTTCATTAAGGTCTTTAGAAATCTTCTAATTCTTGATTAGTTATTTTTCTTTTTAAGTTATTCTTTAATTATTAATTGTTGTAAATATATATCTATATATCTATCTCCAGGACTCTCCATAGATAGATAGATAGATAGATAGATAGATAGATAGATAGATGATAGATAGATAGATATAGATACAGATATATATAGATATCTATGTATATATCATCGAGGACTCTCCGAGTTACTTGCTCATATACACAAAACACACACTGCTTCTGCTGCTCCTGGGAGTGTATAAGCAAATGTACTCTCCAGTAGGGAAAATTTCAAGGGAGACATCACAGTACAAGAGAGACACTATCCTTCCACTTAACACACATCATGTCAAGCAGACACGTTCTGCTATATAGCAAGGGCAAATGTCACAAGGATCCATCTTTGGAAACCCTTTCCCCATTCCTTTTTGCACTAGTGGACTTTTTTGACCAGACAAAGGGGGAGGGGCCAAAGTTTCTTTGTTTCTCAAAATTTAATGTCTTTTCTGTTCTTAAAAAGTCACGATGAATCTGAGAATAGGTGTAGGGAAGATGATGAGGGGAGAAAATATCTGTTCATGTAATTCCATATGTGCTTTCAACAAAAAGAGCAAGCATGAAAGGATAAGAGAGAGAAAGGAACTCCCAAGGCTCAGTTTCATGAGAGTAAGCATGTCACATATAGATTACAAACCTGCTAGATTGAGTGCTCAAGAATGCTAATGGAACCATACCTATTGAAATAGTTTCCACTTTCAATTATTCCGGATAAAATTCCAAACTCCTACTCACAGTCCATGAAACCTTTCCTGATCTTTCCTATATGCATTTGGACAGTCTCCTCTTGCCATTCCGAACTGATGCCCTGGGTGGGTTTAGCGCTAATTTTCACTGTACTTTCATCTATTTCCTACTCAATCTGACTAGTCTTATTTGTCTATATTTTCTGGTCAGCCCAAATGATTTAGAATTGCGCCCTACGCAATACCCTCTGGTTACTCTTGCTTGGCAAACTCCTATTCATATGCCAGGAGCATCCCAGGGTGGAAATAATTTCTGCGACTGCGTCAGGTGTCCTTCCATGATTTACTCCCCTGTAATGTAATTGACTTTTATTTGTAAGCAGGGATATGTTGTGAGAACATTTAGAGAAGAGACTTACTTGTTTTAGAATCTCTTGCATTCCAGAAATATGGAACTTAGGAAATATTTATGAAACTAATTAATCATTATCTGTTTACATGGTGGAGAGATTTGGCCAACCAGTGTCCCTATGAAGCATCCAAAATATTTTCTATTTTCCCATGTATATAAATATATTATTTTCCTGAGAATATTAGAATATCTGTTTTTTTTTTCATAAGGAACATTTTCTGTTATAAATAGAGTTAGAAAAGCAATTCTGCAGACTTTTATTTAACCCAATAATGTTAAAATGCCCACTAGGGAAATATTTTTGAAATCTAACTAATGCATAAATATTTTTACTACAGAACAGTTTGTTTCTAATTTCCTGATTTTAACTCAAACCAAGTAGATTTTGATAATAGAGCTATGATATTAGTTTTAAGCTAGAGTATGAATTAAATATATAAAGACGTGAATCAGAGAAAATGCATAAAGTTTGGGATGTGAAATAGGAAACAGGGTAGGTGTGCCGAAATTCCTTACAAATTACATTCTCTCCTTTGTATCATATTCAGCAAGTCCATAAATCACTCTAAACACTGACAATAATGCTGTTTCTGGCCAGTGGAAATGGCAGTCATTAAATAACTGTGTCATTCAGAAATGTGTTCTAACATGTATTTTTTATTATAATTATGAATAGGTCCCAAACCATCAAATTAAGCAGTCAGTAAATCCCTAAGAATGCTAGATGGAAAATTAGATTTACAGTTATGGCCCCAACAGTGAACAATATTTTTCAAAGTTAAGTAAAAATTGCTTGAGGTTGAGAAATGCTTTCTCAGCAGGTAAAATTAGAGTTTGGTGATAAAAATACAGTCTGATATATATATATATATATATATATATATATATATATATATATATACATAGTATAAAAGTATAAAAAGTGTACATAGATATATAAAATTGCTGAAAGGGAGACAGGCTTTCCTTTGTAAACAAATAGCAAATAACAGGTATGTAATTTAAATGTGTCATTAAATATGGTATTAATTTATTAGTAATGACAACCTTTATTCTCTCTGATTAAGGGAATAATTGAGAAAGCATATTTAATGCCAAGAGTTCGGTGATTTTAGAAGTGTGATCTCCTTGAATCCTTTTGAAAACCTAGAAATGTAGATTTAACATTCATTATTATAGATGAAAGATCTGAGATTCACAGGGAACCAGGGATTTGTCTAAACTCAAGTAATAAATGGGGATCCAAGCTGTCCTGGATTGGTTTCCTGTCCAGGTTTTCTACCCCAGCATCTCTCCCCATGTAATCATGATTTATGCTTTACCTTCTACTTGATCAACTCTGTTTTAATTAAGTTAAAGCTAAATGTTTTAGAGAACATTTATGGGGAGATATTAATATACTCAAGTTATTATTTCAGGTTGTAATAGCTTTCCTATGGTCAATGAAATTAGATTAGATAATGTATATGCAATTACTTTCAAACTGATAAAATGCAACATAATTATTCTCTATTTAACACATATCCAGTATTTTTGTGTACCTATTATCTCCCAGATACTATTCCAAGCTTGAAGGTTAGAGAAACAGACTATATTAAATACTTCCTGTCATGGAGCTCCAACTCTCAATTAGAAAATCAGACAATAAACATAAATAAGTGAGATAGTTGATTGAGCCTGATGAATGCTAAAAACAAATTAAATTTTGGTGATGTAATAAAAGTAAACTGCAGGGACAAGCCTGGTGTCTTTAGATTGAATGGTCACCAATGATCAAATGACAGGCAATCATGGGGTAGTCGCTGGGAAGAGCATTACATACAGAAACACACAGATGCACACACTTGAACACAAATGCACAAATGCCCACATAATATGAACTGCACAGAGGACTCCAGTGGCAAAAATACCTTTAGGATGTAAAAGGCACAGAAAGAAAAAAAGTTGGTGTGACTACATCCTGGCAAAGGTGGCAGAGGAGGGTAGAGGGAGAAGTCAGTGAGAGCTAGAGATAGGATGAGCCTTTAATGGTAAAAGCTTTGGGTGCAGTCAAAGTAGTGCCTCCCAACCATCTGTGGAAAAAGGATAGGTTGTTTTTCTGTTTTATTTTGTAATTTCCAACTCAAGTTGGCTGATAATCTTATACAATCGATAAAAATTTAAATGAGACTACTGTACTGATGGAAAATATTATAAAATGCACTAAATACTCTTTTAAAAAGATTGTATTTATTTGAGAGAGAGTGGGAGAGAGCACAAGTGGGGGGAGGGGTAGAGAGAGACTGGGAGAAGCAGATTCCCCGCTGAGCAGGGAGCCTGACGTGAGACAGGGGCCTCAATCCTAGGACCATGGGATCATGACCTAATAAGCCAAAGGCAGAGGCTTAACCAACTAAGCCACCCAGGCACCCCAAATGGGCTAAATACTTACATTTTTCTTATTGTGGACCAGTAATAAAATGTTTGGCTGGAAATGGCAATTTAGCTCTGATTGAGAAGGTTTGATGTAAAATGGTAAAATAATCTGATATAAATATAATATCATGTGCCTGTGTATATTTATAAAATCACCACTGAACCTTATAACCTAGAGTTTATCATTAGTTCATGGACAGGATTCATGACTTTTTTTTTCCCCAGGGAACTCAGAAAGAGGTGGTTCACATTGAAATTTGCTTGGGTTTTGTATTTGAGTAATAATAAGAAACAGAAACAAAACATAGAGGTAAGATAAGAAAAAAGAGTACCCCTACAATGCTCCAGAGCTAAATTTTCATAATCAGTAATGGATCTAAACACTAGCTCCTCTATTTGTAAATTAGTCTGATTAAAATCTGCTCACAATGAATTTCTGATGATAATATGTGGGTCAAAAGCCTCCCCTCTTCTTGTCAGCCAAACTAAAGAAGAGATTCAAGGAAAATAATGATTTGTACATAGTTGACCCCAGACCTGGTCAATTTGTTTTGCTGGTCGTAGCAGCTCTGTTAGGTAAGTAAATGTTATTCTAGCATTTTACAGAGAAGCAATCTAAAGTTCAGAAATGTTAATGTGTCCAAGGGCTTGCATATCATTGCAGAACTGAGATTTTGAAAATATGTGATAATATATTCCTCTTAATCCCCCTTAAAAAAACAGTAAGCTCCTTGAAAGCAGTGAAGACTAAAACAAATCTAACACAGAAAACATTCTTCAGGCCACTGGTTTAAAAGACTTTTCCACTCTAGCATTTCCACATAGTATTGCATTGGATCTATTGATTTCTACACCCCCCAGCTTTATTAATACATAATTGACATATAACATTGTGTTAATTTAAGGTGTACAAAGTGATGATTTGATACATGTATACGTTGTGAAATGATTACCACAATAAGGTTAGTTAATATATCCATCACCTCATATAATTATCTGTGTATGTGTGTGTGTGTTGAGAGCATTTAAGCTCTGCTTCAGCAAACTTCAAGTACGTAACAGCTTTGTTAACTATTATTACCATGTGGTACATTAGATCTTGAGAACTTCTTCACCTCTTATTTTATTTTATTCTATTTAAAGATATGTTTATTTATTTTAGAGAGAGAGAGAGAGAGAGAGAGCTCTGAGGTGAGGGGCAGAGGGAGAAAGGGAGACTCAAGCAGACTCCACACTGAGCATGAAGCCCAATGCAGGGTTTGATCTCACCGTGGTGAAATCACAACCTGAGCTGAAACCGAGAGTCAGCTGCTTAACTGACTGTGCCACCCAGGTGCCTCAACTTCTTCAAATTTTAGCTGGAAAATTTGTACCCTTTGATCAACATCTCCTCTTTTCTCCCACCTGCCAGCCCTTTGTCACAACCATTCTATTCTCTGTTTCTATGAATTTGGCTCTTACAGATTTCCCAAAAAGTTAAATCAGACAGTGCTGGTCTTTCTCTTTCTGACTTATTTCACTTAGCATATGCCCTCAAGGTCCATCCATGCTGTAACAAATGGCAGGATTTCCCTCTTTTTATGGCTGAATAATATTCTTACATTTTAATCTCTAAGAGTTATACCCCACCCCTCAACACTCTGGTGACACAAAGAACAGAGACCACTATTAATTTAAAATTTAATGTTACAGACCTGTTTTTAAGATTGAGGGGTACATCTCTTAGTTTTTCAAAGAAAAGCATTAAAAATTTTTGCACTGAAGACGATTTTACTCTTTTTTATCAAAAGCCACCCCCCCACACACACACACATTGAACTCTGAAGTTTTGTTTTTGTTTTTGTTTTTTTCTTTTGGCCACTTTTCCTCCCACATGCATTCCTGGTGTTACTCAGACAGTGGAGAAAATGAATGAGAGATTTTATATTCAAGCCTAAATGTCATGCATTATTATACTTTCAAATGTATTGTATATATAATCATAACTTTTTACAATACCAGTCAAAAAAAGAAAAAGAAAGAGAAAGAATGAAAATATAGGAGTGCCTGGGTGGCTCAGTCAGTTAGCGTCTGCCTTTGGCTCAGGTCGTGATCTCAAGGTCCTAGGATCACACCCTACGTAGGGCGTCTTGCTCAGCATGGACGGAGGCTTCTTCTCCTTCTCCCTCTTCCTGACGCTCCCCTTGCTTGTGCTCTCTCTCTGTCAAATAAATAAAAAAAGTCTTAAAAAAAAAGAGAATGAAAATACAACACATTCATTTTGTGTAATATAAGAAATAAAATAATCAGTGATGGTGCAATGTATGAGTTATTTAAAAAATATTCATAATACAGTTTTATACAAAATGAAGGCTTGTGTTCTCATTCTTCTAATTCTAGATTGTTGTTCTCATGTCTTTTTTTTCCATGTATTTATCTTAATGACATGTTTGTTTTTATATAAAAATCTATTGGCTCTCGTTTCATTGCTCAAAAAAACATGCTATTAAGACTTCAGCTTGCAAAAAAATGAAAGAATTCAGCTCACTGAAAGAGGGGCTTGTATTAAATCAGATTACAAGAAACTATCAGTGTTCATACCTATAAGTATTATGCTTTTTCCATTTCAAAAATGCAATATATGTATTTCTTTTCTTTATGGTGGGTATAAGGGAAAATTAAAATATTGTATAATTACAAAGTTTATTATGCACCCTAAAATTCTATTTCATGTATATTTTTTGATGCTAAAATTAAACTCAAGACATAAGCCTTATGACTTCGACCCAATAATATACTTCCTTTCACTCTTCTATGTTTTCACACATAATACTTTATTTTAAACATGCTAGATATTACTTTGTCGTGTAATCATCACAAATCTTGATGTTTACCATCCTTCAATTTATATCAGTGTTCAATCTTAAAAGCTTAAAAAGTCCGGCTTAAAAAAAAAAAAAGTTAGAATGTCACAACCAAGAAACAACATGAAATAGTATACACATAAGAAAGGACAACCCTTGTTTTTTAAAAAAATCCCTGAAGCCCAAAGAGGTAACATATGCCCAAGTTCTCCCACCTAGGAAGAGGTAGAATTGAGAATAGAGGGTTTATTTGTTGTTGTTTTGTTTGTTTGGTATGGTTTTCCTAGTTACTTCTAATCCAAATTTCTGGTGATATTCACTTGCTGCTAGGTTAAAAAAAGAAGTTAACTTCTCCACGTTTATATTTTACTTTCTATTACCCGAATTCGTATATTTCTTATGCTGCCAGTATATTATAATATTCCAAGCATGTTTCAGTCAGATTTCTCAAAGAATCAAGTCATTTTTTAAGTGACATTAAAAACTGCTTAACTTTAAGAATAAATCTGGGGAAAAAAAGAAGACACTTAAAATTATGGATTATACTTGAAATCCTCATATTTGATAGACCCAATTTTGCTTTTTACATCAAACATAGAACTATTGACATCTTAATAAAAGCTGATTTTGTAAATGAAATGCTTTAAAGGCATTATACAAGATTCATTGATTAAAAAATGTGTGCCATGTTTCTCTTGCATTGGGTTTCCTTCTTGGAACAATGGCATATATTAAAAGGAAATGCAGACAAATTATGAGAATACTCTTGATGTGGCTAATAGAACCACTAACGCGAGTAGTAAGGAAGACAAATGGCAAATAGCATGTAACAGTCACATACAAGCGCTCTAAACCAAGGGCCTCGTCAATTAAAACCTCTTTTTGTTAAATAATGCTAACCCATACTTCATAATAAAACTAAACAATACACTATTTTTTAAACTATAAAATTATAAATAAATTGTTCTTATCAAAGATGGCTTATATATTCTTTCCTAAATGCTTTCTCTTATATTGGGAATGCAGGCCTTTCCCATAAATTTATTCCATGCTCAACCAAGACTGCAACCTGCTTTTCACTTAGGGACTCTTCCCTGTGAAGCCCCGATGTGTATCAGTGACCACGTCTACCTTCTGCCTCAGAAGACTTTTCTCTAAATGCGTACTTGAGATTTTTTGTTTTATTTTATTTTTGTGGTTGTTTTCTTTTTGTTTATTGTTCATTAGATTTAAGAAACACAATGAGCATCCACTTTTATTTTGTGTTTTGGAAATTTTGCTCTGGGGATACACTTCCTATTCTCAAAGAAATCCTAGCTTAGCATCTCAAAGATAGAATTCTTAAAATACACAATACTAAAAAGCAGATGTTGTGAATCTAAGCTTATTCTGAAATAAAACATGTATCTAGGAACATTAAAGCAGATACTGAAAATGCCATAATAGTAGTGTCAGATTGGTTAAGAATGAGGGCTTTGTTTAAATCTTGGTTCATTCACTTAATAGCAGTAAATAAAACTACAACTTGGAAGTTATATAAATTTCTATTTCATTATATCCAAAGAAAAATGATAATAGCAGAGATGAGGAATATTTATTTTAGGAAATTTAAATTCCCGCCCTCATGGGAATACTGGATGTTTGTTGACTGAGAAATACCACTGTGACTAAATGTGCTGATCTGTGTAAATCCTTTCAGTTCAGTACTTAACACTTGGTGCCTACTCAGTAATTGTTGGTATTATTGGCACTACCAGCCACTGTATCAGCAGAAGTAGTCCTAGTAGTACTGCTACTATCAGTGCCACTAATACTGTAATACTCTGTGCCGGCAACATAATGAGTGCTGAACAAATGAATATATGAATCAATAAGTAGATTAGGATTTGACTCCTTTTCAGAAAGGAATAATATATATGATAATGGAGAAGCAAAAATGTTATATAAATTCTCATTTCGAAGGATTTGGATCATATAACCTAAAGGAACTTAGATGATCACCTGGTTCAATTCCTCATGTATGGAGAAAAATACTGAGTCCAAGAGAGACCTAAAATTCTGTCAAAAGTCACATAGCTTGTGGGAGAATCAAGCTCCTTTGGATTTAATTATGTGACAGTCCAAATATCCACATGCATACCAGGATATATAATGTATTTCTCTCACAATCATAGAAGTAGGTCATAATATAAACACTATATATATTATACTATAAATAGTGTATATATAATATAAATACTATATGTATGTATATATTATATATAGACATCTTATAGGAATCCATATAAAATCCTCTAAATGTGTAAGACTTGTGGAAAGAAAGATTAATATGTATCTGTCCAAATTTGTAAAGTTTGCTTTTAAAAGTAACAATAGTACTATTTATGAAATATTACATGTTGAGAAAAAAGTGAACAAAATATAGGAAAATAATCAGTTTCACCCTCATGCTAACACTGTCTGTCTCCCAAGCAAATCTGCCTCTTTCCTCTGAGGGAGCCCATGAGCATCTGCTAGGATAACTACTGATGATGATTTTGCAATGTATTATTTTTAGCTGATTTCTTTGAATCAACAATTTTATGATTATTGGAACTAAGTTGTCCGTTGTAATTGCCTTAATGGTTGGGCTTATGTTCTTATAAATAGACATTGGCCAAAAAAAATTGAGAAATATTTTTGATGGTACCAGTAGAAAAGAAACACCCCATCCTATCTCCCTCTTCCTTCTGATCTCCAATCCTTATTAAGAGGAACCTGTTAGGCCCAAATTTAGCTGCCCCAATTGGCTCGATTCATTCATTCTTTCATATACTTATTTCACAAATTCTCATTAAATGCTTTCTCTGTATTTGAGGCACTAGGGATGCAACAGTTAATAAAGTTTCATGCCAGGCCTCATGGAGTTTGCAATCTAATGGGCAATGTAGACAAGCATCTCGTCACTGCTGATTAATGAACACCGTCACAGTGTACTTTGAGAGCACGTATAAAAGATCTCTAAGCTGGATTCAGAAGACTGTGGAAGGCTTCTCAAAGAAAATGCATTAAAGCTCACACTTGGAGTAAGAATGAGTAATGTAAAGGGTATCCCAGGCAGAATGATTAGCATGGGATGAAGACTAGAAACAGAAAGAACACAAGGAATTTCAGAAAACTAAAAGGAGGGGAGGGTAAGACACAGGAAGCTCTGAGACATACGGTTGGAGAGGTAAGTAGGAATTCAATTAAAAAAAATACACACACTTTTAAGACATATTAAGGCCTCAGATTGTAACCTTACTGATGTGTGTGTGTCTGTGTGTGTAGAATATGTATGAGAAAACTTGTGTATATATAGCACCTGCCAGCTAATTAGCAGTTAGATATATAGAAGCTCAATAATCAATTTCTCATGACAGATTTTACAATCACTTGCAATCATCTCAACCTCTTCATGTAGTAAATCTTCAACTGAGTCTAAAAACAGTTTTAAAGAATCTATCTTCCACAGTGCTTTCTGGATAGCCCATTAAATATATTTCAGATGCACTTTTTCACATTTAATCTTGAGAGAAACTGGCAAAATGGGGAATCAAGTGAAGACTACAATTATTGCTCATGAACTTTTGATAATATTGTCTGCAAATGTCTGTTCACATTCATATATAAGCACAAGCCTGACAAAATATAGAGACATATTTTTTCTTCCATTTCAAAATTCCATTATTCAATGTCGATTTCTGAGGTCTGATTAACAATGACAGCATTTTGGAGGGCATGCTTGTCTGGTGTGATTGCAATTCCAGGAGTTGGAAGGCCATTTGTTTCAACAACAATTATTTATGGAGAAATGCTTTCTTAGAATCAGACAGCATAAAGGGTGTGTTTTTTGGGAGGACATATAAAGATAACTTCACTCTGAATTAATTAATTCAGTTTGTATTTCTCTGTGCAACACAAATGAACAAAATTATCCCCCAATGTAGAAGATCACCGGTGAGATGCAAATAGGAAGAAAAATTTATGTTCGTGTAGTGCATTAGTTTTAAACAGGCACCACAGCTGACTCTCACCAAGTCATTAGGGAAGGACTCCTCATCTGCATTCAGCATGTAAGGAATCACTTACATCACTTCAAATAGTTAAGCATTTTACTGAAGACTAGTAGAGAGTAATCTGGATAGCCAGGGTTAGAACCTACTATCTGACTCCCAGTCTAGACCTCTATTCACTGCTCTGGCTCCATGTGGGGGACAGTGTTCTCCTCTTCTATTTAACTGACTACATAGCTTATTATGTTGTTTTTTCTCCAGAATTGCACAGCACCAAACTTCTCAAATGTGTATTCCTCAAATATACTGATTAAGGGGAAAATAGCTTCCATTCTCTTATGTAATAAGTGACCACCAAAACCTGGCATAGCTAACTTTGTTATACCTTATGTCAACTTTCAACTTTGCTTCAAATCACATGCTCAAGGCCTAAGTAATGTGGTGGGGCAAGAAGAATATTCCAAGTCACAACACATCTGAATGCATTCTAATGTCTCACTGACCCTAGCACTGCTCAATTACGATTTCTTGATCCTCAGTGTTCATTAATGTGATAGATTGTGCTAAAAATGAAATTAATACATAAATTATAAAGCCTATATCAGGATTTGAATTATTGTGTGAAAATTTGAAGTTGATAATAATATAAAAAATTATAGAACAAAGTTATGGAAACTATTTTGGTCTACTTTATGCTAAAATACTGTATCAAGGAAAGTTTTTCAATCTATGACAAATTATATGCTAATTTGTTATTATTCTGCTTTACTCTTTATTGTATCTATCTTGTTTATTCTTATAACCATGGTTTTCTTTATGTTGTTATTTATTTTTTAATGATTTCTCTTTCTTTTCTATGTAATGCATAAATTGAACTTATTCTGTAAAAGGAACTATGATAGCCAAATATGCATCTAAAGAGGTAATAAAAAAATTACAGTCATATTGTCTTACACCTAAGAGTGTAGAAATTTCAAAATGTCACCGAATACTGGTGTTGTTATAGACTAATATACTCATTCATCACCTATGTCACTTAAACTATTATACTCTTTTGTAAAGCAATATTGTAGTTTATAGCAAGAGCTATAATGATATTTTTAATCATCAACCAGCTTATTCTACTAGTTTATCTAAATATATAATTCAACAAAAGTAGAAACTACTTAATGAAGTGCTTATTGTAGTATTATGAATAATATAAAAGAAGAAAACAATGAAAATAATTTAATATATTACATAATGAGAAAATTATTTAATAAATTATATATATATATGTGTGTGTGTGTGTGTATATATAAATGCTGGAATATATTCCAGTCATTATAGAAAGATTACTATTAATTCTGGAGATTGCCTGGGTTGTCAGTGAGTAGATTAAGGATTGGCAAGAACTAGTCAGCTGGTGTCCAGTTGTATGGTCAAGAGTATCTCAGAGGTGTAGAGCTTTTGAAGAAAGTGTGATCTATTTGATAAATAGCTCTAAAGTTATGACAAGTCATACATAGTGAGTGCTCAGTGATTATATTTCCAGGAATTTTTTGTGGGACCTTAGGGGATAAATAAGAGAGCATTGATGAGGAAGAATTAGAGTCAGCAGGATGGTAGGTCAGAGGAGTCCCACAATCTAAAGTGGATGGAGAGCTGTGACCATTCTAGGAAAAAGAACCATGGCAAGGTACCAAAGAAACCACCATGGCCAGAGAACAAGAAACCAGAAGTGAAACACCCTGTCACCATGCCTTTCATGAAAAACGTGTAAGAGAAGTATTTGTCATACAACATTTGGCATATACCCAGTTCAGATTGACCAAGGAGGAAAAAACTCAAAGTTCAAAGGCATGCCAACTGTTTAACACTGAGTAAAACTATGTCTTCCTTTATCTTTTGGTTCTGATTTTCTGTTTTAGTTTTATTCTCAGGCAAGCTCTACCTTCACTCTTGCAAGACAGCCACCACGAGGTCCAGGCTTGCAACCTACCAACTAGACAATATTAGTGGAAAGAGAGGGTCTTCTTCTTGGCTATTAAAAAATAAGAATAAAAAAATTAAATCTTGATAATTAGATATATTCACCTGACTTTTGTCAAATTTACTTCTTGAAGTAAATATAGTGATTATTGGAATACCCTTATAAGCTTGAACTTTGTCACATTGTCACCTCTGGTATTGAGGTTGGTGGCAACCGTAGTTTTGATACGTGAGTAGAGTAACTTTTCTGAAGAGCAAGTTGAAATCACCTCAGTAATGTCAGATGAGTGCTGCATCCATCTAGTCTGTATAGGAAATACATGGTAATCATAGCAGATTTTAATAAGTGGACTATTTGAAGAGATGTGGATAGGGATTCTGGAAACCAGCTCAGGGTAGTTCAAAGAACTTCAAGGCTAGTAAGACTCCTTTAGGAGCATGTATGTCAGGTCTTTGGCCTTGGATTAGAACTACACTATTTCCAGCTTGCTCGTTGCAGAGTTTGAGACTTCTCAGCTTCCAATGTTCCAATAGTGAACCAATTCCCTATAATAAACCTGTCTCTATATAGATACATCCTGTTGGTTTTGTTTCTCTGGAGAACTGCAATACAATTTTATATGCAAAGACTCCATCTGCACAACTCCTAGCCAATGGCTAGGCTACAAGTTCAAAGCCAATGGCTTAAACATATGTGACTTATATGTTTATAAATCATATATGTCTAAGCATATGGACATTATGAGCAATTTTCTGGGTCCTTGGTCTTTTTCAGAACCATTTGTTCATATAGTCTCTCTTCTTAAAAGGACATGTGAGTTTGGTTAAATAATACCTATAGCAAGTTCAGTACAGAGGCACTGGAATAATTGCTATTTGAGAGCTTGATGTAAAAATATTAAAATGGAGAATTTCTTCCTTCAAGACATTTCCTAATGTCCTTTTTCTCACATTTTAGTTTGCTTTATTAATATGCTATGATGCACTGTTACCTCTTGTGACTTTTTTGTTGACTATCACAAAACTAAATTTTGTCCATATTGTTTTTTACAGTTCTGCTATTTTTTGTGCCTTTTTGTACCTTTTTTAGCACTGTTTTTATCAAATTTCCAGTTTTTACTGGTCTACTAAGGTGAAAGTGATTGTGACTTGTAGTTTCATGATATCTCAGAAGGTTGAGCATCTATCCTTATTTGAAAAGGATTCCCTTTCTTTGTGAAAGAGATGCCTATTCATGATTTTTGTCATTTTTTTAAATAAAAAAGGCTATTTATCTTATCGATTTATGGTTGCTCTTTATATATCCTAGACATTGTTTATTGATTACATATGCTACAATTATTTCTCTCATTTATTGGTTTCCTTTTTCACTTTGTGGTATCTTTTGATGAACATAATTTCTTAATTTGAATATTATCAGATGTTTGAAACATCTGTTCTATGTTAATGTTTCTTTTTCTTTTTCTTTTTCTTTTTTTTTTAAGATTTTATTTATTTATTTGACAGAGAGAGACACAGCCAGCAAGAGAGGGAACGCAAGCAGGGGGAGTGGGAGAGGAAGAAGCAGGCTCCCAGGGGCTGATGAGGGACTCGATCCCAGGACCATGGGATCCCTGACCCAAAGGCACACACTTAACGACTGAGCCACGCAGGCGCCCCTATGTTAATGTTTCACACTACTTAGATAACCTTCTCTTTTCCTAGAGGCAAAATAGGTATTCTCCTATATTTTCTTCTAAAAGTTGTAGGGATTTGGGTTTCACACTTAAGTTCTTATTCCATTTGGAGTATATACTGTGTGTGTGTGTTTTTTATGACATAGAGATCTATTTTAATTTTAAAATATGTATTCCTAACACTGTTTATTGAATGATACCCCCTTTATGCAATGATTTGTATGCTACATGGATAGACTCATTAAGTTTGCATATCCCTTGAGTCAGTTTCTGTAACATCTATTATCTTTCATTGGTTACTTTATCTACCCCTATGTCAATACCATACACTAACCTGTACTTCTTCTCTGCTTAAGCTTTTTTTTTTTTTTTTAATGCTCACTTTTTATTTTACTTATTAATTTTTAATTTTTTCTTCCATTTTTAAAAATTTAAATTGAATTAAATAACATATAGTGTATTATTAGGTTCGGAGGTAGAGTTCAATAATTCATCAGAATTATATAATACCCAGTGCTCTGTACATCACATGCCCTCCTTAATGTCCTTCACCCAGTTACCCCATCCCCCCATCCCCCCACCCTCCAGCAATCCTCAGTTTATTTCCTATGATTAAGAGTTTCCTATGGTTTGTCTCCCTCTCTGATTTTATCTTGTTTTATTTTTCCCTCCCTTCACCTATGATCCTCTGTTTGTTTCTTAAATTCCACATATGAGGGAGATCATATGATAATTGTCTTTCTCTGATTGACTTATTTCACTTATATGCTTAATCCTTTTTATATAAAATTGCCTATCACCTTCTCCAACTCCTTAAAAATCCCCTAGGTTTTAGATTTAATTACATTAAAACTATGGATCAATTTGGTGACACTTTTCATTGGTATGATACTAAATCATTAGTTCAGGAATCTGTGTATCTCTTTATTTATAATACATGCTGTTTTTCTTTATCCTGGTATCAACAATGCCTACTACTATGACTGGCGCATGATATTTGCATATAAATATTTTCAAATGTGTAGTTTGAAAATATTAATTGAAACTCAGGACTGATATTACTTTAAGGAAGAAATGTTAAACCATTAGCTGATTTAAAATTCTCTTTGCAACATCCCATCAAATGGTTTTCTTGTCTCTACTTGACACCATCAATGACAGTATGCTTACTACCTGCTGAGGAGTGTTCTAAAGAAAAAAATGTTCAAGAAATTACTTTCTTACTTTGTTCTGAAATTAACCATTAAATCTGGCTTTTTTAATAAAATTTCAAGTAATCCCTTTTAGATTTTCTTTTAACTAGCTCAGTTTTCCTTTTATCTGACATTTCCTATAACTTCTTAACAATCACAGATTTGTTGTTTCTTATTCTTTACACTTCATAGAAACCTCTTATTTGAAGCAGAAAGCACCTCTTATCAAAAGTCTCCATATAAGTTCATGTGTCCACTTTCCTCCTTTGTGTTTTCTTTATCAACGTTCATTAATGGCATTCTGAGACCATCTTATAATCTTTATATGTTTCATCTTCCATGTTTTATGATATATAGAGCCATGATATAGACCCATCAAATCTTCCATTATTCCACATTTATGTGACTCTGTATTATAAGTTCATTGTCATTTGTTAATATTTTAGTAAGCCACTTTCCTACATTCTTTATTATTTTTAAGTCCATCACATTCTCCACTATGTCTTTCCTTTTTCTCTGATAACAGGATTACTTCTGATTTCTCAACATACATGTGTCCAAAACTGAGGGTATGCTCACTGTTTTATCTGTGCTATTGAAGACTTTCCCAAGGCTGCTGACAATTTTAATTACTCAGATGGGTGAGGTTGAAGGTTGCTTTTGAATCCCAAACTTCCTTCACTTAAAAAAATAAAATGTAGAATAAAAATAGCTTTTAAATAAATTTAGAAGATGGAGAAATTGAGACCACAGGATGCCAGTTCATATTTCATTTGCTTACAAAGTATTTCAAGGTACTCAAAGAGTGTCCTGAGTAAGGGCAGGAGGAACTCTTAAGACTTCCTCTGTTTCCCATCCTTATAAATATGCTGATCACAGTGTAAATGTTCAATATATGTTTATCAAAGACATTTACTCATACAAGATATTGTAGGACCAGGACTAAAACTCAAGTCTGATATTTCTTTTACTACAAGAATTATAAATGCTAAAAAATGCAAATGGCAAATAAAAAGGCTTCATGATTTTTATTGCAGTCAGTTGATTTTTAATAAAAAGGAAAATTACTGCATGAGAGGATCCAGCTCTATTAGCATACGTTTAAACGTTTTGCAATATTAGCACTGCATTCCATTGTGACCTGCCCGCTGATTCCGATCCCATCCAGTAAGCTGAGACTTTTACCTTTGCTCCGCTAAGCCTCAGGAACACACTCTGTCCAAGCCTCTCTCTCTCTCTCTCCTTTTTCACATCTAAGTCCTGCACCCTGTGCTGTAATGTTGTAGCAGCCATCTTCATTACCTTCCCAATGATTATACAAAGGACAGAAAATGCCCCTAAATTAATCCATCACACTGGCACAGATTCTAATGAGTAGGAAATGCCAAAAATGATCCATTATCACTGCAATTGGAAAATCATAATATCATACATAGTTCAGCCTGAGCAACCAGTAAAGGAAATCTCTGAAGCATATAGTGAAGGCTGGATGTGGAAAGCAATCTCTGGTCCTGGAGCTGCCTCAGTGGGGCACTCACTGATTTATATGTCTACACAGCTATGCCCATCCTCATGTACAGACATTACCCTAGAGTACCTGTGTGTGCTTATCCTGGGTTTTGAAAAACTAGATTATTCTCCCTGAGTTGCGTTTTCAAAGGTCACTTGACCAAAATGCAATGCCACAGTGCCCTCAAGTGGTCTCATATATTTAGAATAGTTATTTCTTGAGTGGCAGGATTCTTGCTTTGAAAACCATAGATGTTTTTATTTTTTAAGAGAAAGTAAAAGATTTGTACACCATAGGCAATGACAACAACAAGAAATCTTTCTCCATCTACCTCTTCTCATTTTTTTTTATTGGTTTCCTTTCTGCATTGTCTCATCTCACTGTTCTCCCCATCCCCCTTCTCTCTCTACTAGTTCTGCGTCCCTTTAAACTCTCCTTGCAGAGGTGACCGACCAGCCTTCCACCCAAGATCTGTGTTGTCAGTGTAACAGTCTGATGAGTCAGGGACACTACTTTTTCTATTTCTACCAGTGGAGAAAATTATATCAGAGAAGGCAAGAAGAACAATGTGCCGACCCCTGAGATATATAAAACCAAATGTGAAGATAATAGATATCTTTAACTTGATCTCTGGTAAATTTACACTTTGCGTGTAAGTAAATTCAAGATTTCTCAATTCCAATCCAGGAATATTCATATCAGTTCTGAGCTTTACTTTGGACTGTGTGGAGAAAAATACAAATACCTTTAAGTCATTATTTTTTTTGATTAATCTAGCAAATGCATTAATCAATTAAAAATTTTTATTTCATCACATTTGATGTACTTTTTTTCTCAAAAATCAGGCCTCACGGATTTCATTATGAGTAATGTGGGCGCTGTTTCATGCTTGGCACTTACTGAGAAGTAAGAGTTATGTGTGTACATTTCTCTTTATTTGAATTTTAAACCATTGTGCAATTTCAGTTATGTGTGGAACAATCATTTATCAAGGGAATTATTATCAAAGGGAACAATCATGATGTCACTGTTAAATGGTAAATAACAGTGAAATAAGGTAAAGTTAGGTTAGTAAATTTTGTGGCTATATATAATATATGTAAATTTTATATATAATATAATATACTATGATGTAATGTATTCATGTAACCCCTTTTGTGAAACAAAAGAAAAACAAAAAAAAAATAATAAAACTGCAGAATATTTACATTGTAGTGACCACAAAAGTTAAGTTCATGAAAACTGAGCTTGACCAAAGAGAAGAGAGGGTCCAGGTGGAGACGAGATAAAGGGTGCTTTCAGTATCCCCATACTCTGAGTCATGAATTGTTTAGCTTTTGAGAATTATAATGGGAATAAAAATACATAGTATACAAAAATTTAAATATTACTCTTAGCCTTTATTTTGTTGGCTATTTTTCCAACAAAATAAGGGATTATTTTTATTCACAAAATATAGAAGAAGTTATAACTATCCAACAAGTTTACCTTTGGAGCTGGGCCATGAAGACTACCATGATAGGCAGTAGCTCAGAGCCAAAGCTTTAGCCGTTGGACAAAACTGGTGCAGAATTCAGGCTCTGAGACACACTGTCCATGAGATCCTGCCCTGCTATCATGAATGTTGTTTTTTAATCTCTCTGAGAGTCTTCCTACATATCACATAAATAAGAATACTTAAGAGTCCCACATAACACATAAGTAAGAATACATAAGGTCAAGGCAAGAATTCAAGGACACAATATCTGTAATTGTATAAACATTAAAAAGAAAAACAAAAACTTGTATATCTAGGGCACAGTGCCCACCATTAGTAACTAGCCAACCAGCTTAATTTTAATTTTTTAATTTAAATTTTATTTTATTTTCATTATTTATAGACCATTTTAAGCAAAGGAAATGACTTAGCAATGCATATATATATTGTAGGCCTCATTAAATAGTTTCCATGATACTTCAATCATGAGAACAGACTGAGGTTCACTTTGCTTACATCCAAGTCAGAGAAAAAAAATTTTCTGAAAAAAAATTAAATAGTGGGAAAATTACTATTTTTTTTATTTCCACAATTTATTTATTTATTTATTTATTTATTTATTTATTTATTTGTTTGTTTGTTTTAAAGATTTTATTTATTTATTGTACAGAGAGAGAGTCAGTGAGAGAGGGAACACAAGCAGGGGGAGTGGGAGAGGAAGAAGCAGGCTTCCCAGCAGAGCAGGGAGCCCAATGCGGGGATCACGCCCTGAGCTGAAGGCAGATGCTTAACAACTGAGCCACCCAGGCACCCCAGATTTCCACAATTTATTAATGACTCCATTGGTTACTCGAGTCTCAGTGCATTCATCTTAAAAATGGGAACAATAGGAAAAAAGAGCTTTAGGAAACTCCTGAGTTCATTTCAGTTACCAAAATATTCAATATGCTGGTATGTTTACTACACAATAAAGTATTTTAATATATATTAATATTATAATATAGCAGAAATCCTTCATATTGCAAAGAAAAAATTAGCTCAAAAAGTAAAGTATTATGATAAATACACAGATTTAAGTTCTTGAAATCTCATATTTACCTTCAACGAAAATAGTAATTATAGTAAGGTACAATCAGAAATCTCAAAAGGTGTATGTTATATGTGACAGATTCTCCTAATTTTATCAATAAACAGTCAGTGAATGACGGTTGCAAGGAACTTCCCTGGGTTTTAAAGAGTCATTTGGTCATAGATTTTATTTAATCATATTCTCTACATATGACAATGCGTCACAAATATACAGTCTTCCCTTCCAGCCTCCAGCAGTGGACTACAGCAGGTCTCAGTGAAGCATGTTAATGTGTCACTCTAAGCTCTGTGGAACTGGCTTCCCTTGGATCTCTTTAAATTCATCTCCCACCACTTTTCTCTGTGCCCCTACCACCCAGCCCAGTCGTACTCTTTATCTCTGTCTGTTCTTGACGGGCCATTTAATGTCTAAGTCATTGCTCCACTATGTTTCCATCTATCCTGCCATGTCCTTGTTTTTATACGTAGCAACATCCCGTTATATGTAGCACTCTTTTTAATGTTGACTTCCCAGATCTCCTAAGTCAGAATTGATTATTCTTTCCCTTGCCTTCTTGGAGCAGTTGGTGCAGTTTGTTAACAGCTGTTTTGTTTAGATTTACAGAAATTACTTCTTCCATTCATTCCATACATCTATCCACTTATTCCCATTCGGTGCTGACAAAGGTATTTGTTTTGCGGTAGGTATCAGAACAGTCTAAGGGTTAAAGATTCAGTCTTTGGATTCAGAGACATGTGTCATGGGTTCCTTCTTCCCCACTTACCAATCTGGACACTTTAACTGCTTTAAAGCTCAGTTTACTAATCTGAAGATATGGGCCACAGTCAATGTACTGACTTTACAAACCTTCAGAGAAGATTGATTGAAATGGGCCTAAAACATTTATCCTTATCCTGGTGCCCTGTAAACACTCAATTTATGCTAGTAGTTATTATGACTATTATTTTTACCATTATATCTTTCTATTCTGACTGCCAATTTTATATATGTCATCCAGACCTCTCTTGAGCTTCAGACTCATATCCAAATGCCTTTGAAGTATCCTGATTTCAGTGTTTAATTGGCATGTAAAATTAGCTTCTCGAAAGTTGAACTCTCGCTGAATCCCCAAAATAAGACCTGCTTTCATTCAGTCTGCCCTATCTACATTTGTATCTACTACTTTTTTTTTAAGTGATCTTGCAAACGTTTTAGAGTAATTTTGGACTCCTTTATTTCTTTTACACTCCAAATTCAATCTATCAGAACATCATACTGGCTTTTCTAACTAATGTATCTAAAAATCTTACATTGTGCTCTGCCCCCAGTGTTTCCATATTAATCTGAGCCACTATAATTCCTTACTTGAGCTACTGAATTTGTTTTTCTGGCTGGAATCCTTGCTTTGCCCTTGTGTCCCTTAGCATTCTTGCCAAATATATTTTACTTTGTTTTATTTTGTTTCCAACAAACTTTATTGACTTGTCATTGACGTACAATAAGCTGCACATATTTAAAGTGCATAACTGTCTTAAAACAAATAGACGTTTGTAAAGCCATCTGATGTAGATACAAAATCAAGATAATAACCATTTTATATTAACATATAACCACAAAAATCACAGTAATAAACCTACACATCACCCTCAGAAGTTTCCTTTTTCCATTTTGTGACTTTTTCCTCCATCTCTTCCTCCCTCCCCAGCCTAGTACTGAATTGATTTCTGTCCCCAGAAATTAGTTTGCATTTTGTAGTATTTTAAGCAAGTTGAATCATACAGTGCATGATCTTTGTATCCAAGTCTTTGTATGAAAACATGCTGTTATTCCATTGGGTAAATAACAGAGTACTTGGAAAGGCTTTATCATATGGTAGTTTATTCATAACCTTAAAAACTGCTAAACCTTTTTCCAAAAGTGATTGTATCATTTTCCGTGACACTAACAGCATTTGAGAGCTCTATTTGCTCAATATCCTAGACAACACTTGCTATGGTCAGTCTTTGATTTTAGTTGTTCTATTCTGGGTATGTATTTCATTGTGGTTTAAATTTGCATTTCCAGACCGACTTATGAATTGAGGACATTTTCATGTGCTTATTTGGCATCTATATATCTACCTTGGAGAAGTGTCTTTTCAAATATTTGCCTTTTTTTTTTAGGTTGTTTTCTTCTTGTTGATTTTTGAGAGTTCTTACATATTTGGGTTCAAGACCTTTATCAGATATGGACTTTCCATAGGTATTTTCCCAGTCTGTGGTTTGTCTTCTTGTTCTTCTAATATTGCCTTTGAAGAGCAAGTGCCCAGTTTATCAATTTGTTATTTTAAGAATTGTGCCCTTGGCATCACATGCAAGATCAAAGTCATATAGATATTTTCTTATTTTTTTCCTAAAATTATGATATATCTTTCAATTAGTTTTCTTTAATTCACTCACTTATATTTTATAGATTTCAATATTACTTATATCCAATAACCTTCCTAAATTCACTTTTTTCTACTCAGATTTTATAGATTCCATTAGTTATTCTATGTAGACACTCATGTTGTTGATGAACACAGAAAAGTTTTAATTGTTGCTTTCCAATCTCAATCTGTTTCATTTCTTTTTCTTGTGTTATTGCATTGAGTAGAAACTCCAGAGCAACACTGAATAGAAAGAGTAGCATCCTTATCTTGCTCCAGATTTCAAGAAAAATTAACTAAACTTTTTTCCCAAACTAAATAATTTAATTAATAATTAAACACTAATAATTAAATAAACAATAATTTAATTAATAATTTAACAGTAGTCATAATTTAATAATTAAATTATTCTGAAACTAAAATGTGAAGTACGATGTTACCTATAGATTGCCTCTGTCAGGTTTGAAGAATTTCATTTCTGTTCCTAGTTTGCCAAGAGTTCTTTTTTCCCCCCCAGAAATGAATGTTGATTTTTATCAAATTTTCCTTCTGTATCTATTAAGATATTCATATGTTATAAATCTTTTTAAAATTATTAGTGAATTAAAATGATGAATTATATTAATTTTCAGATCACAATTCAACATCGCATTTCTATATTAAACTCCACTTGGTCATCGTGCATTAGTGTTTTATACATTATTGGATTCAATTTTCTTGTAATGAATTTTGTTTGCCTTTAGTATCATTGTAATCATAGAATGAGCTGGAAAAGAATCACTCTATTTAGATATCTAAAAGACTATGTGTAGTTATAACAGTTCTTCCTTAAGTGTTTACACGTGTAGTTACCATTTTAATGGTTCTTGTTTCTGTTTGTCGATCTACGTCTTCATCTGATAACACTTTCCTTCATTATGAGTGATTTCCTTTAACAATTCTTGCGATTCAGGTTTGCCAATGATTAATACTTTAAGTTTATGGTTATCTAAGAAAGGCTTTTTTGGAAGGATATTTTAACTGAGTATGGAATGGTAGGTTGATAGCTTCTTGTTTATTTTCTTTCAGTATTTTAAAAGAAGACCCACTTTCTTTTCATTCACATTGTTTCTGATGAGAAATTGGCTAATCAGCTGATATTTTAATCTTTGTCCCTCTGTCTATAGTTATCTCTGGGTGCTTTTAAGATTTTTAATATTTATATTAAAGAAACTTTATCAAGAAACTTGATAACTCTGTGTCTTGGTATGTCTTGGGTTTTTACTGTGCTTCTTAAATCCATGGGCTTATATCTTTTATCAAATTTGGAAGTTTGGAGTTTGTCTTTTTTCTTCTTTCTTTCTACATTGTCCTCCATTTTGGGAGGTCTTATTACATGTATATTAGGTCTCTTGAATTTTTGCCACAGATCACTGATTCTCTGTCCATGGAAAGTCTCTTGATGCAGTACGCTGGGGTAATAGCAGGGCTTATCTCTTTTGTTTTCTATCTTTCAGTGATCACTAATTGTTTTTGCCTGGTGTCCAGTGTCACAGAGGTTTTTTTTTTTTTTTTATATATATATTATATGTTACATATATTATATATTATGTATAGTTACATATATAGTTATAATTATATATATTTCATAAGTTATATATATATTTATATATAAAATATATAGTAATTATTGTGATTATTATTATTATTACTTATTTTTTGGGAAGGTGAAGGTCTCTTTTCCACCATCTTTGTCCAAAGTGCTAATAGCATCCTTAAATAAGGTGGGCTGTCATGCACCTTTTTTTTTAAAATTTTTTTTAAAGATTTTATTTATTTATTCCACAGAGATAGAGACAGCCAGCGAGAGAGGGAACACAAACAAGGGGAGTGGGAGAGGAAGAAGCAGGCTCATAGCGGAGGAGCCTGATGTGGGGCTCGATCCCATAACGCTGGGATCACGCCCTGAGCCGAAGGCAGACGCTTAACTGCTGTGCCACTCAGGTGCCCCTGTCATGCATCTTTTTATTCAAAATTCAGCAATAACTCTCACTTCCCTAAGAGACAAAGTCAAGTTTGTGATAATGACCTAGCAAGCTGGTATAGTCTTCCCCATCTTTACGTGTGTGGTGTCGTTTCTTCTTATTGCTAGCTTTGCTCCAGCCACATTGGCCTTTCTTGTGCCACTCTCTATTTTTAGTGTCCTTGCAATAACATCTCTATGTGGAGATGTTATCTCCTTCCTCTTCCTCACCTCCTTGACTACTACATCTGCATCAAAGATTTTCTCCTGTGTCACTTCTCTATGAGGTCCACTTTGACATTATCTTATTTAAAATTACATGTTCCTTCCCTACTGCTTTTCTGATTCACATTACCATGTTCTACATTGAATTTATTTCCATACCACTTATCATATTGTAACACACTAATTTAAGAGGCTAATTATTTAGTCATTTCTTATCTTCACTCTCATGACCCTGGTCTTGCCAGGAGGTAGGTTCTACCAAGGTATGTTCGTTTTGTTTGGTTGGTTTTGTTTTTGTTTACGTGTATCTCTGTCCAAAACACATCTGTTGTAGTTGCTCTACAAATATTTAATGATTACATTACAAACCCCACAATTTTTCAGGACCATTGCTGTTTATTAAAAATGCAGATGAATATCTTAAGCTTTAAATGTAATGAAGGAAACTGAGAACTCCAACAACAAAGAGATAGAGTGTAGGGTGTTTGCAAACTCCATTCCACAACCAGGATATGATCTCCTTCAGGACAGTAAACGAGCCACTTTTTCCCCAGTGGATTAGTACATGATTTGCATGTACTAAGTGTCTACAAGGTTTGATGTGTTTGTTCTAAATTAATCTCTTGTAGTCTTTTTTGCATTAAATGCATTTGCTTCATATATAAGACTTCCTTAGAGGAATGGAGAAGATCATGGGTATATAATCTCTGATTACCAGAAGGGGCACTGGTGTGAGTAGAGAGTTAAGCACTAACTATAAGTTCCAGGTATACTTAGGAGTAAGAAGTCTATATGGCAATGCTTGGAGGGCTCCTACCAACAGCCAACACCAACCTGACCACCGTGTGGGTGAACCATCTTGGAGGTAGAGCCTTTATTCCCAGACAAGCCTTCAGATAATTGCTGCTTCAAGTGACATCTCATCTGCAATTCAAGATGAGAGACAGGAACTGGTTTAGCTCAGCCAAGCTGTACCTCAGTTTCTGATGTACAGAATATGTGTGGTATGATATATGATATGATAAATGTTTATATTTGTTTTAGGCCACTAAGTTTTGAGGTAATTTGCTGTGCAGCAATAAATAATATATATGGGAAAAAAGAATAAGGATATTTAAATTCTAAGCTTCAATGGATTACATGAAGCTAGAATTGGAGAAAGAGAATTCTTGCTAAGGCTGTTCGCTCCTTTCTACCTAAAACCTTGATTTTTGAGGACCTAGGGCAAGGATAAATCCACTGAGAGAGAAGTAAAATATGTGATTTATGAAAAGCAGATACAGTAGGAAGTGAGGTTGGGTATCGGGCAGGTACTTTTGATACCACAAGCAGCTAAATCTGGTACTAAGTATAAAAGGCTTGTACCAAGGTGCAGATAGATCAATTTTATTTAGGAGCGTATTCCCAATAATACACACTATTCATTGTGCAGAACTTCACAGAGTTCCTAACATGTGTTGGGCTCTATAGCAAGTACTGAGCAGGTGCATGGATATGAGAAAGGCTCACTGTTCATGCCAGACAAACCCCCCCATCCCATACTCAGCATGTTTTGAGTAGCTGGCACTGAAGAGACATAATGTCTGCTCAGGGGATGAATGGGTAAGCATTCAGAGCCCACCCTCACCTCTCACCTCTCCTTGGCTGGACCTATACAACAAAAGAGTTCTATGTTCATTTCTTTCACCAAGTTCTCTCTCTTTTGCAGAGCACATTCAGATTGAAGAGTCAGTCAAGTTGATCTGGTTTTGTGATTTTGCTTCCCCTTACAATATTCTTTCTTTGGTTGCCTCCTGGACTCAAGCATGAAAGAGGGGGTTAGTCTGCATAACAATTGCTTCCTGGACTAAACAAAGGGGATAGTCTGCATAATTTACACAAAATACCTGTTTTCCAGTGCCGTAGGCTCTCCTGTTTTTCATAATAATCATGAGGGAAATGCCAGATGAGACAGGTAATCTGAAAAGAAAACCCAAAATTTAGTTAAGGAAAGTGTATAGAGTATACACTTTTTCTATAGTATATAGAGAAAAAAAATGGATAGATACAGTTCTGGGAATATAAAGAATAGTTGTGTTTTATACAGACTTTACTATGGACCCTCAAGCATGATTATAAGTGGCTTTTATTTATGAAATCCTTGAGTTCTCCAAAAAGTTCTATGATGTGAGACTTATTCTAATCATCATTGCCCAGATGAGAAAAGGCAAGACACAGGGAGGTTAAGTAATATTACCGAGGTTTCACAGGTATAAAATACAGGCCCCGGGATTTGCACCTTCATAGATTGACTGCAGAGACTGCATGCTTAACTACTCTACACTTAACAGGAATCGAGAGCACTCACTGTGTACTTGTGAGAGCTTGCAGTGCGTGGAAGAGAGAGAGATAAATCAGCATGTTACTTCTAGTACATTTTCATTCACCTGTGTCTATACCTCCTTTCGGTTTCTCTTTTCAAATGAAATATTTACTTTGGACTATGTTGCTAAATGTCATCTGTTTTATGATCTCTGAATTAGCCTTAAAACTTTTCCATGCTGTTTGCAGTTGGGCCAGAGATTCTGTGTTGGAAATTTGGACAAGCATAGAGTATGGAATTAATGAGTTGGAAATTGGCATTTCTGTTAAAAATAATGTGGTGCTTATGGGTTCTTCTGATCATTTCCTATAGGGTTAAACTGTTGTATTTCTTTCTCCTCCCCTGAAAGATTATGGAGGTCATTCTAGTATGAGACATAATAAGATCAGGATAGCGAATAGGTCCATGCCTACTATGTTACCGAATAGTTTTGGATAAAATTTGCATTTACATTGTTGTTATTATTATTATTTCTTAAAAACAGTTACAGATGGGGGTCTTATTCTGTAGTATTCAGTATCCAAGGGACAAAAATATATATAGAGTCCAGATTCAGCTTTTCCAAAAAACAGTTTTGTAAATCTGGTAGGTCTCTCCTCTCTCAATTAACTTGTCTCTAAACACGCCAGCCTGGACCAGATTGGGAGGACATAGCAGGATTCAAGCAATCTACACAACAATGCCTTCGTAGGAGAGGTAAGTATCCACTCTTCTATGAGTTATTGACAGGGACTGGTGATAGTGGAAGTATAAACTATTTTACCTTCATATTTTGAACAGACTTTGACTTCATCTGATAATATCTGAGTCATTTTCAATAATAATATGCATCTTGTGTAGTTTCTTTTATACTTTCTGGCATTAGACTATTAGCACTTTTCCTGTGACATTCATGTTTGTTTTTTCAAATTTACATGCCTTATTTTTAGTAATATTTATGCTTTTTATTTTGTGAGATTTTGGGGGACACCACATTATAGGTGCTTAATCAAATGCATTGCTGAACCAGAAGCCTACTGTCTCCTATTTTCCTTCAGTGTTATCCGATTCTGCCGTTTTCATCATCATACTCCATGCTACATACTTTACATAATGATTCTACACTCATTTTTGTTTTCATTTTTGTCTTTACTTACTAGACTTATTTTTTTTCTTTTATCTTTCAGTTTACTTCTTGGGGCAGAAGCTTCATCCTTATTTCTCCTATACTTGATTGTTTGAGATCTCTTGTTTCACTTCATCACTGAGTACCAACCATTGTAACAAATAGAAACAATGTATCAATGATAACTGTGTATTCAGCACTTGTTGGGGTGCTAATTTCTATGTGAATGTGACTGTATTGTATAGTTTGATTCTTACAGGAGTCCTCTTAAATAAGAAACGACATCCTTGATTGTTGATATACACACGTAGACACACATATATAAACAAACACAGAAATTAGTGATACGTCTTATGAACAAAGTCACAATCTGCCTTGTCAGCTCAGCATTAACATTCACATCCTTTGTATTTACCAATTTAGTGAAAGATACTGCATGACTCATAGATGTTGGAGAGACAAAAATGCCATCTACTACTTAAATTTTGATATCCCTTTTCATGTGGTAAAGCATTGTATTTTTCAAATCATTGACATCTCTGCTATATCTGTTTCTCTTTAAACTATACTATGTCTGCCTTATACTATGGGCAACACTCTTGCTGCTGTGCTTCCCTCACAGTTGAGAAAGTGGACTCAGAGTTATCACAAACATTCCCTAGGTTGCTGGAAACAGCGTCAGAGTTACTTGGTTCAGACTCCAGTGTGCCACCCAGCTATTGTTGAATAGTTTCACATTTGGAGGAAGTAAGAGATGGAGCGTTATCCAACTTGCATTTTCAGATACCTCTGCTGTGGAAGGCACGTTGAGGACATAGCATCAACAAAAAATAAAACCAATATCTGCAAACTTGCAATTTAATATGAAATAGCTCTCACAGTTTAATACAGATAAGAGCTCTTTTGGTGATTCAAATCATGGAAGAAAAAAATAAGATTAATTCTTTCAATGAGTCATCAGCAACTAAAAGTTAACCACACTGATATGTTTTGTTTTTAATTAAAGACTTTGTTTGCTGTTTTTGGACAGTGTTCTCCCAAAAGTTTGGGTCTACTCACATCCAAGGAAATTTGAAAAACAGTAACAAAACTCTGAAGAGACAAAGTCAAACAATTTGAAGCTCTATTATATGGGCAAAAATATATATTTTATATTGTTTTTATAGCAGAATTTAAGAAATTACTTGAATTGTTTCTTATAAATATAGCCCCATTTTAGAAAATATGCTGAACATTCAGATAGTATAAAATGCAGTTTAATGTATACCCTAAATGCTGAAAATATCATCGGTTGTCAACTTTATTAGATCAGTTAAAAGAACCAATTTTCTTAGACTTTTGTCATTTTTATGCCAACATTCCGTATAGGACATTTCTCTCACTGGCTTTTGGATGCGTGCTACCTCTACTTAACACTACTCTAATCATCTCAAAGGCTTCTCAAGTTTCATATCAAAGGAAATGTTTTCAAGGGCATAACACTGTAAGGATAGTAAGGATATTAGGCTTTGGAAAAGTCTAATTTTGTAAAGCTGAAAAGAAATGCAATCAACATAGAGCATTGGGTAAAATTATTAAAAACCACAAGTGTGAAGAATGTAGGGTATCCTAATTAACAAAGGACAGATGTTGATTTATATGAAAATAAGAATGCAAAATAAGAAACATCTAGCACAATTATACAGAGAACAGTTCAAAGAATCACAGGCAGAGAAAAATTAACCCTTGGATTTCATTTGAGATCATCTTGGATCTTATATTTAAATGCCTACAATTAATACTTGTGCCTGGTGGAAATTTCTATTTCATAGATATGCTTCCTTGACTATCCTCCAAATATCTTTTCATTTGGATTAAAGATTTAATATAATTTTGGAGTTTAATTGTTAGGTAATTTTATTAACAGTTGCTTATCCATTTTAAATGGAAAGGAAAAGAGAATGACCAAATCATTAATGAAAGTTGAACCTTAAAATCTTTTAATCTCATAAAGAATGCATTCTAAATGCACTGAACAAAGTTATTAGGTCATATGAGTATGTCTGTTTATCCAAGCACACTGAACACCTAGTATATAGTGAGCTCTAGTCCAAATCCTGGAGAGAATGAAATCCATGAAGCACAGTATCTTATGATTATAGCACCATCAAATCTTGCTGTCAAATCAGAGCACAGAGAATGGTCTCCCATAAATTCTATGATCTTTATTAAATGATTGTTAAAGGAGATGATTCTTGAAAAATAAGGAGTTAGAAAAGAAGACAAATGGTAAAGGACATTTCTGGCAAAGAGAATCATGTACAAATGTATGATGGTATGGTAGAGTTTTTTGTGTGTTTAGTTGCAATCATTAAGTTGGCATGCCTAGGGTGGAGGTGTGTGTGTGAGAAGCTTAGTGTTGACAATTAATTAAGATTTATAAAATTAATGTCAAGACCTATACAAAGCATAAATTGAGAAATACCCTGCAGAGACTTTAAAATATATTTGAAAAAGAGATAAGGTATCCCATAGGCATTTTATTCAGTAGAGTAATATGCTTATATTTGCAGTGGGTAGAATAGATCAAAGGGATACAGGACCATACACATTGGTTAGTAGGTGAATCAACAAGGATCCTTCATCTATTGCAATTGCCAGAAAAAATCCAATCAATACTAGATTAAAGAAAGAAAGAGTTTATTCCTTAATAAAAGTAAAAAATCAAAGAGCAAGTGGATTCAGTAATTAAGCAATAATGTCAAGATTTAATTTCTCTCCCATTATATTAGTTAAGATATCAGCTTTTATTGCATAACAAACTAACCCAAAAATTTAATGGCTAAAAGAATAAACATTTACATAGTTTATGATTATGCAGATAAGTAATTTAGCCTGGCTAACTGGGCAGTTTTCATCTTAGCTGACCTTGCCTTTTGGGCACAGTTCCGTTCTGAATCATCCAGGTTTCTTTGCATCTTGAAGTTTGTTGGCTCTCAGCTGAAGCTACAGGAATGACTGAATCACAAGTCCAACATCCAGGAAGCTAATCCTGGTTTCCGATCACATGAACCCAAGCAACGTTCCAAGAGCAAGAACAGATGACAAGGCATTTTGAGATCTAGGAATAGACTTGGTACTGGGCCAGTGTTATTCATGCCATATTCTATTAGTTAAAGAAAGTCACAAGTCTACTTGAAGGGGGTGGGGAAATTGAATTGTATTAATTATAGGTGTTGTAAAGTAACATTGTAGGGAGGAATAGATATAGGGAAGGGCAATATTTTTGGTCATTTATGCAAACAAAAACATCACAGTCAGTTTCTGTCTCTAAATGATGCTCCTAGCACTTTCTGTGACATTGTCTGAAATGGTAAAGTGGATGTTGAAGTTCTAGCTGTAAATGTTTTCAACACTGAACAGAGTATATTTTTGTTTTATTTTGCTGAATGTCTTAGTCTGCTTAGACTGCCATAACAAATAGCATAGATTGTGTTCCTTAAACAGAAATTTATTTCTCACTGTCCTGGATACTGGGAAGTCTGAGATCAGGATGCCAGCATGATCAGGTTCTGGTAAGAGTTCTCTTCCTGGTCTGCAGATGGATGTCTTCTTGCTGTGTCTTCACATGGCAGGGGGAGAGAGAGAGAGAGCAAGCTCTCTGGTTTTGTAAGAGTAGTGCCCTCTTAACCTAATTACTTGTCAAAGGCCCCACCTCCAAATACTATGATATTGAGGATCAGAATTTCAATGTATGAATACCAGGGCAGGGGAAAAAACATTTAGTCCATAGCCCTGGATTATTTCGGCACTTCTCTCTATGTCTGTATCAGATTTTGATTCCTCGATTCTGGGTAATGTGTTTCTCTTATATGGGGGTGGGGTATGAGTTTGGGAGAAAGCCTATCCCAGACTCCTTGGATGGAGAGTAGGTGAGTTGTTAGGTCGTTTTTTAGACCCGTGGTAAAAACCATAGGTTCTTTCCAAATATAGTAGCATGGAAATCACGCAAATGGAACATATGCACTAAGTGATCTAGTGGGGTAATTTTTAATATACTGTATTTATGGGCCAGGACATTTCTATTTCTATATTCAGTTGGTAAGAACAGAAGCATCCACCAGAATCTAATACCTGCAATTAACATATTTGTTCTAAGATTCTGTGTTGTCATTTTGCTAATGTTAATCATATTTCTGTTTGACCTATAATGTTCTCTTTGCTTTAACTTCATAAATGACACTTCTTTGAGTCTTAATCATTTAATAACAAGTGGGAACACATTTGCAGGGATAAGGTTCTAATTCTTCATAAAGAGCCATGTTTCCTGCCTGAAACTCAATACATGTTTTATCTTTTCCTTTGTCTGGCCTTCTTGCCAACCCGTGATAACTGCACATCTCACGTGGTCTCTGATTTTTAAATTCCATTTGGTTATATTGTACCTCTCTATCATCCATATTTGGCTCTAGGTCTTTGCTGATCCATACTGGATTTGGTAGACATCTTACCCTCACCATCACCTAAACTTAGTTCATAGGTATTTATTCTTTTCTTATGATGATATTGAAAGGGATGGAAACTATATGATTGTGCAATATACCGAAGTTTTTAGCCTCATGTTTAGAATTTTTCATGTCTGCCATACCTGAGATGGACATAAAATCTAGACACTATTACTTCACTCCTTAAATCAAACTAAATATCTAGTACTTACACCAGTGCATTCTGCATAGCAAATGTTCAGTAATTGTCTAAAGAATTCACTTTAACAAATAATTATAAGAACTAAACATAACGACTCTAATCCATGAAATTAATAATAATTCTCAACTGCCAAGGACAGCATACTCTGATCAGTCTTTAGCCATAAGCATACATGCATGTAAAGAGAGAAGATGGTGCCAAAATCCACTCCATGATAAGAAGAACTACGAAATTAATGTGCTATGATCTCAATATTTCATTTCCACGTATTAAAATTGGGGAGAACTTTTTTAAAGATAATATGTCTTAGCCCTATTATATATAGTTCTATCTAAAGTGATGAGTGTTTATATTTTTATTTTGTTTATACTTCACTACAATACTGTGTTTGATATTGCCCAAATATTACTGAGCTTTCATATGCTGTATTTGGATAGCTCTCTTTTGAAAATGGAACTCAATACATTTTTCTCTATAGCTTTCTAATTAAAATTCTGTTTTTATATTGTATAGGCATGTTCTTTTTAGATATCTGTTCTTCATCAATGATCCATCAGCTCCATGAATGAAGAACTGTATTTGCTATGTTTTGTTCATTATTTATATGCAGAATGCATAGGCTAACTCACGCATCATGTATTCACTGATTTCTTATGAGGTGTCAAGATCTATGTTAGATGAAGGAAAGAGGGCCAAAAACAAGATAGTCAAGACATCTTGGTTCTTGTAACTTCATAAATAATATAACTACAGTGTTCCAGTTACTACCTAAATTAAGAACAATATGACAAGGCCTCTGTCTTTGAATAGGTCTAACATGGGAATGGACAATCACCATGCCACACACTATCAGCTTATAGAGCTATGTGCAAATATTCTTATATCACAGAAAGAATTAGTTTATAGGGCACCTGAGGAGGTCAAAGAGAAGAGTAACCAATATATCTTGAAAATATATGTTGACTTTGTCAAATAAGACAAGGCAGGTAATAGCACTATAGTATAGTGGATACATACATGCCCCTCTCTGTATGTGTCGAGGAGTGAAAGTAAATTTGAGGGCTTAGTGGAATGAGATGTGATTTATTTATATTAGTCTGTCAGCAGCCCAATACTATAGGGTCCACAAAATAAGTAATGTGACACTACCCTAAAGTTAATGTGGGACTTTTAAAGGAAACATTTGTTTTTCATTGCAGAAACTGAGTAGATATTTGGAAAGTATGCTCCCTTGATAAAGTACTAGAAAGCTAACTCCCTCTTCTCTTTTTACTTACCTTTTTAAGTAACACAAAATATATTCTACTCTAGGAGTTTCTAGCAAGTAGAACAAAAGCAATAATAAAAGATTTCAAGTATTTGGTGTAAAGAAGTGTTGATTATAAATGAAGAAAATATAATAGGCAATAAATACTGTGGTAACTATAAATCATTTCAGATATTGTAAAACCAAGACTTTATAGGAAGAAATATCTGCCACAGGCTAAGTTAAGATCAAGTTAGAAGAAAGTAGAATGGCAAGTCATGAATTAGTGATGGGTATAACTGGAAAAGATTGAAAGGAATCACTGTGGTTAGTAAATGATAAAATACATAATACTTATGTGATATTGAATCAATGCTTCTTGGATCATTAGTCCATATATTTCCAGATTTCTCTACCCATTGAAATCGATATTTTTACTGCTTTGGGGCATCAAGCTCAAATAAATGGTCCATTGCTAATGTCTGAATTTTAAATTTTATAGACAGATTTGTCTACAGTGAATCAGTTATCTTGAAAGCAGACTGTGGATAAATAAGAGTTTTTAATATTACAAAATTTTCTCTTACTAATCAAGATAAAAGAGCCACACACTAGGGAAGAAGAAGATACAACAGATTTATAATCTAATGGCAGTCATAAAGTCCTTCTACTTCTGGATGTTGAAAATAGAAGAAAGGGGAGGAGATGGAAGGATTTTTTTTTGCATCTACCATCCATCCCTGTGGTCAGTTCTATGGATTGGTAATTTGGCTGTGCATAGTTGGAAAGCTTTTTTCTGCTGGTTTTGGCTGAATTTACTCATGCATTTGTCTTCAGCCAGTGGTCAAAAGTCTCATTCGTATATCTGACAGTTGGCTGGTAAGGGACTGACTGTTGGCCAGGGGACAGGGGGACTGGGTCATATGTCTCATGTCTTATAGTAAACCAGCCTGAATTCATGTACATAGTGGTGGATGCAGAGTTTCTGTGAGCATAAAGAGTAGAAATTTCAAGGTCTCAAGAGACCTGAGACCATCATTTTGTCTTTCTATTGGCCAAGGCAAGTAGAAAGTCTAGCCCCGATTCAAATTAAAGGAAAACAGACTCCACCTCTTAATGGAAAAATCCTGAAAGTATTATGCTCATATTTTTTTATTGCCTTTTGATATTTCCTTTTAAAAGGCAATTCTGGTGGAGTTAGCAAGACCTCAGTAGAAAACAGTCAGCACAGAGGCTCCTCCCTGCTCTCAATGGCAATAAAAACATCAAACCTAGTCTAATCCCTGAGTAGATTAACACTCAAATACATGCACAAAAGCCAAGCAGAAGGGAATTTGTGCTTATATACAGAGATTAAATAAATACTATCTACTTTCCTATGCATATGTCCAATTTTAAAAAAAGAAGAGGAGGAGGTGCAGAAGGAGAAGGAAGAGGAAGATGATTGTAGGCATATAAAAATATGAAAAATCGAACAAAGCACACCTCAAACTAGCATCATATTAAGTAATGAGAAACTAGATGTTTTTCTTCTAAGTTTGGTAAAAAGGCAAGGAAATTTTCTCACTTCTCCTACTCAGCACCAAACTGGAAATCCTAGCAGTGCAGTAAGGCAAGAAAAAGGGAAAACAGACAGATTAGAAAAGAAGAATGCAAACTGTCTTTATCTGCAGATATCATGTTGAACTATGGAAAATCTACCCTGCTAAATCTACATAAAATGCGCCTAGAGCTGAAAAAAAATTGGCCAGGTTTATTGTGGGGCAGGGGGAAGTGCCCAGGATATAATGCAGATTGTGAAAAATGTGTCTAATTATACTACACATAGATGATATATTTAAGGCAATGAAGAATACTTTAAACCAAAAAAAAAAAAAAAAAGAAAAATCTGTTTGAGGGCACCTGACTGGCTCAGTCATTAGAGCACAAGATTCTTGATCTTAGGGTCACAAGTTCAGACCCCACTTTGGGCATGGAGCTGGAATATATATATATATATATATATATATATATATATATATATATATATATATATAGTGTCACTATTGAGTGCTAGATTTCTCAATGTCGAGGAAGGACATTACAAATAAGCAAGGAAAATGTTAGAATGAACTCTGTGCTTATGAATTAGAGTTATATATATATATTGGTATGAAATTATATTTATTTAATAGATAAATACACAGATAAGAAAACACAAATCAATATATGTGTTTATTGTACATGTGTAGGTACAGATTTTTCCTAACTCTATTCTCTTGGAGGGCCTAGAATCAGTGACACCCCAGAAGCAATGAGCACATCTTGTGTCTAGATCATGGCTTCTAAACACCATTTTCTAATAAAAGAAATAAAGACCCTTTTTTTAAAATGTTGATTTTTAGACTTGGGACAAGGGAAATATAAAGTAAGTATATGCCTGCATATTCTTGTATTGCCATTACATACAATGAAGACACAAGTGCCAGCCTGAAAGAGTTCCTAATAAGCAGAGCTGGAGAAAAAAGTAAGCAATAACATAAATAGTGATGGTATTAGATTATGAACAGAGAATAAATAATTACCTATGATATATCAATAGTGATATAAATAAATAATTGATTAAATGATTCAGTAAATAAATAAATAGATTAAGAAGGAATAAGAAGCAAAATAAATTGTAAGACAGAATTATCTACAATTTTAAGTATAGAAAAACCATGGAAAGTGTAAACTTTCCTTATCATCTATGACCAGAAGAAAGACTGGGGATGTAGAACAAGATGAGAGCAATAACCTATTTTTTCCCACATTTTAGTTGGATGTGTAAAATTTCACTATATAATCTTGGAGTAACTGGAGCTCTAAATAGGCACAGGGGGATGGTTGCAGCTCTAACACAAAGGATATTCCAAAGATACTTGACGCTAAGTTTGCCTTGGGAAGAGCACAACTTTCCTTCCTTCCTTCCTTCCTTCCTTCCTTCCTTCCTTCCTTCCTTCCTTCCTTCCTTTGTCTTTTCTCTTTTCTGTGTGTTTAAGTAGAAATAATTTTATTGACAGCTCTTAAACTCAGCAAGATAACAGAGCCTTTGATATTTCTTAGGAAGTCTACTAGTTCATAAGATTATGTAGGGGATATTTTGAGTAAAAAAACGAAAACAAAAACAAACGAAAAATGATAGTACTTATTATGTGTGTTCTCTGGGACTTGAGTAAATCCTGGAAAGTGAGAAAATGGCTAAAAATCAGTCACTTTGTGGTTTTTATTTCCCCAAAGTTCCGTCTGGCCATATCCTCAAGTTGATTTGAAATGTGCCACATGATTTATGTCACTATGGTCCTTGAAATTTCATGAAGAGTACTGAAATTTTATATTGTATTTGTTTGATTTGTTTGAAAATCTGCACAGCTGCCTTTGAGAATACAGCATTTGGTGGTGTTGAAAAACATTATGTTAAAAAAATAGTTTTTAAGTTACTATTTTATAGTATTCTTTTCTACTGACAGACATAAAATGCATTATAATGTTATATGATGCCTACCTGGTTTTAATAATTAGACTAGCATAAAATAATTGGTTTTAAATCATTTGTATAACATAATAAAAACAAAACATAATGCAGTTATGGTGATGCAACTGGTACCAACGAGTTTCTTGGAAATGACACAAAAGATTTGGTATTAGAGTGGGATTTCTTTAAAAAAAAATAAGTCGACTTAATTTTTTTAAAGAAAGCATGATAATATCACTCTGATTTAATCAAATGATCATATAGGAAAACATCTGTTTCTAATGTTATTACATGTGTTTTTTTATTTGGTATAAAGTCGTGACAGTGCTGAATACCTCAGGCAGCCTATAAAAAGTGGTATCTATGATAAATACAGTGTATTCTTAGAAATCATTCATCAATGCAAAATAGAAGGTGATGGAAAAACTCAGAATTTAGATAAAAGGACGAACTATCTTCTCATGATGAATTTGGTGTAAACCAGAAATCAGTATATATACCTGGCTTGTCATTTGAAAGATTGATGACTTGCTTGGTTTTCTTTCTACAGATGTTTATCATTCTAACCAAAGAAATATCTTCAAGCTTAGTTGGAATATAGTTTGGCTTAGCCTAAAGAATCTTAGTAAGGTCAGAAAACATAAATCTAATCCTGATGCAATGTACCTGCTATAGACTGAATTTTGTGATCCCTTACAATTTAATATGTTGAAACTTAATCCCCAGTGAGATGATATTAGAAGCTGGTGACTTTGGGAAGTGATTAGGTCATGAGGGTGGAGTTCTCATGAATGGAATTAGTGTCCCTATAAAAGACATCTCAGAGAACTCCCTCACCCCTTCCACCACAGAGAGAACACAGTTAGAAACAGCCCTCTATGAACCAGTCAGTAAGCCTTTGCTAGACACCGATCTGCAGTTTGATCTCGGGCTCTGCAGACTCTAGAACCGAGGGAATAAAGTTTTGTTATTTAAGTCACACAATCTATGGTATTCTGTTATCGCAGGAGCCTCGTTGGACAAAGACAGTAGCTATTTGAATTTGAAGACACTTAAGTCCTCTCAGCTTCTAATTCATCATCTATAAAATGGAGAGGGGAACAATGTCACAATATATTAAAATAATACTTGGAGGAAATATACAATGAGAAAGCACTTAATAAAACACAAATATCATTATAAAAGGATGCCATCTTAAACCAAATCTTATAAAAGGATACAAATCTAACGTGAGGCTGAATACTGTAAATTTCCAAAATAGATAACAAGGGTAAATAATTACTCATAATTGAAAAGCTAAATTAATTATAAAAATTTTTAGTTATTTAACTGTTGTCACTTTTTTATTTAACATTTATTCAAACTATTCACTAGGTCCTGTGATAATCTCTTAGTAGTTAAGCATAAATACAATAATCTTCTGTCTTCAAAAACAGTTTAACAGGTTGAGAATTTTAACTAGTTTTCTTCTATCTGTAACTGATTGTTTTGAATTCAAATATTCAAAATAATACTTTTAATTTTCTCATGGTCTCTCCATGCTGAAAATTCATAGATACTTAAAGAATTTTAAATTTATAAAATATGCATTTCCTTTGTGAATTTTTTTTCAAAAATCATAATTGTATCCAATTTAGATTTCCTTACATATAATTTATTTAAAAGTAATAATAGCAGTAGTAGTACTACTACTACTAGTACTAGCAACAGAAGTAGGAATAATAGTAGGAATAATTAAATAATACTTTATATAGAATGAAAATTTCAAAGAGACAGAAAAAGAAAGAAGGAAGGAAATGAGGGAAGGACAGATAGAATGTGCTTTTGTCAAAAATCAGTTGATGAAAAAAATCAGTTGATTATATTTGTGTTGGTGTATTTATGGGCTTCTTATTCTGTTCTGGTAATATGTTTTTTTCTTTCACCAATACCATATTGCCTTAATTACTTTATAACAAGTCTTGTCTCATATATATGAGCCCCCAACTTAGGTTTTCTTTTTCAGTATTTTTTATCTGTTGTAGGATTTTGCCTTTCTGTATAAATTTTAGAATCAGTTTGTTAATGTCTACAAAATGGCTTGCTGCCATTTTAATTGAGAATTTATTGAATCTATACGTGAACTAGGGAAGAACTGACATCTTAACAGTACTGAGTTTCCCAATGCATGAACATGGAATATCTCTCCATTATTTATGTATTTCTCCAACATGTGAGTTTTGGTAGATTGGGTCAGGGAATGGTTCCATTTAATCTAAACTATAAACTTTGTAAACACAGAGTTGCTCATAGTATTCTTTTTTTATTATTATTATATTCATGTCTAAGGTATGAGTAGTTATGACCCATCTTTCATTTTAATGAGTAATTTGTGTCTTTTGTCTTTTTTTATTGACAGCTTGGGTAAAGATTTATCAATTTTAGAGAACTTTTCTAAGATCGATCAGCTCTTGGTTTCACTGATTTTTCTCTACAGTTTTCTTATTTTCAATTTCATAGATTTCTGCTCTTATTTGGGTTTCTTTTCTTCTACTTGCCTTAGGCTTTATTAGCTCTTCTTTCTCTAGATTCAGAAGGTTACAGCTTAGATTATTTATTTGAGATCTTTATTTTTTCTAATAAGGTAGTCTAATGTTGTAAATTTCCCTCTAAACTTCAGTTTTACTGTATCTTACAGATTTTGAAAAGCTGAAGCTGTATTTTCATTTTTATTTCGTTCAAATAGTTTTCAATTTCTCTTGGGGCTTTTTCTTTGACTCACAGGTTACTTAGAAGTGTGTTAAATTTCCAAGTATTTGAGGGATTTTTCATCTATCTTTCTTTTATCGATTTCTTGTTTAATTCCGTTGTGTTCTGAGAACATACGTTGTATGACTTCTGTTATTTTGAATTTGTTCAGATGTGTTTTGTGCCGTAGAATGTGCTTTATCTTGGTGAGTATTCCATGTAAGATTGAGAAGAATATGTATCCTGCTGTTGTGCTTACACACTTAGACTCATTATGTCTTCTTAGAGATTTGACCCCTTTATTATCATGCAAAGCCCTTTTTTTATCTTTAGTGATCTTCTTTGTTCTGAAGTCTGCTTATTTTCTAATTACTATAGCTACCCCAGCTACTGTTTGATTAAGGCACACCTGATGTATCTTTCTGCATACCTTTATTTTTCCCTTATCTGAGTCTTTACATTCAAAATGGGTTTTTACTTGAATCTTGTTTTGTTTTTCTAATCTGGTCTTTCATGCTCTGTCTTATAATTTTGTTTTAAAACAAAAATTAGAATCAATTTGTTAATGTCTACAGAATAGCTTAATAACTGGGTTAACCAGGAAATTAAAGAAGAAATTAAAAAAAAAAAAAAACACAGAAGCAAATGAAAATGAAAACACAGCAGTCCAAAAGCTTCGGGACCCAGCAAAGGCAGTCCTAAGAGGGAAGTATATCGCAATACAGGCCTTCCCCAAGAAGCAAGAAAGGTCTCAAATACACAACCTAACCTTACACCTAAAGGAGCTAGAAAATGAACAGCAAATAAAGCTTAAAGCCAGCAGAAGGGAAGTAAGAATCTGTTTCTGGGTTTGTCTCTCTTTCACTTTTTATTCCTTATGATCATTTGTTTTGTTTCTTAAATTCCACATATGTGTGAAATCACATGATATTTGTCTTTCTCTGACTGACTTACTTTGTTTAGCATAATACTCTCTAGTTCCAACCACATCGCGGCAAATGGCAGGATTTCATTCTTTTTTTTATATTTGAGCAATATTCCATTGTGAATGTATATATAGATATATGCATGTATATATATATTTTAGTGGGCACGAACTCCTTTAGTTTTGGTTTGTCTGGGAATCACTTATCTCTCCTTCTATCCTCAATGACAACCTTGCTGGATAAATATATATATATATATATATATATATATATATATATATATATATATATATATATATATATAATATCTTCTTTATCCATTCATCAGTTGAATTTCAGGCTTTAAGTTATATTACAAAGATGTAGTGATCAAAACAGTATGGTACTGGCACAAAAACAGATCAATAGAACAGAATAGAAAACGCAGAAGTGAACCCACAACTATATGGTCAATTAACCTTTGGCAAAGCAGGAAAGAATATCTAATGGGAAAAAGAGAGTCTCTTTAACAGATAGTGTTAGAGTTTAAAATATATAGTTTTTACTAATCTAAGCCCACCTTTAAATATGACTACCATTTCACATTTAGTGTAGGAGCCTTATAACAGTATCCTCTGTTCTTCCCCTTTGCCCCTTGTAACAACATGTGTCCTATCTGGATCTGGTTCTGATGATAGCTTTATTTTTTCACACATTGTTTTTCTTTGTTTGCTTTTGTTTTTGCCATTCAGCAAGGTTTGCACTGTATTTAATGTTTGATGTCAGTATAAGTGCTGGAGTTTTCAGATTCCTGTACTGTTCTTTATTTGTTTGGACCTCCTCTCTTGCCTTTGAAATTCTTTATGTACTCCTTTTTAGTGATGATTCGTGTCTTGTAGCTCTTTCATCTGTGAACCACTGTTAGCATAGTGGAGTCCATGTATGGAAAAATAATCAATTCATATAGCAGAGTTAAAAAAGAAATGAACAAACAAAAACAAGAATGCATGTATCTAAGTCCTTTGACTAAAAACACATAATTATATAGTCATTCAAAGTAGACATCTTGAAAAAGTCAAATTCCTAAATTTCAATATTTTTCTATACTCATTCTTAAAATGTGGACATTAGACTAAATTATCTCTAGAGGTTGTTGCAAAGATAGTATTCTATGTAGCTCTTCTGTTTCCCTTCATACTCAGAGTAGGAGTTATATCTTACTTTCACAGAGACATAGATCTGCTTTATTTCAGGACATTGCTGAACAATGGGAAGAATTATTCACCAATCTTTTTCCCAGGCTCATAGGAAGATTATGTATCCCATTCTTCATTGAAATTAGGTTGGGGTCATATGACTGGGTTCTGAGCAAAAAAAGAAATGATAGTGGAAATGTTGTGCATCACTGTCGGGCATGGTGCCCTGGACTCTTTATAAATGTTGGCAATTACATTACCACAACAGAAAGGAAGATATGGTCAGTGTGTGTGTGTGTGTGTGTGTGTGTGTGTGTGTGTGAGAGAGAGAGAGAGATATACCAGGATATATACATGTATGCATGTGTGTGTGTGTGTGTGTGTGTGTGTGTGTAGATATATACCAGGATATATATATATATATATATATATATATATATATATATATATATATATATGTATGTATGCATTGAGTCAATACAATAAATGGTATTTAGAATTGGTCATACTAAAAATTAAATGATCAATATTAACATTTCCTTTCAATTTAATAGTACTTTAAACAAGTTTATTGTTTTCCCTAAAAGTGTAGCTTTAAGATCATCTTTATGGAATTCACCTCAAGTGATGTCTTTATAAAAGAAAGATTACCATTTGTTAACTTGCTAAATCAGAATTTATGCAAGTGGCACTCTAAATTCTGCATTTGAAACAAATAATCTGTCTACTGGATAAATTTAGAGAAAGAACACTTAAATTTTATGGGCTTTTTCATATGATTTCATTTAATCTACATATAAACCTACTTGGTTTATCAGGGGTTTTCAAAATGTTTTATTTACTTGCATTTATGTAATTAAGTCCTTCCTTATTCTGATACAAACCAAGGGGTGTTTCAAAATTTACTTAACAAAATGAGATTTTTTAAAAGATGTAATTAGCTAAGTAGGAAAAAAATATATGATGAAGCCAATTAAAATATTTATATTCAAAATGTGTGACAGATGGCAGGCCCTTTCTGGGCTCTCGAGTTCCAGTAAAACCAACTGGGAGCTGTGGCTCAGACTGTGAGCCTCAGCTCTGACCATCTTACAGAATTTCAGATGCCATGACCGTGACACGTCAAGGTCCTTGACTTCACATCAGGGGTATATTCCCTTGTAAATCCATCCAATTTCAAAAATTGAGACTTCTATATGAGTTTCAAGAAACTCAGCCCTTGCCTCAGGGGCCCTACCACTTTATAAAGAACAGACCATGAATTCTTCTTTCAAACCAGGAATCAGTTTCTGTAACAGTCCCCTGGAGGAGTGTAGTTTCCAAAATAAATAAATAAATAAATAAATAAATAAGTAAAATAAAGCTTGTGCTTCTGTTGCTTGCTTTGTTAATAAATAGCAGATTACATTCTCTGGGGCTATGCTAAATTTATAAAGAACATGTTTTGCCAGACAAACTTGATTGCTTTTTTTGATAAACTCAGTAAATTAGTGGATAAAGGAATAGAGTGGATGGAAAATATCTTGATTATAATAAAACAAGTTGATGGCAATTCACAAACACACATACAAAAAGATCTTGCTTGAAAATTTAATTCAAATTACCTTAGTTGCAAGTACTGTCACACAGATTGAAAATTGAATGAAGAATGACCATAAAGAAAGGATAATGAAAAATGCTAACAAAAAAATCTATCATGGGCACTTAAAATCTTAATGAATATTGTATAAAGGAGGCTAACTAGCCCAGGCTCTAATTTCTCATGTTGCCTATTCAGTTGAAGTTTTGTGGATAACCAAAGGGATTGTTTTACTTTACTACTTAAAAGCATGTCATATTTAGAAAACCAGCAATTGCTTACCCATGTTTACTAGACTGTAGATATTATTCCCTACTCCACAATTTCAGCCATACTTACAGTCTAAGAAAATCTTGACAAGTACAGAGATAGTTTATTTTGTTGTTTTTTTTTTTATATTTTGCATGGTGGGTACAGGTGAAAGTGGGTTAAGTGAGTCTGGCTTTGAAATCAGTGCCTTAGGTGCAGTATCTGATGTTCCCATGTAAGACAGGGCACTATACCTGCATAATTAGTGACATAACTCATTATTTACTCATGTTGCATAGCCCTACTTTGCAAGCCTAGGTGTGTTTATAGCTGTGTTCTTTAGTTCTCTGTATGGAGAGGTAGCATGGTACATTAGTTCAGAAGACAACCTTTAGACCTGGTTTGTCTCTTAGGAACTGAATAAACTCAAAAATATTCCATAATCATTACTAACTTCTGTTACCTTGAATGTTACATGATGATGTAACACATAGTTATTTTGGACCTCAAAGAGTCTATGTTATGGAAAATGTTGAGAGATGTTAAAAGCTAACGTGTGGGTGGCTGTAGGCATTTAAAGGTTCTGATATACATGATATGTTTATTTATTTGCCTACTTCCAAATAAATATTTGATTATTGATGATGATGATAGTCAAGATTAGGATGTTATTGGAATTGAAATCACTCTACCTGGCTAGGATCCTGATATTCTCTTTCCTTTCTTTTTCTTCCTCTCCTCCCCACCCCTCCCTTCCTCTCCCCTCCCTTCTCCTCCCCCCCTCCTTTTTCTCCCCTCCCCTCCCATCCCTTTCCCTCCCTCCATCCCTTTTTCTTTCTTTCTTCTTTCTTTCTTTCTTTTTCTTTCTTTCTTTCTTTTTCTTTCTTTCTTTCTTTCTTTCTTTCTTTCTTTCTTTCTTTCTCTTTCCTTCTTTCCTTCTTTCCTTCTTCTTAACCAAGTACAATTAATACAGTGTTATATTTGTTTCAGGTATTCAACTAGTGATTCAGCAATTCTATACATCTCTCAGTGCTTATCATGAGATATATACCCTTAGACCCCTCACCTATTTCACCCACCCAACCACCCAGTTTGGCAACTGCCAAGTTTGTTTTCTATAGGAGTCGGCTCTCTTTGTTTTTCTCATTTTTTCTTTGTGCATTTGCTTTGTTTCTTAAATTTCATATATGGGTGAAATCATATGGTATATTTCTTTCTTGCTGACCTATTTCACTTAGCATTATACTTTCTAGATCCATTCATATCATTGCAAATAGCAAGATTTTATTCTTTTTTAAGTGCCAATTAATATTTCTTTGTACATATACACCACATCTTCTCTATCCATTCACCTATGGATGGACACTTGGGCTGCTTCCATATCTTGATTATTGTAAATATGCTGCAATAAACATAGGGGTGCATATCTCTTTATTTTCTTTTAATGGAAAGTTGGAATCAGTTCTATTTTCTTCAATATGAGAATTTATCTTCATAGAGCCAGTGGTACTCTTGCCTTTCTGATTTTGAATGTCATAGATTCTATGTTCAACCTATTTTATTAGACATTTGTGAATTCCAAACATTAGCCATTTCCTTTAAGATCCCATGTATCTGCATTTTTTAAATTCTCACCATCATCCACAATTCTGACATCTTTCTCTTAACCATTGAACTGTACTGCTAAGTACTCATCAATGTTTCCCAGTGCACTTGCCTTGGAGATGAAACCATGGTCATAGATATTAAAAGCCACCACAGCTATGCCAATATGTGGTATTATCCTATGTGACCAACTCCCTCATTGTCAATATATGGAAGTAATTTATGCCACTGTGATTTGGAATAAACTGAATAAAATATCAAGGTCTGAATGCATTTATATTATTTGATAAATCCCCTAGCTTATATGAGTATCTATTCATCTGTAAAATGGGAATGATAATCCTTGCATTGCTTACAACATAGGATGGTTATGAAATTCAAATTATTATAAAAAGTTATTTGAAATCCCTAAAATATTGTAGAAGATTGAAGAGATTGTTAAGTGACCCACTTATTGAGGAAGAAAAGAGAAATCCCAGCTCTCATTATTCTGTTTATGGGACTTAAGAGGGGATATTTTTGGCTAAAGTAAGATTTTTATTTGCAGCACAATTAGCTTCATTTTGGAATGTTAATGAGAAAACAAGAAATAGGGTAATTTTGAAATAAATATAGTGAGCTAAATTTATTTTAGATACCAACAATTGGGAACATTAACTTGTTACTGTAAGTTCTTAACTTTTGTAATATTACAGAATTTTCATCTTCTAAACATGATAAAATTAGCATTGGGGGTAGCTTCTCAATAGTTGGCTTCAAATATTGTCAAGGTTCATTCAAATTAGATAAATTTTTAAAGCTTGGAAATAACACAGGATTTGGTCCAGTTAGATTTGGCATTGCTTCCTCACTCTCAACTTATTAAATCATTTAACTTCTCTCAGGTTTGGAGTTTCTTATGTATTAATTTAGATCTTTAATATTTTTAATATATGACAGCCTGTATGCTAATATATATTAGTAATCTTGCTCAGTGCTAAGTTTAAAGTAGGAATCTAACAAAAGATACCCTATTATGTATTAAGACAAGTTTTCTCCAGGAGCTGTTGGGAGCAAAAACATATGAACTATTCCCAACAATATGAGAAATCATGGAACAATTGTGCATGCTTGCATTTGGGGGATGAGGGGGCTTGTGAGACAATTTAATCTACTCTTTGAAATCGATGGCTACAATAAATACATTTTTTTAAGAAAAATTGCTAGATTAAAAATAATCTACAGGATGAGAAGATCTACTTTCATCCAAAGCAATTTGGTTTTGCAGGAAAATACTGAGTTTAAAGTCAGAAGGATCGGTTCGGTCACTTAATAATCATGGTCTTTGAGAAATATTACTGTCCTTAACTTTCAACTGCTAAGATAAGTAGGAATAATAATCTTAGCTCATAATAATGTGGGAATTGATTTAATAATGTATATACATTTCAAAAAGAATATGAGGACATGATTAGTTCTCACTGCATGTTAATATTACTTCCTCTCTGCCACAGACTGGGTTACCACTTAGAAAGAACCTGAGTCAAGGCTTGCATAATGATAGTTGATTTGGGAAAACTGTACCAGAGTAGGAGTGGGAGACTGGAAAGTTAGAGGTAGAGGGGAGAGAAGAACCAATATGAAATGCCATGATGGAGGTGGATAACGCTGTTGGCAGTTGGGGGCCACTTTCCTTTGGAATGTTTGGTGGAACAATGAGAAGGAGTAGTATGAGCTTCAATACTCTCCTCCTGATAATAGAATTTATACATGTTTATTCAAATATTGTTATTAGAGCATATGGCTGGCTCATTTGGTAGAGTGTGGGACTCTTGATCTCAGCGTTGTGAGTTCCAGCCCCACATTGGGTGTAGAAATTACTTAAAAATAAAATTGCAAAAACAAAACAGAAACTGTTATCTTTTTTTAGTCCAGGGTTGTCATACGTTGTTAAATGTCCTGTGTTTTCAAGTTAGTGAGATTTCCCAGGTGCTGTCTGAAAGCTTGCAAGTGTTCAAAACTTCAGTACCAAAGCAGCTCTGGAGAAGAATGCCCTGGTTGTAGCTACAGTAGTCAGGTTACGTGTGAGCAAAGCTGTTTGCCTTACCAATTCCAAAAATAATCTGTGGTCCAAGAGGATGTCAAGCAGGAACATGAATGGGCACCAACACAAACAAACAATATTAGCTAGACCATGTTCTCACATATAGACACATGATGCCCCTCACCCTCTGGCTCTTTTCCTTCCTTTTAAATATTTTATTTAATAATAGATTATTGAGGTATAATTTACATATAGTAAATTCACTCTTTTCAGTATTTTGACAACCATACATAGTGTGTTTGTTATTCATCACAACTCAGTGAAATGCTTTATTGTTAGATCAGCCTGAGGACATCAAGAATAAATTCCCTGCCATTTTATGTCTTTTCTTTGATTATAACATAATGGCCTCAAAGGGTCAGGGAATAGAGAAACATATTCTTTCTGGAAATAGGAAGCGAAATACATATTGGATTGGCAAAATATTATTAACTACTGAATCAGGATACGTAGCACATGGGTTTACTCTGAGCTCTTCTAACTTTTTTATGATTATATATATTAATGATATGTATCATATATAATATACAATATATAATGATTATATAATTATCTATTTATATTATATTAATTACATTATATTATATATCATTAATAGTAATTATGTATATACACACATGCATGCACACATGTGCACACATACACATATATATAGCCTATGATTATAGAAAATCCTATATGAGAGAATGTGAGGGAAAAATCACTGACAATAGTAGCCAAAATGCAACCAGGATACAATTATATTCTTATTGTATTTCTACAAAGAGTTTATACCTGAAAATGCTTTTCAAATTTTGACATTATACCATCTACAAAGTTAAACCCATTTATTCAGACCAATCCAGGCTTTAGGGCAATTCACAGTCCAGGTATCACAATAAATACACATAGTTCTTCCAACAGCCAGATTTGGGGATGTTCATTGTTCGAGGAAAAAAGGAAGAGATGAAGATAGAAAAGGTGAATGGTAATAGCCTACAGGCCTTGCAGTTTATAACGTTCCAAAAATAAATCTACTAGCCACTTTCACAAGAACTTTTGATTAATTTTTATCCTAATGTCATCCCTTGGATGACAATAGGATACTGTCTCTTGCACACAATAAAAGGAAATCTGAAAATGTTTGAATTGCTATGTCTGAAAGAAATTCCTAGTTTTAACTGATAAAATTCCATTTTTGCAAAGTTGTTTTGTATTTAACTTAATCTCTCATAAGTCTTAAAACACCCCTGAGAAATCATAAAGGTATACAAAGTTAAACAGAAGAGCTCAAAGAAAATCCATGTGCACATTACCTTTCTTTGTAAAGAAATTGAAAACTGACTTGACCAAGTTTAGGCAGTTTCTATGGAGTAGTTATAACACTCAGGCCTCATGAATCCCAGTCTCAAACTCCCTTGGTAACATATGGGGTAGATATAACTACATAGTCATATTAAATAAATTTTAAACTTCCATTATATAGTGTTTAAATAGGGGGAGGAGTCAGCTTACTTGCAAACAAGTCAGAGAATTACTCCACTAAAAATGACTAAGATTTACTGTGCTTTGCCCTATATACCCTCACGATAGTGTCTGTCAGGCCTCTAATCTTCTTTGATTTCCCCATATGACATATTTGACACTCTTACAAAGAGTTTTGCTTTGAATGAAAAATGGAAAACTTGTATTTTCACTTGATGGCTGTAGAGAAGAATGGTAATTGCATAAAACCTTTCTCTCGACTTCTAAGAGAGAGAAATGATCTCTGGTTACCAGAAGCAAGAAGCCATGTTAAAAATGTAAATGGTAAAAATAAAGCAAACAGACGAGTAAACACAAACAAAACTAGATCCTTTCCCAATGGTTGACTAATTTTGAAACAGATGGCCTAATTAAAGACTCTGAAAGAACGAGAGAGACCCATGTTCCAAAAGAGAAATAAGATGATTATAGCTCTGGGCTGAATATAAGATTTAATGTTATAGAAATAACAACTATGACTCTAACTTGGAGTCATAGTATGGCTTTGGATAGTCACCACATAAAAAATCAGGTTAATCGGAAATTGGAAATGAAAGTTCCCATTGAAAGTTGAATCATTTCAGTAAAGTATACAAGAGCTTGAATAAAATAAGGTCTCTTTTTCCAGCAAGAAAAGTCTTGTGGCCAGCCAAAAAGTATTATCTCTTAAAACAAAAACAAAACAAAACTTGAAAATAATTTAGCAGAAGTGAGTTGGGGTAGAAGTATAACCTTGGAACAATGACCCAAAGTCTTACAAAATATATATGCTGTCTTCAGACTTTGTAAGAGTTAGGACTGGCAACGAAGAAACCAAAGTTTCTCAAAGAAGCTGATACAAACTGCCTGAATCACAGATCAGTGGCTTAACTATTGAGTATTCAAATATATGTATGGGAAAGATTCATATATCACAGAGGAATTAGAGTCATTGACTTCCAACTTCCCTTCTAATGTATGGATATTATGATTTTTAAGTGTATTGAACTCTCTTTTCTAAAGGAAGGGGAAAACACAAAAGATATACAAGTATATCATTTTGTAAGTATGTCCCAGATGGTACACATAAAACATTTACTTTTCCTAAGTTAACACATCTATGATTCACCTCTTGAGGAAAAAAAAAAAAAAAAAGATACTTTTCATGGCATACTTGCCAGGTGGTATGATAGTCCTCACAGAAATATCATCCTACCTGACCTACTTGTTAACCACCCACAGGTTAATTGGAAGGCATTATACATTTATATGTGAAAACTCTGTTTCTATAACTGGGTAAGAATAAACAATAAGGAATTTAAGTGATGGAAATATAAAGGCTTGGACAAGTCTTGGAACTTTTTATTTAATTGCTGTAAACCTCCATTTTTAAGATCTAGTATAGTGCTCCTGCATCATGTATATCCAAGATGTCTTGACGGATTAATACATGAATGAATAACTGTATATGTAATCTTTGGTAAGTGCCCTGAGATTATGCTTTGTTCCAAGCCCTGTGATGTTGGGGTGGGGGCCATGGGATAACTTTTTTAATATAATAAAGGAAGATACAAGATTCGTTGTAAGAGGAATACTTGTCTAGCGAGCATGTGGAGGGGAGTGAATGGTGGCAGAACACGGACATGAATGGTTAGTCCACAAAAGTGGCAATAGTGAGTGCCACTGAAGAAGTTTTTGTAAGAGTTGTGAGAAGTCAAGAAATAGATGATAATTCTGTGTTTGAAATAAATTTTGCTATGTATGGTGAATACTCTGAGGACAATGTTAATTAGTTTATGATGATAAAGATTTTTTTTTCTATTTTCATTTCATTTGTTTTGTTTTTCTCCTGTAGTGTTTATATAGAAATGAGGTCATATTCCTGTTTTCTCCTTAAATTTCCCAGCAATAGTACATGATTACTTAGAAAATAGAAATTTAATAAGAGACCAGTGTTTTAAAAATTGTGTTAAAAGTGTGTTAACTGTGGAATTCACATCTGTTTAACATCTGCTAAATATCAAGTGAACTTCCATCTCCTGAACTAGATTACACACAGAGATAAGAAAGTCTTTTTTTTCCTTGTTGTCAATGCACGTAACTCCTAAAATAGCCTCTTTCAGGTCAGCATGGCCACAACAGAGGGTTTCAGTTGCTTTCTAGGCACGTATTACAGTTACAGAAGATTTTCACATAATCAAAGTTGGATATTTCTAGAGAAATCAAAAGAGACAGTGAAGTGGAGAGCAGGTGCGCCAGCCTTCTTCGAGGATCTGAGAATGCAATTAACCAGCAAATGAGCACTTGTAAAACCAGGTTTCCTGAACAGATGAGAACAACAAAAGCCACTGAGAAATGATGTGGCCAAGGGCCACTCCTGAATAGAGTGTGCACATGGGCATGTGCCCCTGTTCTTGAACTTTAGGAAGAGAGAGAGAGAGATTCAATAGAGACTGTAGAGTCAAAACAATTATGCAAATATAGGAGACTCCAGGAGGAGATGAAAGATTAGATTGCTTTCACAAAGGCTCTTGTAACAGTAGAGATTTTCTCTTCTCTCCCAATAGTACGAACTTATGGCTGAAAAAGATGGATGGTAACAGAAGCAACCCAAGCAAAATTAAGGAGCATCACAGATTAATCACTTGACATGAATATGACAAGTCCGAAAGCTACCTAAGTAGGAGACAAAGTTGCAGTCACAAAATATTAGGTTTGCCATCCTTAGTGTATACATAGAATGGAATAATATTCAGCCAGAGAAGGAAAGAATTACTGATACATGCTACAACTTGACTGAATGTCAAAACATGATGCTAAGTGAAAGGAGCCGGGCACAAAAGGTTGTAGGTACTGGAGTATGATTCTATTCACTTGAAATATCCAGAATAGGTAAATCCAGATAGAGGCAGAAAGCAAACTAGAGATTGTTATTTGTAGGGACATAGGGAGAATGAGTAGTGACTGTTTAATAGGTATGAGGTTTCCTTTCAAGGTGATGAAAATATTTTTGAAACATTTACTTAAGTAATGGCTAGTTGCATAATATTGTGAATATATTAAATACCAGTGGATTGTACACTTTAAAATGGTTCGTTTTATTTTATGTTAATTTCATCTTCATTTTTTTTAAACAACAAAAAATCAGTATTTTGTATCTTTACTCATACCTAGGTGTTTGCAGATATAAACTGGGTTACTCCTTAGTGTCAATTTCTCTCACAACTCATTCTCTCTACCGGGAAAACCACCTTTCCTGTTTTCATGGATAAGCTCTATTTCCAGTTCTATGAATTTCTTCCTTGTCAACTATCTTCTGTTGGTTTGGTTTCAATAATCTACCCAATAAAATTGCAGCATTTGGCTTAGCAAACACAGATCTACTGTTTCTGTGTATCTGTGGCTATAAATCAGAAAATCTGCGTCCACATTATCCCTCTGCTATTATAAAGCAGATAATTTTGGGCAAATTGGTTCATTTATCTGGGTCTGATTTATTTCAACTGCTAAATTTATTTTATTATTGCTTAAATTAAAGAACTCCCTAGGGCTTACATATAATATCTAATTGCTTTATGTGGGTTTAATCACTAAAACACTATAAAATCAATAAAAATTCAACTGCCAGCAATAAGGTAGTGATATGATAATAATCATGCTTCATTCATTCAATAAATACTCTGTGCACATATTTTGCACTGTCCCTGGGGATATAAATATTATCAACAACAGATACAGCCATTAATCCACTGGATATACTAGAGACACGTAGTTTATGATGATGATGATAGTAATGATGAAAGTATTTATTGCTATACGTTAGAAATGCTCTAAGAAAAAAAGACCAATAGATAAACAATAATGTCTGCTTTGTTATCTTGTTTTTTAATCTGAAGAGGCAAAATTTAAAACAAGGCTAATGTAAAACGTGTTGGTAAGTCAATTTGATGCATTTATTTATTCTGAAAATACATTTGGAAAAATAATTATGAAAGGTCTTGTCAAATAGGTTTGTGGATTACTGGGTTAAAGTTATGTAAGCTTCAATATTGCCGGGATTTTGAAAGAATATATATATATATATATATATATATATATATATATATATATATATATATATATTTTCTTCATTTGATTTCCATTATGCAGATAAAGAAAGCAAGGGCTAATGACTACCACTTAGGAAGGACTTCTTCTGACCTAGGCATTTGCACATTCAGAATCTTGTTCAATATTTACAATTGAGACAGGTGTTATTTTAGTCATTAGAAAACTGATGAGCTAGAAGGTAAAACAAGCTAGCTAAGGTGCCAAATTACACATATCTCAGAAGTAACAGATTTGGTTACCATATCTGATTTGACTCAGGACACAGCCTAACTGTACCAAACCATACTGATTTCAGGTGATGCTTCTTCCAACCCCTACCTCTAGCAGAAAAGGGGGTCTTTGTTTGCCTCACCCAAGTCCATAATTCTATTCTGGACCCAACTGGGCACTCATACGCTACACAGGCATGTGATGCTGTTCTTCCAGGATCCCTTGGAAGCATACTGTTAAGCACACATTCTGCCCTCCAAATCAATTCCCCACATTGCTCTCCAAGAACACTCTGCACAGCTAGGCAGTGAGGCTTCATATTAATCATGTTTTCATAATTATTTATTTATTAGAACAAGGGAGCTGAACACCTGGCAACGTTTACATTTGCAATTAGGGAAGCAGCCTCACTCTAGCAGAAGTCTGATTTTATTACTTGCCTTTGCCTTATAAAACTAAGTTTTCCTGGTGGTGGAGAAAGTTATATTAATATAAGCAATGTTGAAATGCTGGAGATAATCTCTTTCCCCACTTTCCAATTTGGCATATATGGGGCAAATTTTATACTTGAAACTTATTTCATGATGCCATTGTTAGATGAAAATAAACAATGTACTGATATAATAATCTCATTCTTTAATTCAAGAATTCTTGGTTGAACACTTGCTATATCCATGCCTCTGTCACTGGCACTGTGACCATGTTATGAACATGAGTTCAAACAAACTGTGATCAGTTCCTAAGTTGCACTAAAGACTCAGAGCCTCCATGCTCTTCCTAAAAAAATGGAGATAATATCTATTTCATAAGTGTTTTTGAGGCTTAAAATGGATATAAGCATAGCACCTAACTCATATGTGAGTTGTACCCAATATTAGTTGGCTACTCAGCCTCCCCATCTCACTTAGTTATGGTGATCATACAGATGAAAAATATAGCCCATAGTCACAGGTTTTCATTCAAGTATGGAGGATAAGCTAAATAATAATAATAATAATAATAATAATAATAATAATAATAATAAAAAATATAAACTGATTAGTGTCACAAAAAACTAATCTCTGTGAGTGAAAGGTAATTTTGGATGTGGGCATAGTCAGGTTTTCTAAATATATATTGTATTCAGGAACAAGAGAAGGGAACTAGGATTAGAAGACATTTACATAATGAATAGCTTTACAATGAGCCTTAGGTGGCTAAAATTTATCCTACAGCCAAATTATTCCATTGACAGCCAAGATTCATGCTTCATGGAGTTTAATTTAGCCATTGTATACCTTGTGGGAGAGCAATTGAGAAGGAGATGAGAAACCCAATTGGAATACTATATAATTGTAATTTCTTAGATGATGCCAAGTCCTCCAACTGTCTGGATTCACTCTCTAAAACACAAACTCCCCAAAAGAACATTTCTCTCCTTTAGAAGAAAATTTCAAACCTCCTGTAATGAGCCGTCTGATTGCATCAGATGTTAAAATTAGAACATCTCTGTCCTGCCACAAGGACTTCAGGCTAGTGATAATGATGATCCAAATAAGGGCAGTGAAAATGGAATTAAGAAAACACATGGAAAACTCCCTCTCCTATGGGGTGACAAGCTCTCAGAGCCCTGTGTGCAAATTAAAATTGTTTAACTAAATTCTTTAAAACAAACATGTGGTAAACTACCTTCCAAAGGAATGGATAACACTGAGGAACACTTGTGAAGCTACTGGTAAATATGTTGAACAGGATACAAGTTGAAATAAAAGAACACAGTGAGAAATCATCAGTGTTACACTGGGCAAGCTACTTCATACCTTATTTCTATGAGGGATAATATTAACCTATGAATACTATTTGTCATTATATATACGAAGCTTTGAGCATAACACTAGGCATATAGTACTTTTTTTTTTTTTTTTCTGAGAGAGAGAGAACACACCAGGGGTGGGGAAGGGCAGGGGTAGAGGGAGAGAGAGAATTCTAAGCAGATTCAATGCCCAGATGGAGCCCAGTGTGGGGGCTAGATTTCATGACCCTGAAATCATGACCTGAGCCGAAATCAAGAGTCAGACGCTTAACTGACTGAGCCACCCAGGGCCCCTAGTATATTCTCAATAAGATTACACATTTGTGACGTAACATGTAATCTATAATTATATTAAAGATATTTTATGAATTTCTCTTCACCAGAAAATTTTCAGTAAGATATTTTTCCCTATGTATGAGGGAAAAAAAATCAATGAAGAAGTCATTTGGGAAAAATACTATATACTTGTTAATTCATAGTAAATCCCAGAAAAAAAGAAAAAAAGAGAGAGAGAAAAAATAAATCTTAATTGTAGGGGATGGAAAGTAAGCAAATTTATTTCTACATATCACCAAGATTTGAATAAAGATGCACTTAAAAAGAGATACCAGTCAGCTGAAATGTTCACCTGGTGGGGATCCAATTGCCCTACATGGGAAGTGCTAGCTACCTGCATGGAAAACAGATGTTATCGCTTTTACTTAATGTGGTAGCAGGAAGTTGGTGAGGATAGAAATTCTGTGTTATCTCTAATGTTGTGATTTTTACTGCTTAGTAACTTTTCAAATCTGTGTATACCTGGAGGAGGCAAGATCATTTATTCATTCTTTCTTTCTTTGCTATATCCACATGCTACATCACATTTACTGTACTCTGGGTATTCATTTTCATCAATATAGGAATGCCAGCAAAATGTTGACCCCCTTCAAAACACCAGCTGGATCTCTACACCACAAGGATTTCTCAGACTGAGACGTGACCTCCTTTTGTAGAGGTTACTCCATCCAAAGCCAACGCACATAAAAATCTGTCCCAATAGTATATGACCTCTCTATGTATACATTCTGCAACTTCTGGCAACTTTATCTAGAATGAAAGAGGAATTCTTTAAACTCATTACTTCCCACTTTTATAATTGTGAAGACTACTTATCAGTTCCAACATCCTTCTAATGAAGTCAGACTGGTTACTCATTGGTCATATCTTTTTCAAACTATGTTATCACAATAACAACAATAAAAATAACACAATCAAAATTATCATTTATCAAATATTTCCTTCGTTCAGGGAAATGTGCTGAGTGTTTTACCTATGTTGTTGGCTTTAAGGCTAACTGCTGTAGTATTAAAGGATGAGGAAATTAAGGAAAAAAGCAATTAGGTTAATCAGTCATATACCTAGAAAAATACTATATAGCATTTAATAGAAAAATGACACAGAAGTTGTTCTAGGAAAACTGATTCAGATTCTGAAACCAGATTACCTGTGTTCAAATTCTGATTCCAAAATGTTACCTCTCACCGTATTTTTTAAATAAAATTGTTTATAACAGTCCTTACCTCACAGAGTACCTAGGAGAATCAAGTAACAAACACGTGTAAAGTGCTGATAGTGTGGTTAGGTGAATAGTAAGCATTAAGGGGATTTATTATTATTATTATTAACATAATAATAATAATATCATAAATAGTGATTGTAGCCAAGATTCTTCTTTATTTTCAAAAACTGATAAGCTGAAGGATGCTGTGAACTGTACAGGATGAGGATTTCTTTTACTTTTCATCTCAAATCCCAGAGTAAACTGAAACTTGAACAATTGTACATGTTACCATTCCTCTGCTTTTTTTTATATATTCCATATTTTACAAAAATTCAGTGTCCACATTTAATTAGATGAACGTCAAGAAAAATGAAGACACTAATCATTTTCTTGAGTACAATGGCTTAATCTCTCTTGTCGAGGATTTTCTAACCTTTGTTCATGGAGAAGCTTCTTTTTTCCTGTAGACTAATGATGGCACTCTAGGTGGTTTTTCCTTGTTCTAAGAGTGAACTGATGTCAGAGTGACAGTCAAGTCACCACCTTGGGATCTACTGCAGGGAGGCCCAGTGACTTAGGAGTTGGAGGGAGATTGTCTCTAGGTGGCATAAGCATTCTGAAGAACTGACTTCCAACAGAATACGTGTAGGAGGAGAAAATGATATATTAGTCTCAGACCTCTTCACTGTATACTCTTAATTTCTCCGAGTTTCCAAGGAACCTAGCTTCCACTGTGCTCCTGGCTGTTAGTGAGGAAACTCTGGCCATTACTCTGACAGCTGCTAAACTTGAGAAAGATAGGCATACAAATTGCAGTATTTATAATAATACAATACAAAAGGCAGAACAATATTGATAGTATTTCAGAATGTATGACACACATGAGTGTGTATGTGTGTGTATTTCTATATTTAATAAATATTGGAAGCAAAAACATAACAATGACACTAGATTATGGGCTTTATTTTTTTCTCCTTTATAATGCATAATCTCTTTCATTCTCCAGTGAACATGAATTGTATTTATAATCAAAAACAGTATGAACAAAAGCATTATGTACAATAAAACCTTCAAAGTTAATAGTAAATATCTAAAATTAAACATTAATTCTGTTTGGAGGATAGTTTGGTATTTGCAAACCAGTGAAAGCTAATGATCTGCTCTGGAGAAATACACTATTCAAAATAAATTAAAAAGAAAGAAGAATTATATGGGGAAAAAAACACCATGAGACCTTTATGTTTCTCTACAAAGTTTAACATAGAAAATGATAGTAAGATAAACTATGCTGTGAAAGGAAAACATTTGTGTAGGTGGCATTTTGAGCGTGCCAGAAGAATCACCATGCATGCTGTCATGTGATGTTCTCAACAAGGTTATTATTAGTTATTATTGTTCCATTTTGCAGATTTAAGCAACCTTTACAAAGTCATTCAGCTGGTAAATGTGAACTAGAGCTGAAACTCAGGTTTCTTAGACTACATGCCAAGCAACCTTAAAAAAAAAATCACATTTGGGGACTCTGTATCTGTGTTCTGAACATAGATCCCTAAAAAAGATGGAGAAATCACTATACAACGTTTTGACTTTTATAACAAGTAATATGCCTTTATTTTTCTATCAAAATTGCCCAAATCACATAGCGCTGAAACAGGCATCATAGTAAAATAAGGTAGGCAGAAGGAAGGGCCCTTCTCATGCTGAACACTAACCATGATACTGGACATGGTCTTAGGCTTTATATCCACTAGCTCCATTAACTCTAGAAAGACCTTACAGAGCAATCCCTGTTCCCCATGTACAGATAAGCCAGAAGGGACCTAGAGAAAGTTGAATAGCTCATCAGAGGTAAGGACAGCTTTGGGATTCGAAGCTGGTCCTTTGTGATTCCAAAGTCCTGTTCTGTTTATTTGTTTGCTTTTTTGGCTTGATTTTGTCTATAAAGTATTTTTTAAATAGCTCAACTTTTAAGGCAAGCATCTAGGGAAGGTTCTAGAGTTTATAAATAATTTAGTGAGTAGGAAATCCAAGGGGAGATAAAAGATTATGTAATGTCATGGAAATATCTATAAATAAGATGTTATAAATCTGGGTTCACTGTGGCACTGTGACACTGTGACACATAATCATATATATATATGATGGATATATATATATATATACCATCATTCTGCCTTCGGTTAAGCCAAAATTATCTCTCATTATCAACACTGAGTCATTATTTCAGCACCTTCACATTGACACTGTTTTTAATAAAGTTGATTAATTCTAGCTGTCACATATCTCAGTGGCTGAATACAATGTGTTTATTTCTCACTAGAAGTCAAATCATCACATTGTATATGCTTAATATGTACAATTTTACTTGTCAGGTATACCTCACTGAGGCTGAAAATGCATCAATTACATATTTTACATAATTTTTCTTGCCATTATTTCAGCAAAATCATCTTAATCTGAATGTTTTATATGAGGGTATTTTTTAAATTAATCTTTAAATTACACCAATATATTTTCTCTACTCTTGTTTGTGTGCTTGTTTTCATAATAAAAACAAAACAAATTTTTTAAGTCTATGCCGTTGCAAGGGAAGTGAAGAAATGTCGGTTCACAAGGATTTTTGGTGAATACTAACTTTCTCTGCCATAGTTGTAAGGTTGTCTTTCCAAGCTGGTTTTGGAACTACCTCACCCCTCATCAAACAAAACAAAACAGAAAAAGATGCCGTGCTCACAACCCTGTTTACAAAGGAGAAAAGACAAATTACCAACAAATAAATATATGGAAGGTATTCATTCTTGCACCTAACAAAATAACACAAAGGGAAACACGTAAAAAATTTCATTATGTCCCTATGTTTATTAGGTTGTGGGAAAATAGTTCTCAGAATTGGTGGAAATTCAAACTGATACCTCTTTTAGAAAAAAAAAATCCAGTAATTTGAAATAGAGTATAAATGTGTAAACTCTGGACTCAGCAAACCCTGTTGTAGACATTTCTTCTTAAGTAATTATCAGACCAGTGCACCAAGATGAGTGAGTGTGTGTGTGTGTGTGTGTGTGTGTGTGTGAAAATGTTTACTGTGACAATGTTTACACAAATAAAATTGAAGGAACTTATATGTTCATTAATTAGTATTCGTTTTGGTGATTCATAAATTCTAGTCACTAAAATAATAAGGCAATTTTGGATAGATGGATAGATTGATGGATGGATAGATTGATAGGAAGATAGAGAGAGTAGATGGATATATATAGAGAGAGAATAGATATGTCTGGAATATATTATTAACAAACAGGGTGATAAAAAGGGCTTGGTCTAATCATTCAGATTAACATTGGATAAGAAAATAGAAGATTAGCTAATACTTAATCATAATCTATTATATACCAGGGACATTCTTAGCCCATACATTCTTAGTCCCTGATTTGGGTGTTAAAATCTATAAAGAAGAAGCAGAGTTCAACTCACAGAGACTGAAAGTGGCACATTTGGGATTTCAACCCAAGTCGGTCTGGTTCCAAATCTGATGCTCTTTCTACTGCCCCAAGCTGCTTCCACAGCAGTTGGAACTTGTCTGCATCTGTTCTATACTTGTTTGCATTTTTCCAGTTTGAAGCAACAGCCACCCCCTGTCCCACCATGCTCAGCATCACTTTGATTTCCCTTCCTGTTGCTGAGGCAGATCCACTCACCTCCCCGGCATTCATGAGCAGCTCTGCAGAGTGCTGGAGCATCTGGCAATCCACCCAGCAAGAGTGACTGGGAAGCGCAGAAAATTCCTCCGAGAGCAGGCAACATCTGTTGGATAGGCAATGAAAAATAAACCCGTAATAAACTCATTTTAGGAGCAAAAAATGGCTCCTCAAAGTGCTGATTATTCATTTTATGCTAGTGTAGTAATGTTGGTCTCCTTGACAAGTAGGAAAACAGCATGTCTGAAAGCAAATGATCATGGTCAGAGGGTGAGGCTGCTCACACCAGGAGCAAGCTCAGGCGATGGCAGATGAGGAAGCATTTAGAAAGATTACACAGAAAGCCTGCACCACCTGTGGCTGGCTCCTGGCACAGAGCAGTGACCCAGGTGGTTGGATGGGGTGCATACGTGTCAGGAATGAGTTTCAATTCAGTAACGATGGTTTCCTCACCACTTCAGACTGCCAAGCTGTTATCAATGCATTCAACTATTAATGCAGTCTTTCCTTCCTTCATCCATTCATTGTTTCCCTTATCCAAATATTTATTATATACTCCTAAGAAGACTTTTTTTTTTTTTTAAATACTGTCTGCTTTAATGAATATTGCAGTTATAATCTAGGGTGGTTTTCTTATGAAGTATAAAGTGAAAGAAGAATAAATGGTAGGTTAACATTGAATTTAAATATGATAATATATAGATGAATATAACAAAATGGATTGAAGGAGAAAAGAAAATAATCAAAGGATAAAGTCATCTTTGGTTAAAATTACATTGGATACAAGCTATCCACTGGCTATAATTTGGTTTTGGGTTTGGATACATAGATTATTCACTTTCCCTCTTTTTTTTTTTTCCTTCTGAAATTCATGTAAGAGAGGACCACTTAGTCTTTTTTTCTCAGGTAAAGTGATTATATACCATGAGAAGGACAAATGGAAACTAGGTTAAAAGTTGTTCATGGGTTAGCATACTATACAAACGGGATAAAGCTCTCTGTGTAACTACTGGTCTCTTGTTATCCTCTATTCTAGAAAAATTTTTAATTTTATCCTTTAATCTCATATGTATGCTCTCTGAATCAAAAGATTTAGGTCAGAGATAAGAAAAAATGAGAAAGAAAGTAGGAGAGAGAATTTCAGAGAACAGATTCTCCTTGACAATAGGTCATGACAACAAAACTCAGAACAAGATTACAAGAAAATGATAAATCCATGAAATTGGGGCATGACTGTGTGGGCCAGTTAGCTCTCCACACTTTTTACCGATGACTTTGAATCTTTAATGCTGTTTATTAAAGTGGCAGACATTTTCCTGCCCTTTATGTAGGAAACACAGTTGCAGTCCTGTTCCTCATTTTTTTCTTCTCCCCAGCATCAGGAAGGTACCATGTTATATTGAAAGAAGAACAGACCTTGGAGCAAAACAGGCTGGGGTTGACTCTGCACATCACTGTTTGCTTGCTTTGTGTCCCTGGACAAGTTACATGTTCAGCACCTTTATCTATAAAATCGATATAATAATGTTTTGGGTTAATATGATTGTGGTAAGCATTTAATGAGATAGTACATATGAAGTATTTGGAAGAGTGGGTAATACATACTAATTATTCAATAAACAGTAGCTATTATTCCTATAATTATGACTGTTATTCTTTTCTCTAAGCCTGTTTCCTCATTAGTTCAATTTGAATAATAATACATAAGGTTGGAATGAACAATAAACAGTGTGCATTTTATGCATTCTAAATGATAACAGCATTCGATCTAGCTTCAGAGAAATAAAGATGGAGATGCATTTCTTACTAGATATGTTTATAAAGTAGTATATAGTCAAAGAGCAATGGACATTCAGTTAAATTCTCATGGTGAAAGAAAGTCCCATGTGAAGTTCCTGAACTAGATTCTGGCATGTAAAAATGAAATAGGATCAATATCCTTCAGGTTGAAGTGAGGCTTTGTAGAGAGAAAAAAATAGTGGCAATTTTTCAAATATAACTTTAGATATCCAATAACTGAGATGCTCATTTTAGGGCTGGTTACAAAAACTATCATGAAAATTAAGCCATACCCTCACAAAATGTTCACATTGTACATCTGCAAAGGTGCTATATTCATCTCATGAATGATGTTCTCTTAATACAGTTGTGCATAGGGTCCCACATTTCAAACTGGTGCTATAGTGCTATACCTTTTGCCCCCATTTTATTTGTTTATTTACTTTTAAAATTCCAGTATAATTAACATGCAGTGTTATATTAGTTTTGGTTACAATATACTGATTCAACAATTCTTTACATTACTCAGTGCCCATCATGATAAGCGTACTCTTAATTCCCTTCACCTATTTCAGCCGTTCTCCTACTCCCCTGCCCTCTGGTAACCATCAGTTTGTTCTCTATAATTAAGAGTCTGTTTTTTGGTGTCTATTTTTTAATTTGTTTTTTTTGTTTCTTAAATTCCACATATGAGTGAAATCATATGGTATTTGTCTTTCTCTGACTGACTTATTTCACTTAGCATTATACTTTCTATATCCATTCATGTTGTTACAAATAGCAAGATTTCATTCTTTTCTGTGGCTGAGTAATATTCTAATATATATATATATATATATATATATGGCACATATTTACTCATTTGCCTATTGATGAACACTTGGGTTGCTTTCATATTTTGTCTAGAGTAAATAATTCTGCAATAAACATAGGGGTGCATCTATCTTTTCCAATTAGTGTTTTTATATTATTTGGGTAAATAACCAATACTGGAATTACTGGATCACAGTAATTCTATCTTTTATTTTTTGAGCAACTCCATACTGTCTTCCACTGTGGCTGCACCAGTTTGCATTCCCACCAACAGTGCATGAAGCTTCCTCTTTTATCTATGCCCTCACCACCACTTGTTTCTTGTTTTTTTGCCATTCTGACAGGTGAGGTGATAGCTCATTGTGGCTTTGACTTACATTTCCCTGATGATAAATGATATTAAGTATCTTTTCATGTGTCTGTTGCCCATGTGTACATCTTCTTTGGAGAAATATCTGTTGATGTCCTCGGCCCATTTTTAATTGCATTATTTGTGGGTTTTTTGGTGTTGAGTTGTATAAGCCCTTTATATATTTTGGATATTAACCTTTATTGAATATATCATTTGCAAATATCTCCTCCCATTAAGTACGTTGTCTTTTATTTTGTTGATTGCTTCCTTTGCTGTGCAGGTACTATGCCCTTACTTAATGCTGGTCCTCCAACCTGGAGCGCCATCCTCTATCATTTACAGCTAGTCAGCTTCTGCAGGGATCTCACTCGTATTCCTGTCACCTAATAACTAATCTGCGTTCTTATAATCTGCTTTTCTGTATCATCTCATAGTTGCTTTCTAATAGCACTTACTATATTTGATTTAGGTATTTTTTAAAGATTCGTTTATTTATATTTGAGAGAGAGAGACAGAGAGTGCAAGTGTTGGGGGGAGAGGAAGAGGGAGAGAGAAGGAGAGAAGCAGACTCACTGCTGAGTGCAGAGCCCCACACAGGGCTTGATCCCAAGAACCTGAGATCATGACCTGACCTGAAACTAAATCAGGTGCTTAACTCACTGAGCCACCCAGGTGCCCCTAGTTTAATTTTTATAAACCTATTTTCCCCATAAAACTGTGAGATTTTCAGGGAGAAATAAAAACTATCTCCCTACTTAGCGTTTTATTTCTCTGTTGCATGCATTACTATTTACTATTACACTTTATATTTGCTTATATGCTATTAATTGTCCTCATGAGAAGGTTTGCTTCATGATGATAGGGTCTTTGTTTTCTCTACCAAATCCTCAGAATGTAGAGATTTGTCAGCACATAATAAGGACTCAATACATATATGTGGAATAAATGAATGAAAGGATCATATTTACAGAAATTAGTATAGTGCCTGGTTGTGTTAGCTATACATAAAAGTTGGGTTGGATTTAACTATCAGAATAAACAGTGATGCCATAATATTAGGCATCATTTAGAGCCATACAGTTTGCACTGATATGTGATATTGGTTATCAATCAGAGGGATCATACAGAGGCATCACTTAGAAAAGGAAGATGTGATATATATATATATATATATATATATATATATATATATATATATATATATATATAATGGAATATTACTTGGCCATCACAAAGAATGAAACCTTGCCTTTGCAATGATGTGGATAGAAATTCAGGGAATTATGCTAAGTGGAATAAGTCAGAGAAAGAGAAATATCATATGATGTCACTTATATATGGAATTTAAGAAACAAAGCAGATGAACATAGGGGAAGTAAAGGAAAAATAAAATAAAATGAAATCAGAGAGGCAGACAAACCATAAGAGACTCTTAACTCTAGGACAAACAGGGTTGCTGGAGGGGAGGGGGCTGGGAGAATGGGGTAATTGGGTGATGGGCATTGAGAAGGGTATGTGTTGTAATGAGCACGGGGTGTTACAAGCAACTGATGAATCACTAAACTCTACTTCTGAAACTATAATACACTATATGTTAATTAATTGATTTAAAAAATAAATGGTGAAGATGATAAAGGAAGTTCATATAGAAAGAATAACCTGCTGTAAAGGCATAGGCAAAGAAGAGTACCCAGCATGACTGGCAACCTATCGCAAATGAAGCAAGATGAAGATACAGTTACTAGAAACCAGCGGGGAATGCAGAGGCCGTGAGACTGTGAAACGGCTTCCGTGCCATGTTAACAAGTCTGCACTTCAGGCTGCAAAAAAACATGGAGCCATAGCAGATTTTGATCAGTAAATTAGGGGGATTCGTTTATGCTTTGAGCTGAGAGTTAGCTGTCTGTGATCTGTGCTCTTCCTCTCTGATAAGCAAAATCAGCCTCTGCACCCTGTGCATGGACTCCAGCCTACATGGATATGCTCACTCTGTGGAGCAGAGCTGCAGAGAGCACCTAGGGAATACCAGGTTGCAAATGATAGGAAGCAGTGCTTTCAAGGACCTTGAGTAGAGCCATAATGTTACTGCTCTCTGGGTGCTTGGGATCACCTAAATGCTATCTGATAATGCTACTTATTTCCAGCAAGGGAATTTAAAAAATCTGTGAAACCTCAGAGACAAAAAGCAACAAAGAGAGTTTTCCTCTGCAATTTTAATAAGGACTTTGAAAGATTATTGGAATCTTTAGTTTTGCGAAGGTCTCAAAAAGTAGGGTATAATAAATAAGATTTTCCAGGGCAAATGGAGCTGAAATACTTTTCGATTACTGTGCCATAATTGACTCAAAGAGATTACTATAAGAGTTCCTAATTCAATTCAGTTCCACATAGTCTTTTGACAGGCTCTTATTTGTACCTTATAGGTACAGAAAGAGGAGTGATGGATTAGTTAGGTAGTTATATACATAGTTTTATATATATTTATATAAATATATTAATATATTGGCATATAAAGCAACATACTTAATTATACATATTAGTTGCATATTAAGCAGATTTATAATTTATATAGATTAATTAGTGTAGTCTAAAGACATGATATAGGTATAAAAAATTAAAATTTTAACTTCAGAATTTATAGTTCAGAAATTCTATGCAACTCATCATTAAAGCAATTCGGATGCTACCAGAAACACTAGACAAAATATATAATAAATACCTGAAGATTCTGAGGAAAACACACAAGCAGGCAAATTGTGTGCTGTATGCAGGGTGTGTGTGTGTATGTTCCAGTGAGGAGCACTGGAAGGGTGACTAGCATGTAGGTAATAAATTCCAAGCAAACCATGCTTAGACACACCATAAAAAAATAAAAAATAAAATAAAAAATAAATAAATAAAAAAAAAACTACTGAAAACCAAAGATAAAGAGAAAAAATCTTGAAATCACCTAGAGAAAACCAACACATGATATATAAGAGAACAATTATTTGAATATTACACACTTCTCATTATACCATGCATGTCAGAAGAGCAAATGACAGTGGAATAGAATTTTTTTATTGAACTTTTTATTTTGAGATAATTTTATCACCTGCAGCTGCAAAATAAAATACACAGGATCCCATGTGGCCTTTACCCCGTTTTCCTCAATGGTGACATATTGCAGAAGTAAAGCACAATATCATCACCAGCACATTGACACGGATACAGTCAAGATGCAGAATGTTTCATCACCCCGAGGATTGTTCATGCTGTCCTTTTCCTGCCACACCCATTTTCCTCCAACCTTCATCCCTCCATTAAACTCTGACAACCATTGTTCTTTATTTTCATCATTTTGTCATTTAAAGAACGCCATATATATGGAATCGTAGAGTAGATTACTTTTGATATTTTTTTCCCACTCAGGTTAATTCTGTCAGATAATCTAGATTGCTGTGTATATTAAGAGTATGTTCCTTTTTGCTGACTGGTGGTTTGTAGTATGGATGTACCAGACTTTATTTAATCATTAATGATTGAAAGACATAAAATTGTTTCCAATTTGGGGATATTATGAATAAAGCTGCTATAAACATCCATATATAGGTTTTTGTGTGACCATAGTTTTCTTTTCTCCGGGATAAATGCCCATTAGTGCAAATGTTGGGTCATATGTTGCATATCTACTTTTCAAAAGAAACCTACAGACAATTACCAGAATGGGAATGCCATTTCACTTTCTACCAGCACATATGAGTGATTTAACTTTTCTGCACCTTTACCAGCATTCTGGGTTGTCAATTTTTTTAAAGACATTCTGATAGGTTAGAGTGATAATTCAATGTGGTTTTGAGTTGCATTTCCCTAAAAGAGAACGGTGCTCAGGATCATTTCATTTGATTATTGACAATATATTTTTATATATTTTGCTCATTTTCTAATTGGACTATTTATTTAAATTACTGTTCAGTTTGGACAAGTCTTATATATCCTATTTATTAGTCCTTTGTGTATGTGATTTGCAAATATATTCTCCAACTCTGTAGCTTCCATCGAAAAGAAAAGCAAGTAAGTTTTGTCCCCTACCATTTTTTTAAATATGAGAAAACTGAGATTTGGGGAGTAAGATGTCTTTTTAGTGCACCTGAAAAACTAGTGTCTGAGATGTGGTTTGAAATCAGTTGTTTCTTTCCACCTCATAACATTCCCTTATCCAGAAGGCCTTTTAATAAAGATAGATGAAGAGAATATATGTATATAGTTTGTCATGATGAAGAAATTTATTTTCCTAGGTATTTTATATCAAAAATCAAGATGCAGAATAATGTACATTATATAATATTAGTAACATAAATAAAAATATATGTGTACACACTGGACTATGACTCACTTTTTCTCCTAGAAAAATTTCCCATGAAACTGTTTAATGTTTGTTTTTGGTGAGAGGGAGCATTTCTCTTCTATTCTGTTTATTTTTTACACTCTTTGGATTTTTCAAACTGTATTCATAAATTAATATTGCTTTTTAACATATTAAAAACATAAATAAAAGGATAAACCGCTGCATATATAATGAGCAGTAAAGAGAATTTGCATTTCTTACCATCAAAATTTTTTGTCAGCATTAAGTTTCCCTAAAATGTGAGTTTCTGTTGGGTGAATCTTTCAGTAACTGTTAGGACAGAGGGTAATGATGAGATTTATAGGAACTGTTACGTTTGCTAAAAACGAGACACTCAATTTATTGATGAAGAAACCATTTCAGAGTGATCAGTAAATTGTCCCACTTCACTCATGTATTAAATTACAGAGCTAGACTCAATTCCAAAGCTGATTCCAAAGCTCCTGCTCTTTCCTATTTCCTATTTCTGTCCCCTGCCATGAACGTTTAACCTGGGGAGGTCTGCTTCCTTTTCGGCAATTTCACCGACTGGCTCGGTTCCCCAGTTGTCTACAACTATCCAGCTGATCTCACTTGTAAGAGTCTTAGTAGCTCGTTTAAAAATATACTTAGGTTTATCTTTTACCTCAGCACTTTTTTTTTAATAACTGAAAGTATATCTTCTAAATGTGTGATTTCACAAACTTACTATTATCTGAAGTCATCTTATTCTGATGCAGTTTCAACATATTTTTTCTTTTTGTAGTAATGCAGACACTGGATTAATATATTCCCTCAAGATTAGATGGAAAAATGCAAAATGTCTGCATTGAGTTCTACCTACGAAAATTGCCCTGTTGCTAATAAACGGCTCTAGCTCTATTCATTTTCAAACATTTCTCAGAGTAGAGGATAAAGCTCTGATCCCCTCTGTTTCATTGTGGTTTCCAGACTTAACAGTTTTATTGCAGATTATGTGGGAGAAGCTTTTACAACTGTTTTTATTTGAAATTTATAATTGTGAAATTGATACATACCAGTTTCCTCATTGTGTGGAAGACTCAGTTCAAAAGGATTAAGTGACTTTTCTGAGACCCATGGGTGGTGGGACCTGAAATCTGCCCTACCTCTACTAGTTGCACATTCAATTCTCCCCCAAATATGTCATTCAGACTTTATTGTTAATTAAAAGTTGATAATAAAACAATGCAATTGCTGGAATATATATTACATATATGGAAGTATTTATTTAGACTTTATGGTGTGAGCTTTATCTTTGGTTCAAAAAAATACAGATTCTTTATCACACGACTCATGTAGGAAGTCACGTTCAGATTCAGGAGAGTTCTGCAACTCACCTGTGTTATAAGATTAACCTATAATACATTTTTAAACTAAACTCATTCTTTTAAAAAAAAGTGAATCTTAAATTTAAAAAGTGTTCCCTTCACATTTGATCTCTTGGATGCATCTGGATCCCAAATAAGAAATGGATTTCAGTTTATTATCTGACTCCAGTTTATTTTCTCTCTACTTTTACCAGATGGAAATGTCACCAGATAACGACACTAACCACATACAATGTTGATGTGAGAATGACAGGTAATTATTGCTTTACCTCAAGTGCTCATATGCTAATGGATTATCGACAGTTACTGATATCATTATAATAGACCACCAGGAAAAAAATGATTCAGAAGTCTCATATTAGACTGGCTGGGATGAGATATGCAATTACCTCCAAGGATGAGATGTATCACTGTCACTCTGGCTTCTCAGAGTGTGAATACAGAGAATGACACACATCAAGGGAAAGTAAGAAATAGCGCTAATGCTCAAAATGTCTGTACGTGTCTGAGGGAACTGAACTGGAAGACCTCTTGATACAATATTATCACGTGTGTTTCCATTTTTATCTAAAACATGGCACTCCACATGCTTGTTGGAACCAATATCTTGAATATATCTTGCCCTATGAACTTCAGGACACAAAACTGAATTCATGTATATATGGAATTAGAATGAAATTTAAATATATTCTCCTTCAATTTTGTCATGATGAACGATCTTTTCTGCAGCCACATTCTTTAAAGATCCTGAAGTTATGGGAGTGCATGGCAGTTCCAGGAACTCAATCCTAAATTCACTGTGTTTTAAGTAGTTGGCAGGACTTCCTTGTCAGCTCCCCTATGCATATTTTGCATTGTTGTTGACTTTTCATTTCTGTCTGTTGTAACTAAATTCTCTTCAAATCTTCAGTCCCTATTAGCTCCTCCCTAAGGAAGAGGATTACAAAAGGAAAAGCATCTAATTAGATTGCACATTACTTATTAGAACATATTTGCTAATGGATCAAATACATAGATACTGTCTCCTTACAAGGGCCTCTTCTGGCAATGGAATGTTCCTGGATTCATTTTTTATATTTGGATATTATTAGAGGAATATTGGTGCTGGTTTTATAGTTTAGGGGTTGGGTCAAGGATTTGTTAATTACATATCTTAATAGAAATAATTCTTCCAAGGAAGATGTCTACAATCGCATTGACTTGGAAATCGTTTGAAATTTCCAGTGTAAAAATGGAAGTAAGACATTGTTCCACAAACAAACGACCCCAGAAATAATTTGATTATACTCACCGATCCTGTGAGAAATTTGGCAAGGATGTAGTGAGGTCAACTTTTCTCTGCTTCAAATTATCCTCAAATGACTAGGGGTGACTTTATCCTGAGGGTGTCGGAACAGCAGGGACTGTGGATTCCTTTCCATGGTAGCTTCTTCACTCATGTACCTGGTGCCTGAGTTGTGATGGCTGAAGGATGGACTCAGGTGGTACTCTTAAACAAATCACCTGTATGTTGCCTCTGGCATGGCAGTGTCAGAGTAGTTGGACTTATACTTGTCAGCTTGTTAAATTTCCAAGAGTAAGTGTTACAGTAAACAATGTAAAACCTGTATGACTTGTTATGAGCTAGGTTCGGAATTTATCTAGATGTATGTATGGGCTGAGGTGGTGATAGGCCCACACACTTTCAAGGAAATGGGACATACACTGCATCCCTCAATTGAAGAATGTTAAAGGATTTATTTAGGATTTTTGAAACCTTCACAGACTCATACATCTCATTTGCAAATGAAGAAATTTGACATTCTACTTCTTTAGACATTCTAATACCAGCAATACAAAATAAAATCACTTATGATTATAATGAAAATTTTCAGGAGAATAAATACCAGAGAGTTAAAATATGGTTACTTATTGGTATAAGGGGTTGCAACAACTTTAAAAAACACTGTAATAGAAAAGTTAAATACCATATTTATTAAATTATTTCAAGATAGTAATACTTAATACGTTCAAGTATGGCCATTCACATTAACTGATGGTGCAAATGCTCATTAGTGTTCCTCCTTTATAAAGAGAGTTTCCAGGATAACAAGCATCTTAAAAACAGCCCTACATTTTGACTCAATAATACCAGTGTTATAATTTTTAATATAGAAATTATTTTAAGTACATAAAAAACATTTTTGGTATATTATTTCTATTAAAAAATAACAGGCATTTCAGAATCAGAAAAATGGTTAAATAAATAATAGTGGTTAGTAGTAAATAACATAGTCAATTAAATATGACAATTATGAATTTTTTTAATTGCATGGCAGATTTCCATAATGTTAATTAGATGAAAAAGATACAAATACATATGCTTGTGTCTCTGTATCACACACTATTTAGCTAGAGAAATGCAGATAGAGAGAGAGAAATGATAGATAGATAGATAGATAGATAGATAGATAGATAGATAGATAGATGATAGATAGATGATAGATAGACAGAGTTTTAGTTATATGTATTTGTGGCATATAATTCTGGTGGTTACTATTGATAAGAACAGTTTAACAGTAACTATATGCCACCTCCAGAGAAGTTGAGACACACTGTGTTCCTATGGGGAGTTGAAGTCGAATATATCTAAGTGTTGGTTTATTTGTTTTTAATCTCTGTAAACCCCAGTTTGTGTGCCAGTCACTAAGATGACATTACATCCATGGTAATAATTCTGGATGTATTTTAAAAACAATAAGTATTTTAAAAACCTAAGTATTTTAAAAACAATAAATCTTTAAGTTCATTATATTTTAGAAGTAAGAGCGTCTCACTTTTAGCAATAAATATCCTCTGATATATTCAGCAGATTTTGTACAGACAAGTTACATTAGACTGAGTTACTGGAGCAAGTAATTCATATTTATATCCCTAGGACCTAGGAAAACAAAACAAAACAAAAGAAAAAAACATCCCTAGAATAGGCCTTTTTTCTTCTTCTTTTATGTTTCAAGGTTTTATTTAAATTTCCATTAGGTAATGTATAGTGTAATATTAGTTTCAAGTGTAGAATTTAGTGACTCATCACTTATGTAAGATACCCAGTGCTCATCACAACAAGTGCCCTCATTAAAAGAATAGGCCTTAATCAAAGTTCAATAAATAATCAATGTTATGATCTATTGCACAACTCTGGCCAATGGACAAAGTCTATAGGTCATTTCGGATCTGCTCTTGGGGTGCACACCATCATAAACTAGTCTGGTAGGCCATTTAATTACGAAAGCAACTATATTATAAAACTGTTTTTGCTTTAAGCTTCTATTCAATACTAGAATATTAGTTCCACTAACAGCATTAGTCATTTTAAATATTCAGTGATTGACTTCTTGACTTTTCTTTTTTTAAAAAATATTTATTTATTTATTTTAGAGGCTGGGGTATGTGGAGGGGTAGAGGGAGAGGGAGAGAATCTCAAGCAGACTCCCCACTGATCATGGAGCCTGATACAGGGCTTGACCCCACAGGGTTGTGGGGCTAAAATCAAAAGCTGAATGCTTTTCCAACTGACCATCCATGTGCTCCCTGACTTTTCATTTCTATAGATCTTCATTTACAGATGTGTAGTTAATAAGAAAATGATGAAAAAAAAATACAGTGTCCTCTCCATAAGTCATCAATTTATCTAACAATGACTAAGGTAACCTATGATAATTTCCAGATTCCATTTTTGTCTTGGTGAAATGACCTATATCTTGATGAAACTTTTATCCTCCCATTGGTTTTCTTCAGTTATTTGCTCAATAGCAAGTTTCACTTCTTTGAATTGTTATCCACTTCCTGGAACCAAGAATATTCTGAACCAAAAACAAGTGTTTTGAAGAATGTTTCATTTTTATTCTGGAGAATAAATATAGAAGGGAGATATTAGGCAATATGTGTGGGTTTGCTGGGAGAAAGGAAGCATAGCACAGCTCTAAAATAGAATAAGCATAGAAAGAAATATCACTCTTGTGCATAAGTAGGCCTAAAGAACAGATGGTTATACTAGATTGAACGTTAGGTCTGTTGAATGTCTGATGGATAAGTTATATCAAAGAATAACCAAGGAGAGATACATATGTGTTGTACATTTCAGCCCACATTGATAAATGTACCATTTTTTAAAGATTTTATTTATTTATTTATTTATTTATTTATTTATTTATTTAAGGAAAGAAAGCATGAGCAAGGGGTGGGGGGCAGAGGGAGAGGGACAAGCCAACTTCCCGCTGAGCACAGAGCCTGACTTGGGGCTCAATCTCATGACCCTGAGATCATGACCTGAGCCAAAATCAAGAGTTGGAAGGCTAACCAACTGAACCACTCAGGCACCTCAATAGATGTACTTTTTTTTTAAAAAAAATTGAAGTACAGTTAACACACAATGTTACAGTTTCATGTGCACAGCATAGTGACAAGACTATATGTTATGCTGTGCTTACCATAAGCACAGTTACCCTCCATCACCAATGAACGCTATTACAGTATCATTGACTATATTCCCCATGTTGTACCTTTCATTCTCGTGACTTATTAATTCCATAACTAGAAGCCTGTACCTCATAGTCCCCTTTACCCCTTTCTGCCCACCTCCCAACCCTTCTCCCCTTTGGCACCTAACAGTTTGTTCTCTTTATTTATGGGTCTGTTTCTGCTTTGTTTGTTTGTTCATTTTTGTTTGTTTGGGTTTTTTTGTTTAGGTTTTACATGTAAATAAAATCATATGGTATTTGTCTTTCTCTGTATGATTTATTTCACTTAGCATAATACCCTCTAGGTCCATCCATGTTGTCACAAATAGCAAGATCTCATTCTTGTTTACACCTGGTAATATTCAATTGTATATATATTCCACATCTTCTTTATTCATTACAATTGATGGCCACTTAAGTTGCTTTCATATCTTGGCTATTGTAAATAATGCTGACTATAAACATAGGGGTGCATATATATTTTCAAATTAGTGTTTTCATTTTCTTTGGGTAAATACCCAGTAATGGAATTACAGGATCATATGGTAATTCTATTTTTAATTTTTTGAGGAACCTTGATACTATTTCCCACAGTGACTGTACCGATTTATATTCTAACAGTTCACGACAGTTCCCTTTTCTCCATATCCTCGCCAACACTTTCCATTTCTTGTCTTTTTTATTCTGATCATTCTGACAGGTATAAGGTTATATGTTGTGGAGGTTGTGATTTACATTTCCCTGATGATGAGTGATGTTGACCATTTTTCCATGTGTCTATTGGCCATCTGTATATCTTCTTTGGAGAAATACCTGTTTAGATCCTCTGCTCATTTTTTAAAATTTAATTTTAATTAAATTTGATTTTCTTTTTTGGTATTGAGGAAACATATCTACAAAAATGTTGCTAAGGCTGTTAAATGTACTTTTAATTTCATCTGATCCTGTTATCCTACTTTAAAATCTCAGTGCCTTCTCATTACACTTAAATTAAAATCCACACTCTTTACTGTAGCCTAAAGAGTCCAGCCCTTACCTGCTCTTCCATCTTCTCTTACCTTCACCTCACCTTTTATCATCCTCTTGTAATTCAACCTCACCAACCCTGTCTCTCCCTCAAATGTTCCATAATGCTTCTTTCCTGTGTTCTGTGACACACATTTCTCTCTGGGAAACTCTTCCCACCCCATTATCTGCATAGTTCCTAAGCATCCTTTACATTTCAGTTACATTTTCAATTCCTAAAGAGAGCCTTCATTGCACTTCACAAGTCAAACTCCACCTCTAATGTGTTCTAAAAGGAATACCACATATACTTCATAAATTATCAAAATTGCAATTAGGTATTATCATAGCTTTCATACCTTAGAAGTGAAGTCTGAAGCCATTATGGACTTTTGCTTAGTTTTTTGGGAGACAATGGGAGTAAGGGTGGCAGGATATAAAAGGAAGAAGAAAAAAAGAAGAAGAAAAGGAAAGAAGAAAGAGAAAGAAAGAAAGAAAGAAAGAAAGAAAGAAAGAAAGAAAGAAAGAAGAAAGAAAGAAAGAAGAAAGAAAGAAAGAAAGAAAGAAAGAAAGAAAGAAAGAAAGAGAGAGAGAGAAAAGAAAGAAAGAACAAAATGTAGACCCAACTACAGACAAGCATCAATTTCTTCTAAAGGCTGGAGTACAAATTCTACCACAGCGTTAATCCTACCTGTAGTGAGGGGTAGCCTTTTTGTAACACCCCTTCAATCAGCCTTAGTTGTTAACCAAGGTATACCAGGGAGGTATTATGCTGGAATCTTCAGCAGATTGGCTCCAGGATGGCCAATAGCAATGCTCTGAGATCAGGACAGCTATAGGTCGTTACCAACAAACAAAGTGCAGAGAGGGAGGAGGGATGATTACACCAGTTGGTAAAAGTGATCTATTCAGGGCACCAACAACCTTCATTACGTGTATATCTAGCCCTTCCTTCTATTCCTTTTGGTCATGATTGCCTTTCTAAATCTGCAGACTGTAGGTTCTGTGAAAGCAAAGATGATGTCTGCTTTTATTTGCCATTGCATGCCAGTGGGCACATACCACAATAATAGGCACTTAATAATTAGTTATTTAAAGAAGGAAAGGATAGTTGTTGCTTTGATATGGGAAGCCTACAACATATATGGAATTATAGGAAATAAAATATTAAATTTAATGAATCCTTAGCACGTGAAGATTACTGATCTAGATAGAAAGCATTATCTAGGAATCCAGTAGCATACAAATAGTGTCTCTTCACCCAGATAGATGTGCTTACCTCACAGAACCTCACAGTTGAAAGGGACATTACAAATATATGGAATTATAGGAAATAAAATATTAAATTTAATGAATCCTTAGCACGTGAAGATTACTGATCTAGATAGAAAGCATTATCTAGGAATCCAGTAGCATACAAATAGTGTCTCTTCACCCAGATAGATGTGCTTACCTCACAGAACCTCACAGTTGAAAGGGACATTACAAATATTGATATTTCTCTACTATGTCTGTTGTAAACAAAAATATACCTGCCTTAACCCTTCTGAATGGAACAGCCCATTAGAAGGGATGGGATACCCATTACTTTACTAAGATCTATTGTTGGACAGATATAATTTTTAATTCTAAGTCCAAATAACTAAAATCCAAACTCTCAAAGTTTGGAAGTTCTTTCTTTTACTGCATTTGTAATCCAGATAGCAAATACCAAATAAACCTTAATACTGAGTTTTAGCTTAGAGCAAAATTCTATAAATTTTATCTTACCTTAATATAATTAGCTGATTTAACTGATGCTTTTTCAGCCTGTACACATCAGAAAGAGAAAATGTAAAATTTAATAGAGAATAATTTAGCCAAAGAGTTAAAAATCTTTGGGTAAATGTGTTTTCCCAAGAAAGAGATACAAAATCGTGGCATTTGGAATGAAAATATAGTACATACGTCTCTTACTCCTCTCCTGCACAAATGGGAGACATTACTAATATGTCATGGCATTTCCCTGCTTTGCCTAGATAATAACAGAATCTTCCCTGGAATAGCACGTCATTCAGCCACTACTAATCAATCACCACTGGCAACTGTGATGGACCTACATACTGTCTCTGCCGAAGAGGAAGAGCACAGAATTCTACATAGCTCTATTGTTACCTAAGAGGATTGTTTATAGTCCCTTCTGTCCTGGGCTGCAGGTTCTTCAAACACCAAACAATATCGATAGTTGGGCTGTTCTTTCCTACATGTTTTATAAGAGCTCAAGAAAGCATCAACACCACTCCCACTACCACCACCACTACCACCACTGCCACCAAATTAATAATTAAATAATGATAAGGAAATAGAATTTTAAAACAAATAAACCAAACTGAGAGCTCCAAAGTTTCACATTCTACTAATTTTATTCAGAAAAGGGTCACACTAACCTCACACCCATGATCTGTGCAGGCTCATTTATTTGTTTCCATTAAAATGGTGCTCTGATGTGTTTTTTCATTCAATGAACACTCTTCCTTTTGATTTTCAAATCATTAAATGAATGCTTGTCTGTAAATCAAAAAACAAAGTAATGCTTAGGCAAAATAGTCTGGAGGAAACAAGCACAAAAGGACAAATAAAATGACTGGATGCTCAGGGCTAGAGGGTTTATTTTGTTTGTTTTTGAGTGTTTTTTTTTTAAATTTAATTTGTTTATTTTTATTATGTTATGTTAGTCACCATACCGTATATTATTAGTTTTGATGCAGTGTACCATGATTCATTGTTTCATATAACACCCAGTGCTCTATGCAATACGTGCCCTTCTTAATACCTATCACTGGGCTAACCCATCCCCCCACCCCCCTCCCCTCTGAAACCCTCCATTTGTTTCCCAGAGTCCATAGTCTCTCATGGTTCGTCTCCCCCTCTGATTCTTCCCCTTCACTCTTCCCTTCCTTCTCCTAATGTCCTCCATGCTATTCCTTATATTCCACATGTGAGTGAAACCATATGATAATTGTCTTCCTCTGCTTGACTTATTTCACTTAGCATAATCTCCTCCAGTTCCATCCATGTTGAGGTAAATGTTGGGTAATCATCCTTTCTGATGGCTGAGTAATAGTCCATTGTATAAATGCACTACATCTTCTTTATCCATTTGTCTGTTGAAGGGCATCTCGACTCCTTCCACAGTTTGGGTAGTGTGGACATTGCTGCTATGAACATTGGGGTACATGTGGCCCTTCTTTTCACTACATCTGTATCTTTGGGGTAAATACCCAGTAGTGCAATTGCTGGATCATAGGGTAGCTCTATTTTTAACTTTTTGAGGAACTTCCACACTGTTTTCCAAAGTGGCTGTACCAACTTGCATTCCCACCTAGACGTTTTATTGGGAATACCGCGCAGAAAATAAGACAATGGGAGTAGATAATGGTTTATTTTCTTTCTGGTAATTCTAAACTGCTAAATAAGTTAAATGAGATTAGAGCAAAAAAGAACAAATTAATGTTCACCTTCCCCCCCCCTCAGTGTGACAGAAGATGATTCTCACAGAGTTTTATTTGATAGTTTTGAGATGTCTTTATAACCTCATATAAGTGGACTATTGTGTCCATTTTGAATCCTTTAGAATGTGGTTCTTCCAACATGTTAAAAGATTCAAAACTTTCAAAACTCAGTTCATTAGTGTTTCAATTTTCATCAGTATTATCAAATTAGCTTATTACAGGAGAAAATGAGTTTATTTATACAATATCATTTTTTCATTTATTCTCCCCCTAACACATGAAGATTTATGATCTCCAAGTTTTCCCCTCCTAGATGCAAGGACGCCTTTGTCTATGAGGTTTTTAAGAGTGGATAATATTGTTATCTACACATTCTTTTCTTTCCAGTTTGCCTCAATATCTAGGACTGTCATCCTACTTTCATTATATCCAAGGTCTAAATTAGATTTTCAAGTCTCTAAAAATGCATCTATCTCTTATCTATTTTCCTGATCACATAGCTGAATAGCCAAAACTTTTCAAGGGATCTTTAGCAAACCAACAATGTTTCCTTTACATGGTATGCATCTGGAACGTCTTGGTATCCACTGTCACCAAAAAGCTAAATTCCTCTTTTACATAGGGTGTTTTAAAAGTCAATTGTATTTTCCAATGTTTTCAAATGGAATCATGGATATTTTTAGGCAAGTAAGCCTCTTCCATTTATATTTTATTAAAGGAAGAAATGGTCAAGCAAATTCTCAAAGTCATAATGGTATTAATTTAGAACCAGAATGCTCTTTTACTTAAGATGTAAGCTTTTCCTTGAAAATACTTAAAAAATTGAATAGCTTATTGTAGGCATCATGAATAAATGAGAAGGACATTTTTGTGTTCTGTTGAACTTTCAAGAGCAGCTAGAATTAATTCTTGACAAAATGGCCAAATGTGGTCAACAGAATATGGCATGTTCATCATCAACCCCTGTTTTCTTTCTGTCTGTTGGAGTCTTTCTATGAGAGCTTCATAGTTGTTGTCATTTTAAAATTGCGGTTATCTCTTTTACTGTTCTTATAGTTAACCATCTTCTGTACTCCAAAAAAGTTGGTAAGATAGAAAAAAATAGATTTGGTGCTGGACCAGACTCTCATTTATTTTCTCTTATTCATTCAATGCAGACTCTTTAATATACTTGATCTTGGTGACATTTTAAATTACCTATAATTTCTGCTGTATCTTCTGTAAAAGGGGAAAAAATAATACCTTCTGTGAATAGTTGACATTCAAATTAATTGAAAAATATATCTGTAGAGCTGAGAATATTACATGGAACATATTCCAAATTCAACAAACATTATCTCCCCTCCTCTTTTATAAAATGCATTAATCTCAGGAAATGACCAAATGTTAATTTTTTAAGAAAGTGTTCCTAATATTTCAAGCTTGCTAGTTCCCCTCACATGTCAACTTTATGATACATGTTTTTAACAATTAGTTCATTCATTTGTGTGTTCACTTATATTCATCTATTCACTTAATAAACACATCTAAACTGTGTACTACTATCTGTGACCAAGGGACAAAAATTTTGAATAAGATAGTGATTAGTTCACTCTAGCTATCATGACAAAGTACCACACATTGGGTACAATAGACATTTGTCTCACAGTTCGAAGGTAGAAGTTTGAGATCCAAGTGTAGGCAGAGTGGATTCCTTTTGAGGCCTGTGAGGAAAGATTCTAATCCAGGCCTCTCTTTTGGCTTATCTTTATGGTCATATGACATTGTTCTTGTCTATCTATCTGTCTAAAATTACCCCCATTTTATAAGGAAGCCAGTCATATCAGATTGGGGCCCATCCTAATGGTCTCATTTTAAGTTAATTACCTCTATAAAGACTCTATCTGTATATAAGGTCACAGTATGAGTTCCTGGGAGTTAGGATGTCAAATAATACCTTTTGGAGGGCATAATTCACCCTTGACAGAATTAAGAATGTATACTCTATTGAGATATCCAAAATATATCTTCATAAATACTGAAATGTTATCCATCATGGACTGTGTTCAAAAGAGTTATACTGTATATGGACAGAAAGAAGAGGTTGAACATTTAATATTATATTATTTTCCATCATTAAAATACATCCAGAGGTTCTTTTTAAGGTCTAGATAAGGGAAATCTGTTCTGTTTGCTAGCATATCTAGTCAAATCCTCCAGGCACTGGTTGTCTAGATCATACTTATGGGTATGGTTGATTCCTGTATCATTTACTATGAAAAATCAAAGTAGAAAGAATCTAGAACCCTTTTACCTCAAAAATACATGCATAATTTTACTTGAAACACCAGAATTGCCAGTGTTTTTTTAATGATTAGTTTTCCTTTAGGGTTCTATTCTTATTGTAAAAGGATAAAATGCCTATTCTCTTTTCTTTAAGCATTAAAATCAAACAAATAAACAAGGATCTCCAGGAGAGCACAAAGATAATTACAGAAGAATGTAGCCAAGTGGACTCTGACAATTAAGTTACTATTAGGTAACTTAAACTCTCTATAGAAGATACAAGTCATATTTTTGGGAGAACGAGTTAATCTAGGTGGGATTTTTTTAAAAAAAGTAATTGTATAGACTAATCTTTATTAATTAATTATTAGAAAAATGCACCAGATAGTTCGTATTTTATTGATAGAAACGTTAATTTTTTTTCTGCTATTATGAAGGACGTCTATAGTAAAACAGAAGTATAATGCAATATAAGTCACAATACAAAATGGATATTTCAACTCTAGAAACATATTTTTAAAAAATCAGCAATATAGGGGTGTCTGGGTGGCTCAGTCCGTTAAGTGTCCAACTCTTGATCTTTGGTCAGGTTGTGATCTCGGGGTCCTGGGGTTGAGCCTCAGTCTGTGCATCTCTGGACTCAGCAGGAAGTCTGCCTGAGATTCTCTCCCTCTCCCCCCATACCTTCCCCTTGCTCAAATAAATAAATAAATAAATAAATAAATAAATAAAATCTTAAAACAAAACAAAACAAAAAAATCAACAACATAGCATTGACCATGACCCAGCAGAATTTTTGCAGGATTTAGTTCTTTGTTTGTTTAACCACACTAGTAAATATGCTGTGCTCCTTTCATGGTGTGTATAACAGGGAAATGTTTTCACTACTCTTCTACTTCAAGATGCTCATTATGAATTAAATATAATGCAAAGATGTTCCTCCTATTGCTTTGCCAAGTGTTGTGTATGTCACCATGGCTTAAGATATCCTGAAGTCACAGAAGTTCCTATGTATTCAACATCTTCTTTTATATATTACTTCTTTCAGTCCCTTTTCCTCACAGTTTTCAAGACATAGGTCATATTTTAGATATACTCTAAAATTTAGCTCTACACATCTCTGTGTGTCTTTTTAACCCCATTTTCCCCTAGCTGGTATTCATTTTTATCTCCAAATTAAAAGACATTCCTTCTTTCCCACCCTACAGCCTGGACAAATATTCTCTGAGTTACATGGGGAAAGCCTTTTTTAAAATATAGAAATAAATAAATATATATATGTATATAAATTATATATCAATAATATAATACATATTTATATATTACATATAAATATAAAGTACTGAACAGTTCTTACTCCAAAGAAGAGACAGATAGGTAAAGAGATAATATAAATTATAAAATATATATATCTAAAGTATATATATGTATAAAAATATATGCATATATATTTCAACATGATACAACTCATATCTGATTTAAAAGTTGTCTTCCTCATTCTTGAGGGTAGAGAAAGGCTTGTCATTTAAAAGTATAATACCAGTATTTAACATAGATGTATTAAAGAACTGAAAAAATACAGTCAAAAACCCAGTGATCCCACTTCTAAAAAATTCATGAATATGTTTACCTAAACATATATACTCGAATAGTCAGAGTAGCACTATTTATAGTTATCAAATTTGGAAACTATTCATATACCCACCAACACGTTTTATGCACACAGTGAATACTCTAAAGCAATGAGAATGAACAAAAGACAATTCCATATTTACAGATTGATATTAGAGGTTTCGCTTGGATCAGCACTGGAGGAAAGTAAAAGGAGGAAGCAGGATTGGACAGAAGGAGAAGTCAAGCTTTGAGCCAGTCCCCCCAAAATTGTTTGACTAATACTGCAAAGAGTTTTAAAGAAGGAATGGTTCATCAGAGATTTCTGGAATTAGAATAAGAGGGCTGACCTTATGTAAATGGATCAGTTGTTGGATATTGGTCACTCTGGAGATTGGCCAAGTCCTTAGGTGAGATTCCTTTCTTCAGTTAAATCAAATTTATTATATTTTTTTTTAAATTTATTTATTTATTTTAAAGAGAGAGAGAGCATGAGCAGGGGGAGGACAGAGGGAGAAGAAGAGGGAGAGAGCAGACTCCCTTCTGAATGGGAGCCCGACAGGGGTGATCTCACCACCCTGAGACCAAGACCTGAGCTGGAATCAAGCGTCGGACGCTTAACCGAATGAGCCATCCAGGCACCCCAATTAAAAATTTTTTTCTTTGAGAGAGAGAGCATGAGCTGGAGAAGGGGCAAAGGAGAGAGAGAAGCAGACTCCTCGCTGATCAGGGAGCCTGACAATGTGGGGCTCAATCCCACGACCCTGGGATCATGACCCAAGCTGAGGTCAGACACTCAACTGACTGAGCCACCCAGGCACCCCACAGTTAAATCAATTTTAAAAGGAAGCTGACAGCTAAGGGTTGTCTGCTGGCATTATTCCCAGCAGCTGGGATAGTAAGTCCTATACTCTAAGAGGGGTTTCTGGATGTGGGTGGTATCACAGTATCCACTCTACTCCTGCAACAACATGAATGAATCTCAGAAACAGAATTGTAAATGAAAGACCTTGGGTTCAAATGAGTAATACCATACAATTCCATTTATATGAAATACATAAATAGGTAAATTGTATACTGTTAGAACTGAGGGTGGTAATTAATGCTGAAGTTTAATGAACAGAAAGGATTTTTTATGTTCCCTTTCTTGGTCTGGGTGCTAGGTAGCTGGGTGTATCCAGTCAGTATCTAAGCATCATTTGAGCTGTATATTTAGGATTAGTGAATCTTTCCATATATATCTAACAAGATGATATTGTGGATACTTTCTATAGGAAGGCAAGGGAGGGGGAGGAGAGTCTGTCTCTAAAAAAAAAATCTATTTATTGATCTATCATATATCTAAAATGTGTACATACATGTATTGGGGGAGTATAATATTTCTTTCATTTCTACTCTTTATTGATATATTTTTAAAAACCACTGTTTGCAATGCATTTTTCATCCCTAGATGCAGCCAAACCAGGCTTTTCTGTCCTGCACACTGTTTTAGCCTAAAGTAGGGTAATATCATAACTGAGAAAAATTATGGAGGATTTAAAGAAGTCGCAGTTCAAATTGAAAAGATCATCTCTAAAACTCTGAAGTACATTCAACACTAAAGTTTCATCTGGGGGTAAATATGTAATAGAGAGACATTTTATGTTAGAGGAATATAAGTAATAGTCCATTTTCACTAACATGGATTCAGAAAATCATAATATACATGCCTAACTTTACACACACATAATACACACCTACAAACACACATATATTATATAGTATGTATATACAATAAACAAAGATGAATTTGGTTTATAGTTTCTGCTCTTGAACAGCTCTTACTCCAAAGAAGAGACAGATAGGTAAAGAGATAATTATCATATCACTGAGAATCTTGATCTGAAGTTTACTGACCCTTAAGCAGAAAAGGAGACTATAGCTGACATCTGTGTTTATATCAAAATATTATATTAACTTTCTAAGAGGTCATGCCATACTACTCGCATATCATCTCTCTAAGGGCATACTTTGCCTTGTCTTGTAACCCTCTTAGCTAGAATGAACACACACACACACACACACACACACACACACACACACAAATCACATAATGGCAAAATAGATTTGGGAAAAGTTGGTTCAAATAGCACAACACTGCTGTACATAAATCACAGTTGGCCCAAATGGTAACTCAGACTATTGGAATGTTTTATATGTAGCTGCCCTATGTCTAAAATGCTTGCCCAAGCTATTCTTCATACATCTCAGCTATCTAAATCCTTTTTATATTTCATTAATTCAGTCAACTCTTGCAAACACAAAGCTTGTTTATTGGTGAGCTTTTTTAGCAGTGCCCTGGTGAATATTGCTAATGATCGAGAAACTCTTGGTTATTATTAATATACTTTCAAAATCCCCTTCAATTCAATACTCTAGCCAGGCACAACCAATTGATCTGGGTTGGCCCATAATATGCCTCCTTTTGGCCATTGCTTCCAATTCTGGGTTTAGGGAAAGCAAATCTCACCTTCAGGAACTGAGTATGGAGTTGAGAAGAAATTATAATTGAATTATCATGTAGGCATAGTCTTTCAATTCTATAAATAAAAATAAAATATTTTATGTTTGAGGACATTTTCATCTTGGAGTATTATGGTTTGTAAGCACTAAGTGTTCTTTGCCATTTCCCAAACCTGTACTCTGTGTCAGGCCCTGAAGAGAGGAAGTAAATAACAACATGCCCATGACCTTGAAGACCTTGCAATTTCACAAGTGAGGCAAATAAACCCAAAAATCATGAGACAGTGATGTAGGTACTAGGATATTGGTAGGTATGTGTTGGTAAGCACTGACGATAAGGCACTTAATCCTGTCAAGGGGTGAAGATTTTTTGGAACCATTATGGCAGACTTTACAGAAGTAAACCCTAAACTGTTTTAAAAGACATTTGGGGGTTAGGTAAGAGGAAAAAAGAAAAAGAGTTTAGGCTGGTCTTGGAGGCAGAAGAGGAGTAGGACCAGTAAAATGTTCAGAAAGACCTGAATGGGGAACACTTGTCTGATGCCAGAGATTCAGCATAAAACTTGGAAAAAGTCGCTCTACTTAAAGCTCTGAGCCCATGTCAAAATTGTTTTCCAACTTCCTTCTCCTAGAAAAGTTGTCTTTTCTCCGGTTGCTGAAAAATTACATGCTACAGCTTTCTTTCTCCAGTATTGACAAATGGTTAAATGTAATGGGAGGTCAAAAAAGAAAATCAATGTGATTTTACACAGTCCTCATTACTAGGTCAAACATGTCTTCTCCGTGCATACTCAGGCTGGTTTCCTTGCTCTGAGTAAGGCTTTTAAAAAGTTGCTTGCTGGCTGAACTGTCAGCTCAGGGAGAGAATAAAATAGTTTTCAAAATCTATCTACATAAAAAAGTAGAGTAAAACCTCATATACCACTTTATGGTTCTATCTTTCATTAACATCATTAATGCAGAACGAAGGAGGAAACACTAATTGTCTGGTCATTTCCATTTAAAATAAAGAACCATAAAGATTTCAAGCTGAAAGCGTCTTTAGGGATCATCCATGTCAAACACCATTTTTCCCTTTATTTTATGGAAATGGAAATTGTGCACAGAGAAGTCAGGTGGCTTGCCCAAGGTGACAAATTGAGCTAATGGCTGAACCTGACTTTGGTCCCAGTAGAATGTGTAAAGAAGCCCAGGCATTTGAATCTGCAGTGTGAGGGAGAATAGTTTATTTCAAATTACATTTTGCTATCCCTTTAAAAAGAAAACTTTTTATTTAAATAACGGCATGGTGTCTATTTCTGGCTATCTGTGTCTGTGTTGGGGTGGGGAGCGTATACTCTTCATTCCTTAGAATAATTCTAGTACACCTTCCACCAGTGGCTCTCAACACTGTCTGCACATTAAAAACACTTGAAGGGCTTTAAAAAAAAAAAAATCAATGTCCAGGCTCCACTCCCTGGAGATTCTAATTTAAATAGTCTGGGATGGTATCCTAACAACTATATATTTAAAGTTCCCTATGGGGGGCGCCTGGGTGGCACAGCGGTTAAGCATCTGCCTTCGGCTCAGGGCGTGATCCCGGCGTTATGGGATCGAGCCCCACATCAGGCTCCTCTGCTATGAGCCTGCTTCTTCCTCTCCCACTCCCCCTGCTTGTGTTCCCTCTCTCGCTGGCTGTCTCTATCTCTGTCAAATAAATAAGTAAAATCTTTAAAAAAAATAAATAAATAAAGTTCCCTATGGGATTCTAATACAAAGTCAGTACAGAGAGCAGCTTCCCTGACCCAGCATCAAAATCAATATTCAGTTGTTCATAAACCTTCCCAGATTCATGTGCTATCTGTACTGTCAATTATTTAATATTTTCCTCACATTGACTGATATTTAACTTAAATATTTTTAAAATACATTTTACAGTGCTATGACAAATGATATACAATTAACCCCTATTTAAAAATAAAATATGGGGCACCTGGGTGGCTTAGTCAGTTGAGTGTCTGACTTGATTTCGGCTCAGGTCATGATCTCAGGGTTGTGAGATTGAGCCCCGTGGGGCTCACGTGCTAGGTGTGGAGCCTGCTTAAGATTCTTTCTCTCCCGCTCCCTCTGCCCTTCCACCACCTCTAAAAACATATAAATAAATATAAAATAAAATAAAAATGAAATAAACATGATGTAACCAATATTATTAAATATTAGGTAGATGCCATTGCTTGCCTGAGATTTTGAGCCTACAGCTTGTTATTTCTTTACTAAACCTCTAGATAGCACATATAAGGGAGGTGTTTAAGACCGTCATGTTACCACCAAGACCTCTTTTCTGTTGTACGTGGATGGACTGACAGAGAAGTATAAAGGGTACACTTACAAAAAAAAAAAAAATGCCTGGCCTCTTAAAATATAAAATCATCTCTCTTAATACCAGGGGTAAATGTCCCACACTTCAAGAATCTGTGAATTTGCGTGCAGGAAGAAGCCCAGGATTTGGTGTTCCTTTCTTACATCTGCAAACATACCAGGGCCTCAGCTTGTGTCTTGGTCTTTCTGCTGCTTTCAGTTGGGCTATGAACCATACTGCACTATTTAAGATTAGTGACTTGTACTTTACATTTAACTCCCCGGGTGAGTGGATGCATCTTTCATGAGGAACCTGTAACAAAATGAGATATGGCATATCTACTCCACTGACTTCCTTATGCTTTCAGAGTTCCCAAAAGTAGTCCCTAGATGAGTCAGGTATATGCAAATTGCCTTACAGTTGCATTTGAGAAATTCCAGGGAATATTTGAACACAGGAAATGAGAAGTCACGTTTCTAGCTAACTTGGCTACTTTCTTCAAGGTTAACTGAAGGCATTTAATGAAATAGGCCCCCTGTGAGAAGGAGGGTCTCAGGCAGATGTCCTTATAAGAAAAGGGACTCCAGTAAATCAGTTACCAAATCCTGAAAGAAAATGGTGACAAGTCACGTGAAGGTCTTAAGGGAAGGGCAGTGTCAAGACACTACACAGAGAGGCAACCGTCACATAAATACACATCACACTTATATGCTTAAAGCTTTTTGGAGAATGCATAAATAATGATAGTTTTCTACTTGGAGAGCCCAAGCCAGCTTTCTCAAGGGTGCTTCTGGCTCCAGCCAGTTTACAGTTATTGACCACTTCCACACTATTTGTGGGGACTCTTTACTTTTCTTTGTGTTGATTTTGTCTCCCTGCTCCCTTCTCCCCTTTCTCTTCTCTGTTTTTGCCTTTGCAAGTTGTCCAGACTCCAAGGCTATCTCCCTCATATATAAATAAGCAATTAACAATCGAAATATCTGTTGTTAATTTTGAAAAGACATGTGTACATCTTCACTTTCCCCCCAACCACTCCCCAAGAAAAGATCAGACTCCCTAAATCCTTCCCTCTTTACTCCTCTGAGATCCAGTCTGCACTGTGAGTGGTGCTCAGATAGCTGGCAGGCTTTGGCTGGAGGTGCAGGACTGATGATGTCTCAGATTGCAGGAAGCAAGGTGGACAAGGGCAGTGGGGGCCTCATCCCTCTTACAATGGTAGATGTGTCAGCTCATATCTCTATTTCCTTTTCAAACTTCCCAACAAATTGAATTGTAGGCGTGCCAGTTCCCTAATTATTGAATTTATTCAAGTAACCATTCCTCATGAGGACATACAGGCTGAGCTCATTTTAAGGAAGGGGACAATCTCACATTTAGCAAGGTAGTTGCCTCTCCTTTGGAGGAGAGATGCTTGACCCTACTTGCATTTTGGTATGCATTTAAATGCATGACAGGTTTTATACCTACTCTGCTTTTGGATTTGTGTGTCTCCATTATTATTTATTATGGGTCTACTTATTTACTTACTTGGTTTCTTACATTTTCCATGTTGTCACTTGAGGACAATGTATGAAACTATATTTTAGTGTTCTTCTGGATTCCCAAGGAAGGGCTCCAGAAATTATGTAATATGTATATATAAAGATCCAATAGTGTCCTCTCTTGTTTTCAAAACCCAATGACCTTATGTGATCTGCTCCTCCAATCTCAATTTATATTATTTCTTCCTGTCTTCTTAGGCTCCAAACACTTGGTATTATTTCATTTTGGGGGGGGGGAGTCCATATAATTTTAAAGACTTTGGTCATGCTGTCGCAGAGGCTTGAGCCACTATAGGATTTTATCTTCTCCAAATACATACACAGAGAAGGGAGGAAGCAGGGAGAGAAAACGAGAAAGAAGGAAAGAAAGTAAGAAGAAAGAAAGAAAGAAAGAAAGAAAGAAAGAAAGAAAGAAAGAAAGAAAGAAAGAAAGAAAGAAAGAAAGAAAGAAAGAAAAAGAAAGAGAAGGAGGGAGGGAGGAAGGGAGGAAGAAGGCAAGCATAGTAATGGAATAAATTTCCCTACCTCAAAACAGGAAATCCAAAATATCTTTATAAAACACAAAAGCAACAAAATAATGCTTTATTTTGGGGAGTCAATAGTGTAACTATATAAATCTCCACAGTTTCAGACATTTCAATAACACAGACAGTTTTATTTATATCCATTACGAACTTAAAATAGTTCTGAATTTTTTATATTGATATGATCCTTTATTTATGGTGATCATTTCACCATAATGATGCTTTCTCTTTTCATTCAATTATCTATTCTATAAAAAAATTACACTTTATCATGCGCTAGTCATGTTTAACAGCTATTTTGATAACTTTAGCTAATAACAAAACAAGCTGTTAGCAAATTTAGGGAGAATAAGGACAGAGACCAGTTTGGATTCCTTTCAGGCTAAATGAGGATGGTACTATGGATGGCTGACACACACCAAGATATTTATTGAAAATGTGATCTATCATATGGGTCAAATAAAAGAAAATCATTTTGACATCAATAATTATCCATATGTTGGCCAGATAGTCATCACCACTTACCTGTTACTACAGATGAATAAAAAATATTTATTGATTTGCAGTAAAGTAATACCTATTGCGTATATAATTTTAAAATAAAATTGTAACATTTTGCCAGTGAAGTGGAAAACAAAGCACAAATAAAAATACCACTTTCAAATATTTACACATGGGAAGAGAGAGTGATGGGGAATGCCCTGTAAGGACAAGGCTTTGCTAAGAGATGCACAGCTATTAAATATAGTGCTGCAATCATGTGAAAATATTTTCACTTTGAGAAAAGGATGAGCAGGTTTGTGGCATACAGAGAAACAGCTCTTTTTTGTTTCATATCAAGAAATTGTACCACTAATGCTCTTTCCCCTTGCCGTCTGCCTCTGAAATCCCCTTATCCTCTTCTGATAGACAGACACAAATTGAATTACCAAACAAGTGTGTGTGTGTGTGTGTGTGTGTGTGTGTGTGTGTGTGTTTGTTTTTTTTTTAAACCTAGGCACCAATAACCTCTATCATCAAAACACTGTCTGGCCACTGCCATCTTGTGGGCAGGATGATATCATGCAGTTCCTCTTGTGACCAAATCGAGGACACAAAGTATCTTCCCAGGAATGAGAGAAACTGCAAGGCAACAGACAGTCAAAAGGGATTATGGAGGCCCCATATGCTAACCTACTGAGTGAAATCAGATATATATACTTATAGAGTGAGCATTCTGAGTGTATATATGTGTATATATATATATATATTTACATATATATATGCTCATATACATACATATACTATATAGTGTATATATATATATATATGCTCTTATATATGTTTCTTTTTAATTAAATATACAAGTATTCATCATAGTTTTAAAAAATAGCACACATAGCACAGTCCCTTGCATATTAAATTCATCATAAACGCTATAATATGAAAATACGAAGTGACATAGTATCATATGTTATTTTTACAATTCTGGGAAGCTAAACACCCAGATATTGCTTATGGTTTGATAAGGGTAATAAGATTGTTGATGACTGCTATTTTTCATACTTACAACTGCCTCACCACCTCTCACCTTAGCTGTATCCCCACTATTTTATTTTGTCTCTCCATTCTACCCCTGCTTCAACCTATGTATAAATTCGGGAGTTTAGACTTAACTGTCAATATCTTGCCTACAGAAAAAATTTTCTGGTTCCCTTTGCCAACTGAAAGACATGTTTTGTTTCAGAATTTTAAATATTTCATATAACCTTGACCACATTGTTGTGGCTGGCATACCCGTCACACACATTATCCTCTAGGGCAAGGTGACATTTTGGGTGAGGTGGTTTTTGTAACGGTGGTGGTAGTGGCAGTAATAGCAGGCTGTCCTGTGCTCTGTGGTATGTTTGGCAGCTTCCCAATGTTCTTCCCACTGGATGCCAATAATATGTCCATTCTCATCTCCAGCATGACAACCAAAATGTGTCATTGGGTTCTGCCATATGCCTTGGGGGAGAGGAGAGCTCAGCCATCCACAGTTTAGAACTCCTTCTGAGAACCGAACTTCTGTCTATTTTCTTACTATATCCTGCAATCTCCCTTTATTTTTCCAACCTCTCCATGCCTTTATGCTTCCATCTTTTCTCTCACCTTCAATGTAGAAACACTTCAAATTCTTGTAGATCCATTAATGTCCATAGTTCTTTTTATAAGACTTAATCTTTGATGATATATTCTTAGAATATTTTTCATCTCTCTCATTAAATGATAGCTTTCTTACGAGTTAAAGGGGGCTTTTTCTTTCTTTTCTCTAAAATAGCATTTCCCAAACTGTGTTCCATGGAGCACTGGCACTAGCCATTTGATATTCACAAATTTGTTGTATGTACATGTTACATGCTTGCCCTCATGTGTATATAACAATTTTTATACTCAAAGATGGGAAAGTGGTAAACCATATCCTTAACAGGGATTCACAATTTGCATTAACATACTAAGGGCTGTAGAAATCTTTTAATTAATATAACTCTTCTATACAGTGTTTTCTCCCTCAAATATATTTGATATGTCCATGAAAAAATAAATTGATTAGAGGGCTTTGTCTTGTCAAAGAGCATTTCAGTTCAATCTTGCTCCTCTTTGCCTCTGAAAAGTCACCAGTGATTTTTCATTTGGGCTCATATTAATTTATGTTGGGTGACAGAGCAATGTGTCACTAAACAAAGAGGCAGTTCCACTGATACTGGTCACTTATACTGTAAGACTAGTTTTGAACTGTGGTTGCAGGAAGAAGAGAGGATTATGAAGTCAGAGATGAAATGGGAAAGAGAAGAGCGAGGATATGAAATGACTAAAGAACTTTGTTCACAATGTGAAAACGAAGAAATTTCTAGTATGGTGGAAAAAGGACTGGGGTGGGTGTCTAGATAACTTGTTTGTAATTAAAATTCTGGCTAAATATGGGTTAATATTACAAAAACACTACTTTTATAAGAGAGTTACACCATTTGTGACATGAAGATACTGGAGTGATTTAACTCTTAAATTTTTTTTTTAATTGTTTGACAGTAAAGTTGACACTGGGATGGTTGAGATGGGAGTATAGTTTGCCCAAGTGATTTTGTACTTTATCTCAATTGGGTTTTCAGTCTTCATGAAACACTGCATGAGTATATATTGCACATGCAGAGGCTAACTATTTAAAATAAATAAGGTCTATCATGGGAAGATATTTGAGAGGGGCTGTGGATGGAGGGAATCATCAAGGATGTGGTACTTGCAGGTGCTGGGTAATTAAGAACCAGACAGAGGATACCAGGCAAACTTGGGAAGCAGCTGCTTTTGTCTTCTGTGATTCTCTCTCTCCATTCGGTTGTACAACCTTTATTTCTTACCCAAATTTGTTCTGCAAAAGGGGTGTTTAGCTAATAACATTAAAGGAGAAGTCAGGAGCACGTCTTAAGTCAGATTAAGACTAAAAGTTTTAAGCTGCAGAGGAAAAAAGATCACATCTGGTGGATTCTCAAAGGAAATGGGAAACATACTTTTTGAAGTATGAAGAAAATTTTCTATCTGCTCAGACTAATAGTTATAGCACAGGAAGGAAATGTCTATATATTCTGTGTTTGTTTTAGATGCAACCCTTGTCTCTATTTCCATCCAGGGATTTAGAAAATAGGACACAATACATCTATGGTGTCACATGCAATTAGTACCCTGGTGAATTGCTAATGAGGCAACTCCAGCTCCAAAGAGGCATTCTAAATAAACCCACGAATACATCACATCTTCACAAATTGCTCTTATAAATTAATAAATACATACACATGCCCACAAAAATGAAAATGAATTTTGCAAACAAGCACTGAACAACTACCATGTGCAAACCAGGTTAGGTTCTAAGGATGAGGCAAGCAGGAAATCTCATGGTCCCAGTAATCACAGAGTTCATAGCACAGGGTCAGATATAGGACACCCCACTGTAATATTGAAATAAAGAGAAAATGAGCCCTGTTTTAGAAAGACAGGCTCAAACTTGGGGATAGGACAGGTAGGATCAGAAGTGTGAGTGTTCAGTTCTCAAAGATGGGTCAAGCTGGTATTTGAAGTAGTACTAAAATAAATAAATAAAATGGGAAAAGATATTTCAGATAAGCCAAATAGTTGGAACAAAAGCAGGCAGGTAGAAAAGAAGTTTGAGGAAAAAAGAAACCCTTCTGTGAGGCCACAAAATGCTAAAGGTTATTACATAAAAGGTACTGCTAGAGAGAAAGTTTTGGCCTTTAAATAATTTTAAAGAAAATTGTACACTTTAGTTAAAGGGTGGTCTACTGACTTGTGTAACTGATTATAAATGTAGGTTCCAACCTGAGCCAGTTACAATATAAGAAAAAGGGGAAATCACATAAGATTATATTTTTAAGTTTCATATTGAGAATCACTTTGGTTCACATCTCATTTCAGAGCGTCATTAAATTAGATGGACAAGTAAAACTTAGAACAGTGCTGTCCAATAAAAATATGTGAGACAATAATGTGGATCATATATGTAATTTCAATTACTATAGTGGCCTCATTAAACAAGTAAAAAAAGATGAAATTTAACAACAAACTTCATCAATAAAATACATCAAAATATGATTTTTCTACCCTAAAGATAAGATCATTAATAAAATATTTTTACATTCCTTTTTCAAAGTAAGTTATTGAGATCTACTTTGTATTTTACACTAATAGCACATCTCAGTTTGAGCTGGCCACATTTCTTTTCATTTTTCTTTTGTTTATTTTAGAGAGCATGATCAACTAGTGGGGGGGTCAGAGGGGCAGACAGCGAGAGAGAGAATCTTAAGCAGGCTCCATGCCCAGTGTGGAGCCTGACACGGGGCTCGATCTCACAACCCTGAGATCATGACCTGAGACGAAATCAAGAGTTGGACGCTTAACCAACTGAGTCACCCAGGCATTCTGAGCTGGCCACATTTTAAATACTCCGTAGCTACATGTGGTTATTGATTGTCCTACTGGATGGCACTTTCTTCTGCTAGTAAAAAAGTGATAAGAAGTCACTGTTAACTATGATGTTGGCCACACTCACAGTTTCCCTTTTTTAAATTCCCTACGTGTAAGCAAATTAATTAAAATACATTAAAACAAATTAGTTCCCTACATTTAAATGAAGTCTCTCTCTATTCTAGTCCATTACATTCTATTTCTCGAATGAGGAAAGTTTTGCCACGATTGTCGAATTTTTTCAAATGTTTTTCTACACCTGTTGACTGGAAAGTCCTTCATTCTCTTTCACCCTAAAATGTTTCGTAAAATTCAGCAGCAAGTTATCAAAATATGAGCAAAAAAAATTACCCTCTTTCTCTATATTAGAAAAATGTTTGGGTAAGAATAGTACTATTGGTTCCATAAATATTTGACATGGATAGCATATAAATCTAATCTGGGACTGGAGTTTTCTTTGTGAAGATTGTAAGTAGAAATTCAAATTCTTTAGTACTACTATTATCCCTTTGATCTTAAATTAATTTCGGTAAATAGTGTTTTCAAAGAATGTATTCATTTGTACTCTCTGGCAGTGATAGACATGGCTTGTTCATTGGAACACACACCAGATGCTTCCCGTTTACTTCCCATAGGCAATTCCCTTCTTTTGAGATCCTCTATCCATCAATATCCTCAGACTCAATCACCTTGGACCAAGCCCATCAAAGGCTCTGTTGGCAATGTCATTGGGACCATTTGCAACCTAATTAATCTATCTTTGTGGTGCCTCAAAACAGCATACACACCGCCTTAATTGCTACAACCTCACACCCACTGGGGACCACAAACGGAGAATAAGCAGACTCTGATGCACCCTGCAACTCCTATATTAGCATCATTTACTGCAAGATTAATGAGAGAAGCTGAGAAAGCCAGAAGTGGAGAATGAAACCATAGGTTTGGGTTTTAGAAAACTTCCCATGCCACTTAACGACTACTTAACTCTTAATATCATAGTCTTTTGGATAATACCAAGGCTTTTATTTTTTCATTACACACTTTAGACACATTGCTTATTCTCAATAAACTTTACAGAATGTGAAGCCTGTATTGTTTGAAAAGACACTTCAAAATCGAAACTAATGTTTCTTTAAATGTTTAAAACAAAATTTTATATGGAATAATCAATTTCAAAACCTTTTTTGGAAATCAATTCCATTGCTGAATATATTAGTTATTATAGTTAATATGTCTGAAGTACTGATTCTGAAAGAAATAATGTTTAGGTCCTAAACATTATTAAAATAACCATAGCAGCAAATGCATGGCAAAGAAGAAAATTATTAACTTCCTAGTAAATTCAACCAGAAAACACATACAAACAAATCAACAACAACAAAAACCCCACTAAAGTCAACAATAAAATCACTGAGTACTTGACTTCGAATCCAGGTTCCTTGAATGTGAAGCATTGTCATTTCAACATTTCAATCTTGTTAAACATATGGCTTACTTATATATAATAAATATGGTGTGTATATATATATAATATTATATATGTTATACATAATATCATATAATATATAAAAACAATTAGATGTAGTTTCAGTTATTCTAATTATGAAGAAACAGATATTTGTATTACATGACAATATACCAACACATTCCTTGAAATAAAATAATCCCTTATTGTATGGGCGCCTGGGTGGCGCAGTCGTTAAGCGTCTGCCTTCGGCTCAGGGCGTGATCCCGGAGTTCCAGGATCGAGTCCCACATCAGGCTCCTCCGCTGGGAGCCTGCTTCTTCCTCTCCCACTCCCCTGCTGTGTCCCCTCTCTCGCTGGCTGTCTCTCTGTCACATAAATAAATAAAATCTTTTAAAAAAAAAATCCCTTATTGTAGCATGATTTAGTTTTACTTGCGAAAATTTCACTGTCTTTTAAAATAGCATATATATGGAATAAAGTCACATTCACATATAAACTGTGGTTTCCTCATGCAGTTTGAAGAACAAGGATCTGATGTTTGGAGCCATGGGTTGAACCTATTACTTAGGCTCAGATCCCTGATGTTGAGTCGGGCAGAGGTAGAGGACTCTTGGCCTACTTCAGTCTCTATATCTTTATAAGGATCATATGGAGAATGGATTCCAAGGTAATTCGAAACCATTGGGTCATTTAAAGTAGTCATTTGTTTTTAAAGCCACTTAATTCCTCAAATGTACACAGAAAAATACTACACCTTATTTATTATCAAAAGCACAAGATAGGGGCACCTGGGTGGCTCAGCCATTAAGTGTCTGCCTTGGGCTCAGGTCATGATCCCAGAGTTCTGGGATCAAGCCCGGCGTTGGGATCCCTGCTCAGCGGGAAGCCTGCTTCTCCCTCTCCCACTCTTCCTGCTCATGTTCCCTCTCTCGCTGCCTCTCTCTGTGTCAAATAAATAAAATCTTAAAAAAAAAAAGGCTCAAGATAACATGAGTTAATGATCCTAATCTGTCTATAAGCTAACATAGTTCCAATGGTAACTTTCAAGATGTTCATCACTTCTTCATTATATAATCATGATTATATGCTATATAATCTCTTTGAAAGATAAATACACTAATAAGTAGATTTTCAGTTCTTAAATTATGTGAGCAAGAGAGCAGATAATCAGATGTGATAAAGCGTGGAAACCTTTGAGGTTTCCACAAAGTTTGTGGAGGTTCCAATGTTTGTGGTCAAAAGGCAAAGCACATCAGCAGCCCATATGAGGAAATAAGCAGCTAGTGTAAAAGAGTTTATATTATTTGAAATGCATGTGTGTACATACACACATAAGCACACACAGAATTACTGGCGAGCCAAATATGTATGATGCTGAGCTTCAGGGAGAGAACTACATACTAGGGAGAGAGAAGAAAAAAACAAACAACTGGTTATAATTTTAGGTGCTTTAACAATATTGAGACAAAAAGGGTAAAATTTTCTAAAGTTTTTTGATCTAAAAAGAGAGGTACCATGCGAACAGAAGAGCATATTTCAGTGGATGGTGTTGTACTAATGATGTATTTTGAAAATAAATAATGATATGTTTTATTCAGAATGTGCAAGATATTTGTTGTGACAGGAATCTAAAGGAAGGATTACGACTTGGCAAGTAGCTTAATGTAGCCATGTAATAGGTCTAATGGGATACTCTACAAGGAGAGTATTCATACTGTGGTCACAGTAAACCACTAAATGACTTCATGCAGTGGCATGCTATACCACTTCCAGCTATCACTTTAAATTTTTCTTCTCATTTAAAAAATTTTAATTGAAGTATAATTGTCATACAGTGTTATATTAGTTTCAGGTGTACAACGTAACACATTGAGTATTATATACATTATGAAATGCTCACCATGATAAATATAGTCATCATCCATTACCACACAAAATTATCACAATATTATTGACTATATTCCCTAAGTTGTACTTTTCATCCTCATGACTTATTAATTTTATAACTGGAAGTTTGTACCTCTTAATTTCCTTCACCTATTTTGCCTATCTTCCCATTCCCCTCTCCTCTGGCAACCACCAATCTGTTCTCTGTATTTATGAGTCTGTTTCTGTTTTGTCTGTTTTGTTTTTTAACATTCCACATATAAGTGAAATCATATGGCATTTGCCCTTCTTTGACGTATTTCCCTTAGCATACCCTGTTGGAAAGGGATTTGGGAGAATAAAATGAGAGAGATGAGACCATTAGGTTGACTGTTTCAGTAGTTTAGATAAGAAATTATGTTTCTAAAACTGGTCTCATATATAGTAGGACAGAGGGTAGTAAATATATGTAAATTAGAATGATCCAAGTAACCTGAATAATTGGATAAAAGATGAAGGATAGAGTATTAAAGATGGCAAACACTTCTACCTCTCTGCTAAAAGAGAATTCTTGAATGTTGCATATGACTACAGGTGCACATTAGATACGGTGATACTCCAACATAAAATCTTCTGCTAAACAAACACATTCTCTTTACATTACACTAAAAATTCTGCAACAGCACTGTACAAAACTGTAATCTTGTGCTGGATTAAGAAGGAGATTTTTCTCTCTCAGAGCTACAAAATGTACAGAATTCAAGGCATTTTTCATTGAAGTTACTGACCTTTGCCATAAAATGTTTCAGGAAATAATCAGTACTCTAAAAAGAGAGTATTTTTTTAATGCAACATCTTCTAAGCACCAGCACAAAAATTATATATCCCATATAATGTGGGTGTTCTGACAGTGCAGTCAAGTTAGATTAATTGTAATAAACAAAAATTGTCACTAAAGCTCTCAGCTTATGCCATCTAATATTGTGTGAATACATTTTATTTCCTAACATTATGAAACAGCCAAGAGTATAATAAATTACTTACCTAAGCCCTTTGAGGATTTTTGCATAATTTACCAAAACAAATTGATTTTAGCGGAAAAGCTGCTAATTTACATGGGTAGGAAGTGTTTTCCTTGGTGTGATGAATTTAATTTCAATTTCCCTGTTTGCATGAATTCACTCCAGTAATTCATCACTGTTAGATTAAACTACAACTATGTTTTACTTGAGTGGGTCCCTAGCATTCAATATATATGAATGAAAGTAAATTGCCTTTATAGTATGGCTATATAGTATATATAATACATGATTGTTAAGGTAACTTTTTAATAGAATAAATAATTTTTTCAATGGTTAAACAATTGTATGCATAGTTTTAGAATATGAGCAAAGTATTTTTTACTCTTAGTAAATTATAATTCAGATTTATTTGTTTTGGGTTTTTGGTTTTTTAAAGAAGGAGACACACACTTATACAAGGTGCTAAAATGCACCAACTTATACCCTGGGTATTTTACATTTATCACGTTATTTTCTTTTCTAATATCTCTATGAGGTAGGATTTATTGGGTCTCCTCTGGAATTAAAGTTAGGAAAAGAAAAATTCTTAACATCTCTTTGTAATATAGTTGGAGAGTCACAGAGTCATGCTCTCTATCTGACTCCAGTTACATGGCCTGTCTATTCTCATATAATATGCTGAAGTATTTTTTGTTTAAGTTCCATGGACTCCTGTTCTGCATATACATGCATATTTATGAATACACACACTTGTATAGATGTATGAGTGTATATTTATGTACACGTCCATGTCTCTTTTTCAGAGCAGAGTATTACTTAGATCTCTCACAACAGACCTGGGGTATTACAGGCCTTGAATACATTCTTGTGACATATTATTTAAGATTGGTGCCTTAAACTTTTATTCTAGCAGACACTAGCCATGTATTGCTAAAACAAACAAACAAAACTAATATAAAACCCTAAAAAGTTGCTTAAAACAACCAACATCTATTATCTCACATGGGGCTTACGAGGGACAGAATGTAGGAATGGTTTAGCTGACTGGTTTGGGTCTAGAGTCTGTCAGGTTTCAGGTAAGCTCTTGGCTGGAAGGCAGTCATTTCAGGGCTTAACAGTAGCTGAACAATTAACTGCTAAGCTCATTCATGTGGCTGTTGTCAAGTCTCAGTTTTTTGCTGGCTTTTGGCCAGAGACCTCTCTTCCGTGCCATATGGGCCTCTCCTGAGGAAACCTAAGAGTTCTCATGACATGGCAACTTGGTTTGCCCACAGTGAGGGGTCTAAGAGAGCTGGCTAGCAAGGCAAAGTCCAAGACAGAGACTGCAGTCATTTATAATCTAGCCGCACACATTATATACACATGCTATTGGTCACACAGTCCAATTCTGGTACCACATGGGAGGAAGCTGTACGAAGATGTGAACTCTGGCAGACAGACTTGAGTGGGGCCATCCTGAAGGCTGGCTAGCACAAGGACTAAGCATATACATATCCACAGAGAAATTTAAATGCCATAGCTAACGTAAAATAGTCCATAGGAAGAAGGTCTGTCTCTAAAGCTGCCAAGGTCTTCAGTGGTTTAGAAATAAAGCTGCTCTCTCAACATGCACAATCTGGGCAATTAACATAATGTCATAAGCAAAATGGGCAGTAATACATAATGTTAACTATGGGACAGATTCTTCTGACCCAGAAAGATCTAAGTTTTCCAGAGGCTATGTTTGAAACACTTCATAAAATCTGGTCCATCTCTTTGATCACTTTGATAAGCAGAGAACATTTTACGTAATATTGGCGGTAATAAGACTTAGCTATCAGAACCCTTCCACCAGTGTATCAGTGAAGAATGCTTTAGATTTCAGCTAACGTAAAACTTGATTACAGTGGTTTAAACATCTAGTGGGAGGTAGGTGGCTGTTGGTTTGGGTTCAAATTTGGCTTCTCTCCAAATCTCTTGAAATTTTCCCGAATGCTTATACCTTCATATTGTCTCTCCCATTTATTCCAGCTGCAAATATCATTTCCAGATTCCCTGCTGGTGTTAGATTCACATGTAGTAGTGTAATACCAGCTACAACTTTTGATTTTATTAGGAAAGTAAAAAAACTTTCTTAACATCACAGCAGATTTCCAATTCTACCTCCTTTGCCAAGATTAACAGCAATGAAAGTAATAAGGATAGCTTATACACATATAGCACTTACTATATGCTAGGCACTATGCTAAACATGCTTTATATAATAATTCATTTAAACATCTACTTGCGATGACTACATGAGGTCGACAATCTGATTCTCCGTTCAACAGAAAGAAAAAGGAACTGAGGTCGTTCCTTGCCCAAAGTTGTAGAGCTAGTGAGTGGGAGAGATAGGACTTAAACTGAAGAATTTGCTTTCAGAATACACACTGTTAATCATAATACTGGAAAAAAGTGTCACCACTTTCTTGCTGCAGAGAGGTGGGGCCATGCATATTAAGCTTTTCCAGACTTTTAAGTGGAGGTATCAAGTAATAATAGGATTAGGGAATGGGAGTTAGGTGCCCACATCTGTATCATCTGCTTCCAGTCATGAGTCTACTAAGACTGTTTAAGGTTAGATTTCTTCAAGGACAAAATGGTGGCAAATGTATCCTTTACTTATTTTAGGTCATACAACATTAATTATTTTTAGGACAACTAAGAGCTGCAAAATCTTTTTGTTAATATTAGATATAAATTATTCCAAGGTGCTATTCTGAAAAGAAGATAGAGTATAGGTGGTAAGCAAGAGATGATTACAATTCCTGCATTTCTCAGCAAATTAAAATACATCAGCTTTGGCATTTTAGGTTCTATAAGAATTGTTTTTTGGGTGTCCAGTATTTCTCTCTGTATCGCCTTTTATCTCTGGTGTCAAGCGTTTGGTGTCCACTTGGAAGTAGTGACTAGACTAGTGAACAACAAAGCCTGATCTCCCTATAGAAGGCTTTCATTGCACATGCCAGCTGGAGTGCAACCACTTGCTTGCTGAGTTCTCATTCACCATAAGAATGGGCATCCCGCTCACTCCCAAAGCGAGCATAGTGTCACCCTTACTCATTAAAGACTTATTGGGAGGCATCTTCAATATGTTTCATATACTGATTGAATGGTTCTCAATCTTTATTATCAATTGTTGGGGCAAGAGAGAAATTATGCATTAATAGCATAAACCAAGTTATTGACAGCTGCACTTAAATACACGCTCACTGATCTATATTGCTCATCTTAATGTCCATGCCCCAACATTGAACAGAAGGCCTTACTTCCCTGGAGCTGAATCACAGGGGTTGAGTTGTGATTATATACTCAATGGGAGAGACCCAGAACTCATGAACAGTGACACAGAACAGCCTCTCCAGTTATTACACTCATTCATTTGTATTGCAGTAAAGAGACAAATTCTTAGTAGCCTTCAACTAAATAAAGAACATTTAGTAAGCTCTGGTTTTATGCAGAATATTGCTTTGCAGGAAAATATGAAATGCATTTCTAACTTTTCCCGGACCTCTGAGAATTGCATTTACCAAATATTTCCTGGTTGATGGAGTGAAAATGAGATTAAATAAACACTGAATGGGTGTCCATCCAGTCAAAGATTTACTAAACACTCCCTTTCCGAAGCCCTAGGTGCTCAGGATGCAATAAAAGATGAAGCTTCTGTTCCAGAGTAGGTTTCGGAGCCTCACAGAGAAGACAAACACAATTAATACTGTCTGAAATGTCTTATGTGAGAGGAATTCCTAGACCAGACTCAACTCCAGCAGGAAAGACATCATGGGTTCTATTGCCCACCATTTTGCCATCAGTTCCAAATATAAAGGCAGTTCTCAGTAAATATTTGTTGAATGGAAAGATTAATAAATGAATGAAAACAAGGAAAGGAGAGCATATTATTGGGGTATAGATTAGGGACATTTTTTAAAGTATTTGGGGGCAGTCCAAGAACACTTGTAAAAGAAGAGTGATGGCTACCATGTCTTGATAGACAAGATGGAGTTACACAGGTGAAGAAGTAGGGGAAAAGCAAGTGACACTGAGGGAATGCATATGCCAAGACACACTGATGAGAGAGCTCCTTCTAGGTTCAAGAAATTGGTTCCATTCCAGAAATCAGTACTTCCTTCTCAGCCTGAAAATAATGGAATAGGTATTCCTATTATATAAAAGCATGAAAAAATATTTTTTAAATAATTAAAAAATAATTACTTGCATTAACTACTAACAGAGGGGTTAATCTTTTTAAGAGGCTATAAACAGAACCTCTTCATCGGATTCACATAGGACACAGCATTTCAGGATGTTCTTCTATGATGAGGAAAAGGTTGGGTAAATATGGGTAGAATGGCTGGGAATGTTTTAAATTGTCATCAATGATTTAAAAAATTCAAGGTCAAAACATATTTCTTTAGCCTTTTGCATGCATAGAAAATCACTTTAATTCTGTTGAATATATTACCCAATGAATATTTGAATATTTCCCCAAAACAATACCTACTACAATCTTTATCAATAATATGTCTCAGACACTTAGCAATAAAGGTGTCACACAAAGGAACTTTAAATTGCCAACATTTATTAAATGCCTATTAAATTTCCATGGGATGGGGGGATTGGACCATAAAAAGATGAATAACAATAGGTTCAGAGTGGTTAAAAAAAAAGAGCACAATTTTGCAGTGGATGTGGAGGGGTTGAGGATAGCATTACAAAGCAAATTAATGGCAAAGTATTATAATAACTGTTGTACCACCCGTAAGTGGTAGGGCTAAAGAAGTCATAAAGAAGGAGGCACAAATTATCTCTGAAGGAAACAGAGAAGACTGTAGAAGTCAAGGTATTTAAACTAGATGGAAAAGATGAGTAAAATGTCAAGAGGCAGAGAAGGGACAGGACATTCTCAATTAAAGACTACTGCACACACTCAGGGTAAAGGCAGAGGAATATTGAAGAAGAGTTAGTAGTCTGGCTTGGGTGAACTACAGAAAATTGGAGAGGGAGCAGTAGAAGAAAGGTACTTGTGTTTGCAACATGCATCTGACTGTGATGGTCTAGACACAGTAATCCTTAGAAGTAATTTAACAAGTTTCGTCCTAGTCCTCAGTCTTTCAGTATCTCATGTGTCTTCTTGTTCTTAGTGTCTAGCAAGACATGATACATTCACTTTTCAAATTTAAATCAATCATGTTTAGATTGGTACTCAGGGAGAAATGGTAAAGCAGACTAATCTATACCTCATAGTCACCTTCCATAGAAGCCAGTTCACAAAGATGGGATATGGGGCCACTGGAATCAGTCATATTAATTCACCCATAAGAGTACTATGTGATAATACTGAAAAGTAATTGCATAAGAGCTAGCATTTCTCATTCAGATCCCTAAGCATGAAAAGGTTGAGAATAACTTTTGAGGTAAAAAGAACCACCTATAATAACTTAATCTGCATAAGACTTCTGCATAGACATATAATGAGATGGGTGCTTGCAGTGTGCTATGTTTATTTAGCTTTGGCCTTATAAAGCAACAATCATTTGCATATTTCTCTCAATTAAGTATTATACTGACATACTTAATTAAAACTATAAAGGGCACTGACAATATTTCATTCTTTTAATGAAAGAGGAGACATATTATACAGTTCAGACTGTTTCTGTATTTAATTTTCCTGACTTTTTTACTGCTCAAACTGTGTTCCTTCTATGAATGTTGTCAATTAGGATGAAAAGAAGGAAAATTAAAGTCGCTCTTGAAAATGCACTTGTGTTTGTTTGTGGAATCTGTGTACATTCAGAAAGTTGTGATTTGCATATTTCATGTATAATTAGGCCCTAGAAAAGCTAGGGCAGTTTCACACTCTAACAGTATCTTCTTTGTCATTTTGAGGGATTCGTGTCTGAAGATATGGCCTCTTCTTCAAAAATGTTATATTTACTTTTTTTCTCTGAAAAATACCATAAGGATGCCTTTAAATTTCTATCATATACATTTAAATATATTTAAGGATGTATATTATGTGATGGTTCTGGGACAATGTATGTTGAGATAAACATGGTATAAAAAATGTACACTGGACTTGGTTCTGGAAACTTGAGTTGAATTCACAGTCTTTCCATTATATTTATGAGAGCTTTCCATAAGTCTTGGTTATGTCATCAATAAAATGGAAATAATGGCACATATTCCATTGACTTTATGTATTAAATGGAGAATGTTAACCACTTAATGTACATGTAAGCACTTCGTAAACTGTTACACATCAAACAAATATAATATTTTTTGAGGTTATAATCTCCTTAAATCAAGAAGACAAAATAAATTAATGACTTCTGGCCAAAAGAGACTTACAAGTCTAGTGGGAAAGACAAATATGTAAGCCACCATAATTCAAGTAGAATGGAATGTGTAATATATTAGAGAAATAAAACAAGTGCATAAATACGGCAAACCAGCTTACAATTCATTTTGCTTTTGTGAATGGACCTCCTTGGAATAAGACTACTGGAGACAGATTAGTACTACAGGAAGTAAAATTTCATTCCCAAAGCAGAAATCAGGAAATTTTCACTTGAATCCAAGATTAAAGGAACAATGAGGTTTTAATATTTCCAGAAAAGTAAATCTGTATCTGTATTATCTGACTACATTAACAGCAAGTTTCTACATGGCTGCTTCTGGTTTGTGTCAACTCCTTTTTGAATTGCTGTGAATAGTCAACTGTATATATTTTCAATGACCTAAGAAAGAGGGATATTCTTAGACTCTCAATCTCGCTGTCTCTCTTTGTATGTCTGTGTGTGTGTTTCTCCCCCACCTCTAACTTTGTCTGTTTCTTTCTCTACTTCTCTCTTGCATCACACGTACATACACCAATAATTTTTAAGGTCCAAATTCTCTAGAAGAGTGAGATGAGATAATTATCGACTTATTGGTGACTTTAAAGCAACTTCTCAATGTAACATGTTCTGAGTGTCACATCTTTCAACTAATCAATACTTGCAAGGGATTCATTTTAATTTGTTAACATCCATTCCTTTTTTCCCTTTACTGGGCATATGTGGGTGCACTTGCAGGCTTTATTGAGTGAATTAAACTTTGGACGGTTGACCCACGTGATTGCTTCCAAATGAGATTATATGACTTTATCCATTATCTTTAGCTCATCATGGTGCATTTAATGACATCATGGCATGTTGGCCTATCCTTCAATAAACAGTCCTGACAGGGACTAGGGATGGTCTTTGACTGAAGTACTAGACAAAAAAATGGTTCCCTCATCTATAATCTGAGATCTAACACTGACATAAGACACCCCATGCACAAAGAGAAGGAACAACATACAAAAATCCAAGGGTGAATGATAATCTAATAACACATGGGATCAAGAACACAACCAGTTGCTGAAACACGTGTATAAATACTGAGGTAAACAGTTGGAACAAACTTAATACACAACTATCATGAAGATGCTGAATTATCTGTAACTTTCAACTGCAGTTTAAGGTTAACTGGACCGTGTGTGTTTGGAGTTGTACTTTGCTCTGAGTAACTGGTGAACCATAATTGAAACTGCATGGGTTCTCAAGCAACCGTACATGGCTTTCAACAACACTGTGTCCAGGTTGCTCCACATGTGGTGATCAACCTCTCTAAATTTCCTAGAATTTGTTCTTATCCTCTTACACAGAATATTTCTGACTCTGTTCTCAGAAACAGAGTGAAGGTGAGGGTATCACAGATTCAAAGGAGAGAGTCTAACAAGTGGTGGTATTAGTGGTGGGGGGAGAAATAACCTTCTTGGATCATCAGGATACCACGAGCAGCTGCACAAGAGTCACTAGACAGTTACTATTGAGCCAGGTCCTGGGCAAAGTGCTTTAAAGAAATAGCTCATTTAATACTCGCAGAAAATTCATGAAGGAGAGTCTCCTACTAATCTCACTTTATATATGAGCAAACTCAGGCTTTGAAACATCTTTCCGTAGTTAAACAAGTAGGATTTCATTGGAAGAGTCAGAATCTAGACCTATATTCTACAAGGAGTCTATATTCTACAATGCTATAGAGTTGGCTGTTTGCTTACTTGATAATTCTAAGGGTTTTGATCATAAAAAGTAGAAATAATTCTGATAGGACATAGGCTTGTTGAGCTGCCTCACATTCCATTATCCATCTCCTGATTTCATAACGTGCTACCTGTGTTCTTTGCCTTTGCTGGCACCATGTGCCAAAGGTACCCTGGAACACTACAGAACTGCACAGAGGTTCTGCAGGATATTTACACCCTTAAGCAGTACTTGACATTTGTTAGATATCCTCTAATCTATAAATCTGGGGTCGTTCACAATTTAAACTCTAGATTATTTTATCTTCCTTTTTTAAAAATGTATACTGCCGTGCAGGATCAGGGAAATACCCAGGGGGAGAGTCAGGAAAATGGGTCCTGGAGGAGTGGGTGGGAATGTTTCCCAGTGAAGGAGATGATATGGGGGAGATATAGATATAGATATAGATATAGATATAGATATAGATATAGATAGATATAAATATAGATATAGATAGATATAGATATATGACATATATATTGATGAGATAGATAGATGATAGATAGATGATTGATTGATAGATAGATAGATAGATAGATAGATAGATAGATAGATGATAGATGACATCATATCTTTGCAAAAATACCATCAAACTCAATGTGGAATAGGTAGTAAGAATGGTGGTATACAGTGTAATTCCAAGGCTTGAAAAATTGTTCAGCACACCTCCTATTAGTAATAAATTGTGGTTCGTTAAGGATGAAATTATCGTGTTATATTTTCCTTTAATTTATATGCATTTTTAAAAATGATCACTAAGTTCTTAGGATGTAAATACTTAATTATACTTTTCGGCTCTAACTATGCAATAATGTGCATTACTAGCTATTTCTTTTTGCATGGGGCACCATGCAAAGATTTCTGAGACAAGGGTGCTGAAACTGAGAAAGTGTGTCTGCTTGTAAATGATTGCTTTCCTGAGTTTCCTGAGGTACATAAGCATACATTGAAACTCTGGGCCTCATCTGTCAAGTTCTATTCATGCAGAATACCCTTTGTTACTTTTGGGCTTAACTATAAATCTACAGGTCTTCATGAGTGGCCATCAAAGGGCACCTGAAACAATTCATAAGTGCAGTGGAGTGCATTTCCTGTTGCATACACCTTGCCTGGTTTTAGTGGGAGAAGGGATAGGGGCATACAAGTAAATTCCTGTTCCTTTCTCTCTTTCACAGACCCCTTTGAGGGGCAGTTTTTCTTGCTCTTCCCAACCTGCACAAGCCACATGAACACACCTACTAAGTGAACTGCTGAGTCTCCCAGAAGCTGTCTGTGAGGAAGTGGTCAGAATATAAGGCATGGCACTATGGAACTTTATATCATTCTTTGACTAAATTTCCTTTCTCATCATCACTACTGTTATATTTTCTCCAGTCTTACTTGCTAGACAACCAACACTAAGATAGCGTCATTGCCCCCTCAGCTGACGAACGGACCAATTTTCATGTGAATTAACTAACAGTCTTTAGATTATAGGTTCTCAAAACATTAGGGTCAGAAAAAGAGTTTGAATGTTTCCCCAACATTTCTTTGAGAAAAGATTACCAAATGTGATCTTTTATTAGTCTTTGGAATCTTTCCTAAAATACCCACTCTCTCACAGACTCATTGACAAATTTCAGTGACATCAAACTGAATACATTCTTTTTTTTTTTAAGATTTTATTTATTTATTCGACAGAGATAGAGACAGCCAGCGAGAGAGGGAACACAAGCAGGGGGAGTGGGAGAGGAAGAAGCAGGCTCAGAGCGGAGGAGCCTGATGTGGGGCTCAATCCCATAACACTGGGATCACGCCCTGAGCCGAAGGCAGACGCTTAACCGCTGTGCCACCCAGGCGCCCCTCAAACTGAATACATCCTAAGAGCTCTCCATTTTAGTTTTTTTGAAAATCTTTACAATACAGTCACTATATGGCTAGTTGTCTTAAAGTTAGTGCATTCAAAAAATAATCAGTGGTTCACATTTCAAGTTACTTTATCCTTCTGATTTTAAAGGAATCATTACATTTAATTTTGTCAATATTAATGAAGTTCGAATCCAAAAGGAAAGAATATAGCAGCTGTTAAGCACAGTACTATAAATAAAGTAATAGTTGGGAAAAACAGCATTTTTTGAGCTTTATTTTCACATTGGTTACAAAGCGAGGCACGATAAGTATGCTAATACATTAATACTCGAAACTATTTTATGAAGTAGGTATTGAAGTCAGAGCTGGTAAGTTGCACCACTGCTTCAAAACTAGAAAATGAGAAATCTGGTTTTATACCCTGGTTTACCTCTTTCTAGACAAGGTGATAAAATGAGCACTTTTTGGAGTTGAAAAGTTACAAACTTTAAATTGTTAATAATCTGCTTATACAATGCGTTCTAATAATGAACTCCAAATGATGAATGAGCTCATTCATTATATGGGAGTTCAGTCTGCCATGCAAGGCAAAAAAAAAAAAAAAAAAGATACAGATGCACTCTCCTTATTCATTACTCCTATTGAGCTTCTCCACACTGAGCATTCCCACTGACTTCTGAGGCACTGAACACAGAGAGCATTAAAAGGCCACAATCTGATCTTGCTTTGCCCCCTGTTGTGCTAATCTGAACTCCCCTGACGCTCCTGCGAATTCAATATGAGCTAAGTTGAGTTCAGCTTCTCCAGGAGAAGGAATGCACTGAGAATTTGGATCCCAGTCAATGGTGCATCTACTTAAAAGTTTGAAGTCAATATTTTTAAGCCTGAACTCTTCAATCGCCCGTCAATATCTCCCTCTCTCTCTTTTTTTCTTCTTCATTCTAAAGACCCTTTTAAACTGATGTGCTATTGCAACCGCATTTATCCCCAATTCTTTCAGAAATCAGTTTGGTTAATGATCCTGATTTAAAAATCATTACTGCTAACAACCACTGGTATTTTGCTCTTCACATTTCAGCTTTCACGAGTGTTTAAATGAAACATTTTGATCACCCAAATGACAATAAAAGTTCTCATTACAAGCATCAATTGGATTCTCAGAATTTTGCATATGGATCTATTGTGGACCCTATCACCAAAATCATTAACACAGTGTTTATAGTTCACCCTCTTTTGGTTGTCGAACTTAGTAGAAATGGAATTTTTGTGGATAGCATTCAATAAACTGATACACATTCTTTTTAGCCAGCAGGTACATCCCATTGACCACCCTCAATAACAGGTGTAAGCTCTCTAACACGATTCCTCTCTCGTATTATTTTTTTTCCCTAACTATGAATCTTGTTTCATTTTTGGATTCTGGATATGATGATACTAAGACAAAATAGATTAATTTATTCCATGATTAGTGCATTGCTGTTTAGTAGCTATCAGAAGCTATCATAAGCATGAAATAGCAACTCTATATACATGCATGATTCATAATTATTATGATGTCTGCTATTGTTCCTTTCATTCACTCATTCTGTCCCTCAAGCAAAGGCAGACATTGTGCAGGGCCTAACCAGCAGGAAGATGAAATATTTTTATAGCACAACTGCCTAAGAGGAAAAAAAAAAGACTGTAAATTCAAAATGAAACAACAACCTACCTTTCCCATCTCTACCTTGCAAAATTTCATTGACAAAAATGACCTAAAGAATTTACAAGGAAAGTGATGTTATTGAAATTAACACTACTTGTGTTGGGCTCTTTCAAACATAGATTTACTCAGAAATATCAACCTGGTTTTCAGACTATTATAGAAGTAAGGTATTATGGACTTAATGTGTATGTTCCCCTGAAATCCATATGTTGAAACGCTAACCCTCCATGTAGTAGTATTTGGAGCCAGGGCCCTCATGATGGGGTTAGTGTCCTTTTAAGAGGAAGAGACCAGATCTCTCTCTCTCTGCCATGTTAGGACCCAGTGAGAAGACAACTGTCTGTCAACCAGGGCAAGGTCTGTCATCAGATTCCATCATACTGACTTCAGTCTTGTAGGCTTCAGAACTGAGAGAAAGAAATTTTTGTTATTTAAGCCACCCAGTTTTTGCTATTTTTTACAGCAGCCTAAGTCATAAAAGAATGAGGATATGAAAGCACAGAGTGGGCTCCTGGAGACCTAAGACGTTTATCATTGTGCTGCTATTCCGGAGACTCTGTAAAGCTTCCAGTGACCTCAGGAGCAAGTGTATATTGCTCCCACAACAGCAACATTAAGATATGAGTTCTAGACTGCAACACCAGACTTGAGCCCAGCTTTTACAATTGTTTAGATCTATAAAATGGAGCAAGTTACTTATTTCTGATCCTCAGTTTCCTCATCTGTATAATGATGATAATAATCCCATAGGGATTATTATAATAATCATAATAATCCCATAGGGTTATCTTGAGTATTAAATGAGATGCTACAGTTAAAATCATTAGTCTATTGAATGCAACATACTTTCCATTCAATAAATGTTATCTTTTATTATTATTGTTTTTTGTGAATCAGTTTATATTTATATCCAATTTTCTCTGTATTTTTGGTCTCCTTTTCTCTTGCTCTAATTTCCTTCAATTCTCTGAGTCCAACTACAGAATTGTTTAGGGAAAAATCCTTTTTGTTAAGTTTACCATGTTCCATCTTGAGTATTCCTATTAGGCAGATTTTGTATACAGGTTACCCCATAGGCTATCAAACTATATGCCCAACCTATAAATCACTGCCTTAGTTATATTTTAAAACATGACCCACTGAATTAAATCCATGATGGTAGAGCCACATACCAAAATAATACTGTGTCCTACATACAAGGTATTGCCTTATGATTTCTCTTAGGAGATGGAACCAGAAGTTAGAACATCACAGATACCACTCTAATGAAATCATCAGTCTTGTTTGTGACAAACAGAACGATGGCTGATTTTCAACACACTGAAGTTACAGTCTTTTCCCAGTATTTTTTTGTCAGGCCTAACTTACAGAAATCTGTGTTAAGAAACAAGAACTCTAGCGTAGAGCCTTGATGTGCTCTGAAAAAGGAACCATGGAGGACATTGATGGTTTAGGAGGAGGAAATGGTGACAAAGATGAAAGTTAGTTACTCTTTAAAAATAAAAACAAACCTATCTGTTTTCAGATAGGACTAGAGCACAGACCCAGCTGGCCTTTATTTAAATAGCAGAGTCGATCAGTCAATCAATGGCTGAGACCAGATCAGCACCAAGAAAAATACTTATTTGTGAGAGACAGAGACTATGTGTTGGTGTTTTTATGTATGCGTGTTGCAGGAGTGCTGACAACACTAACTCTATCTTTGACTCTCCATCGTGTTCATGCCTCTGCAACGACCTCCCTTTGCTCCATACTTCAGGCCCCGTGGAGGTTAATGTGTGCCCTGATGGGAATGCAGGAGGGCTTGTTCTGATCTTCCCTGAGGTCTCCACTTAAGGTAACTAGTAGAGATGGCCAGCACACAGAAGGTCCCACCTTAAATAACTAGTAGAGAGCCTCTGGTTCACAGGTGGTGCCCCTTTAGAGAACTACTCAGTGACCTCATCGCCATGCGCCTCGTTCTATAAAAGTGGGGGATGGCGGTTTGGGCTTGTCAGAGGATGCGGCCCTGGAATCGTTGTGCGAAGCCCCTGCCATCAGTTCGCTTGATTTCCCCGCCGGTAAGTGATCCTGAGTAAGACTCTGTGTAAATGGTGTGGACTGCCTTGTATCATGTCTGTCTCAAAGTGACTTCTCAGTGTGGAGGGTACTTTAGTGAGCCTCCTCCACCTTCTAACATGTATCTTTAAAAAAGACAGGAGTAAAAGGGACATTTTGCCTCTGGTGCTATCCTGAGGAAACTACCAAAGAGCTCAATTGTTACAGTCCTATATTCTTTTGGTATCTGTGAAATCATTTTTAAAAGGAGGGAAAAGCTAGCATCTAGGGGTTAAGCTAAAAATGACCATCTTTATGAAATAAATAAGCCATGGGAATGTAATGTGGAGCATGGTGACTATAGTTAATACTGTGTTGTATATTTGAAAGTTAATAAGAGTAGACCTTAAAAAGTTTTCATGACAAGAAAAAAAAATTGTAACTATGTATAGTGGTGGATAGTAACTACACTTGTTGTGATGATTGGGTTTTGCAGTATATACAAGGTTGAGTCATTATATTGTACACCTGAAACTAACATGTTACATGTCAATTATACCTCAAGTAAATAAAAAACAAAGAATAGGCTAAAATCTAATACCTCTATTAAAGAATATTAATTTTGCTTAAATGCTGAAGAAAATGAACATCAGGATATTGCATACAAATCTATTTTTTGTATTGTTTGATTTATTTTCTTTTATGCCTACATCAAATATTTTTTGTTTACTAATATCAAATAACCATGGAGATAGAAAGATGAGTGAGGCATTATTTTGTAATTCAAGTAACCAATGATCTTAGGAGGAAGGTAGACTTGCAATGATTTAGAGTGATTTGATGAATATATGGGATAGTTGGGATCATGGAGCATAGATAGCCTTTCCTGTTTGAGATCTTAAGTATCAGTGACTTGGTTGCATAGATTTTTTTTCCAAAACAATGGTGTTAGTGTGTTTGTTTCCTGTATTACACTTGGTTCTCTTTTGATCACATGAGTTTGGTTGGCCAAAATGAACAGCCCTAGTAATCACTTCAAGAATGAGTAAAAAACCAAAATAGATTTTATTACTTTAGCACTTTTAATGCATAAATGTTAGAGGAGGGAGATAAGTTTTTCCTGCCTTGGAATGTTAAGTAGAGAGGTATTGAAATTGTAGCTGACAGTGGCCATCTTAGTGAAATACATAAGGATTTTTGTTTTAGGGTGTGAAAATTAGAGCTCCATAGAAGTATGTAAAGGACATAGAGGCAGAAAGAGGCAGCTGGGGAGGAAGAAGTTTCTCCCATACCAAATCTGATTTGATACAAACTCATAATGGCTCTATTTTCCTGGTAAGCTGAGCTGAGCCTATAGACCTTTAATCACAAGAGTTCTAGCTAATAGAACATTGTTATTTATCATTAAAGCATAGACTTTATTTGAATTTCTCTAGTTTTCCAGTAGTGTCGTTTTCCATCCCAGGATCCAATCCAGAACACCATATTGCATTTATTGAACTTTTAAAGAACACTATAAACTATGTCAAAATCTTTCGGGGGCAAGATATCATAGTGAAATTATTCTTAATCCCGCTTTTCTTCAAGATCTTGGGTTCCTTTTAATCACAGCAATATGAGCTTTTAGTGACAAATTCTTTGATGCTGTTTATCAAAGTTGTAAGCAGATATGTTAAATTTCAAAATAAAACCAAGCCATTATTTCAAATCTGTTTATTTGCTAACGATCTGTTAGTGTAAATAATTAAAACCTGTTCCTTGCTAGAAATACTTCTTTGGACAGTTAGCATCACATTTTCAGGCATGAAATAGTGGGAGAAACCACTTCTTCAAACTTTACTTTTGATAGAACTCCATAACTCAGATCTTAACATAGGATTGGATTTAAATTTGCAGCCATTAAGGCATGTCTCCACTTTATATTAGGATTTTAATTTAATATTTGTCACTAAGGAAACTGATTTGCATTTTAATGGGAAAAATCACTATGCAAACTTTTGAAACATTTCACCTAGAGGTTGACAGCAAAGTCAAACGAAGTGAGTTCTTAACTTAAAAAAAAAATGAGTTAAATCGCATAAACTGGAATATTTTTTCAAATCAGATATTCTGTTAGGAATTAAGCCTATGTTTTCAGTTTTCTAAATATTGTAGAAGACTGACTTTTCCACTGAAATGTGATTTTAAAAGAAAGAAAGATGTGTAACTTATTCATATTTATAACATGAATTGTATAGTTTTTCTCCATTAGAACTATAAACTACTAAGAACTTGTCCTTTAAAAAAAAAAAAATCTTTGTTCTATGTAATTGTTCATGTCTTGATTTTCTTATTTATGTGTTTTTCATTAAAAGTCCAAGAGGAGGGGCGCCTGGGTAGCGCAGTCGTTAAGCGTCTGCCTTCGGCTCAGGGCGTGATCCTGGCGTTTCAGGATCGAGTCCCACATCGGGCTCCTCCGCTGGGAGCTTGCTTCTTCCTCTCCCTCTCCCCTGCTATGTCCCCTCTCTCGCTGGCTGTCTCTCTGTCACATAAATAAATAAAATCTTAAAAAAAAAAAAAAGTCCAAGAGGATCCTGATGGGTAAGTATACATTTATATGAAACAAATATTTTCTCTGTATAGTAACATTTCAGCAAAAACAAAAAGCAAACAAAAACCACATAAAAAGAGAGTTACAAATGAACCAAATACAAAGCGGTTGGCCAGTTTACTAAAAGAGATCTGTACCACTTGAAAACTTGGGTTTTAAGATTTTATTAATTGCAGAAAAGTAATCGTCAGTTTAAATGTAGAAACCAAAAATTCTTTTAAATAGCTAAAATTTATTTTTAAAAGAATCTTGGCTACCTAGAAAAGTTATTTGTCTTTTCTCAGGATCAATTCCCCCTTAATATCTCTTTCTTAATTCATAAAGATTATGTGCAATAATAGGGGTAAAGCATCTAGCATGGTTCCCAGCAAGCATTTAATTAACAGGAGTCACGTTCTCATTTTTTGGACATAGTGTGAGTATTGTCTATTAGGTCAACTATACATAGTGCATTAGGTTCAGATGATGTAAAAGACTTAATAGTTCATTCTCAATCTTGGTGCAATAATTCCATACTTTCTACTTGTTAGTTAGATAATCATTGTTCCAATATTACTTTAATATAGCAGTTTCCTCTTCAATATAAGATCTAATTGCTATGCTTTGCGTACAGTTGTCTTGTGTCTTTGGCCTTTATTTAATTTGGAATTGTCTCTCAGCATTACTTCATCTTTCATGTAATGAACATTAAAAAAAAATAGACCTGTTATCACATAGCTTGTTTCTTGTTTTTGAGTTGTTTAGTGATGCTAGGAATTAGAGGCAAGTTGTGTATCCATGGCTAGATTACGGCACAGATAAGACAGAAACATTTTTCATGTATCCCATATGCCAGGAGGTACATGGACCTGATTGTCCCTCTGGGTAATGTTTATTATTATCTTCTGGTCTGGGTATTGTCCAGTTTCTCCACTGCACACTACTATATTTCCCCTTTCACACAATACGCAATCAGTGTGGAGACTTGTTGAGATGATACAGTACTGCTATTAACCCTCACTCCCCATGGTGTTTGCCAGGAACAATTTAACAGAATTGCAAACTGGTGGTGTCCCAACCCCACCAATCACTTCACCTTTAAGAAATATGGCATTATAGGGATGTGGTCTCTCCCCCAGCTTTTTTCATGTGCATACTTATTTATTTTCTATCGATTTATTGTCAAAGTGAAATCACACATTCTCATTTTACATCTAGGGCTAGAATCCATCACTGTCTTTATCCATTGAGATGATGAAATTGTCCAGATTTGGCAGTGATTTCTCCAGAATTGATTCTTTTTGGGAGTGAGTGTTATTGTAAAGTCAAGATCTGTATACCAGACATTCTTATTACTTCTAGAATTGTTTCTTCTAGATGGATTCAGTAAGTAAATAGAACTAGAAGAAATAAATACATGCACACATGCATGCATAATACAAACACATACAAATCTGCACATACGCATAATCACAATTTCGTATGTTTGTGTCTACTCTTCCTTCCTCAATAAGAGCCCCAGCTTCCAACAACAGTAACACATAACTGTTTGCTAAATTGTACACTACACGTGAAGGAGTTTCAGAGTTTCTATGTCCATAGCACTGTAAAAATGTGGCACACTGAAAAAGTTTCATTTTCAATTTTTTCTTTCCTATAGACTGAGTTGTTTTCCTTCATCTTTTTTTGAGTCCTTTTTCCTCCATTCTTTCATAAACAAAAGGCAGCATGCAATATTTATGTGTGTAATTTGCTTTCTTTTTTTTAATTTTATTTATTTGAGAGAGAGAGAGAACAGGAGCAGGGGAGCGACAGAGGCAGAGGGAGAGGCACATTCTCCACTGAGCAGGGAGCCTGACATGGGGTTCGATTCCAGGACCCTGGGATCATGATCTGAGCCAAAGGCAGATGCTCAACCGACTGAGCCACCTAGGCACCTCTCCTTTCTTTTCTTTTTTTTTTTTTTTTTTTTTAAAGATTTTATTTATTTAACAGAGAGACAGTCAGTGAGAGAGGGAACACAGCAGGGGGAGTGGGAGAGGAAGAAGCAGGCTCATAGCGGAGGAGCCCGATGTGGGACTCGATCCCGGAACACGGGGATCACGCCCTGAGCCGAAGGCAGACACCCAACGACTGCGCCACCCAGGCGCCTCTACTTTCTTGATTTAGTAACATACTTGGGAACTCTCTTCACATTCATGGATGTCAGTATTTTCAAAGCAACTTTGCACTCATGGTATATATGCAAAATAGTTTATTCAACAAAATCTCTAATGTTTGGGCATTTAGGTCCTTTTCAAAATAATGCATTTTCATATAATGCAATTTTCATATAATACAAGGGAATAACTTTGTATAATTGTATCTTATATTACTGGGGATGCATCATCAGGATAAATTCCTAGAAGTTAGCTTATTTGGTCAAACAATAAATGCACACAGAGTTTTGCTAGATGTTGGCAAACTCTGTCCATAAGTTGTTGTTGTTGTTGTTGTTACATTTTCGCATGCAAGCCACATTACAGGGCAGTGTAGGTTTCTTCAAAGCCTAGTCAAGATAGTGCTTTATGAAATTTTTGGACTTTGGCCAATTTGATGGGTGAGATGTAATATATGAATGTTGTTTTTATTTCTATTTCTCAGTCTTACCTGTTTATATACTTAATGCCCATTTTAATATTTTTCTTTGATATTTGTGTCATTTTTCTGTATGGTTCGTGGGCTGTTGGCTCTTTAGTATTCAAATACATTAGTGTTAATCTTTATCTTTATTTTTTCCCGGGCTAATAAGGAATCATAATTTTTCTATGCTTAAAGAAGTTCTTTATTCTTGCTCCCCCCCCCATTTTATCTAGAATTCATTCTTGTGTGTGATAGATGAAATATAATCACATTCCTAGTTTCATACAGTTTGTCCATCTGTTTTATTTTATTTATTTTTAAGATTTTATTTATTTGAGAGAGAGAGAGAGTGCATGAGCAGGGGGAGTAGCAGGCAGAGGGATAAACAGACTCCCTGCTGAGCAGAGAACCTGATGTGGGGCTCGCTCCCAGGACCCTGGGATCATCACCTGAGCTGAAGGCAGACACTTAACCGGCTGAGCCACCCAGGCACCGCATTGTCCAGCTATTTTAAAAAGGCTAACTTTGTATCAGTGTTTTGAAATATTTAACTTATACTTGATTTCATATGTAGTTATGGATTCTTATGGACTCTATTCTAATTTCAATGTTTTGTTTACTTATGTAGTCCTACTACATTGTTTTCTTGGGTTATTCTTTCTTTGAGGAAGAAGCTATGAAGAAGCTATTACTATGTGATAGGATATGCCCCCGCCCTTTGCACTCATTATTTCTACACAGCGTTTTCTTAGAAATTTTTACATTTTTTCTAAATTGTGTTTAGTATCATCTTGCATAGTTCTAAGGATATAAATCTTGTTCATATTTGTATTGGAATCAAAATAAATTAATAGGTTAAATTAATGAGAACTAAAAACTAAAATCGTGATGTGTGGAGACATCCTAACTGCTCTTACTATGTCTCAACACATCACAATTTCAATTCCATTTGCTCACGCTTACTTTTGTGTCTTTGGGAGTGGTTTATGTGGCAAGCACACATACCCCATGGAGATGGGATATGTGAACAAAGCTCTTCCTCCTCTCTCTCATCCACATCATACAGACATTTCATTACATGTGCCTTTTGTTGTAATGAATAGCACATCAGACTAAGTCTTAGAAGGGCCTTGAAAGCATTTGATACAGATAAAATATCTACAACATGCTACAAACTTTGCCACATCCTTTGAATTACCCTAGTTATGATTCCCCCTTTTTGCAAATTGGACAAGCAATTCTAAAATTAGGATGTTACACCACATGATCTGAAAGAGTGGCTAGTTTTAAGGTTCTAAATGTGAACTTTCAACACCAAGATTGTAAATTATATTTCCTTTAGGTCTTCTTTTGCTTAATTTCTCAAAGACTCTGGACTAAGAGGCACACAGTATTAGGAAGAGACTTTTATAAATGTTAAACTATTGCCTATTTTTTCTAGTGACATTAGTGTTTAGCTTTCAAATATGTTTTTCTTTAATTTACTAAGAAAAATGGATGGCCTTTTTCTCAAATTCATAAAGGTAGCCTGCAGGGAAATAGCTAATTATCCTAAATATATTTTGAAACTCCCAAAAGAAGATAGAGGGAAACCTACTTCAAAAGGTCTGTTAAAATAGCTTAAAAGCCCTTTGATAAACTCATGGATCATCCCATGACCACTATTGTGGGATTTATTAGGACCTTTTCTGTCTATGTTGCAGGAAGAAAGAGTAGTATTATCCTATACAGAAACCTGTAGCTGCAAGGGGGCAATAGACCATTTAAATGCAAATCTTCTAATCCAAGAGATTCACTCTCTAAATAGAAGTGGTTCTTCAGGGTGATTCATGAAGTTAGCAATACGTGGCCTTTCTTTTGGGAATACTTATTTTAGGAACTCTAATAACCTGCTTTATTATGTGAGGATACAACATCCTACCATGTATCCTCGAGACTTCCCATAGATACTGTTGCTCATAATGTGTGGGCTTCCTGGTTGTTAAAAGTTTTAGTGGCTCCTTAAGTTATAAATCAGGTGCCAAAAAAGTTCCAGTTCTAGCTACAGTATTAAATCGTCTATAGCAATTACCTGGTATATATTCTCCAGTCACAATTATTGGAAAAGTGTTGAAGAGAAGTATGTTAAAAAGACAGAATGGTATATGTATTTGAGGAACGGTAATATTTCATAAGAATGGTTCTACTGCAAGATACACACCTCTGAGCTGTCTTTCCACAAATCATACTGAATATTCATTTAAAGAATTTCTTACATATTATGGCATAGTAAACTATTTGTAAGCTATATTTATGATGCTAAAAAATACAAAAATGGACTTATACTGATCAGTTCTGACATCCCAGTTCCAACCTGATTTCTGGAATTTTTGTGTTTAAAAAGTAACCATTCTCTGTATCCTCATTTTTTCCAGTATTCATTTGTAATTAGACTCCTAATGGTTTTAGAGGAATGGGTACAGTGGTAAGTTTTAAATGAAATCCATTGCATAATGCAGACTTAATTTTGGATCACATAATCAGGATTGGAAGGGCTGGATTAACTTCTAATTCCTCTCCTGAAACCAGCAGCATGCTTCAAATCTGTGAAGCAGAGTATGGGTAAGGGTTCACAACCGAATTTGCATTTTGATGGGGAAAAAAACGCCTGCTCCTGAATAAGTAGGTGGCAGGGAGTTTTAGGGATGCAGGCAAGAAGGCAGTTAAGTTCAGAAGCATGCCATATAGAGATCATGGGCGGTCTAAAAATCAGAATGATTAAAACAAATGACCTGTGGGGTAAGCTGAGCAGCGCAAAATGGGCTAAAGAAAGAGGACACTGGAAACAGGTGCTAGAGTCAAATTATGTTAGAAATTGTGTTTCCAACATGAAGGAGTCTAAAATGTTTACAATAGGCTATTCTGGAGGAAGTTTGTTTTGTTTTTTCTGTCCTCACTAGTTTTGGAAAGCAGAGGATGACATGAGGTGTGTTAAAGGAAGATAACTTTGCTCTGGAAGCACCAAGTAGAATAAATTGGAGAGGGGAGAAGTAGAATATTTAAGATACCAATACCTAAAGTAGAATATTTAGGATGCCAATCAGTTGCCAAATCATAGATTATGAAGTCTCACCATAGCACCTGAGATGGGAAAAAATGACTTTAAAAATACAGTTGACCCTTGAACAACACAGGTTTAAACTCTGTGGGTCTACTTATACACAAATTCACAAAGTTTTATAAAAAGATACAGCATTGTACTGTAAGTTTATTTTATAATTTTCTTAATGGCATTTTCTTTATCTTATTTTATCATAAGAATTCAGTATATAATACATATAACATGCAAAATATGTGTTAACCAACTGTTAACCTTCTGGTCACCTATAGGCTATCAGTTTTGGGGGAGTTGAAGTTATATGGGAATTTTCAACTGAGAGGTGGGGGGGTCAGTGCCTCTAACACCCACATTGTTCAAAGATCAACTGTATAGACAATGGAACTGACAGACTTGTGGAGCAATTCAGTGTTAACAGGGAAAAGTCTGAGATATTTCTTTCTATCTTTAAAGACTAGAAAGCGTTATGTGCTACATTGAATGATCATTTATGAAAACTTTACACTAAGGACTTTGTGAAAGGTTTGTAGAACGTGGGGTGAAATTTGAGTGCAAAAGGTCAGAAACCCACCTGAGTAGAGAAAGCCAGCAGGTAAGAGGCTACCAGAGCTTGTAGGACTGCCGAGATGTCTGTGCCCACATTCAGGCTGGATTATCATGAGTTTGTAGGTCAAATCTCAACACTAGCTATAAATTGGAATTACCTGGAAGTTTAGAAAGAATAGCAATGGCCTGGATGCATTTCCAGTGATTCTAACTTTGGTATTTTTCTTATAAGTTCCCCCACAGATTCTAACATGCGGTAGGGATGAGGATTGCTGCTATAAATGATAACTGAGGAGAGTGGGTACATTTTTTGTTCTTTCTCTTTTGTGACCTGCACCTGCATAAATGTGGAGTATTTGTCTCCCTCATTGTAGTGTGTGATAACAGGGGCTAGATATTCTTCATTCAGCTTCATTTCTCAGAAGTCACACTCTGCATAGTCATGTAAGCTGTTGACTTTCTAACTTGCCAATATCTATCTACTACTGAGCAAGGCTCTCTGAGAACTGCCAGGAATGGAAAGCAAAATCCTACACCATCCCTATTCTCCATCTTTTTTCCCTTTAAGTCTGATTGAACAGAAGTACTAATATCGTAAGAAGATGATGACGATGATGCGTATGTTCTTTTCAAACAGGCAAAGTAACTTCTACTTAGCACCCACATTCATGTTGCACACTGTCCCTTAGAAGAAACGGATTATTGTGAAACAGGACTCCTTTCCTTCAGAAGACCTAAGTAATTATACTTCAATTACCAGTTTTCTTAAAAGGTGTAGACCCCCCCCCAGATAATTTCAGAAAGGATAAATCTGACAAAATCTTAAGAATTTGATCAACTTAGAGGATCTGGGAAGACTGAGTGGCGTCAATATTTGTATCTCTAGTTCTTTCATTCCAAAGAAGTTTATTTGACCAGAGTAAACTATGTGGTACATAGGGAGATGGCAAGAGTGAGCCTTTTCAGAACTAAATAGAATGAAAAGTGCCATGCAAAAGGTTGACACATTGTTCAGAACAGTGAAATAAACATCTCTTTGGGAGCCAGATCATTATAAAAAGGATATCTCCACTTAATGTAAAATTTAAACAAAAAATTAAATAGAAAAAATTTCAAGAAAATGATACTTGGAATTATAGAATCAGAGGATTTTGAGACCTGGGAAAGGCTTTTGAGAATTTATCCAATTTGGTCTTTTTTTTTTTTTTTTTTTGATAACAGCTTTATTGGGTTTCAACTTGCATATTATAAAATCCATCCATTTTAATTGTCTAATTCAATAAATTTCGGTAAATCTAAAGAGTTATACAGTCATCATCATAATTCAGTTTTAGAACCTTTCAATTGTCCTGGAAGCTCCTCATGTTTGCAGGAAGTCTTTTTGTTTTTTTTTGAAATATTTTATTTATTTATTCGACAGAGATAGAGACAGCCAGCGAGAGAGGGAACACAAGCAGGGGGAGTGGGAGAGGAAGAAGCAGGCTCATAGCAGAAGAGCCTGATGTGGGGCTCGATCCCATAACGCCGGGATCACGCCCTGAGCCGAAGGCAGACGCCTAACCGCTGTGCCACCCAGGCGCCCCTGCAGGAAGTCTTTGTTCCCATTTTCAGCCTACATAACTATTCTACTTTCTGTCTCTATAGATTTCCCTATTCTGGACACTTGATATAAGTAAAATCATATAACATGCTGTCTTTTATGTCACTTTTCTGTTACTCGACATAAGTACCTTTGAGGTTCATCCACATTGTACCATATGTAAATAACAGGTTTCCTTGTTACTGCTAAATATTCAATTATATCAACACTTTAAATTTAAATATGAGGAAACAGAGATCAAGTAAGGCAGCATAACTATGTAAAATTCCTATAGCACATCTGTGGTATTTGAATTTGTCCTTTCTGGGTATGAAATGGGACTCTAACAGTGGATGATAAATGTCCTGACCTCATCCTAACTGGTTCTGCTAACTGGATGTAGAGATAACAATGTGCAAAGTGTGGTTGATTTTGTGGGGGGGGGGGGGGAGGGGGACTTCCCACGTTACATTCAGAGAGGTTGTCACTTAGCTATACCAGAAAACAACCTTGATCCTTACTATTTCCCAGGCCTTTATGGTAAATTTTCATTAACCTACAGCCGCATTCACCAACATCAGTTTCTTTTGGAAATTGTGGACATTTATTGTGGTGACTATTTCAGAATTACTTAACTATCTCTCTTCCCCAACTAGCCTATGAGCTCTTTGAAGTCAGGGAGCTTTCGCAGGATGAGGACCATGACTGACACAGAACTCTTTGGCTACAAAATATTTTCATCCAAATGCTGTGCTTTGAAAACAGAGAAAATTGCCTAATGTAACTCTTCTGAGGTCCCACAGGTAGTGAGTAACAGAGATATGTAAAGAATTTGGATTTTGTTTACTACATTTAGAACATTTTAGTGACTAAAGATGAACTCTGAATTTTATCTTTTCTTGGATATCCAGGAAAGTTAACCGTAGTATTTTGCAGTCTCCAAGGAATCTAATGAAGGCTATCACTCTCTCTAATTAGTCCCATTTAATTTCCATTTTATTAAAAAAAAAACGTGGTGACTCATGCTTGCACTCTCACCTGATTTTAATTAGGTCTCATGAAACACAATTTGGTGAATCTGGCCCTTCACCTCATTATAAAAAGAGACAGATTATTCCAAACTAGGGTTCTAAAGAAAATAAAACCTTTTTTTCCAGTCAAAAGGCATTATCTACTCCTAGATATTAAATATTTGTGAAATAGACATAAGCCATCAATTTCCAAGGACAGATTAAATACTTTTAATTTCATATTTTTACAATCAAAATTTGTTTATTTATATAGATTGATACAATAAATAACATATTCAATCCATTAAAACATATAAGCAGAAGAGGAAATAAGATTGAGGGGTAGTAAAGCACACGGAATCTGTCAAACTCCCTGGGTTCAAATCTGCCCACTTTCTCTTCCTGTATTTGTAACCCTGGACATGTTCCATTAACATTTATATTCTCATTTATAAAATGAGAATAGTACTGTCAATTGTATTGGGTTCTGGTGCAAATTAAACAATAAAATGCAAGGAAAGCATGTATAATAGTTATTGGAACAGTAAATTTTTAATCATTATAACTATTAATGAGTTCAGATAATTCTTTGGATTTTATTTTCAATTCTCATATATTTTTATAGAGCCTGGAATTTCCATGAACGATAGTGTCCCAAATATTTTATCCTAGGTCTATCAATATAAAATGTTCAAAAATTTTGATCCCAGACTACTATTGCTTTCTAAAGAAACACAAATACATCTAGATGACCACACTTTCAGATCAGAGAATGTGGTGTATAAGTAAGATTATCTAATCTTACAATGCAGTGTGAGCCTTAAAACTCCTGCATTGTATCCTAGCTTGTTTCCAATTGTTGCAAATAAAATTTCAATAGTGTTATACTATTTCCTAGATACAATTGTGAAATATTTTCATTCACATCATCAAATGTCTTTCTATAAAGTTTAACTTCATGAATAAGTGGAAAATTGATAGAGAATTCAACACAGTTAGGAAACACTGGGAAGAAGAGCCTGAGAGGCAGAGAGAGAGAGAGGATTGATATATCTGTGGTTAAAGGTAGAAGTGTTATAGGGAATATTCATATTCAATCTATGGTTAAACCATTAAAATACATTGATACTAGATTTTGATTAATTTTTACAACATATAAAAGCTCAAGATAAAAGTTAGGATAATTTATAAAATACAGAATACTATAAAAATCTAAGGCAACCCATGAATGGGAAAAATATTTGCAAACCATGTATCTGATAAAGGGTTAATATCCAGAATATATCAACAACAAAAATAACCTGATTAAAAAATGGACAAAAAACTTTAATAGAACTTTCTCCAAAAAAGTTATACAAATGGCCAGTAAGCATATGAAACCCTTATGTACCATCCATGAGAATATGAACTGGCGCAGCTCTATGGAAAACAGTATGAGCTTCCTCAGAAAAATTAGAAATAGATTTACCATATGATCTAGCAATCCCACTTCTGGATATATATCCAAAAGAATCGAAATCATGATCTCAAAGGGATATATGCACACCCTTTATCATTGCCATTATTCATAGTAGCCAAGCAGGAGAAGCAAGTTACCCATCACAGAAGAACAGGTAAATAAATGTGGTGTGTGTGTGTGTGTGTGTGTGTGTGTGTGTGTATACATATATATATATATATGTGTGTGTGTGTATATATATATATATATGTATATAGATAGATATATAGATATAGATATAGATATTTTTCAGCCTGAAGAAGGAAGAAAATCTTGGCATATACTACAGCACTGATGAAACTTTATTTTGTTAAGTGAAAGAAAGCAACCACAAAAAGATAAATACTGCATGATCCCGCTTATATAAGATACCTAAAATAGTCAAACTCTCTCAAAGAAAAAGTAGAATGGTGGTTCCTATGGGCTGGGAAAGGGAGAAATGGATAGTCACTGTTCAATGGGTATGAGTTTCAGTTTTGCAAGATGAGAAAATTCTAGGAGACCTATTGTATAACAATGTGTTATAGTTAACAATATCGTACATTTAAACATGGCTAAGGTGATAAAATTTTATATTATGTACTTTTTACTATTAAAAAAAGGAAACTTGCATTTTGGCCAAGGACTATGCAACCATACTAAAACAAGAATGTTGTTATATGTACCAAAGATTGGAAATGTGATTTATTAACTGACTAAGTTATTATGGAATACAGATCCTACAACAGAAATATTCCTAAAGGAACCATATTTTTTAATTGCATCAGTTTGTATAACCCATATCTTATTTCCTGAACAATGATGTAGATAGTGGGTACCAAAGAGAATGCATAAGCATATTTTCTGGTGTACTCACCAGGAAATTTAAAAATCTGAATTTTTTTTTTCCATCTATGTTATTTGCTTCATTGTGGATCTTCAGAAGATTCAAATGATTGTATTTTTCCTAAATGGCAAATTAAGTGTTGATGAAGAATATTATCTGTGGCCGAAGAACTCTTGCTACATCCTCATGAAAGCTCCGGGATTCTAGCTTGCTTAGAAAAATCATTCAAACCAGAGATGTGTGTAAGCATATGTAATGTGAACATGCTCTCTCGTCTGTAGCTTATTTAGATGTACTTAGAGCAAGCTGAGAAGTGTCACATTCCAAAACACCATTGGGAAGCTACAGAATTTTGGGTTTGAATCCAAGTCTGGATATAAAACCTAAGCCTTTACCACCCTGTCATGATTCACTCTTTCTGAAATCCCCATGCCCCCTGTTTGATATGCCCATTCATCTAGCTGGAGTACAACTTTCAAAATGACTGGAGCATACAGTGATTGGCTTGAGGAGCGTGGCTCAAAGTGGAGTCGAGAGTTAGATTTCAACTCTGTGCAGAAAGAACTTCATAATAACAAGTGCTTTTCAGCCATGAATGAAAGTTACTGCAGAGGATACTGTAAAAAATGTTCTTTCAGCAGTCCAAGTGAGATGCAAAGAAATCTCTTAGGAATGGTGAAATGTTTGGAGAAATGTTTCTCTCATCTTGCAAACCATATTTCACAACTGGGTAGTTTTCCTCTGGTTAGAACAAGTTTCTCACAGGAGGTTGGTGACCTCTTTTAAAGAAAATCACAGAAAACAGATATAACAATACAGGAAAGGGTACGCACACAAAGGACCACAATTTTGTGGTTTTTTTTTTTCCTACACATATGCGCACACCAAAAGTTATAATTGACATTTCAACCACTATATAATTACACGCATTTTAAGTCCAACCAAACTTAATCTCTCCTTTTTACTTACGCTTTAACCTATCACCTGTTCTTCTTTATCATCATGATCAATATCTTACAAGTTTCTGTGCAACTGGATGAAATTTCAACTTGCTAAACAGATTTGCTTTGTACTTATTTACTAAGTATTAAGTTAAATATCTCATTTAGATTATCGAGTATTAAGTTAATGGTTTTAAAACATATTTTCAATATTAAATGCCAGAAATTTTTCAGACATTAAGAAACTCACCCATTTGCCACAGCTGTAGAAAATAGAGTCCTACACATCCAGTCATTATAAACTGGTGTTCTGTCATTCAACACAGACACCCAGAGGCCATTTCATACTTAATAAAGTGATCTAATGATTTCTTAATCCTGTGAAGAAAAGAATCCTAATTCTGTGCTGTCTGTATCTCCAAGAACACAAAATCCTCTAATTTTCTACATGGATTTGCCTGCAGTGATACCATGTTTTGGCTGTAAAGATGTACATACACACCTCATCAGAATACAGATGTGAGTAAGTGTTACTTTTATTTTCCTGCGTACAAACAGGTTGGGCTCTTCAGGTTCTTTTCTTCCTCTTGTCAAGCTTTCTCTAAGCATCTGTCATTATTTCAACATCTGGAGGGGCAGATAAGCCGCTCCAATTGGAACATTGCAGTCAGCAACTTTCTCCAGGAAACTAAATTTGTCACTTCTGCAAAGCATCCGTCTTCTGCCAGCTTTTGACTTCCTATCCCCAGGCCAAACTCGAAAATCAGGCCTCCCAGTTTGTAAGGCTGCTGTGCTATGGACTAATTCAGTTATGGAAAAAAGGATGACAAAGGGTGGAGAGATCATGATTAACTCAAATTAATTTCCAGAACAGCAGGAAACCCATCTAAATATGATGTAAAGATTTAATCTTAACCTGATGTCTTTCCAGCCATTATACATGACTTCCTTTTTACAGAAATATTGAATGCTATGCTGCATTTTTCCCTGACAATTGCTTGTATAGTATTGTCCCTCTTTGATTTGAGGGAGCGGTCAGATTTTCAGATTAAGCAGAAAGCTAATAATTGTTAATTTGAAGTGTGATATGAAATAAACTCACAAATCACTCGTTATTCTAATCATTCAATTCAAGTGACCACAGGGTTGCACAAACGTAACAATTTTTTTTGAGGCAAATTTGATCAGATTCTCTGATTAGAACTGTTCACTGATTTTCTTTCCCCAGAGATGATGATTTTCTGAGCTTGTCCAGGTGAGTTGTTTTCTGTCTCCTGCCTGATTCTCCAGTCTTGTCTCCTCTTCTTGTTTTACCCTCTAATGACTTCAGGTTCTCTCTGGCATGCCTTCTTGCCAATGTGCATTTTATTCCTATTTCTGGGATGCCTCAAGTGCCCAAACAAATGCTTCTCAAAATCAATGTGCATTCACATTAGCGAGGAATCTTATTAAAATGAAGGTTTGGATTCAATAATTCTGAGGTGGGGACTGAGGCTGTCCATTTGTGACAAGTTTCCAGGTGACGCTCATGCTGTTGCTACGGGTAGTGTGCCTTGAATAGTGTTGTCTCAGAGCACTGGTTCTCAATCAGGGGGTGATGGTGCTCCCCAGGGCCATTTTTGAAATATCTGGAGGCATTTAATTTGTCATGGTTCGGGGGCACTACTGGAATCTAGCAGTTATAGGCCAAGGGTGTTTTTAAACATTCTCTAATGCCCAGGACAGCCTGCCATGGAAGAGGCTTATTCAGGCCAAAATATCAATAGTGTAAAGTGGAAAAAAAAAAAAAAGAACAAAAACTTAAAAACCTTGATCTTGAGGCCATCTAGGCTTCAGGAACCACCTCTGCCATCCTCTCTTCTCTAAACAGGTTCTTAATCTCACCCAAACAGCCCTGATTATTTCTGGCCTGTTCCACTCATCCAACCTCAACCCTGACTTCCTCACCCACCAAATTGACTATACCTCTCGTGTATCTGCTGTGTTATCAATTATTTCTTTGTGTGCTTAATTTCCCTTTAATTTGTGAACATCTTGAGTGCAATTGTATCTGTGTCGCAGTACACAGCATCTATTTTGTTGTTACTAATTTAGAGCACTTTTCTATGTGATTAATAAAAGATGTTGAAAGAAAATGAGATATTTAACATTTTTAAAATTCAATTTAGCAAGCGTAAATAAAAGGTAGAACAAGAAGATTCCATTTTGTTTAGCCTACCAATATGACAGAAGACTCTAGTGTTCTTACAAGAGCTCAGGAAAAAGGATATTCTAACTGCTCATAGGAATGTGACTGGTTCATGTTACTCAGAGATAAATTGCTCATAGTCTTTAAAACATACACACCTTTGGCTCACTTCTAACAGGTCACTCTTTACTAGTTGACCTAAAGTCCGTTGACCGAGAGAAGGAATTTTTATCTAAGTGTTTATAGTAGAATTCAGGGGCCCTGTGCATTCATAAAGGAAAACAAAACACCTAATTCAGGATTTTATGTTTAATGTAAGAAACAAACTACAGAGTCATTAATACACTTTGTCATTTGTGGCTATCACAAATATTTTTATAGTGCTTCAAATATCTTGAAATATTACTAATAAATGCTACTTAAAAATGACACTAAGAGATGGTATTTAATGTGTTAATGAGGAAGCACTTACATTTGTGTCATGATTAAAACACTGATAATTTTATTTCAATATAATTAGCTTTCCTTGTAATCCTGTTTCTTCTTTATTTTTTTTTTTAAGACCCATTTATTTATTTGAGAGAGAGCAAGAGAGAAAGAGGGTGAGAGGGAGAGGCAGACTCCACACTGAGCAGGAAACTCCAAGCAGGGCTCAATCCCAGGACCTTGAGATCATGACTTGAGCAGAAGGTAGACGTCCAACCGACTGAGCCACCTACATGCCCTGTGTTTCTTTGTTTAAAAGCATTATTTTAATGATCCATCAGCTGCATAGAACACCAAAAGAAGAAAGGAAGAAAAGGAGAAAGGAAAGGAGAAAGGGAGAAAAGAATGAAGGAAGGGAGCAAAATAGGGAGGGAAAGAGGGAGGAGGGGAAAGAAGGAAGGAAGGAAAGGGAAAGGAAAGGAAACCCCAGCCCAATCCTCGACACTCCACTTCAACCCTATCAGTTTGATTAATGCATATAGAGAGAGACAATATTTCATGACTACACTTTTACTGTAGAACTTTATTAAAATTCTTTATCATAGGATATTCAGAAAACACTGTAAGGTCCACTCTGCAAAAGACAAATGAAATACATAACATATTAGTTTTCTATTGCTGCATAAAAAATTAACCCAAATTTACTGGCTTAAGACAACACAGACTTAATATGTTACATACAGTTCTGTAAATCTGAAGTCTGATACAAATGTCACCAAGCTAAAATCAAGGCATTAGCAATCTATGGTCTATTCTGAAGACTCTAGGGGAGAATCTCTTTCCTGAACATTGAGTCGTTGGCATAATTCAGCTCCTTGGGGTAGTAGGAACCAGATCCCTGCTTTTCTTGCTGTTTATAAAAGAAAGGCTGTAATCACTTTCCTTGCCTGATGACCCCTTCCTCCATCTTCAAAGCCACCTACAGTGAGTCTAGTCTTTCTCATATCTCTCTTATATAATTTTTCAATTTTAAGGACTCATACAATTAGGATAAAGCTCCCCATCTCAAGATCTGTAACCTTAATCTCATCTGAAAAGTCTCTTCTGCCATGTAAGGCAAGTAAACCATAGTTATATACTGGGGATTAGGATGTGCCCATCCTTGGGAGAACATCATTCTATCTATAATATATCCTCTGACAGGAATAGCCTATCTCAACTCAGCTTACTGTGCCTTATGCATCTGATAATAAGCTTATAAGAACACAATAGTCAGGATGCAAAAGTCCAGGTACCTAGAAATATCTCACAATGACTAAAGACACTCTTTATCTTTGAAGTTCATTAATACCTCATGATTATTAAGTGAGTGTGTCTGAATCATATGCAAACCAATGAACATTAATTTTATTATTAATGTAATATATGTAGATATAGTCAGTTCTGACATATTCTTGTTAAAGGAGTGAGGATGAAAATCTTTGCTAGTATGCTTCTTTTAAACCCTCTTTCTTAAGTTCTATTAAAACATTCTGTATTCTTCATGTCTGGCATTGTTAATACTGTAATGCAATGCTAGTTATTTTTCCCAAAAATCTAAGAATTTGGAATATTTGCTTTACTTAGTAGAGTTGCTTAGGCTGCCAGCACCCCACACTTTTTTTTTTAATTGAGAGTTAACTCTCTGGGTAGGAAGGTCAAGAGAAAGTACATCAAATAGATAGGATTATTTTTTCTATGATGAATTACTGAGTCACAGATTGACTTACATATCTATATTAGAAATATTTTACTTGAAAAAAATAGGCCTTATGTTGTTGTTGGTTTCTGTTTTCCTGTGTTCTTGGCATAGTACTGGGACTTTTCATACCACTTATTTCTATTCACTCATTCACTTATAAGATTGCAGTGAATTGTAAGTGTTTCTATAGAATCAGAATACTTGTGCATAAAACTTTACCAATTACAGATTATATGTAATTCATTAACTTGGGGATAATATATATTTGTAGGGTTTGGCAATTGGAGAATATATTTGAAAACACATTTAAATTATGAGGCAGATGTCATTGCTGACCTACAGTTGATACTCCCATTTTTGTAAACTCCAAAATGCAATATTCCATGATTTATGCCTTTCATTGGACTAGTTCTACTCACAAATTACAGAGAGTAACTTTACTAAGTCCTTTCTTATCCACCTTGTGGATACATAATTGGCACATAATACTGTTAAGTTTAAGGTATAAATTGTGTTAATTTTCTATACTTATATACAGCAAAATGATTACCACCATAGCATGGGCTAATACCTCCATCATGTCTCATAATAACCATTTCATTTTTGTGGTGAGAACATTTAAAGTCTATTCTTTTAGAAATTTTCAAGTATATAATACAGTCTTATTAGCTATAATCACCATGCTCTACATTTGATACCCAGAACTTATTTACTTTTTAACTAGAAGTTTGTACCCTTTGACATCTCCCCATTTTCTACTATGTGTGTTTGTGTATAGATAGATAGATAGATATTCTTTTTTTTTTTTTTTTGAGGGTGATGAAAAGTGTATTATTTATTTGCACCACGAGGTGTTGGGAATAAAGCTGGAGAGAGGATCTGGTTTGGAGGTGTAAGGACTTCTGTTGCCTTCCCGGCTATGATGAGGAGGGCATTTAGATGGGTCTTATGCTGTTGCCTTAGGAGAACTGAGGGCTTGTGGAGCTTCCAGAGGAGGCTCTGAGCTCAGGGAGGCAGCGTTTCTCTTGAGGGGTGAGGTATGATACTTTCTTCAGCCAGGCTGGGCAGATAAGAAGGACACTATATTTGTTTTTCCAATCTATGATCAGGAATATCTTTCCCTTTGTGTCATCTTTAGTTTCTTTCATTGATGTTTTATATTCAGAGATATAGATGTTGCACCTTTTGGGTTAAGTTTATTCCTAGGTATTTTATTATTTTTGGTGCAATTGTAAATGAGATTTTCTTTTAAATTCTCTCTCTGCTCTTCATTATTACTGTAAAGAAATGCAACAGAAGTTTGTATGCTAATTTTGTATCCTGTGACTTTACTGAATTTATCAGTAATTTTTGACGGATTCTTTAGGGTTTTCTATTTATAGTATCATGTCATCTGTAAATAATGAAAGTTTTACTGCTTCCTTGGCAATGTGGATTGCTTTCTTTTCTTGTCTGATTGCTGTGGATAGGACTCCAGTACTATTTGAACAGAAGGGGTGAGAGTGGACACTGTTGTCTTACTTCTGACCTTAGAGGAAAAGTTCTTAGTTTTTCATCATTAAGTATGATGTTTGCTGTGGGTTTTCAATATGGCCTTTATTATGTTGAGATATGTTCCCTCTAAACCTACTTTGTTGAGAATTTATATCATGAATGGATATTTTACTTTGTCAAATATGCTTTTTCTGTATCGCTGGAGATGATCATATGGCTTTTATTCTTACTCTTGCTAATGGATGTATCATGATTGATTTGCAAATATTAAACCATCCCTGAAATAAGTCCCATTTGATCATGGTGAATGATTTTTTTTCATGTATTTTGGATTCAGTTTACTAATATCTTGTGGAGGATTTTACATCTGTGTTCATCGGGGTATTATCCTTTATTTCTCTTTTATTGCAGTATCTTAATCTGGTTTTGGTATCAGGATAATGCTAGTCTCGTAGAATGAATTTGGAAGTTTCCCTTCCTTTTCCTGATTTTTGTAATAGTTTGAGAAGTGTACGTTTTAACTCTTTCTTAAATGCTTCGTAGAATTCACCTGTGGAGCCATCTGGTCCTGGACTTCTGTTTGTTGACAGTTATTTTTATTAGTGATTCAATTTCATTGCTAGTTATTGGTCTTTTCAATTTTTCTGGTTTTTTCTAATTCAGTTTTGGAAGGTTGTAGGTTTCTAGGAATTTATCCATTTCTTTCAAGTTGTTAAATTTGTTGGCATAATAGTCCCTTATAAATCTTCTGTATTTCTGTGGGGTTAATTGTTTCTCTTCCTTCATTTCAGATTTTAGAGTCTTCGCTCTTTCTTGTTGATGAGTCTGGCTAAAGCTCCTGGTTTAATTGTTCTATTACGTTCCTTTTTTAGTATCTATTCCGTTTATTTCTGCTCTTTTATTATTTCTTTTCATCTACTGGCTTTGGGCTTGGTCCTTCTCTTTCTAGCTCCTTTAGATGTAAGGTTAGGCTGTTTATTTGGGATTTTTCTTCCTTCTTGGTGTAGGTCTATATTTCTATAAACTTCCCTTTAGAGGGGTGCCTGGGTGGCTCAGTCAGTTAAGCATTTGACTCTTGATTTTTGGCTCAGGTCACGATCTTAGGGTTGTGACTTTGGACTAGTGTGTTTTCATTTTCATTTGTCTTCATGTATTTTAGACACACTTTTTTTTTTTAAATCAGGCTATTTTGAACATACAAAAGAAAAACAAAAATAATTTAATTGAATAAAATATTGTGAAAGATCTTTTGTGTTTTAAATAATTTTATAATAAAAAAGTTAGCTATTTTATCTGAATTCTCACCCACCATAAGCATTTGAAGCTGTTATAATCCTCTAGTCCTGGGACAAACTATCAGAGTTTTTCTACCTAAAATCAGGATTCATAAGGAAAGGGAGTTTAGTAAACATATGAATTATGTACCATAATTGAAATAATAGATTCCAGATAAATCAGATACATAACAACCAGAAAAATCTAACCAATTTTGATGGATCATGAAATATAGAATAAGCATAGTCAATGTGTTAGGAGAGGATGTGTGAGCATTGATAATAAGTAGTATCTACATTAATAATAACCATCATAACCACCAAGAATATATTAATACTACATGTCAATCACAGAGATAAAACTATGATTTTTCTATCAGTTCTTACCACTATACTATGAAATAGACAATGCTATAATTTCTGTTTTCTAGATATAGACAAAGATAATGAAAGACAGAGTAATAAGTACATTGTCCAAAGGCTTCACAGGTTTTGAAATAAAGAATCAGAATGGTCAGAATTCTCACCCTTAATCACTATCTTTTATGGAATATAAACAGAACAAAACCATATAGTGAGTATGTGCAATGTTTATCCCCATTATGCAGTCACAAGAGACTGAATCTGGGGAATACAGCCACACTCACTAGGTTCACATTCAGAGTGGTCCAATAGGGCTTACATACTTTAAATAAATTATCCATTTATGTTTCCCCCCTCCTTTTGCTTATAAATGCTTGAATAATGAATGAGTATACATCAGTTCATATTTTTTGAGAAAGTACCACTCTGTGAAGCTGACATAGCGTGCATAGAGATGATATATTGGTAAATAATTCTTGAATTTCGATCCACAGATTTGTATAATTGTATAGGTCTCAATATCTTTTGCATGTTGTACATGTTATCTTCTAACAATAGTTTCATAAAAAAATAGCATTGTGCTTAAGTATAATGTTATCACATGATATTTTCAGAAGTAAAATTCTAGAGGGACGCTTGAGTGACGTAGTCGGTTAAGTGTCTGCCTTCCGCTCAGGTCATGATCCTGGGGTCCTGGGATCGAGCCCCACATTGGGCTCCCTGCTCAGCAGGGAGCATGCTTCTCCCTCTCCCTGCCACCTCCCTGCTCATGCTCTTTCTTGCTATCTCTTTCTCTCTCTCTCTCAAATAAATAAATAATTTTTTTTTTAAAGAAGTAAAATTCTAGAAATCACTTGATGAAAGGATTTTTATTTTCCAAGTTTGGACTGTATAGGAAGAGTTCTATAAAAGTGATCAAAGAAAATTTAGTTAAGCAATGACTTATCCTTTTCAAAAATTACCTGTTTATGGGGTAAAGATTGCCTATGAAAATTAGGGACACACACCTACTAAACATACATGCTATTAGAAAAACCCTAATTTTTATGTATTCGAATATTGCCTTATCTAATATGACAAAGTAGATTATTCAGAAAGTTATGTCTTCAGTGTATTTGAGTCTGTGTGCATTATTGGCCATGGCTTAAGAGAAAAAAAAAAAACAAAACTTTCAAGGCAGAGAGATTCAATTTGTAGAAGAGTTCCTTCCTGAGGAACCACAGGTAAAAGTAGAAAATGAAATAAAATACTAGTTACAAAAAGGGAATGCCAAAAGCAGTTCATGACTTCCTGCAGAAAACAACCCTTTAGCCACTGCTCAAACCATTTTCTCTCTCTTTACTGCTTTTTAAACCAGCAAAGAGGATCGGTAAAGGATCTTTGGAACTGAGAGCAAGTTTCACTAATGAGTCTCCTGATGCTGTCTCAGTGATGGGCACGGCAGAATTCCATCAATAAAACATTAAGATGAAGCACCCACGGCCCTTAAGGTAGCAGCCAAGTCTCATTCCAGGGACTTGCATTTTGTGTCAATTAAAGAACAGACTTCAAGAGATGAAATTCACTTTGCTTAGGCTTGTAGGGCACCTCCAGCAAACATTAGCACAACAATCGCCATCATGTTTTTTTGCACCTCTCAGGTCCATGTGCAACGACCATCTCTCTCAGTTCTTATTGGTGTACTGTTGTTCTAATTTACTCACCAAGACTTGAATTTAAGTCCCAGTTGAACTTGTTGGACACTGAAATGGAGTAACAGGCATGAGCCTTTTTCAAACCTGTATTTTCTATATAAGGAAACGTCTCAACTCTTTTTTTTTTTTTTTTTTGCTTCCATCAAGAGAGCTTTAAGACAACTCTGTGAGGTGAGATAAGGATTTTCTTATTTATTAAATGAATGCTTCTATAAATGAATGCAAATTCTGGATGCCTTCTGGGGCATGTCTTTCTCCTCTATTTGTTTCTTGAATTCCAGGAAAAGCAACAGTGAAAGAAGTGGTATTAATACCACTTTATTTGTTTCTTTATTTGTTATAGCAACAAATTATTCTCTGATGTAAATATCAGGGTGGAATTTACAGTGAACATTGGCATATTTTTGTGTTTCTTATCACACTTAAATTAACTAAAGGGTTTTTGTTTGAAGGATCTCTTCTCTTGATTAAAATGTAGTTAGAATCATAAAATCCCGTGGTTTTACATTTGGGAATCTCATTCACTTAATTTGCATAAACTGCCATTTTGATATCTTTAAAGAATAAACAAATTTACATTTTCTCATATAACTTGCCTCAGCAGAAAAAAAAAAGCTTTGAATATTCAGGGACATATAATTTGTCTTTGCTGTCATATTAGTTTAGGATATGATTTACCTGCCTTTTCTAAGATACCTAAGTACACCTGATTAAATAAACATCAAACTGACAGACCAACCAATCAAATATTTGAATCTCAGAGAGACAGCAAGCAGGTGTGCAGAAGTGAAAAAGCACCCCCACTCCCACTTGCCCTGGGATGTACCAGATTCAAATATTGCCCATGATCAGATTCAACCTCAGCCCTTCCCCCCCCCCCCCCCCCGGAGTCCTGACAGTGCCAGGAGCAACCTCTCACTAGCAATAGGTCCTTTACCTCTGACACTTCCCAAGGCCCTGTCACCATCAGCAAGAATTCACTGCTTGTGTTCCTTTTCCCTCTTGCGTGATTGCTTTAGTTAAAAAACAATTTGAAACTTGGGGAATTTATTTATTTATTTATTTATTTATTTATTTATTTATTTATTTATTTATTTATTTATTTTAAGATTTTATTTATTTTTGTGACAGAGAGACAGCCAGCGAGAGAGGGAACACAGCAGGGGAGAGGGAGAGGAAGAAGCAGGCTCCCACCCGAGGAGCCCGATGTGGGACTGGATCCCAGAACGCCAGGATCACGCCCTGAGCCGAAGGCAGACGCTTAACGACTGCACCACCCAGGGGCCCCTAAAACTTGGGGAATTTAAAACAAAACAAAAGACCAGTATCTGTTATCCCTTCTCCTCATTTTACATATGACTAGAGTACATTTTACATAAGCACTGAAGATGTCTAGTGATTGACCTGATATCAATTATCCTTTGGGGATAGAATCAAACTTAGGAAACACATTTCTGAATTTTCAATTTAGGTTGTGTTCTAATTACTATTACTATATTTTGAAATTTAGAAGAAAATGAACAGATTCGATTAATGTTAGTGAGAGACAGAAACAGAGTGTAAATGGGCAATAATGAAGGAAAGTGATCCATTTCAGAACAAAATAGTTCTTCAGAAATCAGAAAATAATACTTCTTCAGCCTCTGAGTGATAGACATGCAGACTTACTCCGTTCAACATTGTCTTCAGTTAGGAAAACAACAATAAAACAGGTTCAGGGGAGTGACTTCTCAGGTCATGCTTTCAGAGAATGTTGTTGTTGATTAACTTGCTTGGGCCTTGCATATAACATAACCACCCAGTACTTCGGGAATCACAGACCTCCAAGTACTGTTCTGTGCTTTGCTGGGAACCCAACTCTAAACAAAGCAGAAATAATTCTGTGTTTGCAGGATCTTTAGTCTAATGGGAGGAGAGAGAAACTAAAGATACGTTTATGAGTAAATATCTAGTTACAAATTATATTTGTGGTATTTTGGAGGGAAATGATTACAAGTTGAAATGGAATATGAAGGGGGTTGCTGGAGCAAACCCCCAAAAAATGGAAAAAGAAATTCCATTTTGAGGAATTACAATTTAATTAAAACCTAAAAGTTAAATAAAAATTGACCAGGTATTAAAAAAAAAATGGAGGTGATAGAGTGGTCTAAGCAGAGAGAGAGGAACCAGTGTAAAAGACATTGGTTAGGAGGATAGCGTAACTGAAGAATTTTAAGGATGCCAAGACAGCTTGAGAGTTTTGAGAAAAGGGAATTGTATTAGAATATATTTGAGAACTATTGTAAAACCGCTCTATGTAAGACCTTACTTCAGAAAGTGGTCCTCGAAGTTTGATCCCATAGCTCTGTTTTGCTAATTCATAAAATCATTTCCTATTTAGATGCATCATGACGTAGAAAAAAAATTGGAACTCAGAGACACTTCACATTGCCATGCACCCCACACACAAATTTGATGTTCTTCGTGAAAACTTCCATTTTGATTGTGTAATCAAAACCATTGGCAGATACAGCCAGCTAAGTAGAGTTAAGCAAATTAAACCACATTACATCAAAACATGATGTTCTCAGCCAGCATGCAATCCCCTATCATCAAACAGTTTGCAGTGAGCATGTATTTTGCAAGTTTGACTATCTCAATCTGTATTTGCCCTCAAACCTTCCTCAGGCTCTGTCTACACTGTCAAATGAGGAGTTGAGCCATCACCACGGGAGGGGTATTGATGGAGACAGTTCAGGTCAAATGAGTCCCCTTTTCCCAGATTCTGTCTATAATAACCTCCTGTCTCCTCTTCAATTTGCTTGCATAAACAGAGCCTTAGGGCAACTGTGAGACTAGTAGATATCCAAACGTGCCTCAAATAATATTACAGATTTTAAGGTCTTGTCTACAAAGCGTATTTGAGCCATAGCATTGCAGTGCTGAAAGAGATGGTTGAGAGATTCTGCTCTAACTTATTTCTGTTGTATTTAAGGAAACTGAGGCTCAAAGATACTCATTTGTGCTACTGCACAGTGCCACAGAGACACTTCTTGGTGGAAAAGAAAGTAAAATGCATGTATTTGGACTTTCAGTTCAGACTTTCCCCTGGGCATCCATACATTGTGATTGGGATCCCAACAACCATTTAGCAAGCACTCAGTATTTATCAGTCCATGTGGGACTCGTGCCAGGCAGATAATGATAGCTAACTACAGCTACTGTGTGCTATGGACTGTGCATAAAGATTTACAGGTTATTCTTTTAATTGCCATGCTATGGCTAGGAGGAAGTCATGATTATTAACTCCATTCTACATAAGAGAAGACAGAAAATTTAAAGTTTAAATAACTTCTCCCAAAAGCACACAGCTGTTAGGTGGTTAATAGCATTTCACCCCCAACCTGAAGTCTTACACATTATGCTATTCTGCCTCATCTGTAATGATCTGCATATGGTTTTATGAGGAAAATATTAACTTTGATATATTCAATTCAGTAAATATGTAAGAATTTCTACTATGTGTCTGGAATTGTGTTTCTTCCTATGATACTCTGGGGAACACAATACATTTATGTCTTACATTATAGAGCTAACTCTCCGGTAGGTGAAAGGGATATTAAGTGAAGAATGACACAAATTTATTTGAGTCCTAAGAGTACTTTTAATAGTACTTTAAGCACTATTAGATACTAAGAATTAACAGGAGGCACTGTAGAACAATGTAACAACAGCCTATTCAGTAGTGTCAGAGAAATTGTTGTCAAGACAAGGCTTAAAAGAAGAGAGAGGGGCACCTGAATGGTCAGTCAGTTAAGCAGCCAACTCTTGATTTCGGCTGAGGTCGATCTCAGAGTCCTGAGCTGGAGCTCTACATCAGACTCCATGCTCAGTGTGGGGGGGAGGTGGGGGAGTCTGCTTGTGGATTCTCTCTCTCCCTCTACATCTGCCCCTCCCCCTGCTTGTGCTCTCTCTGCCTCTATTTTTTTTTTTTTTTAAAGAGAGAATTTACAACATGCAAACAGAAAAGAAATAAGGAGCTAGAAGGAACAGTGGGTGAAAATGTGCTGGGTTGGAAAAGAGCTTGAAGCTCGTGAGGCACAGACATGACCATTGAAATTATAATATAACAATGGGACCAGTCCTGAAAGATGGGGTTTAAGAGAAAGGTACAGGTGGGTCAAGAGCATGAAGGTCCTTTCAGGCTGGTGAGAGATTTTGGTCCATTTGCTAAAATGTGTTATGTGGCTATTTGGAGTTTTAGTAGGAGGGTATTATGACAAGATTTGTCTTTTAAGAAGAACAACTCAGTTTCTGTGGGCCAAAGGAATTACAGAGGAGCAAGAATGGAACTTTCTAAGTGCTGACATTACATTTACTTACTAGCATATTGGCAACCTGGAATACAAATACAGGAGGGCAAAAGTAATGTTTGGCAAGACTCCAGAAATCACTGCCATTTAAATATTGTAGAAAGAACTGGGCATGTTTACTTTGAAGAAGAGAATAAGGAGAGTGGGCTTTTATAGGAGAGAAGAAATAGATGAATTTCTAGAGGAGGCATGTTTCAGCCCAACAGAGTCATTGGTCTACTCAAAGATAGTCAATGGAAAATTGGCAGCTCTATGACATTGTCAGTTTTCTGGCCCTGAAGATATTCAAGGAGACATTCCACGGTTCTACTTCTCAGGATACTGTGGAACTGGCTCCGTAACTAGAGCAGAATTTTGGAAAGCTGACCTCCTCCAAAATTGTTTCAGGTGTTAAGATTCTCAATTTGCCTTATAAATCTGAATGTCAAACAGAACTGTTGCTGTTTCTTCATGTGCGTCATGGCGATGGGATTGTTAAGTCTTATGTTTAGAGTGAAGGCTATTTTGCCTTAGGAAACTGTGATGGATTTTTTAACACAAAAATCATGGCCACCCTGACTCAAGCATGACCTTCTAGAACCAGAATTTAGAATAAACTGGGAAGATAGAGCTTCCATTTAAGATTAATATCTTACTCTCTTTCTGCTTATGTTATACCGGTGATGACACAAATAGTATAATTAATAATCTGTTTTTTAACTTTAAAAAACATTAGAAATATAAATCCAAGGTAAAAATTTTCTCCCTCCACTTTTGTTCTTATCATCTCTCCCTTATCCTATTTCGTTCTTGCCTCTTCCTTCCTTCCTTCCTTCCTTCCTTCCTTCCTTCCTTCCTTCCTTCCTTCCATTGGACTTCATATTGCTGGAAGGGCCATCTTTCTTGTGCATGTGTCTGTGTGTCCTCCCTATCTGTAAGACACACACAGAAAATATTCAGTGCTTACAATATAAAGTCCATGTAGTTTTATCTTGATACAAATTGCCATTTATAATTTTGATCTGATATACCCGATCATTCTCACATACATCTCTTTTTTATCTTATTATTACAATGCAGTTAAGCTACCATGGACTACTTTTCATTTATCTTTCAAATAAAAAAAAGTAATAGCTGTAAGTAGAAGTCGTTCAAGTAGAACTAGTGATCATTACAGTAGTATTTTGGTATTAAAGTAGTTTTAGTTACAGTAAAAGCAATGGCTGCCATTTGAAGATCTTATATAAACCAAGCCTTTTAATAGGTGATTTAAATATCTGATTTTTATTTTTTTTTTCATTTCTTTATGCAACATATGCTTATTAAAGGCCACTCTCAGGCATTGATCCAAGAAGTTGAGATAACACAGTGAACAAAACAGGTAATAACTCTGTTTCAGGGGCCTTATATTCCAGCGCATCATAATATTACATTTTATAGAGATAGATATCAGTAAATATTAACTCCATTCTTCTTCCAACTTCTTCCCTATCCTGAGGTCTACACAAATATAATTTCCCTTAGAATGAAGTATAAATGTACAAACCTCCATATGTGCCACCAAATGAAAATCTGATTGTTTAAATGCGGGGCATACATTAACATGACTGTAAAGAGCAGTTCCAGCTCCCAGAATAGAAATGTGGGTTTTTAACCTTGTTTTGATTCAGTACCCTACATTGTCAAGTAGGTATGCCAATTGGACTGTATCTTTGAAGTCTCACCTCCACCATCTGTATTCATTTTAATGTCATGCCATTGATGTGTCTCTTCAAGTAGAGATCATTTCATTCTTAATATAGTCAGGTAGCATAGAGTGCTTTTCACCCTGGGAAATGCAAGAAGCACAGAATGGGGAACTTTCTGGGTTGAGGAACAAAGTCCAAGGGAAACCCCTGGTGAGATTGTCAAAGGCAGAGGGTGAGGAGGTGTGAGAAGGTGCCACGTGTTATCCAAAAGGAGGAAGAGTGATTGGCAAGGTCAGGCTATTTGCAGAGATAGCATTTGAGCCCAGTTCGATTGAAACTTAAAAGCTTAGATAAGTCAAAGGGCTGAGAAAGAGGGGAAAAAAAAGAGTCAAGCTTTTCCTTATGGGAAACTTGGTAAGAAAAAGAATCATCTGTATTGGAGGAATTCTATAAATAGAAAATTGTAAAAGGAGTCTAGTGTACAGTGTTTAGAAAATATTTTTTAAATGCATCTAATTTTATTAGGTTGACAAAAGGATTAATTGTGGGTATGTGCAGAGAGGGACATATTTTCAAAATATCCAAAGGGTGTATAACAAGCTAATATTAGGAATTGCGTTTAAAACAAATCTCATCACTCAGTACCTTCCAAACACGATCCATGAATCAGAAAAACCTGGTCGATTTGTAACAACAACAACAAAAAGGCAACTTCCCTGGCTATTTCTCTTGTGAAGGTAGGGCTCAGAGGTGAGCTTTTTTAAAGGAGCTTTCCATAGTGGGAAGTACGCCTTTTTAGTTTAGTGAACAATTTCTGCCTCTTCCTGGTCTGGCTGGTGCCTGCAGTGCCCCTCAGCCACGTACCCTGCCTCTGGGGGATTTCCTGTTGTGGACTCCACACTCACGCTGCAGAGACATGCAGGCAGACACCAGAACTCTCAATCTTCCATCTTCCACAAAGTTATATTTTTCTTCTCTGCCTGCAATATCGTCCACACCTCTCTTCTCTTTCTTTCAAAATTCAACTTAGTCACTCTCTCTGGAAAGTCTCTGATGAGTCTGATGAGTATACCAGGTGCTGTGTTGGGCCGCCTTTCCATGAGCTTCTGTAGCTCCTGTTGCAATGTAGTCGATGTAAGGTCTCAGTATCACCATTCTAGCTTGTACTAATCCACTGACATGCATTTCTTTTATCTATTTGGTAAATTCCTGTGAAGGGTGTGCTTGCTTCCAGGCAATTGGCTAACTAGTAACTATGTGCAGTGTCTAGTGAGGAAGATGACAAATGAACAATCACAATAAAGTGTAACAATCACTATGCAGGAATGCCGTAGGAGCATTCCCAAACTTGCTGAACTTCTGTACTACACAGGAAGGACTTACCCACTTCTCTTCTCCAGAGGCCATCACTTGATTGTTTTTCTTCATGCTTCTACTTACAAACTTACCTGAGCATTCTTTGGCAATAACAATAAAATCTGCTACCATTTTCTAGAGTAGTCTCTTCTCCAACTAAAAAAAGTGTAACAGCCACTTACTTCACACTTACTGTCTGTATGCTGTGAGAAGAGTGGAAAACAATACAAAACAATAACCACATTACTCTTAGCCTCCAGTTAACTATATGCATTAAACTCAGCATGATTACATTTGATGAAATACATTGATCATTTTAATGCCTGCCTGCTCTTCATGTGAATTATATCACCTCATCTTCATACCATCCTTATACCATAGGTGCTACTATCGTCTCCATGTCACCAAGGAAGAGACTGGAGTTCCAGCAAATCGTTCCACTTGTTCACGGTCACACAGTAAGTAACCCTGATTTCAAACCTGTGTAGTCTGGCTCCCTTCATATCCATTAAGCTATTTTCCTTGCAGTTTTATTTCATCTTGATGTTCCGTTGTGTCTTAGATTGAAGTTTATTCTAACGCTGTCGTGTCTGGAGAGGTACCACAGCAGAAGTTTTAGGATCAAAACCCCTGGTTTGAATCTGGCGCCATTACTGATTAGCTAGGCAGCCTGGAGAACTTCACTCACGCTGTCTGAGCTTGAGGCGAGCCATTGGCACGATGGGAATAATACTAGTACGTAACCTAGTTGTTGTTTTAAGTGAGTCAATACATATTAAACACCTGGAGCAGAGATGAACAAATAGTAAACGCTTCTCTCTGGCTATCATCACTCCTATTGCTATCACTGTTACTACTGTAATTATTACTACTACGGATAGAGCGTTATCATCACCTTGGCTGGTTTGTGAGCCCATGGTACAGCAGATAGAGACAGTGTTCCCTTGATAAAGTGGGAATTTAAGTCCTCTTCGCTTTCCTTATAAGATTTCTATGGGGATCAAAATAAAAGATTAATATAATATTATTTCAAGTTCTCTGAATCTATGCTGATAAAGTACTTGTAACAGTATCACTCCATTTTCAGCTTTTATTGATGTGCAACTCTTTTCTTAGTTTGTGAGATTCTGGGTGCATACAATAAATAAAGGAACGAGAATGATGTCAAAAGTCCCTCAAGAATCAGAGTCTGCAATATGGTGGAGCTGCTCCTTTTTCACACCTGTTCTCTACCTGCTAACGGAAAACATACACAGGACCCTAAATATACACTGGGCCCAATGAGCAAGGGGATATAACTTTCATTGATTAATGAAAGATCTGCTTTATGCTAGAAACTTTTACTTGCCTTCACTTTTTAAAATTTTAATTTAAAAAAATGATTTATTTATTTATTTTAGAGAGAGGGGGGCAGGGGCAAAGGGAGAGGAGAGAGAGAATCCTGAGCAGACTCCTGCTGAACAACAGAGCCCTCTGCAGGGCTCCAACTGAGGACCCTGAGATCGTGACCTGAGCCAAAATCAAGAGTTGGCCACTTAAGGAGCTAAGCTACCCAGGCGCCTCCAATTTTTTTAAAAAAAATTTTTAACCTGTGTTCTTTATAACACTAGGAGGTGTGATGCATCACCCCCATATTTACTTGACAAACTTCCAGCTCAGTGAGATGAAACAAGTTGTGTCCAGACACCTTAATAAATGTCAAAGATAATTTAATTCTGGTACCCGATTCCAAGAGTTCAGACACTTTCCAATAGGATATGGCATATCCTACATGTGCCCAAAGAACAATTAACAAGCACATTCATTCATCCATCAAAGAAAAAAGAAAATAATGCTTTAAGTAGTGGCCTGGTCAGTAGCTAATGAAGGTCCAGAAAGGCAGGTATAGGGAGGATGGGTGGAGATAGATACAAATATGTTGCACAGATATGTAAATAGCAACTTAAAATCCTTCCAGGCCTAAGTCACAAAATCCAAGTGTGATGTTAACTTGATGTTCTTACCCTACACAATTGCTAAAGCCCTATTGCTTTGTATCTTAGTTTCATTATAGCATTTTCTTTGTTTTTTTTTTTTTTGTCATTATAAGGATAACAAGTGTTCAATATAGAAAATTTGGGGAAAATTCTAGAAGGAAAGTAAAATGACTCATTGTCAAAAGATCCATAGGTAACCATAGGTAACATAGGTAAATGTTGACAATTCTCAACATTTTCTTATGAATTTTTAAATTTTCTTATGAATTTTTAATTTTTTTTCTTTTTTTATTTGTGTATTTATGTATTCTATTATTTTTTAAATTAATATACTGCCACATCTCTTGTCTTCTTTTTGCCAATTTAGCATTTGGCTATTTTATAATAAACTTTTCATAGACAATATTCTAATAACTTTATAGTTTTCTATCCTGAGGATTGCTGAGTTTTTAATTTACCATTACCTTTTTGCTATTTTCAATTTATAAATTAAAATGTGTTATAACTCTACCCTAAACATCTCTCTTACACGTAGATTTTTTTGTATCCATATTATTAAAGTAGAATGAATATGCGAAGGTACATATGAACATCTTTAACATCTTAATACATATTGCCAAATTGTTTTTCTTGGTTAGGAAGCTCAGAGAGAAAGGTACTTCAAAGAGAAGGATAGCCTGGGAAAGGCCAGGAAAAGAGGATAAAGACTGAGAAATTTGACAGCGAGTTTAGGGCTGAGGTAAGGGAAGATGGGAGAAAGATCAGAAAATGTCAATTAGCGTTAAGTTTCAGATTCACAGCCATCCAGAGCCTAAAGAATATAAAATATACCAAGTGGTCAAATTGAAGTCATCTTTCCTTCTAAGAACATGCATCATTACATTCTTTTCAAATCCAACAGAGAGGAGATACTTAGAGGCCCCAGTTTCTCATCACGTGCTCATATTGCTGTCCAGTGACAGGGTTTCCTGTCCTTCAGTACAAAGGCTGACTGTGTGTTTTACTGAGATGCACTTGAAACAGGACTGTTTTAACAGATGAAATGAGGCTGTGTCTCTCACAATATGTTTTGAAATGACAATAGCAATATTCTGACTGGTTTTGGCTAACCAGGGCAATCAGACATTCTAACAAGTGAATCTGGATGCAAGAAGAAAGATATATTTTGTAGTCCAAATTATGCCAATAAAAATTAAAATTATATTTTAGTTTTCAAAATAAAAGGTAATTAAGCAACACATTACTAATTCTACAATTTTTAAATAATATTTCTTTGGAACTAAAGTATCTTCCATCTATTGTGATTTCAATATTTCCCTGAGTTATATTTTCCCCTTTAAATTTGTATCTCTAGAACTTTATTTTTAAAGAATAACTATGTATGATAATCACAGATAAAATTATTTGATTCATAAGTTTGACCCTATAGAAAATCATCCAAATTGTTTCATGATTATTTAAGTGTTTAGGTAAAGAGAGTTAAATAGGAGCATTCAAGAATACATTCAACAAGTAACTACTGAGATTAAAATTAGGGAATATAAGGTTAATTGTATTCTCTGCCTTTGATGAACTCAATGAATGAACTATGGTGAATTCTAAAGATAGTTGCAGGTAAGAATCAAATCCTGTGGTTCTTAAAACTTTTGGGGTTAAGCCCCACATCTCATTTCTTCATGTATGCTATTCTGCTGGGATGTTAGAATGTATAGGTTTCTGAAAAATCTGAAAGAAAGGCCATCTAACACAGCATGAAGGGTTGAGAACACTGTTCCATAGGGCAGATGATGGCTGAACTAAATTATTCTGGTGATTACCACAAATCACAGTTTAGTAGGATAAAATGTGTGGTGTAAAACCACAGAAATGTCAAGGAGTTGTTAGAATTGGGGATTTCGGGGGCGCCAGGGTGGCTCAGTTGGTTAAACAGCCAACTCTTGATTTCAGCTCAGGTCCTTATCTCAGGGTGGTGAGATGGAGCCCCATTTTAGGCTCTGTGCTCAATGTGGAGTCTGCTTGTCCCTCTTCCTCTGCTCCTCCCCTCTCCCCCGCTCCCATTCTCTCTCTCTCTCATAAACAAATAAAATCTTTAAAAAAAAGAGAGAAAAAGAAAGAATTGGGGTCTTAAGCATGACTGACTGGCATTTGCGTTGGAGATAAGATCCATGAACTAGGTGTGAAGCCAAATCACAAATGAATGCTGCTGCCATTTTGAAGTCTGTTTCTTAGATCAGTGCAGCACCTTGAAAGATTTTACACAAGTGACACAATCATATCTACAGTGTAGAAAGATTGCCCTGATGGAGATATGGTAGTTAAATGTGGGGATTTGGAGGATTGAGAATGTCATCGTAACTAGGCTAGTTTATTGTTCCACTGGGATATAATGGGGACATTTTCCATGACAATGCAAGAAGGAACAGTGAAGAGGAGATACATGAAAGGTATTTATTACCACAGATTTCTTACAAGTTTCTTTTGAAAAGCTCAGTTCTTTAAATCCCAAAGATTTACAGTTGGACATCTTTCAAAACAGGGGCTGCTGAAATGAAAAAGAGTGAAAGCTAAATTGCCTTCAACTTAGAAGTTTTTTTTTTTTTTTCTTCCCCCTCCAGCTCTAATTTGCCTATGTTTGGTGTGGAATTAGGTATTGAAATCCACTCAAGTTTCTAATTTTCAGCTCCCCTGCACCCACACAGTCTCACTGCTGTGAGTTTGCTAATATAATGGGTTCCCAATTTAATCCAACAAGGGGCTTACTATGCAAATTTTCTTATAGAATATGTTTTTATGTAAATAAAACCTAGATCAAAATGTGGATTCTCATAAACTTAAGGGTCTCTATTTTAACAGAATGATTGTTAAAATCATTCTAATTAAGTATGTAGCCATGACCCAGTTGTGACAATTAGAGCTATAATGTAAAGAGAAGGGAACATTGAGTAAAACCTCGGCACTCACTACTGGACTACAGTATGGGTGTGGTTCTTAGGTAGTCTCTAGTGTAAGCAATAGAGAGAGGCAGTTAAAGAAATGAGGAAAAGATAAGGAAAGATACCTCTGGTTCCTGGTGCTGGCATTTGCTTCCCTGCAAGTAAAAAATTAGAGCATTCTCCTTTGAAAGCCTGGTTCGTTTCTCCCTTTCATCATGAAAACCAGATAAACATATATAAATGCAATGATGCATCATCCTGGGCCATACCACATGTTTGTATTATTAGAATGTCTGGGGCTTGGAGCTTAGGATTCTGTATTATAATAAAGTATTATAATAAAAAGTCTGCCAGTTAATCCTCGTGGACACCAAAGTTTGATAATGACTACTCTAAGACTGTAGGACCCCCTGTCATTCTAAATTTACTTGAATCTATGATTTCACATAAAACATTCGGACGCTTTTACACAGAACAAGTATTTTTGAAATATAACAATTGCTTTAAAATATTCCTGCTCTCACTTCCCAGAAACCGTTTAAAAGGATAAGGCAGAAGAAGATTTATCCTTGTGGTTAGGTGTAGATATGCAGGCTAGGGGTATAGACGGCCAGTCAGTAATGTATCTTTGTCTGTGTCCCCTAGTGCCTAGCACAAAGCCTGAGGCATGGCAGGTATCCAGTAAAATATATGGAATGAATTAACTAATTTGAAAGTCAGAGACTTTCCTCTCAGTAGGGAAGTTGTGGAGGTAAGTTTTAGCTTCTGAAGTGAAGCCTTGAATGTTTCCAGTAATGAACTCTGCAGTCATCTTTTGATGGGAATGGGAAGCAATTCCTTTGCAGGCCTTGTGTAAGGGGCTATATATATATATATATATATATATATATATATATATATATATATTGAAAAATGAAGCAATGGTTTTGCCATTGCTCAAATTAAATAGACGGGCTCCATTCTGTTTCTTTCGTGTGCAGGATTGCTCTGTGCCTCTAGATGGTGCTGCTGGTTCATAACTAAGCAGCCACAAAATCCAAATCTAAGGCCCAGTGAAGCATTCCGACCTCTGAGGAACCATCTCTACATTTGTGTCTCTGCGTTTTGCCAATTTGCAGGAAGCTGTATTTTAAAATGCTTCCACTCGGCCAATCTGGTCACCTTTTCTTCCTACTCTCCCCTCATTATCTTTGTTTTTAAAATAAGGAATATTCTTAATAGAATTTCTGTTTATGCTCTTTTTATTTGTGGTATGTAGAATGGAAGAGTAGAGATAACTAATCTATGTTAAGAAAAAAAAAAAAAAAAACTATGTCTACCTTGCAGTATTCCATGTTGAACTCCATACATATGAAACTGCTTATTTACATACTCCCTACACAACCTCGTCCAAATGTATGATCTCTCGGAGTCCAACTGTAATCATTATTTAAAAGAAACAGCTTAACACTTGAAATACAGCATTAGTGAAATAGAAACACTCAGGATTGAAAAATATGTGGCATATGCATGGCTGCTCTGCCCTCTTATTCCCAGGACAGACACCAGTGTTTTTTCATGGCACTTTTCCTTAATTGGCTAAATCTGGGACCAGAATCCATCCCCATCACAGAGAGAAGATGGATAAGTGTCTGCATATACTGTAAATGATTAACCTTGATCTATTATTTTGTGGTAGTTATTTGGGACATCCAGAAGCTAGGTGTCCTCCTCATATTTCCACGAAATAAGTAGCAGAACTAAAAGTAGAATCAGGTAGACCGACTGTAGGTTAAGTGTTTATATACACCATGCTGATTATGTTCTATCTCTAAATTCCAAGCCAGCGTCCCAAACTGTTAGAGCATGGCCTGGCAAACAGGAGCAATTTATGCATTAATCAATAAGGATTTATTTGGCAGTTACTGTGATAAAAACTATGCTAAATAAACTGTGCTGAACAGATAAATGACTTCTGCTGCCAGAAGCTATCATTATGACAAAAGAGAATGACCATACAAAGTATTGCTATGTGCAGTAGTCGAGTCTCACATTTTTATGTGCAATGTGTGACGTGAAAGAAATGCGTTACCAGGTACAGTGGGGGGACATGTGGTATGATAGGAATAAACAGTGCTGCCTTGGTGGGGGACAAAGGCAAGGCTTAGAATCAGTTCAATGAAACTGACAGACATGGTATAGATCATTTTTGTTTCCCAAGAATGAGTAGGACATTACCAGAAGCACCAGAGGCAGATGAGTCTATGTATTTAGGTTTTAAAAATATGAGGAACACTTCAGTGGCTCATTCAGTTAAGTGTCCAACTCTTGGTTTTGGTCCGACACGAGCCCCATGTCTGGCTTCATGTTCAGCACAGAGTCTGCTTACGATTCTCTCTCCCTCTGCCCTTTCCCCCACAGCTTGTGCTCACACATGCTCTCTCTTTCTCTCTCTAAATATATTATATATACATCTATCTATATATATGAAAACAATAATGATAGCAGCACATGTGCATTTGGTGTTCCCATTTGATACGTATATCTCATTTGATTCCAAAACAAATACACTTCCCATTTTGCAGATCTCAACTTCGAGACTCAAAGATAAAAATAGGTTTACTCAAGGTCACACAACCAATTGCAGAGGTAGTTCCAAGGCTCATGCCTTCAGCCTTCACATTATAGTCTTTCTGATTGCCTTTAATTAGAACCAAAGAGGAAGGTAACAATGCCTACACCAGTCCAAAATTAATTTTGTGTTTCAGTTTCATAAATAGGGTTTGAGATGTGTCCCTGAATCAGAGGACAGGCAACACTTTTGCTTCAGGGAGGGAAAAAAAGCCACAGAGCCCAGAGGAACATTGAGGGTTTTGGCATAGCAAGGCTAACCATATGCACAGCTTCTGTTAAGTTTGGTGGATAAAGAAAGTCAGGGGATACCTGGCTGCTGATGCAAACCTATTCAATTAGAAATTAGAATTCAGGTTCCAGAAAAAAAACCAATGAGAAGGGCAGGAGCTTCAGTGCTTCAGGACCTGAATTTGAAAGGTTGAAGATTCTACAATGATCACCAAAAAATGGCTGTGTAATTCTGTGAAACTTCCTTTACCTTTTAGAGGCACATTTGCTTCAATCTGCAAGCATCAATAGACAGAATATCAGATCACAGTCTTCATTTTAGCTCGTTCTGTGTTTCTATATTCAAAAGCCATTTCAGCACCATGTCAGAGAGGAAGGTGGAAATTAAAAAGGAAAAAGATGTGATCCACTTAAGGATTATATGCACAAGCAATGTGGATTACCCTTCTGGTATACTGAAGCCAGGCTAATGTCTCTATAAACACACTTTAAGTTTCTCATCCGCTCCCGTGTCTGTAGCACTTAGAACTGTCCCTGCAACAAGAGAATACTCACCTGGTAACTGTTGAATGTATGACATAGTAAATTTGCGTTCATTCATCCATTCAATAAATATATAGTGAGCATCTACAATAGGGAAAACATACTATTGTAGTCACTGGGTCTTAAAGAGTATTGCTCATGAGGTTCAATATACATGGATCTTTTCATAGAAAGAAAAAGTTAAGCCAATAAATGTGAAGCAACAACAAAGAATGGTCTTGGGCATAGGGGAAGCAGAAGACTTGATTTCCTGAATCTAGAAAGATTCTAAAATTCAGCAGTAGACTAAGACTAAAGTCTTTTGGAGAAGACAGCACATACCAGTCAAGGCAGGTGAAAGAGTAGGTTCAGAGGAGGACTCATTCATAGTGGATCGTGGGAAGATGTATTGTTTTCTCAGACTCAGGTGGTTTACCTGGGGTCACTCAGAGCAGTCCTTTTCCTGAGCAATACTATCCCCAGAGTTCTTCACTCCAAAGAGCATCATAATCAAGTGTTCTGATCCAAATTTTATGTATGAGTTGTCTTGTTTCTTCCTTCCCCTTTCCCTTCTCTGGATTAAAGAATAAGATAGTGTATTTATATAGTAGTTAACACTTTAAGCGCCTTTTCATACTAAAGCATCTAAATGGTCAAGAAACAGCCCAGCGTTAGCATTCTCAGACCACAGAAACATCACTGCAATCAGTCCTCTGAGCTCTAGCCTCTCTGTCTGTGTCATGCCCTGTGGGTTTCGGTCACATCACTGATTATTCATTCACAGACCTGCTCATCCCCTCGCCACTATACACTGGGCACAATTGCTCATTGTTCTCCTCTGATTAGAATGCTGTGATTTATAAGTGGATGATGTAAAAGAAAAATAGACCAAGGCCATTACTTGCAGGTGGATTTTTCTAGTCTTGACTCCTGGGTAATCAATCTTCTGTGGAATATCTCCTGTCCACTTAATGGTTGGGATTTTTAAAGTTTCTTTCTACACTGATAACTGTCCCATATTTCATGTATGTACAATTCTAAAAGGAAGATGAAATACAACAGTTTTCATGACAGCGTCAGGATCTAATTTACTCTAAACTGTCCTTTATATGAACACTGTAATATTTGATTCAAAGACTCTTAATTGACAGACTAAAAGGGCTAAGTAGAAAGTGTGGATATTAATATATCAAGTTTGCCACCACTAAAATACTCAAGCTGGCTAATAATATCCATTAGTTGTCAATAAGCAAAAATGAAAATGCTGTTAAATTCTATTGAATACCTCAGGACTAGTTATCAGAATTAAAACTGTCTCTAAACACTGCTTATAGAAGCACTTCCTCTTGACAGGCAAAGAAAGCAAGAAATGAGAAGTTGCATACCGTGAGAGAGGAAGAAGTGTGCTTTCTTAATTTCCATCCTGAGGTTGACCCAAATAATTCTCACATGCTCTTAGGGGTGGGAACCTTTTCATGGGCCACTTGTGTCTCATGTAGCACAGAACACAGGCCCCTGCACCAAGCAGGTGCTTATACATAATAATTACAACAATTATGACACTCATATAACCCTGAAGGATTAGGGAGGTGGGGATTAATTAAAATCTAAGAAGAAGTGGCAATCTGAGAGAGCAAAAGTTGAGTTAATGGGTATAGGTTTGTAATGCCTACTTACTTGAGTTGGTGTGAGCCTATCAGCCCAACATCTGACAAACCCACCTAAGATTTAGCAGATGAAATCTCTGGCATATGGGGACAAATGTATCTTTTTTTTTTTTCTTTTCAGTGATGGAAAAGATAATCTATTTTTGTTTACTTATTTTTATTTTTTTTATTTTTTTTTAAAGATTTTATTTATTTATTTGACAGAGATAGAGACAGCCAGCGAGAGAGGGAACACAAGCAGGGGGAGTGGGAGAGGAAGAAGCAGGCTCATAGCAGAGGAGCCTGATGTGGGGCTCGATCCCATAACGCCGGGATCACGCCCTGAGCCGAAGGCAGACGCTTAACCGCTGTGCCACCCAGGCGCCCCTGTTTACTTATTTTTAAATAATTTAAAAGTTCAGGCACAGAAACCATTATTTTTCATAAGTCTATTTTACAACATTCATTAAAATTATTTTTCTGTCTTTTTAAAACTAAAACTTGGACCATTTCTTTTGTAATTAGCAGGTATCTAGGAAGATAAATATGTGAATACAACTATATATTTACTTCTGTGTGTAGCTGAAAATGTCAACTTATTTTGAAAAATATTTTATATAAATAGGCTTTGCCCTTCCTTCTTCCATATTTTCTAGAAAAATTACATTGGAGAATTAAGTACATGCCTTCCCATAGTTCCTCATTCTTTATCATCACGAGTGTTCTCTGACTAGCAGAGACCCCAAGTTAGAGTAAAATGTTAGATTTCAGGCCCAGTGAATTATTTTAGAAGCCTGACCACAACTACTGCCTGAGGCAGGGATAGTCTTGGAAAAGAAAAAAAAAAACTAATTATTTGGGAAAAGATTGTAAAATGTATCTGAAGGAACAAAGAGCTAAAGGAACTGAACAGATTCCTGTAGGTTAGTGTTACAAATGGTAACTATAAATTCAATGAAGTTGAATTAAAAAGCATCAGAAGTTCAAATTTCCATAACATGCCCTGTTCTGAACTTTCTTTGGTATAGAAAAAAAAAAAAAAAACAAACCTCTATTTTTAAAATTTATATTTAGGAGAAAAGGTAAACTGGCAAGAAGAGTAGTTGTGGGGAAACTAATCCTCCTCTTAAAACACTGAGAAAAAAATTCCAAACACTAACCCATCTTTCAGCTCACTTTCCTATATGCTAATCACTGACGTTCATAATGATTCCAGGACTAACAAAAGCCCTAAGGATCACAGAAAGATTAAATTGTACTCATTAGATTGTAGCTAACAAGGCAGGAGAATGTCCTGATATATGTAACAATGATTTCCAATAACTTGCTCTGTGACCTTGGAAAATTCACTTAACTGCTCTGAACCTCAGTTTTACTATTTGTCAAATTAAGTGATTGAAGGGGTAATCTGAAGTCCCTCAGACAACTGAAAGTCAATGATTTTTAAGATGTTAAAAAAAGAGAGAGAGAGAAAGCAACTTCAGTTCAAAATGTCCTTCCAGCCAGAAAATTAAAGTACTGAGAGCTATCGGTGGCTCTCAGAAGCCAATACAGATGATTCTGAAGTATAGCCAGATTTGGAAATTATTGGTAATACCCAAAATATCATTAAGAAAACATTGACTAGGAGTCAGACCAGGCAGAAAAAGGTCAAACTCTCAAAAATTTCTTCAGCTAGTTCACTGTGCTAGCCAGAACACTCCAACTGCAGGGTTCTGGGTTGAGAGAAAGTTTTAACTTTGAAGATGTGAAAAATTGCTAAAAATTATTTAATCAGGGGAATGTAGGGGTGCAAGGAGGGGCAATGGGAGGGGGAAATTGCATGGACTGTTATGAATTAGTAAGTAACCTTCTTTGTCAATGTATTCTGTATGATGAATGGTTCTTATAGAGGTGGCTACTGGGTTTTTTGTTTGTCTTTAATTTCAAGAAAAGAACAAGTACCTGTTTTTGAAGATGAATACAGAATATGAACCACCCTTAACCTTTTGGATGCTATAGCCCTAACCTATATGACTGACTGTGCCATAGGTAACTCTAGTTTAGTGTCAAACATAAAATACTTCTGTTCATGAACAGGCATAGAAACGTCAACATACACACAGAGTGTGGTACAGACACAAGATCATACCCTCAATCTCATCAGGTGATTTGCTTTTCTTAGTTAATACATCTTTGAGACCTGCCTTCGCCCTGGTATAAAAACGTTTATACTGTGGTGTATGCAGACCTACCTCTTCACTTCCAAGGCGTACATAAAACTCCACTGCCTGAACGCACTCAAATTAACTGTTTCTCTAAAAATTTCTTTACTTAAATAGTTTGAAGTCTTTGCTATTTTTATAACCCACATTCCTATTAATAGTCTTAGTTTATAAATAGTTTCTTATACTCTTTAGAACTAGATAGTGTGTGACTTTTGAAAAATAAAGCATCCCCTCTCTGGTCATATTACACATTATAGAAGAAAAGCACATCCTTAACCTTAGACTTTAAGAAGGTGACCTAAGCCCGAGTCTTGTCTTTTCATTACTGGCTATGCTAGGGAAAATTAATTCTTCTCAGGGTCCAGTCTCTCCTCTGTAAAATGGTTTGATGAGTTTTGTGATCCTGGAAAAAAATACGTGAATCTACTCTTCAAAAATAGTGAAAGTGTATTGGGGCACCTGGGTGACTCAGTCAGTTAAATGTCCGCTCTTGATTTCACCTCATGTCATGATCTCGGGGTCTTGGGATTGAGCCCTATATTGAGCTCTGCACTCAGCGAGGAGCCTCCTTGAGATTCTCTCCCTCTCCCTCTGTACCCCCCCCACAAATGCGTGCACACTCTCTCTCTAAAATAAATAAATAGATAAATAAATAAAATCTTTAAAAATAACAGAAGTATAATGGAATATTTTAAATACTGAAAAAATCATATAGATGCATATATATACATATATATACATATACATACATACATAAAGATAGATATAGTTTTACGTTTTTGTTTTTGTTTTTTAAGTAAAAACAGTCAAATTCTGCTCACTGGAGTCTTTTCAGTGATGATTGTGGCAACTACCAGGGCAGCACTCTTGTTGGAATTCAGAGATTCACAAATATCATAATGCTCTTCCTCCTGTCTGGTGGGCAAAGCAAAAGGCACGTCCCTATATTGCTCTAGAGTTAGGCCATCTCAGTTCACAAGAGTTCCAGGAGCCATCAACAACATTGAATTGATATGACTGGTATGCTCTGCCAGCCACAGAATCCCAGAGGGTATTCCTTCAGAAATATTGTAAAAAGTGTTTACTTCTCCCTTTTCAAATTGGTAGAATTTCCAGAGGAGATTTGGTAGAAGTATTTCCAAGATGCAGTAAGAAACTGTCTCTAAACTTTGTTGCACTTGCTCCAATAAATTTGCATCAGAAACATAAATGCAGTGATACGATTTTTTAAAAAGAACAAAAGACCTGATGTCATCCATTTATACCCCAGAAAACAACAAAATAAAAATAATAGGTAAACAAAGTCCATGCTTATGGAAATCACTTTCAGTTTATGGTTTTTGATCAGTAAGTTATTTATTTTTCTTATTATTTTTATTTTGATGAGAGGTAGTTGCACTGGACAGAGAAATACAGCTTGATCATATATTGGAGATCTAAATTACCTCTTCTTGAAGTTGTTAAAATCTTATTCATAGGAATAAATTTTGTATTCAGACCTTTCAGGATAATTCTGCTAACTTGAATCTTTTAACTAATCCAGCTTACACCTATATACATGGTATAGAAATTCTATTATTTTCTGCTTCTCATAGCAGCTTTGAAATCGCACAACCTACTTTAGCATCCTTTAGTCTTTAACAAGTAAGACTGGGAATTGAGGAATAATCAGTAATGGTTATCTGCCTTTTCCTATTTAAGAACAATAATGGTGCTCACTCATCCCGAACAAGGCCGTTAATTAATCATTGTAGCTATGCAGGTTGAAGTCCCAATGTTATCATCACTGAAGCATAGCACCAATATAAACTCCTGCTTAAGTGCTTTTGTTCTGTGAAATAAATCTTTGCATTACAACCATTCCTAATCATTTATTAAAAGTATAACACTTTGCTGTTATCATACTTGATTGTGATGTTTTTAAGCCATTTATTTGTTTTGTCTACTTGCTAGCACAAATTTAATTTGCTAGAATTTTTAAGCATATAGCGGATTTGGTGGGAGGGAGCAGGAAAGCTCTCTAGAAGAATGCACTTTTAAACAAAATAAAAATAAAAACAAACAGACAAAAATAAATAGGATAGAAAATTAATGTGGATGCCCAAACAGATTGTTTATGCAGTGGACATCAGCCATAAAACATGAGGGTTGGGATTATTAGGTTCAGCTATAGAACACAACCAAAAGAAATAACTGATGATACGTATTGAGTTAATCATATTATCTCAAACAAATAGAACTTTCTATTGACTTGAAAAGAATGTTTGTCTCATTTGGAAGTGGAGGTAATAGCCTAATTTGCTTAAATGTTACTTAGTATCTGTGAATAATTCAAGTGAAATTACTACTTTATAGTCTCCTGGGACCCACATCCCCCAGGAAAGACAACTTTTTAAGAGATTTTATCTAACCAGATACAAATGGTTTCTTTTTAATTCATACAAAAAACAACAACAACAACAAATAAACAAAAACCTTAACAGGACAAGTTATTTATCAGGAAAGACCCCCAGAATACTGAATACTTAGGAGTATACTGAATACTAAATACTCGTGTCCCACTCCCATTCCCCAAAGCAGCAATGGGACAGTATACAATCTCCTAGAGCTCTTCTTTAAGCACATGTTGATTAAATGCTTGAATGGGGTCTAATACAGGATATGGGGAGACATAATGTCACTAATTGTTTAACAAATAGACCAGAACTTACACAGCGAAATGAATGCTGACTTTTTGAAACAGGTACCAAGGGAGGCTGCAGACTCATTCCCATATAGTTACCTGATCTCAAAACTCTGGAGCTCCCCACTTAATGTCATTTTGGTGGCTCAACCAATCAAATCATTACATTTTCACTCAAGAGATTGGAACCTTTTTCCCAATCAGAGGTAGTTTGGAATGGATTCACTACCACATTGTGAAATTGGACTAAGTTTTTAATCAAATGTGGGTTCAGTCACCAATTCTATCATTTATTGCCTGAAAGACTGCAAGCAGTTACTATGAGAGACTGAGTGAATGAACATATGAATAAATTAATACATGGTAATTTCACTCCTTAATCAGAAAGTCTCTCCTTGCCAAAGCTCCCCCCAAATTTTGATGTAGTACTGAAGAAAGAATTGGCTTATATATGAAAATACTTTAGACACCAAGAAACCTTATTCTTCCCCTCCCTCATTTAAAAATGCATTGCATTCCTACTATGTACCGCGCATTATACTAGGCAGATAAAATACTAAGATAGACATTTCATGGTCTCCCAAACCTTATGGTCTAACCCAAAAGACAAACAAGTACACACATAACATTCAGTACTGTCTGATTGGAGCTAAAAGATGGAGGCAGAGGATGCATAAGATTGAAAAGAGAGAGGGAAGAGAAAGGAGAGGTTAGGGAAGGCTTCCTAGAGAAGAATTTGTGGATCTGAAAACAAACAACAACAGCAACAAAAAACAACAAGTAGAAGTAATCATGCCAACTACAAAGGACTGAATGTCTGTGTTCACGCACAATTCAAATGTTGAAATCCTGTTTCCCATGTGATAGGATTAGGAGGTAGGGCCTTTGGGAGATAATTAGGTTCTGAGTGGGGGGCTCTCATGAATGGGATTAGTGTCCTCATAAAAGAAACTGCGGAAAACTCTCTTGTCTTCTTTTTGGAGTGAGGATAGAATAAGAAGTCAGCAGTCCATAAGACAAAAAAAAGGTCTCACCAGAACCAAATTGTGCTGACACCCTGAACTTGGACTTCAGCCTCCAGATCTGTGACGAGTACTTTTCTGTTGTTTCTAAGCCATCTCATCTATTGTATTTTGTTATGGTAGCCCAAACTAAGACACCACCCCTCCCCTTGTTTGGTGAGGACAGGAAAGTCCAAACAGAAGAATTAATTCATCCAGGATTGAATGGCCTCTTGTAGATTTTAACTGTGAGTTATTAACACAGATTTTTAGATCTAGGGTCCAGTTCTCTGTCACTAGTCTATATGAAGAAAGTCTGTACATTCTAGAAGCTTTATGTAGGAAAGATCCAGTTATGGGGTATTATCCTGAAATAATTGTGGCAACCCCCTCCTTTCACTCTCAAAAGGGAACCAGCTTAGAAAATAAGTGACTTTTAGTGTATGATGTAATGCGTGGTCTCTGAGACACATGGCCAGGATTCATTTATGGAAGTATAGCATTACAAACGTTGGCTCCAAGGGCAGTAGTTGTGGGATTGAAAACTGTCTGTTATATTTATTGGTTGTGGACAAATTATCAAACATCTGAGCATCATCCATATGTGTAATGGATTGGGGTAAGGTGGGTCGGTATTTACCTCACAGGTGTGTTTTGAGGCTTGAATATGTTAGTGTTCGTAAAATCTTTAGTACAGTCCCTGGCATATGCACTGATGAGGTACAGGTGAGGTTCAGTGGGGTGGAGTCTGGAGCTGATGACCAAGAAAGAATTCTTGAGGCGTCTTTGGTGCAAAATGGTGGTTTATTAAAGCACGGGGACAGGACCCGTGGGCAGAAAGAGCTGCTGCCCCAGGTTGTGAGGAATGGCCTATTTTGTACCCTCAAGTGGGGAGGGGGTTAGGGATAGCGTTAAGTCTCTAAGGAATTTTGGAAGCAAGGTTTCCAGGACCTTGAAGGAGCTAGCTGTTGTTGGGAAAAGTTCATTCATTACCGTCTAATAAAACCTGAGTCATGAGACCCTTCAGATGTACATTGGTGGGCCATATGCTTGGGGGATGATTGCCAATACGTATCTTGGGGGGTTAGAGATAAAGGAAGTTTCCAAAGGAATTTTTATACGTTAAAGTAGACTCACAGGATCTTGGTGGAGGGGAGGGGGTCAGGCTAGGACTGCCTTTTGCTCTTAGCAAAGTATTAACATCAAGGCAGCTGAGTTCCTAGAGGAATGTCACCATGCCTGTTTCAAGGACTTGTCAATGGGCTGTACGTATTAAGGACTGCTTCTTTGTCCTTTAGGGCAGCCAGGAGTGCCTGAGGAATGCCACATCCATTCCATGGCGCGGGGGGGGGGGGGGGGGGGGGGCGGGGGGGGAGGGGGGGGGCGGTTTGCAGGGTGTCAGCTTCTGCTTTGTCTTCAGCTTGCCTTCCATCCCCTCATCATGCACCATCTAGATGTCTGTTAGCTATTATTATAATATCATTAGCTATTTGTCCTACACTCAGATTCACTGAGAGCAGCAGGGCATGATTTAAAGGCATGATCTGGAACCAGACTGTGTAACTTTGAAATCTAGTTCTGCCAGGGCTGCATTTAAAGACTATGAAACCTTGGGCAAATTACTAAATCTCTTTGTTTCTCGATTTCTTCTTAAGTCAAATGGAGATAATAATAATAGGGTCTACCTCATAGGGTTATGGATAGTATTGAATGTTATAGAGAGAATATATGGAATGGTGAGAAGTGCTATCAGCATCATCACCAGCACTGTCCTCCTCCTCCTCCTCCTCCTCCTCCTCCTCCTCCTCATCATCACCATCATCTTTCTTTTTAGGCCTATTGTACACTAATCCTTGAGGTCATTAAAAGGTCTCTGGCTCTAGGGAGCGTACATATTTGTATCAGGCAATGGCAATGATTTTTTTTTTTGGGGGGGGGGCAACTTTCCTCCTTGGTATGGATACCCAACGAGTTTTATCGCACTTTTAAATTGTAATTTTGCCTTTCATTACATGGGGCCTTTGCTAAATATTTCTAGGACTTGGCTGCCTTGTAAAAACTTGCTTTTTAAAATATCTACCCTTTCATATTATACTCCAGTGCTCTTAGGAATTATTAACAATTAAGATTACTGTTGAATAATAAAGTATCAAGAAGCACCCACTCGATTTGTTAATGGTATTTGACTTCCAGCAAATGCTCAGAAGTACTGAGAGAATCAGAAGTTATCTGTTTTTTTCTCTTTCAGTTTTCAGTTCATTAATCAAAGCCCCACATAATGATTCCAGTACTACCCATCATAATATCACAGCACAAAAATCCTACTGCCATGAAAGTTTAACCAAGTAACCCATAAGTGGAAACACAATAACATTAACAACAACAACAAAAAAAAAATTCCAAAGGCACACTGTTCTGAACCTGAAAAAGAATAAACAACACCAACACAGCTCACCCGTTTGCAAAATAATTTAATCATATCACTTTGAACACAGAAAAATAATGAAATTTCACCATATTTTCTAATGTAGATCTTTCCAATCTTAGTTATAAATAGTTCTAGTATCATCTTCTCTAGTGAATTCCTTCACAAGGCTTAGAACACACCAATATGGTTATAATTTTTCCCTTTTTATTGTATATTTAGCTCAGTATTTCAGCCCCATGCAAATGCCTCTATCTCCCTTCCTATAAGGCTCTCTCCTGCATCACTTTCTTATCAAACTTGATTCATTTTGCCTGGTGATATGGACAGTTTTCCTGTGAAACTTCCTCTGGCATCCTTCTTTTTAGGCTCCACGCACAGTCAGAATTATTTCACAGTCCTTGGTGACTAGTTGGACTTAACAGTTATTCATCCTAATTCTTATCGTAGCTGCAGGCAGGTTGGGGTTCCCTATTCTGTATAAATTCTTTAGGAGTAGAAACTACCTCTTGTTTCATACTTCTCGGTACTTCTTGATTAACTGTCACCCCACTCTTTGGCAAGGCGTTATAAGATTTAAATATCAAGAAACATTTGTTAAATGAATGTGTGGGTAGGACATAATAGTAAAGCTTGATTGTATATTCCAACTCCTCCGGAAAACATACTGATGCATCTCTATGTGCTTGGACAATATTATTATGGTTTAATTACAAGCTTGATTTTGCAGACACAATAGCATTTGTCCTAAAAATTGAAGTTGTTTTCAGTTCTCTCTCCCTTGTTTTCTTTCACACACACACACAGACGCACACACACACAGACGCACACACAGAAACTGGCCAATAACATCCCTATGATATTGCCTTTGAAAGAAAGACACCCCCCACCCCCACCCCTTAAATTGCTTTTGAAAGAAAGGCACAAAGTGAGTTAGGTATGCGAACAGGTGAATATCAAAGGCAGACTTTCCCCTGCTGCCATTAACTACATGAAAGCTTTTGGGAGTTATTCCTTTGCTCATTTTAGTGGTTTGTATAATGAGATCAGAAGACAGAAACTCTGGCAAGTCTTGGATCTATTTGTAGCTGCTAGACACAGAGACACCCTCTGCTGAGGAATGATGTTTCTATTTGAAAACACCAAACATCTAGATGCCTGAAGTGGCCAGTGATCACCCCTGTCTGGTCTGGGTGTCATCCAGTGCCTTGCCTTTCTCAGTGGGCTTCACTTTTCTTTTCACTTTTTTTTTTCTTTTTCTTTTCAGACTCATGACCATAAGAAAACATTTTCTACATGCTCATTTGACTCATTGTGAAATATAGTCTTGGGAGCAGAAAAAGAGGAACACACACATATTAAAATGATTGTAGGAAACCAAAGCAATTATACACACACACACATCTACATATTATGTAAACAATATCCAATAGGATGAAAATCTGGCCAACTCATTGTGTACATCTTAAACATTCTGGAGTGTCCCCTGAATGCTGAGTTGACTTTGCACTGTTCTGCTTGCATTTGCCTGCTTTCTTTGCTTTTATTTTGGTGTTCCAAATAAAGAATACCTGACTTAGAACCCGATACCAGTATTGACTTCATTCCTTGTGTTTTTCATAAAGTTTTGTGTTAGCCTCAACTGTATCTTCTTCTCATCAGTATAGATAACTCATACAATACTAGACCAGATGTCAATATCACATATCCCCCTTTTGACTGAGACTAAAACGTGAATGATGACAGAACGTAACTAGACTGTTGGTATTTGAGTTGGAAAGAGTGCACAGCAGAAAAAAATAGTTGCCAAAGGCAGCATGGGCTTTGAAGGGAAGAGAGCCTTTACTTTCTCATTCCAAGTGCCAATGAGGACACTGAATTTACAGAAAAACTAAGCAGGATTTTGGGAGTACTGATCTATATGAATACTTGATTTTTGTAAATCTTTTATCTTTAAACATACCTTGAAAAAAACCTCCTTTGTGTTACATTCGCAACATTGACTGAATTCCCTTGCCTCACTTGTTACTTATTATTCAAGTTCTTTCCTGACTAAGAATGTAATAGTTACATGAGTCCCCACCCCTGGGTCAAATCAGGGTCTTATAACTTTGCCAAGCTCCAGTGGCTTCCAAATACCTCAGCTCAGGAGAGTAAACTTACAGAGATCTTGCATATACAAAGATTTCCTTAGGATTAGTCAACAGCTGTGTATCATTCATCCTCTTGCAACATTATCACTTTTAGGGTGTCTGCATTTCCCCATGATCAATAAAGTCTAGATTTATGTCTCCTTTGTTGTCATAATTATCATTAAGATCTCAGTTTACACTTAAAATTGTCCCCATTTTGACAATCCATTTTATGGTCACTCTCATCACCTCCGCATATTAGATCCACTAAAACTATGCTTTTCGAAGTGTAGACCACAGATTAAACACAACAGAAATTAAGGAAGTTGTTTAAAAAGTGCATTCCTAAGTACCAGTCTCAGAGATGTTGATTTGATTAGATCTACTGGGTGCCCATGAATTTGTACTCATCCAACATATCACCAGATGCTCTTTTCAGTGGTAAAAATCAGCAGTAAACAGGACAAATCCTTATCCATCCTCACTGGCTCTGCTAACTAAAAGTGGATTTTTAAGAAAACGTAAGCGAAAGAGGAAGAGTGAGAGAGAGAGAGAGAGAGAGGTGGGTGGGTTGGGGGGGAGACGAAGGAAGAAAGGGAGGAAGGGAGGGAGGGAGGAAGGAAGGAACCATTGTATGTAACAGGTGAAAATTCCATTAGAGTTTGTCAACCTAGTTTTCTCATATTTCAGATAAAGCAAGTAGATTTGGAAAATAATAATAATAATAATAACAACACTATTATGAAATGATCTCATGTTCCATGTACTGTCCTAAGGTTTTTATATCCATTATTGACTTCTACCTTTACAAAAAACCAATAAGGAGGATATTATCAGTCTTCATTTTGTAGATGGGGAAACTGAGCTCAGACATATTAAGGAATTTATTCAAGGTCACAGAAATAATAAGAGTGAAATAGCATATTACCCAAATAGTCCAATTTCAGAGCCTATGCTCTTAACCAATATTCACAATTTGCCTTTTCTTCTGTCCTCATCACTCAGTGAGTTATATTAGAATAAGAACCCAGGGCTCTTGGCTCTTGACTCCCAGGACTATTTCTTTCTGGTCTGTTATGTTTTCTCAAGTGCAACGCCATCAAAGTTATTGTCACATTTTATGCCAATGAACTTCTCACTTCTTCAAGTCAAAAAATAAATTCTAACACCTCTGGCAGCAACGGCTAATTTATTTAAATCCATCTCTTAATTCATTGATATCACAAGGTAACTGATGTTTGTTATGGTGGATTCAAAATATAAATATATATATGGAGAGGGAGAGGGAGAAAGGGAGAGGGAGAGGGAGAAAGAGAGAGAGATAGAGGAGAGACATATAGCCAGCAAATGTTGTTGAAGGTTTTAAATGCTCTATGTCTCCCTCAGGACAACAGAAATCTTTCCAAAATCCATACAAAAGTAGCAGCTAAATAACTCCTGTTAGAGCAGAGGTGATTTTTAGTTTAAGGTTTATTATGTCTTTAGATTTGTTACCTCCATATTGGCAGTGTTTCTGCATTAAGAGATAATTAATCTCACCAAGAATATATGCAGGATTTAAATGAGGTGATTGGGAAGTACCTGAATTAGATGTATGGGACATGAAAGTCCAGCCATTTTCAGGGAGCACTTGCTATATATGTGCATTTCAGACACCATGTTTTGTTTTATTCTGTTTTTGTTTTAAGCAGTTAATTAATTCCTCACACAAATATTTTATTAGCAATTACTTCTAGTTATCACTCTGAGAAAACAGGTCACTTTCCAAAGACACAAAGATAATAAATGATGTTTTCAGGATTTGAACTCAGGTTTCAGTAATTCCATAGGGCACACTCAATTATCTATTGATCGCCCTTTATTAAACTTCTAACTGGAGACTGATGCATCCATTTATCTGCTTATTTTTTTTTAAGAATTGTCATATGGACAGTAGAAAAGAACACAAGAACAACATACAGGTTGAGGAAATAGATTATCTCTGAAAATATAGGTCTGACATCTCAGAATGTGGTATCATTTTAGCGTTCTGACAAAATGGCTTAACATCAGTGCTTATCTACTTTAGAATTCCCTTTTGTTATGTTTTTACTGTCCAAATGACACTAAAGGAGTGTTAATATATCTTGTTTTGTCCCCCCTGTGTTGAAGGAAAGTCTTTTTTTTTTCTGAATTTGAATCTAAGTTTTATTACCTTACATCTGTATAACTATGTGCATAATATTTAACTCTGATCTTAGTTTTCTCATTTTTAAAAATGGGAATAGTAATCATTCAATTTCATAGAGAGCTGTGAAAATGAAGTGAAATGTAACACTCAGCAACATCAGGCACAATAAAATTAGCTAGAATTTTCCAAAGCAGTAGCTACATATATTCACAAATACACACAGGTATATGTAGAGAAATAATTCCATATTGCTCTTGAGTACATTTAAATTATGCATTAAGAATTAGAAAAAGAAATAGTTGTCTGTTTGCTTCCAGGGTGAGTTTACATTATAGACTTGAAATTATTTTAGGTACACTTATTCCTTGTTTGTGTTAGTATTAACAATATGTGGAAGTTACTCAGTGGCCTTATTCAATGGTAGGTCCCAAGGAGTGTAACTAAGTATTAAAGTATTTAAAGAATATCTTTCTCTGTGCATACTTATTAATTATTATTAGTATATTTCAAATATGATCAAGACAAAGACTGTCTTATTTTCATCTGTTTCTGGAGTGCCCCAGACAATCTACATTCTATAAATGAAGAACACACAAGTATCTCTCAATGTGGGGCTAAAAAAGAATCAGGAAACATAAGTTCAAATTGCAACTTCTGACTAAATTTTTGACCATTGTATTAGTCAGCTCAGGCTGCTATAACAAAATACCATAGACTAGGTGGCTTAAGCAACAGATACTTATTTTATCATGTTATGGATACTGAAAATCCATGATTGTGGTGTTGGAAGATTTGGTTTCTCCTAAGGCCTCCCTCCTTGGCTTGCAAATGGCTGCCTTCTGGCTGTGTCCTCACATGGCCTCTGTGTGCTCATATCCCTGATGTCTCTCTGTGTGTACAAATTTCCACTTCTTGAAAGAACTCCAGTCACATCGGATTAAGACCCACCCATACCACCTTATTTAAAACCTTAATTACCTCTTTTAAAGATCCTGTCTCCAAATATAGTCATAGTCATAGGAATTTGTGGTCAGGGCTTCCACATATGAATTTGGAGGGACACAATTCAGTCCCTGACAGCTTTGTTTGCTCAAGAATTCAGTCTTTCAAATGTAAAATGAGTATGTCATACTAGGTCAGCTTTTTCCAAATATTTGTCATTGACATATTGCCATGAGTTTGACTATTTCTATATATTACCTTAATTATTACTTGTTGATATTTTTAAATCATTGTTTAAATTACAAATATATTTAAAAGGAATTTTTATTATTACCATAATGGACAACAGTCATATTTACTTACGTTATATATAAGATTACTTAAACTTCAAAAATGACAGAATATATACCTTCATCTTACCCCAGCATAAGGTGCTGAGCCTGAGGAGCACTGGATCTTGGTTGTAATAGCAAGCGTTGAAGACATGTTAAGTGTTAAAGACACATTAGCAACACGCTGATTCGTTCTTCTTGATGTGTCCAGAGGGAATGAAAGAAAGTTGAGATGAGAATAACTTTCTCACTACAAGATTCAAGGTTAATTATTGCCTTGCCAGCATGTCATCTGAAACCATCTTGTGTTCCACTAAAAATCATTTTGATTTACACCCCAGTTTCACATCCCCCACTCTGGCAAACCCTGTGCTAGTTGATTTCTCATTCTATTTCAAAGATCCTACCAATCTTTAAGGATGTGTAAGTGTCAAATATTAAAAGAAGTAGAAAGTAAAGTTAATAGTGAAGTTGTGGGGTTAACTGTAAGTCAAATGGATTGAGTAGAGCCATTGAATAATGTCTTTATAATTGACATGAGAGTGCTGTACAGTTCAGCCCTAACGCGATTGTCTTAAAAAGTTCAAAGACAAGAGACTACTTTTCCCTTTTTGGTACACATATCAAACAGTGTTGTAATAATTCATGTGATGATGGACTGAGATTGTTCTATGATTGATAAACTCAAGGGATATAATGTATCATTTTTTGAAGTAGGTGTTACAGTGATTGGTTTAATAATGATACGAGGTGTCAAAGATTAAAAATATCAGGGGAAATGTCTATATAATATGCAAATGACTGTTAAGTGCAAGCATTTTTAAATAGATAAAGACAGAAAGCACATGCACCAAAAAGACTTGAACATCATTTGTCTGGATCCCTTCTATCGTACCAGACACTTGGAATACTTTCAAGTTCATTGCTGGAGTGAATTTATAAATCTCACAAGCACCTTTAGCAGAGTTCAGGGATGTGTATACACATCACAAAGGTGAAAATCATGTGAAAAATTAGTAAGTGGAGGGATAGAATGTTTTTATTTAGCCAGAGATGTTCTTAGATAAAGAAAAACAAGAGAAGGATTGCGCAAATTAATTAACCCTGTTTTATCCCCTAGTTAATTATAATAGTTGATATCATAGAATAGGGATAGTTGGATACATCTAATGAGATATATTGCCTCATGCAGGGGATATTCACATTCATGAAATACTTCTGTATTCGTGAACGTCTAGAGCCCCACAGGCCTGATTGATGACATGTCAACTATTACCTTACCTCCTGATGTCTCGTCCACAATTTTGGTTTCTACTAATACATTCTGTATTTAGCCAGAACACAAGGACCTTGTTATAAGAGCATTCATTTATAGGATATGTACATTAACATAAACTATCTGAATTTTTCTAATTTATCTTCAAAAGTTAAAAAAAAACTCGAGTTTAAAATTCCTGTAATTCCTGTAATTCCTGCAGCAGTAGTTATACAAGTTGTTGAAGTATGTCACCCTAGCTTGCCCACAGCTCACTTGCTTTGACAAGGTACATTTTATTTTGCAAGAGGCATCCCCCACATACCATCCTATCTCAAGAATGGTCATGCTTTCTGCACATACAAACATTCTAAGTAGAGTCTGCGGTGGTCAAAGTCCTTCCACTGGAGAAAAGACCCAAGAATTCCCAAAGTAAACGCCTGGGAACAGATGATCTACAAACTTGGAATTTTTCCTTTTCAAACAGAAAGTATACATTTCAGGTCACTTCCTTTGTTTGTGGATCTGTCTTCAACTAGACATGATGAAATTATTAGTTCTTTGCCCTCCATTGGCTCATTGAATTTCTGGTTCACAGAGAACAGCGAAGGTATTTGAAGGTATTTAAAGTAGGTATTTAAAGGTAGTAACTCCACTCTTCACTTAAAAAAAAGCCATTAACTATGTAGATACCCCTATAATCATAATGCTCCATAACATTAAGTTGTTGGCCATTAGTCCTACCCATTTTCATACTGATAATAACCACCTCCAAAGCCTCTTTCTGTTCATTCACTGGGGCTCTTGAATCAAAGGCTGGCATATTCCCAGGGCCTTTAGGAGGAGCTTTAGGAGGACCAAGCACCTCGGAGTGAAATCTCGGCATGGATCCTCCAGATTCTGCATCCAGAATCAGACACAAGCCATCTAACTAGAATGATGACAGAGAAAATAGTGGAGCCAGCCTGAAGAGATGGCCCCATGTTCATAATATACATTCCTGCTAAAAAAAAAAAAAGTGTGTGTCTGTCTTGCATTCCACTGCATTGCTGATATTTTAACTAGAGTGCCTAGCACATAGCAGGTACTAAGGGACTATTGACTGACTGAATGAATGGATGAATGAAGAAAAGAAAGAATAAATAAGTGAAAAAGTTCACAAACTGAGCTTTATTTTACTACTCTGAGGTATCCATGAGAATCAGCAATGCATGGTCCTGTAACATATCAGAATGTTTATCAACCCTGGTGGCATAATGAAATAACCTCTAAAAATATATATCTTGGAATACTAGTCCCCTCCTCGATGACTTTCAATTTAATAGGGCACTGGTATTTTTTAATATCAAGTAATTCTAATATGGCAACCAGGGTGAGAACACCTGACATGAGCACAAGTTTTCTCATAGGAATGAGCAGAGCACATGGTTGTCTAGTGTTCCTCATAGAAAGTTATTATTAACTCCTAAGACATTGGAGCAGTCTGATAACGTTTTAGCCTAGATGTTCTCAAATTTGAGGGTACATCATAATTATTTGGAAAGATTATTAAAACACAGATTGCTAGTCTCCAACCTCAGTTTCTAATGGAATAGTTCTGGGGTGGGACCCAAAAGGGTACATTTCTAACAAGTTTCTAGGTGATGCTGTTACTGATGGTTCTGGGACCATACTTTGAAAATCATTGTTTATAATCCAATAGTTTTTAATACTTTCTGTAATCCTAATGTTTAATACAGCACCTAGGCATCCTGGAAGAGTTTGCAGCAGATAGGACAGAAAACAGATTAATAATTCCCAGGGGACAGAGCTGGTAGGGGCGTGGATTCAGGAGGCAATGAACCTGTTCTGTATCTTGATTGTGGTGAAGATTACATAAACCTATACATGTGTTAAAACTCATGTAACTGTTCATGAAAAAGAGTCAGTTATACTATGTAAGAAAAAAAAATAGCTCGTCACAGAGTAGGCTCTCAACTAAAAAAAAATGGATTCCCATGCCAACTCAATAATTTGAATTTGAGTGGAATAAAAATATAACTTTTAACTCTTTTACTTTATATATGATTTCCTGAAGAAATCTCAGCTGACTCTCTTCACCCTAGAGACACATTGCACTGAGTGGGCCCAATTTGCTCTACACATCTCTAATCCAATTTACTTTATCTTAAGGCCACGTTTTGATTTCTTGAACAAAAATATCCTTGGAGTAAAACCTTTTCAAGTCCCATCCACATCACATGTTAACTTGTTCCATATGTCAGGGAGAAAGAGAATTTCAGATGCTTAGATTCTGAATTCTGGTAATTTGCCAACTGAGACTCTGAGAATTTTTAAGATTTCACTACTTATTAGATGTTTTGTGATGATAAATGTGTAAAATTCATGTTGTTTACAAATTGGGAAAGCCCAAAAATATCTCCTTTCAGAACACAAAGGGGAACAAACTCTCCTACTACTGTGTCTGCAAGGGTAAATAGAAATACAGTGGTTTACTAAAACAATAAATAAAGTAGACTCAGAATAAGATACCAAAAATAGGACTGCCTCAACTAAGAAAAACTGTGTTATAAGTAAACTAGTATCTCCAGCTTGTCGTGTTGCCTTGGACTATTTGTATACCTTCTGATCTTTCAATTTCTCCCCTATAAAATAAGAATTAGGAATAAGTTATTTCTAAGCCACATTGAATGATTCAATTCTATATTTCATCTGGGGAGGGGGGAAGGTAGGGTAATCATATTAGAATCAGGACAAAATGAATGATGGTAAATATGTACTTCAACTTACATTATTCTTACACTGCACATTACTATAAGAAAAGAAAAATATGTGAAGTACAAAGAAGGAGAGAACAAATATCAGTATTTGTGGTTGGTATTATAGTCTTAGAAGATGCAACTGGAAACCAGTTATATTTAAAAATGAAGTTCAGAGAGGTTTTGGGAAAAAACATGCATGCGGATAAAGCCTGTTTCCTATACATGTATAAGAACCAGTTAGAAATTATGACAAAGGGGCACCTGTGTGGCACAGTGGGTTGAGTGTCAGACTCTGAGTTTCAGCTCCAGTCATAGTCTCTGGGTCATGGAATCAAGCCCTGCCTCTGGCTCAGCACAGAGTCTCCTTGGGATTCTCTCCCCATCTCCCTCTGTCCATTCCCCCCACCCCCGCCCCCGCCATGCTCTCTCTCTCAAATAAATAAATAAATCTTTTAAAAAGATAAGAAATCATAACAAGGACTTCATCTGAAAAAGTAAAATGTAGATTAAAAATAACAAGAATTATGCAGAGGATATGTAAAGTACATATAAAATGTGTTTGGGGACATTAAAATATTTTAATAAATTGAGATATATACTATATTCCTTGCTAGATTCAGGGGTAATTAATACCAATACAAATTTGATTCTTCACAAATTGATATATAGATTTAATATAATTCCAATTAAAAGCATAATGTGGTAATGAGATTTAGAAGCACTTTAATAAATAGTCTACATTTTATGTGCAGTAAAAAACAAAATAGAATACTCATTTTTTTTTTTAAATAGCATGATATTGGTGAAGTCAAGCTTCCCTTGCCAGATATTAAAATATATGATAGTTTATATTATTCATCATTCGGTGCACAGCTGGTCCTCTTCTAAGAGGTCTATGTATGGTCACTGATTTTTTTTCTTTAGTACATATCCTAAAAGGTCTATTCAGTTTATAAATAAAGAAACTAGGGTGAAGAGAGAAATAAGTAATGGACCCCAGTATACACAATAAGTAGGTGGCTGACCAAGGATTAGAACCTAGATCATCTGACATCAGAATTTGTGCCACTAACCACTATGGTGGATTGAGAGCTTGAAACAGATGGAAATAGTGAGGTAGGCACATGAACAAAGAAGAGGACAAAAGGATAGGAGTTAAATCAGAAAAGAGACTACATTAAGAATCACATATCCATCAGGGAGTGATGTCACTACAGTGAAACTTCAGATCTCTACATTGCCAAGAACTAGGAACAGTCATCCTAATCCACTCCATCCTGTCCTTCATTTTTAGTGCTTTACCACAGTCACTGATTATATCATAAAAACTGGCAAAATCATTTTCATGCTTTTTATATCAAAAGTTTATGTGTAGGATTATAATTTAATTTTAATTTAATTTTCTGGTTTCTGCATATTGGGATTTAAGAATAGGTCATTAGGTTATTTGATGCTATTTATGTCATGTATATATATCCATGCACACATATGTATGCAGAGAGGTAAACTCCCTATTTGAAATGACTGATAAAATTCAATGGAAATTTATACTTCTTTGATATGCAAATGAGTATGCAAAGGTATACTTCACATTTATAAAAATAATAGCTTCTACTTAATGAGATTTAGCTGTTAGGTGACTTGCTAAGAACTCTATGTGTGTCATTTCATCCAAACTTCTCAAAAATCTCCCATGATATAAGTAACATCATTCACCCTACGTTATGTGCAAGGGACCTGGAAACAGGTTATATCCCCAGTTCACACTGGTTTTGACACAGAATTGGAAATACGTTTTCAGAAACATAATTTGAACATAGTTTTCTTTAATTTTAAAACTCATGTTCTTAAGCACTATACTGCAGAATCTTTGGAACTAAATAATATGAAAATGCAAGACAAAAATTCTATTAATGTCCACAGATGTATGGACATATTATATTTAAAGAAATAATTCACAGATGTATGAAGATGGGAGAGAATGATTCTTGAAAACATGCCAGTGTGTAATAGAAGTATGATGGACATCTGGTGTGCAGGTAGGACTTTTTACTAAAGTCAATTTTCCAGCACAGGGGATAAATAAATGTGAATTTTACTTCATATTGTGACTCAGAAACATCTACTGTTACCTTTTAAGAGTTTCGTCACCTCGTGTAGACTGAAGAAACAAATCAAGGCAAGACTAGCAAAACCAACTCAACTAGTATGTTGATTAGGAGTTGACTCTTCCTCTAAGGAATTTGGCAGAAACTGTGCTCATGTGTAAATAAAAAACATTCACACATAAGATTAGTGTCGGCCATCTGAAAACCACAGACCAAGGTAGACACTACATATGTAATAACCAAAAATAAAAAAAAAGAAAGATGTCGGATTAATAAAATTATCCAAGACCAAACTACATTTCAAGAATGGTGACTTTTGTTTAAGGAAAAAGAAAATAAAAATAAAATAAAAATAAAAAATAAAGGAAATAGAAAAGGAGTTTTTTCAATTTTAGTGGAGTGTGGTGATGTGTCCTGAGTTGCTTGGCATAAAAGAATTTATAATTTCCCAACAGTGAATGATTTCTTCATTCACTGAACAAATGTTTACTGAGTGATTATTTTGAGTAAGGAACTATTGCAAGTATTTGGATCCATGAGTGAAAAATAAAGACAGAAATCAAATTCCTCTTTTGACTTATATTGTACTAGGAAGGTGGGTATAGACAGAAAAACAATACAGATAATAAATAAGTGAATAAAGTGTGTGCTTGCTTAGATGTTATTCACACTAGGGAACGTTGGGGGAGAGAAACAGAGCAACATAGGAAAGATATACAGGTGAGGGATGGACAAGGAAAAGCAGGGAAATGATTGAAGTGGGTAGAGAGATTAGAGGAGAAACAGAAATTGAGTAGACAAATTACTTGATAATTGGTGCTATACATTTCCTACAGATTTCTAAAAACGGAAATATGATTTAGTATGCTAATACTAAAATATTAGGAAAATATTTTATTCTAATTTTAATTGGGTGTTACTGGGTTTTGAGGATATGATTTTGATATCTTCTCTAAAAAAGCTTTATAAACACTCGAGCAGTGCAAAAGTTATATTTGTTTTTGTTGCTGACGTTTTCTCTGTTGTTAGTATTTATCTTTTTGTCTTATTGTGGAAATCATGGAAAGGGACTGAGTTCTACCTTTATAGCAATAGTAAGATGGGGATAAAAGAGAGCCTCAAGACACAAAGCCAACAAGTCAGTTGAGTTAGGAAAAAAGAGACCTTCCTAACTAGGAGAACACAACACTGCTGGGAGCACACATCTTGGTGAAAGTATAGAGTTACTGGGTTAGGGTCTGGTAGCATTTTTGTTGACATTTTTTAGAGAAGTGTGGCCTCACTTAGTGTCTCTACCCACTGGGGAAAATGACTAAGGTACAGAGAAAAATGTGACTTCTGTGTCATAACACATTTAATAACTGCAAAGCCAAAACTAAAACTTAGGTCACCTGCATCCATTTGCTTTCCATTTCTCCACTGAGCTTTCATTGAACTCTCCCTGGTCATTCTGCATATATAACCTGATCTGGTCTCTGTTTTCAAGGTACATGTGGTCATGTGACATGATATAAATTCATTGGCAACGTATTCTGAGCAGGTAGGAGAAAATCATATAGTAAATACTGGAACCGAAAACAAAGAAGATAAATGAATGGGTATCTTGACCAAAATATGCTTACCATTTTGCAACCCAAGTGTAATCTTCAGTGAGTAATTTATATTAGATCTAATAAAAAGCATGTCAGAAAGTTTATGACCAAATGTAACACAAATCATGAATGAGTTCTGCAGCAAGTGTGAATGAATTATGACTGCTGTCCATGTAATATAGGAGAGGGCAATAAGACACTTTTAGACCCATGAAAGTTTCAAACTATGACTCTAAAAAGTTCTTGCTAAAGTACATGCTTTTTCCCAGCGGCTGCATATGTTTGCCTGACAAAACCCATGGTTGGGCAATGGGTCCCAAGGTGTTAGCATTAAATTCCCACTCACACAGTAAGTTCTTCAATTCATGCGGCTGAGTTGACAGCACTATAGAATGCCTTTTTGTAAACAAATTCCACTCTAGAGCCTGTTTTCCCTTAGTTTCTGGAGAGAATTGTAATGGCAAGCTAAGAGTCTTAGAACAAAGAAAAAGAAAAATCTTCAATTAAATGGAACCCTCAGACAGGAAGAAATTTTTCTTTATAATGTTCTGCTGCCTGTCCCTTTTTTCCCACTAATTGTTAAAAACTTTGTGTAAATGTCCTTTCGTTCCACAGTAATTATAGCAGAAGGAAAATGCTCTTGCTTAGTAGTTCTGCCTAGTATTTAAAGCACAGAAGCTCTGGATTTAGGGAGGCCTGAGTTTAAATCTCAGATCAAGCTATGTGACGTTGGGCACTTTAATGAAAATTGCTGTTGCAAAGTTTAATCATCTATAATATAGTAGTCATATTTTCATTTAATACGGGGTGTTCATTTTGATTGTCATTTTTTCAGGGAATGTACTTACTATAGAGCAGGCATATAAAAACTCCCTAAAAACACAGTTATAAAGATCTCATCTTCTAGAACTAGTAGGTACCCATTTAAAACAATCAAAAATAACACTGATATCACAATAAATATAAAATGATTTGATTATGTCTGATATCATCCATGTCAGTGTTCATGTAGGTGAAGAATTTAGCCTGGTGGTAAGTGGTAGGATAGTAAGAACACTAATAATGTTACATTTTATTAATGTGATTGTTTATTACCAAGCATTGGTGAGACTCTACTATATGCTAGATATATAGATATTTTAATCAGAATATTATAGTAAAACATCAAATGTCTCAATTTATCATATAAAGAAAATTGAGATATAGATATGTACAATGCCTTTTCTTAAGTCACAGTTAGTTGAAAGAATTATACCTTGAACTCTAGTCCTCTGAATGAATATATTATTCTTTGAACTGATTATGATTTTATTATATCATTCATGAATTTAGGATTATGATATGTACTATTTAGGGAATACAATGAGGAAAGGTTGTGGTCAGTATTGTTAAGAAGCTTATGAGATTGAGATAACTGGAAAGATTTAATAACAAGACAGGCAAAAGCAAAAAACTATCTTAAGGAAAAAAGAGTTATAACATGTTGATAAAGAGGATTACTGAATATATCATAAAGTTGCCAATTCTCTCCAATACATTTATAAATATAAGGAAGTCTAATGAAACTGCAATTGTACATTTTAGAAAATTTATGCAGGCAAAAAAGACTCATAAGAGTTAAAAGACAATCATAAAAATTTTGAATGACATTGGTTTGCATTGATTTAAAATATTATCTAAAGGTAGATTTATTGAAATAGACAAAAAATGAAATGGAACCCAGAACCCAGAACTTTCTATGTTTGAGAACTTACTTTATAATGGATATAGGACATCAAAACTCACCTAGGAAAGAACTGATTAGTTTATGGATACATTGAAAGAGCTATTTTTATATGGAAAATAAGAATGTAAATACTTCACAAAATGCAAAAATAAACCTTAAAGGGCTTACATATTTAAATATGAAATTTATAAATATAAAGATAATAGAGGAAATGATAGAATACTATTTTTCACTGGGATAAAGAGGATTTGTAATATCAGTCCCTAGAACATATAAACTATATAAGGAAAAATTGTCAGTTTAAACTCCATCAGATTTAAAAAATTTATTTTCAAAACATGAAAACATAGGTAAATGTAACAGACATATGTCAAGTTGGGACAAGTTACTTGCAAGATTTAAAACTGAAAGTGAATAGTGACTTGAATTTTATAAGGTTTTGCTGCAAAACAAGAAAGTTATGGGAAATAAAAAAAAATGGGTACATTATATGAATAGCAAAGTTACATAGGGAATACAAATGCATGCCAGATATACGACAAAAAGTACAATCCAGAAAATAAAAATTTACAGTACAAAGGGAGATCATATTGCATTATCATTTTGGTAGAATAAAAAGCTGAATAATGCTTGAGAAAGTGAGGGAATAAAAAGTCTCTGGATGCTGTTTGGATTGTAAACCCATGTAGCCATTTCAAAGAGCAATGGGCACTATTATGTATATTCCCTAGATTAACAAATCACAAGCCTGGATGTATTATCCCTACAAGACATTAACATGAATGATACTAAGGATTCATATATGAGGATATTCCAAGAGAGTTGTTTCTATAAATGGCATGAGGTGGGATTTCAACTTAAATATTTCTCTATACAATGAGATAGTTCTCTCATACTATGTATAAAAACAGATATATTTGTGATGCCTTCTCTTTTATAAACCACTTTCTCACTTAGGCATGTTTTTGATAGGAGTTGGAAGCAAACAAGAGTTTGATCCTTAGTAGAATTCATAAATAAACTGTAGCACGTGCATTTCATTAAATACTAACCAGCAGTATTTTGAAGCTTTCTATTATATTTACATATATTGCATTTGAATACACAACTGATCCATTTTACTTGAATACAGCCACATTTATTGATTGACAATCCAGTTTTAAGTGAAAAATAACTATGAGAAATATATAATTTATAGAAGAAATACGTGTGTATATGTATATAAAAAGAAACACTTTTGCAAGGTTCATACGTATCTAAATAGATTACAGAGAACATAAATGTGTGTTGTTGCACATGCATACATGACCCATCTCATTTGGCTAAGAAGGTCTAGAATCCATGATACCCCAGTAGTGATAGCACACCAAGTTTCTAAATACCATTCTCTAATAAGAGGAACCAAGGCTCCTGGATTGGATTTTAGAACACAAAGAAGGGATATTAATGGAAAAACTGTAAAATCTCAAAGTCTGTAGTTACTTTAACAGTATTGCCCAGTGTTATTTATTTAGCTTTAATAGTTGTCATATGATTATTTAAGATTTTTCATAATAGGAGAAACTGGATGAAGGGTATATAGGAAATCTGTAGTACTTTTGTAACGTTTTTGTTAATTTTAAGATATTCCAAAATAGAATGTTATTAATTACAGAAAGTCCTTTTCTATTAGAGGTATGTAAGGGAAAGGTGATTAGATTTGAAGGGGAAAATAAATAAAAGGATGTGCCTTAATAATGGTGTGATGATAATAGTTTAATATAGACTGAGAATATGATTAATCCAACCTTGTGCAACTCAAATCCAATAAAATGAACTGAAACAAAATAACCAAGCTAGTACAAGATTTAAATATTCAAATGCCTGTGAGATCTAAACAAGTGTGGAGTACATATATGATGAATTATTGTGGCAAAGAAACACCTAAAGAAACAAAACTTGAGTGTTGGGTATTTCTAACAGGGTAACAAAACAACTGAGATTTGCTAAGCACTTACTATGAACAAGATGCTCTTTAAAGTACTTTACATGTAGTAGCAAATGTAATCTTTGGGTTACATGTTGCAATCAAATCCATCTTACAGAGAAGGAAACTGAGATACAAAGGGTATAAATAAATTGCCCAAGGTTACAATAGACAACGGCAAATTTGAACCCAAGCAAAGCAATTTCAAAACACATCCTCTTAGCTATCCAGCTCGCTAGTGTTGTCTGAGCCCCTGCTAGTTCTAATAATACTTCTTAAGGAAGAAAATCAAACTGTGTGCCCAGATATTAAGTTTTCTTTTAAAAAAATCTTGTATATCCATATTTATATTAAAATACCAATTTAAGGACATTGGAAAAGAACACAATTTTAAAATCAAAATACTCTAATAGCAAAGAACAAACCCATGTCTTCCAAACAGCAGGTTCTCAAGAGAATCAGAGACTACCAGCAAACTAAATCACAAACTGAACTCAGGGTGTATCTTCATGACTTTAAAACTACTAGAACATTTCATAAAAATTCAGAAGCATTTTTTATTGTGACAAATAGATATAATAAAGAACCACAGGGGCGCCTGTGTGGCTCAGTCGTTAAGCGTCTGCCTTCAACTCAGGGCGTGATCCCAGCGTTCTGGGATTGAGCCCCACGTCAGGCTCCTCCGCTGGGAGCCTGCTTCTTCCTCTCCCACTCCCCCTGCTTGTGTTCCCTCTCTCGCTGGCTGTCTCTATCTCTGTCAAATGAATAAATAAAATATTAAAAAAAAAAATAAAAAAACCACAAATGCCATAAATAAAATAGAGTTCTTATTTGAACAACTGATATGAGCTCTCACAGATGTTTGCCACAGATTCTAGAACTTTCACCTTCTGAAACTTGGCAATACAGAAGCAGCAGGAGGGGCAAAAATTGATCTGACCCTCACTACTCAGTTATCATGAAACAAGACAATGACACTGCATAGTACATTAAAACTTCTGAATCACTGACTTATGTCCGTCTCTGTTACATGCTCATTCACTCATTTAATTAATCTTGAGTGTCTACAGTATGCAAAACATTGTGTATATCCATACAAATACAAATATGAGATAAAAGAACAGTTTTTTCCACTTGAAAATATAAATAAATGTGACAGAAAAAATAGCATAAACATGTTTTATCAAGTATCAAGCAGGACCAATCACTTTCTTACTTATTGTGACATATTGAAAAGGGCATAGACTTTGAAATAATTTTGTAGAAAGTTTTTTTTTCCCCACTTACTGCTTATGTGATATAATTTTTAAAAATTATTCCTCAAAAGCATATTTTTTTGCTATTCTGTAAACAGAGGATAATGATCCAAATGCATAAGAACTAGTAGAGTATTACAGATGACCTAAGTAGAAGATATAACACAGAGCTTCTGGCATATAGAAGACTATCAATGGATGTTATTATTATTATTATTTTTTTAATTACTAACTCTGGAATGAGTCTGATTGAGCTTAACCAACTGAGCCACCCCGGCTCCCCAGGAACTTAAAATTTTTGATTAAGATAACTCACATGATGGGGCGCCTGGGTGGCGCAGCGGTTAAGCACCTGCCTTCGGCTCAGGGCGTGATCCCGGCATTGTGGGATCGAGCCCCACATCGGGCTCCTCCGCTAGGAGCCTGCTTCTTCCGCTCCCACTCCCCCTGCTTGTGTTCCCTCTCTCGCTGGCTGTCTCTATCTCTGTCAAATAAATAAATAAATAAAATCTTTAAAAAAAAAAAGATAACTCACATGAAATATTTAACATAAGACCTGGATCATCATGTTTCCTGATCAAAATTTAGCTAATCTTTTTATTAGCATTATTTATTTTATTATTTTATCTTGTGGTCAGTTTTTCTCAGGCCAGACCTAACTGAATTCATCCAAAAAATATGAGATATGTCAAGTTTTATAAACCACATTTTAGTGATGAAAAAAAATAAATTACCAAAATACAAATACATTTGCTTTAGGAAAATTATTAAATCTATTGGCACGGGAAATTTTGGAGAATGGACAGTGAACCCCAATGCTTAAGTTAACCATGTAATGTTCTGCTTTACTGCATTGGCCCAGAGACCTGACCTGAGATGTTTCTTGCCCCTTGAATAGCTCCATATTCTGCCTAATATTACTTGGACATCTCACTCCTATCTGCTTTATGGCATTCTTCTGTCGCCTTTATATAAGAGCAGAGAAACCATATCTGAAGTGATAAATTACTACCACAGAGGACTCCAATCTGTCCTGTGTCACCGCACACATCCCATCATCTTATATTAGAATCAGGCCTTGACTTTTAGAAGGTCCTCCCAATGTTGATGCATTTGTGGATTTACCTTTAGCAAAAGCTCCTTGCAGCCAGGGATCCATGACCAGATAATGGGATCATTCATGCTGCCTGATTTATGCAGTGACTCCTGAACTGTGTCATCGTGAAGCTCTTTCATTCCTTCCGCCAAGAACCATTCAAACAGAAATGACTCAAGCCATTTGAAGGGACAAGACTTAGGAAACTATCATTTAAGACAAGGAAAAAACACTTTATTCACTAGTCCTTATTCAAGCCTCCTCGTAAATATATATAATTGAAAATTTCAAAGGATTTTTTTTTAATATGGGTCAACTCTTTTCCCTTGAATTTACTGTTCTTAACATCAAGTGCTTTGATTACTGGGAGGCAACGTGATATTTTGAAAAAGAACAGGATTCAAAGTTAGGCAAAATAATCTTAAATCAAAACTCCTATCACAATGAACACTGCAGTTCCTTACACATTTATTTATCCTATCATACACTTGTTTTCTTTGTCTAAAAATGGGGATGTGTGTGTGTGTGTGTATACACACACACAACAAATTCCCATATATATGTACATACACCATGTGTGTATGTATATATACACATATAATGAGCTTACTGGGAATATTAAATGGGAGCATGTTTTTAAAATGTTTTGCTTGGCTTTTGGAACATATTCGACAAATGGTGGTTGAGTTCCTTTTGGAAAATTTTGTGTATGAGTCAGATAGCCCTCAAATCTTGCTGGCACTATGGAACAGAGAAAGGGTGTGTTGTGGAAATCTAGAAATAAACATAGCCTATTTCTCCCCATCACCTACTCCAGCATACATGTAAACCTTATCCTGCAATGGTTATAACATGCAACATGGATTAAATATATTCATCGTAGGTGATAGCAGGAGGACCAACAGAACAGTGATTTTGTAATTTAAAAGCTTGGTTTGAATCTCGGTTAGGAGAGGAGGACATCATTCTTGATTTTTCAATTCACTTTTCATTTTCAATATTTCATCAATATCACATATACTTTTCCTTCTATACCCATTCTTTTGGATCCCCACTGCCATTAGACATATCTTGAACCCCATCATGATTAGCTTGAACTATATTACACCCTGGTCTTCCCTGCTTCAAGTTTGATAGCCAGCATTATCCTTCCAGCATAAAAATCTGATTGGTTGCTTATCTTCTTCAACTCATCAAAGATTTTCCATTACTCTAAGTTTAAAGTCTAAGCCCCTTAAATAGCTTCTAAGACTCTTAACTAAGTGATTTTGCCTACATCACCAGGCTCATCATTTGCCACATACTTTGTTCTCTGGTTCCCCTCGCTAGGCTTACCATCCCCCCTTCCCCCCGCCATCCAGTTCCTAAAACATTTGCTTCAAAATGCTTCTAAACATGTTTCTTGCAATGTCCATTCCGATTCCCCTATATCTCACCTCACACATTCACCTTAGTGACTGTCTCCCTCTAGACAATCAGGTAGATAGGTAGGTAGGTAGGTGGACAGGTAGATAGAGAATGAAATAATCACAACAGTTTAGGATTTACAGAGCTATGGAGATGATAGTACTGAGGATTCCTCTATAAACCATACCCAGTTTCTTCTGTTTTTTTTTTTTTCCCTTTTTTTCTCTTTTTCTTCTATTTTTTTAAACCATACTTCATTATGGTATATTTATCATAGTTAAGGTGATATTGATATTGTTGTTAGCTTTAAGTCTATATTTTATTTACATTTCTGCAGTCATCCCTGATGTTCATTCTATTTTTCAAAATCTCTTCCAGGGTCCTACATGACATTTAGTAGTCATATCTCTTTATGTTCCTCTTGGTTTTGATAGTTTTTCTTGTTTTTGGAGACCATGGCATTTTTGAAGATTATTGTGTAGGTATTTGTAGAATCTCTTTCAATTGGTTCTTTCGTCTGATGATTTTCTCATGATTAGACTGGGATACAAGTTTTGTAGGGGGCACATATTTATGGGAGAAGGCCACAGTGGGGAGAAAATGTAATTTACATTATCACGTGGAAAGGGTACATACTATCAATATGACTTACCATTGTTCATGTTAATCTTGGTCACCTGACTTGAAGTATTTATCAAGTCATTTCACTATAAAGTTATTGTTCTCCCTTTCTGTATTATTTTCTTTGGGGAAAAAGCCAGTATACATAGCCACACTTGAGGAATGGGGAATTATATCCTATCTTTTATGAACACAATATCTACTTAAGTTATATTAGCCAAACCATTGCATGAGTTGGGAAGTTTGGTTTTGCTTTGTTTCTGAAAGAGATTGTAGAGAATTGGTACCATCTTATTTGAAAGTATGGAAGAATTCACTCATGAAACAATCTGGGTGTAACGTTCCTTTGAAAAAGTTACTAGTTTTGGAGGCAGCTGGGTGGCTCAGTTGGTAAGCATCTGATTCTTGATCTCAGGGTCATGACATCTGGGCTCCATGCTGGGCATTGAGACTGCTTAAGATTCCCTCTCTCCCTCTCCCTTTGCCTCTCCCCCCTATTTCATGTGGTCTCTCAAAAAAGAAGAAGAAGAAGAAGAAGAAGAAGAAGAAGAAGAAGAAGAAGAAGAAGAAGAAGGAGAAGAAATAGTAGTTACTAGTTATTAAAGAATTTTCATCAATAGAGGTTTAAAAATTATTTCTGTTTATGTGGGTTTTAATAGTTTGTATCTCTCAAGAATTTGGTCTATTTCTTTTTAATTGCCAAATTTCTAGACAAGGAGATCATTATTAATTTTTTAATTTCCATAGGATCAGTAATAATGGTATCTCTTTAAATTCTGATATTGATCATTTGTGTCTCCTCTCTTGTTTCTTGCATAGCCTGAAGAGAGGTTTATGAATTTCAAAAGCATTTTCAAATAACTAACCTAGAGTTTTGTTGATTTTTCTCTACAGTTTGCTTTTGAAAAATTTAATTGATTTTATTCAAATTCATATTATTTTGTATTTCTTTCAGAAGAATATTTCTTCTTTAGTTTCATAGGGTGGACACATAGATTATTGGCTTTTGTATTTTTAAAATCTTCTGATGCATGTTTTTATATATCAGTTTTATATATCAAAACATGTATTTTTGATATATAAATCTTTGCATATTAATTTCCCCTAGCATCACTTTCTCTGTATCCCACAAAATTTGATGACTTTATTAACATCTAATTCAAAGTAGTTTTACATTTCTCATGAGACTCCTTCTTTGACCTATGTATTATTTATAAATATTATTATGCATTATGTATTGTTATAGGTGTGCTTTTAGCCTACAGATATTTTGGGGGTTTCCACTTAGTTTTTTGTTATTGATTTATGGTTTAATTCAGTTGTAGTCTAAGAAGATAAATTGTATGATTTCTATTATTTTAAATTTGATAAATTAATTTTATGGCCCAGAATATGTACTATCTTGGCTGAATGTTCCATGTACACTTGAGAAAAAAATCTAGTTCTGCTATTGTTTGATGGATTCTTCTATAAATGTCAATTAGATAAAGTTGATTGGTAGTAATGTTCAGGTCAACTCTATCCTTGTTGATTTTCTGTCTGCTTGATCTGAAATAGTGTTTATTTCTCTGTAACATTTGAAGGACAATTTCACTGGATATAAAATTCTAGGTTATTGGTTTTTTTTCCTGTTAATACTTCTAATATTTCCCTCAACTTTCTTCTTGCTTACACGCTTTTTAATGAGAAGTCTATATAATTATTTTCCTTCTTTAGAGGTAGGAGGTCTTCCCACTCCTGTTCTAGCTGCATTCAAGATTTTCTAATTGTCTTTGTTTTCTGCGTTTTCAATATGATATACTCTATGATAGGTTTTGATTGTTTATTTGTTCGGTATTTATCCTGGAGCTGTAGTTTGGCAACTGTGATTAATTTGGGGAAAACTCTCAGTCATTATTACATCATATACTTATTTGGTCTTTTCTCTCTTTGTTCTTTGAATATTCTAATTATGTATTCATTACATTTGTACAAGTAACATACTCTTTTACTTTTTTGTGTGGGTAACAGACCACTTTCTTCTTGTCTCAGGACTGCATTACTGATACTAAGTATGGGACTACTTTGCTGTTCAAATACATAAAACTCAGAAGTATAAGGGAGTTAGTGCCACATGGATTTAACTTTTGAGTAATGAGAGATGAAACCAGCTCAAATATTTCCTTTCCTTAATTTGGAGCAACTGTTCTAAAATATAGTGTTTAAATGCACCATCTCAAAGGGCCTTTCCTTGATATCTTCGCTCTCCCACCTTTTATTTTATTTTATTTATTTATTTATTTATTTATTTATTTATTTATTTATTTATTTATTTATTTATTATTTCTCCCACATTTTATTTATGGTTGTTTATTTATTATTTCTGTGCTTATTATTTTCCTTTATTTCTCTCTCTCTGAACTGTAGTACCTTTCTTCCAGTTCTAGTTTCTAGTCACTAAAGCTAAAATAGAAGTAACTATAATTGTGATTCTACAGCAAACAATTATACAATGGTTACGAGGTACTAGGAATTGTTTTAAGTGCTTTATACATATTTACATATGTACACCTATTTTATTTCCCCCACTGTAAACCTATGGATTTCTGGGTATTATGCCAATTTTATAAGTTAGAAACCTGAGTCTCGGGGAGGCTATATAATATGTTTGAGCCCATATATCTCACAACTGATAGGTCTAAAATTCAAATCTAGGCATCAAGGCCAGAATCCATGCTCTCAAATGCTACATTATGATGGCTTAGGCTAGGAGAACTATTTAACTCTATTAAAGAATGACAAGAGAGACAAAACAAAGGAAACCAAAAGGAAGAACAAGGCTTACTGCTGTTTTGGGTGGTTGGGCAGTCTAGAAATTCTTTGTGTATTAGATTCTAGAAATTATTTGCAAACTAATATTTAACATGAAGGAAGTGTCTTGGCATGGTAGGCAGGATGAATGTGCAATGGTAGTTTTAGGCATCATTAAGGTCATAGACACGAGGACCTAAAATTGGATTTAGTCCATCCTCACTTAATGTGCTGGAAAACTGAAATATAGATAGCGAAAAATTTGGCCAGTTCACTCTTCATCTTATAAGAGATGACTTAGTTATACCTTTGTTACCTTTAATGCTGATGATTTCTTTTGGATTCATCACAAAATATGAGTCTATATGATTTTCTACATCTTCCATGAGTTTGAATAATATAAGGACTGTAGAAGATCATTTGATACTTAATTAAATATTTATGGAATATTAGTTGTCCACACAGATAGGGAGATAAAAGTTTTTAAAGTTGATTCTTAGAGAGTTTTTAAATTATTAACAATCTCAAGGAAAATAAGAGATAAATAAAGCAAAAGGACTATGTCCATTATGAATTAGATAGGTATTTACCGTTAGCTAACTTTTTGTCCATAATCATGAAAGAAACAGGTTACTAAAGGAGTGGGGCTCATGTCTCACATTTGAGCTAATATATTTTATTTAATTAAGATATCATTAGCAGTTAAAGACCATGAAATATAAATTGAATATTGGACAAATATGTGAGAAATACAAGATGTAAAATAAATCCCTTTTGTCCAAGATGATCTAATAGTGAGACACACAGAAACATATATGCAATAGTTATTATTGCAAATTATAATTTTTGAAAGAGATAACTAAAGGATTCATAAACACTGATAAAGGAACACACAATAACCTGAGATACATGTGGGGAAAGATATCCTGAGAGAAAATAGCAGAGAGTAGAAGTATCCATGTAAAATCAATGATTTTTTTATGTTGATTAATCTTTATATATTTAATTTATTCCAAGAAGAAATAAAGACAATGGTTTCATTGGCATAGTCCAAAAGTAAAGAGAAATGGTCTTATTGAAAATATTTTCATCACAAACTTTTTCATTTATTATGCAAAATTGTCAAGGCCCTTGAGTATATCACTTCTGTTTTTGATAGGGTCTATTAAGTGATATTTATTTTTGTGATAATGATATTTATTTTTTTATAAATTGTTATGAATTTATATATTTTAGTTCATGATAGTAATATTTATCTTTTCCTTATATAGCCTTCCATTAATACAATGTATACACCACTGTATTATCTGTACCCTATAGCTGTTTAATATTTATTAAAACAATGAATCAATGTTTCAACATTAATTAAATGAAACTGAATTTTTATATTAGTCAGAACTCTTGATTACAAGTGACAAAACTAAAAAAAAAAAAAAGCAAGCTCAAGATAAGCTATTTATTGCAAATTGAATCACATTAATGGAAGTCCAATGATAGACTTGATAATGTCCTAATAGATTTGTAGTTGAACCATTGGGAATTCCTTCTTTCCTTCTCTCCTCTCCTATCTAGTCCTTTTCTCTTTCCTCTCTTTCTGTCTCAGCTCTTCTCTGTTTTTATTGTCTTTATTTTCTGTTGGGCAGGCCCCTAGAGCAAAAAAGAGGGTCTCTGAAACTTGATGTCAAACTAGTCTTTAGAGCTGAGGAATTCCTCAGTAACAACATAGTATAGTGTATCTTGTTAAATCCATCTTCTAACTGTTTGGGAAGAGTCTGGACAAGAGTCATCAGGTGGTAAGTGGGCAAGGCAGAATAGTATATAGTCTTATCAGACATGGGATAGTGAGAAGCAGTTCCCTAATGGAAAGATGAATGATAGTTGGATTGTATTTAATCACTTATTTATTATTATTTTTTTACAAGGTTCTCTACCTGAGAGATGTAGTGAGGTCTGATTATATAAATCTGTGTCATCACAGGAAATTAATTACCCAGCCCACTAACATGGGACCAGAAAAAACAAAACAAAACAAAAAAACCCACACTACTGATTCTGAGGAAACAGCTAACTCATGATCATCTGCACCTCCAGCAAACACCCTAGGGATTATTTTTATTTTTGCTCTATCACATAAAATTATCCACAGACAGAGCCCTTAATTTTTCCCTAATGGTCTCTCGATGTTTAATATCAGAACTTTTAATATATCAGGCACAATATATCTTCTGAAGTGGAACAGTGAATTCTGTGCAGTCCTAGACAACACGAATATAGTCAGGATTTTTGCATAATCTTGCAGTCTGAGAGAGTGTTGGTATGCAGCTGAAAACGCCTCCAGAATAAGTGCATTCTTGTGCACCATTTATTAATTTAGTCAGGCACGCTGTCGGCCACACAGACCATCAGCCAACCAGGCTCTGAGCCCGTACATCAGGCACCCAAGCAACTGGTCATCTCTTTAATCAGACGCTTGGCTAGTCAGCTGGACTTCATGCAGATAGTCAACCAGTCAGCTTGCAAGTTAACTAGTCAGTCTGCCAGGCAGCTAGTCAACCAGCCACTGAATCTCTATGCCAAGGAATGATTGAGCAAGTCAATAAGACTCTCCTTTCAGCTTGGCAGCTAGACGTCCAAACCTTTTGCCAATCTATCAGCCAGTCAGTCCTCAAATCTAGCTATAGAGAGGTGTCGTCCCGTTTTTTTAGCTTCGTTTGGATTTTAGGATTGCTCTGGTTTACTGCTTATGCCCTCAATAATTTTAATCATCATGAGCAAACTGAATTATTCCATTATAGATTTTCCAACTAGACAGGATATTTAAGACTGCCCAATGTTGCAACTTCTGATAATCAGAAGAGACACTGTACTGCAAAATGTCAACAATCAGCAGGTTTGCAGAAGCCATGCCAACATATTTAGAAGAATATTCACACTTTAGGAAGATGTATTACCGAGAAAATAAAGGAGTAATAGTTATAGAATTGTCATGTTTTTAATTCTGTAATTAACATGTCTCTCAGGTGTTCCATTTATGTAGTATTTTGTAAATAACTTTAATATTTTAAAAATAAAACAGATTTACCTTTCAGGTATTATAAAGTTAAGGATTTCAGGTAATCCAGATATATCTTCTTCAGTTATTTCAAATGAGTCTGTTTCCCTCTATTGAAAAAGAAAAGTAGATTCAATGTTTATTCTTAAATTTATTCATTCTACAAATTCAGTTGTATACTATATAACAGATGGTGTTCCAAAGTTCAAAGTTTAAAGATAAAAAGAAAAGAAAAGAAAACAAAACACAACAACCCTGCATTGAAGGAATCCATAGGCTTTGGTATCAGTGAAAACAAACACTTAACTCAGTAAGGGTCTAATCCTAACAAAAGTACAATGTTTCATGTGATCACCCAGGGGGGTTTCCAGAGAATGGGATGATGCTGAGGTGAGTTTTGAGGAGAAAGAGTTTCTGCCTGCCCCTTTAAAGTGGAGGCAGAAATAAAAAGCCTTCTGAGAAATATGTAGGGTCCTTTTAGAAAAGTGCCAAACATTCTGTTTTCAGGGATGAATCTACATGAATGTGGAAAATACCATTGAGGAAATGAGGCTGCAGAAGCAAGTTAGGTCCTATCATGCATATCTTGTTCTTGGATGAACTTCATCCTGAAAGTTGCAAAGGAACCCTGAAAGGACTGTGCCTGCGAGCAGGCATTCTGTGCCCATCAAGCACTGACAGTCTGCATGACTGTTCTTACATTCTTGGACAGCACTCTTCAAACTTTTTTTGTTCATGAATTTCCAAAAGGATTCTGAAAACCTCAATTCTCTCAAAAATTTAAATAGGCATATAACATTTAACTTTAAGTGAGATAGTTGTAAATGTTTTAATTCCTGGCATATATTAAATAGTGAGAATTTTAAAATAAGACACGTAGGTCATTTATAAATATATTCCAAAGAAATGGAAGTCATATAGCAAGTTGATAACTACTCTTTTGGAGTCATGAACCCAATTTCAGTGTGTGGAGGGGGGTTTCCCAGACCCCCAGCAAGCAATTCTCAGATATCAGCTGGGTATCCTAAAATTCAACTCAGTTTTTATAGTATCTACCTGGACCTAGTATCAGATCCCATAAGTAAATGGCTCAGGCTCACACAACCTCCCACCCCACTTTAGACGACAGTCGCAAACCCAGGTGTCACCGGTGCTTCTGACCTACTGGCTATAGATCAGAGGTTCCCACTACCCCTCTCCTCAGTTTCCATTAATTTGCTACAGTGGCTCACAGAACTCAGAGAAACATTTTTCCTACTAGGTTACTGGTTTATTATAAAAGGATATAACTCAGGAATGCCAGATGGAAGAAATGCACAAGACGAGGTATGAGAACAGGGTGTGACGCTTTCATGCCCTCTCCAGGGCTACCCCTCTTCCCATATCCAGGTGTTCACCAACCTGGAACTTTCCTGTCTGTCTTTTTGGAATTTTATGAAGGCTTCTTTACATAGGCATGGTTGATAAAATCATTGACCATGAAGATGGAGGATGGGACCAGATTTTCCGAACCTCTAATCATAGGGTTCTTTCCTGTGCACACCAGCACTCATCCTTAAGGGCGGTGTAAAAGTTATTTCATTAACATAACAAGAGGCTTTATTACTCTCCACACTAAAGAAATTCCAAGTACCTGAGGAACTCTATGCCAGAAATGGGGACAAAGAACAGATATATACAGTTGTCCCTTTTATCTGTGGTTTCGCTTTCGCAGTTTCAGTTCCCGAGGTCAACCGCTATCTGGAAGCTAAGAGTCTCCTGACGAATCATCAGAAGGTCAATAGCAACCTAAATCTACGTCAGGAAGCCTACGTCACAAAGCCGCGTCATTTACCGCGCTTCATTTCGTCAGGCAGACGGCTTATCATCTTGCCGCTCGGGAAAGAGAGGGTGAGTACAGTGTAGTAAGATATTTTTAGAGAGCGTGAGACCACATTCACATAAACTTTAATATGGTATAGTGTTAAAAGTGTATATTATTATTAGTTACTGTTAATATTTTTACCATTCCTAATTTATAAATTAAACTTTATCGTAGGAATGGATGTATAGGAAAAGATAGTACATACAGGATACTGTAAATCCAGTACTGTCCATGCTTTCACTGGGGGTCTTGGAACATACACCCCTTCGATAAGGGGGGACTACTGTATTTCTTATTATAAATCACAATATCATACCATTATCATTTTATAAACTTGCAAGATATTTCTTCTGTAACGGATTTTAAGCCCTTTCTTTCTGCTTGAACTCTTATTTCACTATCTTCCAAAAGTTTATCCCTGAAAGTGTTCGTTTTTTTTACCATATCACACAACTTTATAATAAAATGTATCTGCAAAATATTTATAAATTATGCATTAAAATACATTTTATATTATAGCATCTGGTAACTGATAGTCTCTAAGTATTTAAAATTAATTGGATTAGTATTATATTACAATTAATATTAGTATAATTTACAATCAACTTAATCATATATATATATTTGCTAAATTGGATTCTTAATAACACGGAAGGGGCTTTTTATCAATTAGAGCATTTATTCACAGAATATTTCTTATTGGTAGAATGAGAAAGAGACCAACACCAGTTAATCTTTTTTTTTTTTTTAAACAAAGATAACTTCTGCGTACTCCATGTACACAGATAAGTAGAAGGGAATAAAAAGAGTTTTGCCAGGTAAAAACCACTCAGTGCTATAAACTCCTTCCAAACTGCAGTTCAAAAAATTCATAATTCTCCATCACCAAAATGTTTTCAGTGATCTGTCAGTAGACACCTCCATTATGGCACCTATAATTTTGTCAAAGAAAAGTACTGAAAACCATCTGCCTTGCAAACGAATTTATTTCCTAGTCAGTGGAGTCATTATTTTCCTTAATTTCTGGGAATTACATCAAAAAAGCTTTACTAAGCCTTATCAAGTTATTAACTCTGTTTTTCATCAACTTAGAGGCACCTTGTTTATCCTAATATAACCCGAGAGAATTGAAAGACATGTACCATTAACTTAAAGCATCTTTGCCAATATTGCATGAATATCAATACACATTTACCATTACTTTTGTACAGAAGCATAACGTACATGCCTTGAAGTACACTAACATTTATTTCATGGCTTAATGAAGTTTTAAATTATTTAGATAAAGTCATATGTTGATGTACTATCTAGATAAAGTCAGTACCCTTCACTTCTGACCTCTTATATCCTTCTCTAAAAATAACTCTAAAGTTCAATTAGGAAGGCCTTTTCAATAAATGGTGCTGGGTCAATGGAAAATTATATGAGCAAGAAAAAATCTTTTCTGTTGGAGAATGTCATTGAGGGGACATAACCACTACTTGACGTGAATGCAGGACTTGGGCAATAGTAGGCCCTTTGCCCTCTACCCTGTCCTTGGATTATATATTCCACCAACCGTTTTCATAGCAAGAGCTGGTTCAAGGACATAGCCATGAGGTCATCTGGACTGAATATGTAACCCAAACCTTGTTAGGGCCTCTGTACAAACCCTTAAGATTCCAGCCAGCAGAAGGTGAGATCTGCTTGTGTTGTTGCCACTCAAAACAAGGCTCCTATGTAAGTTCCTTTGTTTATTACACCCACCTGCCAGTTGGGGAGGTCTGCATTTTTTTCCAGTCTTTCCTTGCCCTCTATGTGAGAATGGTTGAGCAGTTTAAGAACCATCAGCCACACATTATAAACAAATATCAATTCCATATATAGTGTAGAATGAAATATGAAAGGGATGACAGTGAATCTTTTAGAGAAAACATAAGAGAATATCATGATTTGTTTGAAGCAGGCAATTAAAAAAAAAACAGGACTATAAAAGTGCCAAACATTAAAGAAGTAAAAATCTGTGTTGTAGATTATATTAAAATTCAGAACTTCAGTTATCCAAAGGATCCATTAAGAGAATGACAAAACAACCCAATAGAACGACAGAAGATATTCACATTATGAATCTTATATTCAGAATATATAAAAGAACACTCACTAATGAATCAGGAAAAAAACAGATGATCCAATTATAAAGTAGGAATAACATCTAGGCAGGCATTTCATACACATGGAGATTCAAAGGGCTAAGGAGTCTAGGAAAGGTTATGAACCTCATCAGTCATCAGGGAAATGCATATCAAAACCACAATGTGATAGCACCTTCCACCTACCAGAAAGGCTGTGTGGTGAACTAGGCAGACAGTACTAAATATTGGTAATAAGGAGGGGCATTAACAATTCTGATACAGTCACTTTGTACAGCTCTTTGGCAGTTACTTACAAAGCTAAGCATATCTGATGACCCAGAAATTCCACACTTAGTTATATACTCAATCATATTACAGTATCATTTATTTGAAATATTTTCCTTTGCACTTTGGATTACTTTGATGATTTTGATGTCAATCAAGTGACTGTACACGTTCCTAAGCCAAAGCGATACTGATTTTGAGGGGGTGCGGTGGGGGAGGGCGTCAGAGGGGGGCCAGCACAGGTGTGCCTTGGGAAGAGGTAGCCTCCAGGCAGGTGGGCAGCAGGGGCGGTTTTGGGAGAGAGGCATTCCTGCACTAAATTACTCCTGGAAGCCAAAAGCAACCGTGGAGGGAAAAGCAGGCTGGCGGGCATCCTTGGTGTCACTACGGCCACCCATACTTTCTTGATTACTGTACCTCTACAAGAGATCTGAAAATCAGGTACTGTAAGCCCTTGAATCATTTCCTCTTCAAGACTGTCCTGGCTATTTTCAGAGTGTTTGCGTTTCCATATAAAGTTGAGAATAATCTTTTCAGCTTCTACAAACAAACCAACAAAAGCCTACTCTTCTTTTAATTGGATCTGTCTTGAATCTGCAGATAAATTTGGTGAGAATTGAAATCTTAGCCGCTTGGGGCTTCCAATGGAATAGGTCCATTTTAAGGTTTCTTGTGTTTTTAAAATGATACAGTTCTGGAATCTGTTTATTACAACTTTGTTAAGAACCCTGCCTCATAGATTATTTATGCATTCTTCCCAGCTGCCTGTGAAGTTTATGGATACAAAATTAACTAATGACCTTAGAAAACTAAAGCTTAGTCTTTCCATTTTTTCATTCTGGATGTTTATGTTTGTTTGCTTTTTTGTTTGTTTTGTTTTATTTTGCTTTGTTTTAATTTTTCTTTTACCTTCCATTCCCATTCAATTTGCCTATCTAAATTCATTAATTGTCCTGGTACTAATTTCATACAAAGTAATAGCGGCCCAGGACTAGCCATTAGCATTCTTTCCAGTGTTAAGAAACAACCCCTATTTGTGTTTACAGTACAGAGTTATAAATTACATTGAAATATCATTCAGTTAGAGTCATTCTCCAAGATTGTAAAGAGATGGATGGTCTCTAGGGGAGGGTTGTCATAAAAAAGGAAAATCAAACCAGCTGAATAATACAATAAGTCTCTGTATAAAGCTAGCTCAGCCAAGCAGGGATATGAAAGGTGGCAGCCTTTGAGGAGATGGCTGACAGATTTCATTTGTTGAGGATCAGATCTTGCCCTGGTGTCACATGCCATATTTTCCCACCACCCTTTTGGTGTTCTACAGGCACCCTCTCCAGGTGCTGTCAGGGGAATATGCGGTGGCTGCCAGTTAAAGGGCAGGCATATTTAAGTCAAGTATATAAAAAACAGCCATTTTCTCCTCTCCTGTTGTAAGTTTCACGCGGAATCTCTAGTTGATATACTAATCATATAGAAAGAAAGTGAGGCTGGCATAAGTAAGTTTGAATTTTCTTTTCCTTCCTTCCTTCCTTCCTTCCTTCCTTCCTTCCTTCCTTCCTTCTCTCCTCCCTCCCTTTTCTCCTTCCTTCCTTCCTTCCTTTCTTCCTTCCTTCCTTCCTTCCTTCCTTCCTTCCTTCCTTCCTTCCTTCCTTCCTTCCTTCCTTCCCTTCTTCCCAGCTTCTCTCTCCACCTTTCTTCTTCTCCCTCTCCACCCTTCTTCTTATTTTCTTTTCCATTTTTTTTACCTAGTTCTAATTAGGTAATTTTTCTTACCTAATTACTTAATTCTTTTTTAGCCCCTCTCTTATTTTTTATGTAACTTGCCCTCCCTACCCTAACCTACTTAACCGCTTTCTACTGCTCCCTTCCTCCTTGTAATTATGGAGTTGTATAATTCTTCTGTAGTTATTATTTTCTGATCATGGTGTGTTTTCATTGTTAGAGGAATCCATCCAAAGGTTGTTTAAGACTCATGCTTGCTTCATCAATTATCTTGAAGAGTTTCCCTGACGTCTTCTTTTACTCTTCTCTACTCTCTCCTTTCTCTTTTTATGTACATTATGAGTGTGTGTGTGTGTGTGTGTGTGTGTGTGTGTGTGTGTGTTTGTGTGTTTGTGTTTGTCTTCTTCTTGTCAAGGCACGGTGCTATCTAGGCACCAAGAACTGAAAGATGAGTAAACATTTCTCTCTGGCCTAGAGTAGTTCACCAACTTATTCCTTCAATTGTCTCTTAGCCTTGACAACTGACAATTCCAATCACTGTGTCAAAAAGGAATCCAAGGCTATCACTATAAAGACCATACAGAGTTTATTAATAAACCAGAAACAAGGTATTCAGGGCTCTACAGGCTATGTACAAACATATGCATAGGCACTTTATTTTTTTTTTAAGATTTTATTTATTTATCAGAGAGAGAGAGAGAGGGGGGGTACAAGCAGGGAGAGCGGAAGGCAGAGAGAGAAGAAAGCTCCCAGCCAAGCAAGGAGCCTGACGTGGGGCTCGATCCATCATGACCGGAGCTGAAGGCAGCATCTTAATTGACTGAGCCATGCAGGCACCCCTGCACAGGCACTTTAAATAAGTTTTATGATTTTTTTTTCTCACAAGGAAACAGAAGAATTTGAGGTTGGTTTAGTCTAAAATTGATACTGAGATATCTATATGAGCTCATGATTCTCAGGCAATTTCATTCCTGATCCTACCCTGTTCTCCTTTCTATCCTCAACTCAAACACTGAAAACATAATTAAGATTCTCAAAATTATTTCAATAAACATGTTTGAGTCTAACAACCAAGAAAAAATTAACATGGTAACACTATAAAATAAATTCAGGTATTCTAACCATTTATCCTCATCATACCTAATATGTACTATGCATGTGTGCACTTGCTTAGTCTCTCTCTTTCTCTTTCATACACAAACTTACGTACACAGACACACACAGAATATATACTGTTTAAAGGTATATGCTTATCATACAGTGAGTTTGGAGAAATGTAGATGAATGAAGTCACCTTGGAATAACGTAGTTTTTAGTATCCTTTATTTTTTAAAGATATTTTGTACATTAGAACGAACAATTCCAAATCATAAGTATTGGACCTAGGTTTTAAACAGTACACTGATTTGAGAAAATTGTAGAAACCTTCAGAATAATAACTTTTAATTTATATTGTAATAATAATATACTCTATATGTGCCTTATAGTTTGATGATCAAAAGCATTTAAAAAGTACTTTGTAAATGACAAAACTGTAATCATTTACATCATTAACATTGATGCTATTTCATAAGTATGTGGGAAAATGTCATTAGCATAAAATTTTAAAATTTCACAATGATGAAATTTAATAAGAAATGAATAATAAAGCTGACTTACGTATTTATGTGTGTATATGTGCATGTGTGAGAATGTATAATTAGAAGTAGTAAGTCTGGAATATTTATGCAAAATATGAAGCTTAAAGCATTTTTCTCAGGACTGGAATTTGATTATCCCCTGCTTACAATCTAATAAATTAAGCCTGATACTTTTTCATAGATGTTGGCAGAAGACATGAAACTCCTTGGTCAGAGACAAAGGATTCTGTCATTCATGGCACAGTAAGTAAGATGATTCTCATCATGTTTGTATCATTTCCTCTTGCCCCCCAATCCCATGTAGAAAGCCTTGACAGATGCCCCCATACAACAAGGGCTGTATTCTAATAGAGGAGAGTGAGCTTAAGAAACCTACCATTTTATAGCAAGCAGGAAATATGTAAACCTTCTTTCTTCAGGGAGATGTTGCCCCTCAATTACTTGTTAGAATCACAACCCTGAGAAATGGCCTGGGTAATGAGTGACCAGGGTGAGTTGTGGTACTCAGAAGCACATGTAGGAGTATTAGAAACACATGGAGAAATGTCTCCCAACAGTTTTTTTCATATCCTTTTATATTTTCTTGTTAAGAAAGGTAATATTGGGTTCTAAATAATATGGCCTTTACCAGAATTCTGGACTTTGCTTTAGTATTTTAAACATAGACCTAATATAAAAATGACTTCATTTCAGCTAAATTAGATTGAGTCCACTAACTTTTACTTAATGCCTACTATGTGTCTGTCAAGGGGTTGGATGCTTTGTTATATAAGAGACCTTTCAGTTCCTAAGAAAGCATTCCAATAAAAAGGCTTTCAAAAATAGTATTTCAAACGGCACTGTCTGAGAAGAGCAAGGCAAAAAGGAAGCTATTGTCTAGCAGTGATCAATTTCAGACAGTTTCAAAATGCCTCTGGTGATATCATTCTCACTATCTCATAATGTTTTGCAAGTTGTTAGGAAGAGGACATTATATCACTCTATCAGTAGAGCTATTATCTTCCCTATAACTCATGTAAATCCACTATGTACAGGAAATAATCGTTTAATCACTCTGATGTCATTCTCATAGATAAAGCTCAGCTGCTTTCTTTACAGTTATATTACAAATATTTCAGAATCTGTTTATTTGCACAGAACAAAAACGTCAAAAATATACAATTTCTAAGGGAAGGTTTATGCATGTGCATGGAAACACACACACACACACACACACACACACACAAACAGATTGACTTATTCCCTTCTCTGTCGTCCTTGTAACCATCATCCTCCTAGCAGAAGCTACCAACTGCAATAATCAACAAATTATTCTACAGTTTTCACTTTGGTTTATTCCATTCTGTTGTCCATTATCAAAATCTTAGGCAGAATTGATCTTTAAAATGTAAAATGGCTAAAACCATCCAATTGTTTCCCATTTTCATTGGGTTAATGAAAAAATTCCTCAACAATATATATCGACCTATAGATTTCCTAGATTAGGAGTCTGAGAACTATGGCCCATGAGCTACCTATATTTACAATGTTATTTATAAATAAAATTTTATTGGAATATAGCCATAAATACTCATTTATATATTGTCTATGGTTGATATGGCGCTATGATGACAAAGTTGAATACTTGCAACAGGACTTTATGACCTGCAAAATCCAAACAAATAAGAATTCTGTCTTGCCGGAATTTGTTTTTTATTGTGGCATAACTAACTACTATAACATTATCAGCTTAAAACAACAAAAATGCATTACCTGCTGCTTCCACCCTCCATACCAACACACACCTGTGAACTTGTAGAACAGTGTTCAGTAAAACCTGAAATGTGAAACTTAAACCCTAACAGAAAGTTCAATTAAATATTTGAAGTCACGTCTTTGAAAGTCAAGGAAGGTGATAATTGCCCTTATCTCTTTCTGACTTTGTTTAGCTATTTTATTCCATTACTACAGTGAAAAAGGTATGATTTAAATTTTTGATTCCTAGAAGAAAGACCATCTATTAATAATGGGTAAAGATTCAAATGCATACATAGCCAGAGAATGTATGCGAAAGCAAATATGAACATGAAAATACGGTCAAAATTAATAGTGTTAGGAAATTGCAAATTAAAACCATAGTGAGCTACCACTCTATATCTACTACTATAGCTAAACCCAAAGACCAGAGGTACTGGGCATTATTATTACAAAGCAGTAGTTGCTGTGTGAAGTGGTAAAGAGTCAGTGGTGAGACTTGGGTACAAAGAAACAGCAGGAACTTTTTCAATAATGAAAATGTTCTAAGTCTTGATTATGATACCTTATTTCAGGACTACACTCATTTGTCAAAATCCATCCAACTGTACATTTAAATTGTATATGTAAATTAGGGAATTTTGTTGTATGGAATTTATAATTAGAGAAAGATGTTTAAAAATGTGTATGGCTCATAATGTCCTCGATCTTACTATAGAATTTTTATTGAAAAATGTATTTTCTTTTCCAAAGAATCCATCAAGTACATAGTGCATGCACACACACATACACACAGATACACGTACACACATGCTTACAGACACAGGTAGCTGTGAGAAGGTAGGCTGATACAACTGGTAGATTATGGATTTGTATACATCAGGGGAATCCATACCCACATTCAAGGTAAGTTATAAGAGATAACCAAACTAAAATAAGCAAGAACTATCACCTCTAGAAAGGAGAATTGAGCAGGCACCCAGCCAATAAAAAGAGAATTCTGTGTGTGTGTGTGCGTGCGTGCGTGCGTCTGTGTGTGTGTGTGTGTGTGTGTGAAAGAGAGTGGGAGAGAAGGATGACACAGTATGTGATTTTGTATTTTTGACCCTTTAATCAAACATTCCCTATTTGTACAAACTCATATGTATTTTTTCCTTACAAATAGACTTAATTATAAAATGTTATGAGATGAAGAAGGAGAATTTAAATACTGAATTTTAAAATGGTGAGAAAAATCATATGTATGAATATGCATAGGTGCATAAGAGTGTGATATCTTGGGAAAATGGACAGAATTTGATATTGCTAAGTGTTTATTAAGTCATAACCATCTTTGCAGTCCTAGCATGAACCAGTTCTGTTTTGAGTGCATTTTTATATTCTCATACAGTTAATCTTCATAGAAATATTTAGATGAAGATGGTAGTGCTTGCTGTGGGTTGCACGAAACTCTCTTCTTTCTATCTTATATTTAGAGGTAGTATTGGAATAAGACACAGGAGAACTGGAGATGGATATAAAAATATCACTTTAGCAAATCATAAGTTGATTGCAGAATGTGCAGAAGTTTTTATTAACTATATATAAAACTCGCCCCCCTCTCAACTGTATACTTTGAGACAGCCCACTGGAGAGAAATTTGGTGATTATCAAGCAAATCAGTGTCCCAAGAAATCTGTCTTACACTGCAGAAAAGCAAGAGAAAGGTGTTTATAATTCCAGCAGTCATTAGATTAGCACACACGCGTGCGCACACACACACACACAAAGGTAACAACCCACAATGAGATCATTCGGTCTGACTCTCTGCTGCCCTTTCACACAATTAAAATTTTCTTAATTTTCCCATTTTTACAGATGAGGAATCTGTACATTGATGCAGATTGAGATAGAGTTACATAACATGTCCAAGATCTCACAATTTTTGGGGGTATATTTGGATACTGACTATTTCAGGATTATACACATTATGCTATGCCATTTTGCTACTTTGTTTCTCATTGTATTTTATTTGGAGACTTTATTCTCAAAAGATAGGGCCTGATTATAAAATCTAGAATGCCATACAATTAAGTTTGCATACTGAAATTAATGGGAAGCAAGAAATATTTTTTGGTAAGACAAATAACACATTTATTTTCAAGTGGAAAACAATCATACTCAATAATGCTATATTTTCAATCCAAACTGCTTTTGTTTCTTTTATTTATTTATATATATTTATTATTGATGTTTAATTGATATACAGTGCTTTCAATTTGTTATATTTTCAGTGTCTTTCTCTTTCTGTGGTTATGCATTATGCATTCTTTCTACTTTGGGTGTGTTTAAATTTTCTTGTATTTTTACCTTCTCTTGTTTCTCAAGCATATTTGGAAAATAGGTGAATAATTGTATAAATAGGAAAAGTGAATCTCTGAAGAGAAGTTCTTCACCAGTTCTTTTCAGTATCTTGTGAGATGGTAAGCCAGACTATGTTTAAGTGGGACAGAGATAAAGAAGTCGATCTCTGACCTCTGAACTGATAAATAAGGCATGCAATGTTCTAGGAACTTGGGTGGTAGAAATAAGAGGCTGTGTGTGTGTGTGTGTGTGTGTGTGTGTATGTGTGCATATATGTATCTGTGTGTGTCTATATATAAATATATACATACATACATATACGCACACACACACACACACACATACTTATATATTATATTTCCCCATGGTCCCACAATATTGAATCCTTTTCCAATTCTGAATCTTAGCCAAGTTCCTCAACTTCTCTACATACCTCTTCCTGGAAAATAAAGGTCATGCTGAATTCTCTACCATTCTGTTTCTGTAAGGGGATTAATTTAACATTAAATACATCTTGATTGAGTGCATTTCCAATACCAAAAGAAATGAGCACCATCTAGAAAAGCTTAGCAATTAGCTAGGCCGAGTGCCTTATTATTCAGATGACGAAACAGAGCCCTCTTTCTTACTAGACCCCAACCTTAGATCCTGTCCTTGGCCCAGTTACTCCAGTTGTACAAAAATTCCCCACCCTTTGTGTGACCTGCTCTCTGCAAAAACTCTGTTAGAGCAGTTTCACCAAGAATTACCCTATCTCTTAGTAATTTTCCATCTTCCTGCCCTTCTCCCCCGCTTGGCTGTAATTGCCCATTTTTCCTTATTATATCCAGAACTGAACTCATCTGTCTTCCCTACACCTAACCACATTATACCAGCTCCCTCTTCATTAAACACTTCCTTACTGTCTTTAACAAATGTCACAAATAACTTCTCATAGAAGGCATGAAGTCAAATCTCCTATGTTCCATTTAGGCCTTTTAAAAAATTCTTTGGACAATAACTTTTTATTATTTTATTGGCTTTTTTTAAGTGATCAGATGTTGTTTTCATTTTCTTTCTCTCTCTGTCTTTTTTTTTTTTTAATTCTGGAATTTTACACAGAAATTTTACAGAAATGTACCCAGAAAAATTTAAGTCTTCTTCTCTAGAGAGCAGGCCTTTGCATAAGTATCTTTGCTAAAGAAGAAGGAATACAAGGCTTGTGGCCAGATAGTTCATGTTGCAATCCCAGCATTGCTTCCACCTAGCTTGGGGCTCTTAGGCAAATTATATAATATCTTTAAACCTCATTTTACTGGTTTATGGTAGGGAAAATAATGTGAACCCCAAAGAGCTCTTGTGAGCAGTATTTAAGGTGACAGGTGTATGGTAAGACAGGAAACACTAGTTATTTAATAACTATCATTTCAAATATCTTTCTTCATTTTTAGGATGGCTTTATCTCTTTATTTTTTGGCAAATGGTTGCAGTTTTTCTTCTTACTGTTGTACCAGCAGGCTAAAATGTCATGAGTGATGTTCCTAATACTGGGAGGGTTGGGGGAGGAAGAAACTTGGAAAAATTATTTGATACCCCTCCAAAATAACTCACTAATTGAAGTTTGAAAATCATTAGCTTAAAAGCATTTAACCTGTACAGTTTTGTCTTTATCATCCAGTGCTAAGTGTTTTGTCAATTTGTTTTTGTTTTGTTACTGTTTTTGCTTGCTTTCTTGAGTAATTCCAGTATTTCTCAGAATATGGGTCTGGAAGAGCACATTAAAATTTACATCCCAGAGTCTCTCTTCTTATCTACTGAATCTTAACTTCCAGAGATTGTCCCTCTTACTATGTATTTGTAACAAGAAAAAAATTTGAGGTGTGTTTTAAACAGAGAAAATAAAAGTGCATTACCAGTTTAGTGAGCATTTTCTTTCCCTTTCAATCCACTTAAAAAGTAGCCTAATCAGGAAACAGGAAGGGAAGAGAAAGCAGGAGGATATAAATAGAAAATGTGTTCCAATGTGTTTGACACTGATGTATGTCAACTCTGGGAAGAATTGAAAAACCATACACATTGAAGCATTAAGATGAAGAAACTTCCTTTAGTTGGCAGCTGATAGCAAAGTCAATCAAAGTTTCCTTTTAGGAATTTCTACCACTTGCTAAAGGATAGACAGTGTCCTTGTCAAGAGTGGTGGCAGGTTAATGTGTTAATACCAAGTGGTAACATTGCAAATATTTTTACATGTTTTTAAAAGATGCAGCTTAGATCATAGAAAGTGGGATTTATTTAATGACACGATTCATGCAAATATGGAAAATATTCAGCAATTAATAGAAATAGACTATTGGTACACATAATAACTTGGATGGATTCCAGGATATTATGCTATGTGAAAACAACCAGTCTCAAAATTAATTAATATGGTTAAATGAATATGATTAAACTTATATAACACCCTCAAAATGACATTACAGAGATGGTGTGATGGTTAATTTTGTGTGTCAACTTGACAAGGGGGGGTGGGGCTGAGATTAAACATGACTTCTGGGTGTCATGTTTCCAGATGAAATTAACATTTGAATCAATGGACTCAGTAAAGTAGAATGCCCTCCCTAATATGAGTGGGCATCATCCAATCTTTGAGGGCCTGAAAAGAACAGAAGGTGAAGGAGGGATATATACCCCTTTTGCTTCCTTCCTGTACGTTTGAGCTGAGGCATCGAGCTTGTGGCCTTGGACTGGCATTTACACCATCAGCTACCCTTTTGTTAGCCTGGAATTATATCACCAGCTTTTCTGGGTCTCCGACTTGCAAATGGCATATCATGGATCTTAGTCTTTATGATCAGGTGAGCCAGTTCCTCATAATATTATTTATATATATACATGTATATATATACATGTGTATATATACACATATGATCCATATTTATGTATACATATATATCTTATTGGTTATAATACATATATCCTATAATACATTTATCTTCTATTATTACATATAATTATATAACATGTTTACATATATATGTATATTTTGTTGGTTCTGTTTCCTTGGAGAACCTTAATGCAAATGGCAGCAGATCAGAAGTTGTCAGGGAAGAGAGGGTATAATTTTAAAGTAGCAGGAGGGTACTTCAAGATGAAAGAATAATTCTGTATCTTGATTTTGGTAGTTATTAAAATCTGTAAATGTGATTAAATATCATAGAGCTCTACAGAAATGCATGCGGAAATTCGTTAATTTCTTAACTGGTGAAATCTCTGTAAGATCAGTAGTCTAGTTAATTGTTTAATGTCCACATTGTCAATTTTCTGTTATGATAACGTACTATTGTTATGTAAGATATTAGCATTAGGGAAAGCGGAGTTACAGGTACACAGAATGGCTTTGTAGTGCTCTTCTCAACTTCTTTTGAGTCTATAATTATTTTAAAATACAAAGTTAAATATATGAGTTAGGTACTATTGTAATTGCTGGAGATTCAAGCGGTAGACTAAACTAGATGGATTCCTTGTCCTTGTCCTTAAGGAGCTTACTTTCTAGCAGAGTTAAACAGTAAATGAGAAAACAAATAAATATGTAATATTATGTTGAGCAATGATTGATTCATGAAACAAAACCTATGAGATGAGATAGAGTTTAATGGAATGGCCCAGGGAGGGAGGGCAGCTGTGAAACTGAGACACGTGAAACTTAAAATATTTGGATTTTTGGAAGAAGAAAAATGTTATATTGTTGATATTTTTAAAAAAAAGAAGAAGGAAAAAAAAGAATAAAAGTTCAGTTGAGTAAGTTTTAAAGATCTCATTGGCTTTATGCAATGAGTCATGTTTTGAGCAGCATCTAATCTAGCAGATAGAAAGGAGCTCCAAGGAGCTGTACAAAATGAAAGACTTTTATAGGCAGAAGGGAGTGGGAACAAGGAAGTCATGCTGCAAAAAAGCCAGTTACTTATTGCAATGTAAATTTCCTTTAAAGGATGGCAGGGGTCTATCAGGCAGTTTACTTAACTACTGATGATCAGTTGATTCCTGATTGTCGGGTTTAGGATTCCATTTTTGGGAGAGCTGACACTGTAATTAAGTCTTGGTTAGGTGAACTGGGGCTTAGTATAAGCAGCTCCATAACCTGTTGTGTTGTTTTTAACACCAATACAATAAAGAGCTGGAAATGACTAGAATAAACGTCATCCCTCCCACCTACTGCTTCCATGTTAGAATTTGCAAATTGATCCTGGTAACCTTTTCTGCTAAATCTCATCAACAATTTTAGATCCTTTCTCACACATCTTTCCTGGAAATCTCTATTTATGGATTAGAGTTGCCGCAGGGATAAAACTTATTTACCATCCCATGAATAGATTAACCCTAATATTCAGCACTCCATGATTCCTCATAATGTACAGTGAATTAGGATTTCCTTTGCAGAAGTTGTCACCCTATCTTTCCTCTGGCCGGTGTGTGGCTCTATTTGTAGGTCTGCACTAAAGCAGAAATCATAAACAACACATGAGACTTTGTCCTTTCTGTGCCCTATGGAGCATTAGAATTTAATATGAAGGCCTTTAGTTAATTCTACAGAAAAGAAAATTAAAAAAGAACTCATTTTGGAAGATAATTTGACATAGCGGAGAAAAGCATAAGCCATGCAATTAGACCAAAGTGGATTTTTTTTATATGTTCTTCATGACCTTCACCAAATAATTTAACTACACTAAGACTCAATTTCCTCATATGAAAGATTGTTAGAATAATACTACCATATTGCCTTTTTGCAGAGGTTAAATGATATAGCACACATAAAGCTCCAAGCACAGTGTTTGTATATAGAATGACTAAATGGACATTTGTTCTCTTCCACTTTCATTTTATATATTGAAATGACTGAAAGAGAGCATGTGATTTTCCCAGGACATGGAACAATATTAGAATTTTAGAATCAGAGAACAGTAAGGTAGGAACTGTCTTTTGATTATGCTCTACTGTCTTCCCCTTGATAGCTAGGACCAGGAATTATCAATCTCTTTGTAATCTGTAATGCCTGCATTAAAGTAATGGTTTATCTACTTGAACAGCTGAATATCTATTCAAATCCTTACTACTTAGAGGAAAAGAAAAAAGGCACAGTATATCAAACACAAAATAAATAATTTGATTTCTAGGGTGTTATGACCTAGATTATGTTGACTTCAAGAGTGCTACATTTGTTCCTCTTTACAAAGTGTCCTTTTTAATAAAACATTTACCTGAAGTAAGTTTCTGAATTTCCTTAAGGATCAGATAGGCAAATTTCAAAAGAAACTACATTTGTTCTTAAGGGTTTTGAATTACCATTTGGATGAGGAGACTCTTACCTATTTTATACCATAGGTCATTATCTAAATTAATTCTGAATAAAATGGAATTCAAAATCGTAGGGAAAGAACAGTAGTTTCATTGCCCTAAAATGCTGTTTTACTTTTTAACGTGGCATTGGTTTGCCGTAACTCTGTCTGTTGAAACTTCAAAAAAAAAAAAAAAAAAAAAATTGAAGGCCCATGAGTAATTTGTGTCAAGGCAGCTTGCTGCCATGCGGCCTGGAAGAACAGTTCCCATATCTGCCAGTTTAGCAAACCACCTGGGAAGTACATGTGGTGAGTGTGCTGGAATCCAGCATCCAGGGGTTTAGCACTAGCAAATCAGATTCAATAGGTCTGAGCATGGGTCCTTCAAATCTGTGTTAAAACATCTTAAATGATTCTGTTGCATAGGTAGCATTGATCTTATAGGAATAAGAATAAGAATAAGAATGTAATGAAAAGATAGGCTTATATTAGGAAGAGAAAACAGAGTCCTGTGTTTACAGTGTTTCCTCTCAGCTCCTGGAGCTGTGCTGCTTAACATCATTACCAAAATTTGGTATACACTTAGTGATCAAGAAGCCCTGTGTTTCCGGGTAGCAGTTTCCCATGTGTGTCCCTGTTACCTGCAGTCTCCTTCAAAGCAGTCTGTGTTCTCTGCTTCTAAAACAGAACCTGGAACAGGAGATCTTTGTTGCAGCATTTCATTCTGACTCCTTATGATGAACCAGGTCTCCCAGGAATAGAAACCATTAATCTGTGAGGGGTAGCTGGAGTGAGCCTGCCATCCTGTTTATGTGGGTAATGCAGTGATCTCTCAACGTTTCCTGGTTTTGCTCTCTCATCTTCTCGTTCAGGTACCACCAGAGAACCAGAATGATCTTCAAAATATGTAAAATGTATCATATCAATCTTGGGTTAAATTGAGCAGAGGTGGACAATTAAGAATTTTCTGTAGTTTCTCTCGGTTCGTTCGTTTGTTCATTCATTCATTCATTCTTTTCTTTTAACACCTGCTTATCTTCTCTTTGCTAATTATGTTTCTTCCTTTACTTTGATTCTGGATTATTTTGAGACTTTCCTGACTTTGGGGGTTAATGTCTGCAGTCCCTTTTCCTTCTTCAGCACTTCTTAGTGTGATTCCATAATCTAATTTCTCAGTTTTTCTTGAGAAGACTTTTTTGACCATCCAGTTGATATTATCTATTATAACTTTTTTTTTTAGATTTTTTTTTTATTTTTATTTATTCAACAGAGATAGAGACAGCCAGCAAGAGAGGGAACACAAGCAGGGGGAGTGGGAGAGGAAGAAGCAGGCTCATAGCAGAGGAGCCTGATGTGGGGCTCGATCCCAGAATGCTGGGATCTCGCCCTGAGCCGAAGGCAGACGCTTAACCACCGTGCCACCCAGGTGCCCCGATATTGTCTATTATAAACCTATGTCTTCCATCTAAGCACCTTTGATAAGATGATGTTCTTTTTAGGTTTATGTTTTATCTTTCTTAGCTGCCTTCTCTTCTAAAATGTGAGCAAAAGCTGGCATATTGGGTGAACACTGTTCCTCTCAGTGCTTAGCACATCTTGCATATATTAAGTGCTCAATAAACTTACACTGCCTTTGTAGACAAAAGAGAGATTAGCAGAATTAGTAAAGGGCATACGGAGTCTAGAATTGACAAAAATATTTCTATTGTTATTTTATATATAAGATTGTTTAGGTAAGCACAGTGTACATTAATTATCTCCAATTTATAAAATGAAGATAAGTAAAAAAAATAAAACCATTTGTTACCTTATATCCTAAACACATATCAGACACCGTTGTTAACAGTTACACGTGTTTCATGGGTTTTTCAGTTCCTCTGTGCGGGGGTTGTCATATGCCATTAGAAAGTATGTTTTTATCCATATGTTGCGTGTGTGTATGTGTGTGTACATGCATGTATGTGTGACTCTACATTATATTTAATCATTTGCGTTGTTTCTAATATCTTCTATTGAAAAAGGCACTGCAATGAACATTTTTGTGTATGATTCTTAATGTCTTTCCCTGTTTATCTTTGTGCCACTTTCTGAGTGAGTTCCTTGACATTATCACCCCAGACATGTATAGTTATTTTTTAATTTCCCAGAACTCTTATTTTGTTTCTTGTATATAGCATCTTGTTCATATTTCTTAGTTGAAATATGTATTTTGACTTCTTCTGAAAATGTTATGTGTTGCTAGTGATGTGAGGTTATGATTTTCTTCTCAAACCTGTGTTTATTTCCTCTTCTTTCCTTTGTCTTCTTTGTTTTGAGCTCCAGCTTATAGAAGGTACCCTCCTCTAAGTATCTGCTGATATTTGGATTATTTTTCATATTGAGAAATCAGTGAATGCTCTCTAGTTAGCTGTGGTTCAGTGGTGGTTGGTATTTGTCAACCAGTGCAACTCATTAGAGGATGAAGGGAGAGAATTAAAATCTTTTTCCTTGGAAGTATTCCATTTTGCAAAAACAAACAAACAAACAAACAAAACTCCAGATCTCCAACTTGGGCTCAATAAATCTGGCTGCCAGAAACGCGAGAGCTAAATAGCAGAGGGAGATTCTGGGTAAGATGAATCTCACATTTCAGCAGGTAGAAATGCACTTAAGCACTTCTCTTTATGATTAAGCCTCTCCCAGTCTTTCTCTGTGGCTAGTATCTCTGCATCAAGACCAACATTGGGAAGAATAGTACAGTCAGAAGACTAACTGTTGCTCATTTATCCTTCAACCATCACATATCACTGCCTCTAATTCCTGAGACTCCATGGGCTAATTCTGGGTTAATCCACATTTTTTTCTTAAAACACTACATTTTTTTAATTTCTGATTTTCTATTAAGAAAATTAACACTGACATAGCTGCTAAAGATCTTCCAAATATGTATTGACTGTTCTCATGTGTAAATATCTTCATTCTCATTCTCTTAGTAGTCAAGCGCTTTAATTAAAAAAAAAAAAAAAGAGTTCTCTACTATTCTTTTAGTAATGTTTAAGAGATGGATGCATAAATTGAATAAAATCTGTTAAGCCTCATTTTCTTAAATTCTCTGATGATAAAATTCAATTGTACATGCATTAATGCATGGTAGGCTTACATTCTAAGTTAAATAAGAATGTTTTATTTGAGATAAACTTCATGTTGCATCCATAATTTTCAAATATTGAATTGTAGTCAAAGGGTCATTTCTATTCAGAGATTTATAGTTTAGCAATGCCCCAACTATTATATCTCTCTGTTTTCCACTCTGTATTAATTAAAAGTCTCATTTCTTCTGTCCTTGGCCATAGACCACTGATCTGAACAATTACTCCAGGCAGAATCTGTTGCTAGCTCCAACTCAGGTGAATAATAAAATAGAAATATATTGCATTTAATTTTGAAGCCTGCCAATGCTTTCACATGAAAAATATATATATTTTTTTGTATTTTAATTGTTGATTACAGAAAATAAACATTTTTCCCACGATCATTTTGTACTATATAATATGCTAAGATATTTATATGTTTCTAATGTGACTATCACAACACTTCAAGGAAATCAGCATTACATCTAATTTATTATGGGAACCATTTGATAGATAAAGTAATTGAGGCTTAGAAAATTTAATAACTTGATTGAATATACATGAATAACGTTAATAATAACAGTTAAAATATTCTAAATGTTTAACCTGAGCCAGTCATAGTAATAATTGCTTTTCATTTATTAGCACATTTAATCTCCATAAAATTCCATAGTAATAGATAGTATTATACCCATTTAAGCAAATGAGAAAACTATAATTAGAAAAGTTTTAAAAAGCAAAAGAAAACAGCCAACCTCATGAAACTTAGTGGTAGAAGTGGGGTTCAAGATGAGACAAGTCTAATTCTAGAACATAAGCTTCTTCCCCAACCATCATATAGCTTCTTATCTGTAGATTCCTATTCACTATATGGACATTATTAAAAATGTGAGTTAATATAATTTTGAATTTAAAGCAGTGATTGAAATCCTAATATTGTCTGAGACCTAGCATCTTGGATCTCATCTCTCATTTGGTGATAAATCCAGTATCAAATTTAAGTCAAAGAAACAGACTTTTGAAAAGGCAAGTTTACTATCTAGGATTTCATCTGGCAGAAGACACTTCAAGAAGAGTCTTTTTTTTTTCCCCAACTGTGCTTCACACCTTTAATGTCATTCAAGAACATTCATTCAGTGTTGACACCATTCACAATTGTGCAAATGACATTATCAGATTGTCAGGCAAATTGAAGCAATTATCTCATGAGTCTTAAGCAATGCACACATTGACATATATTTGCCTTTTGATAACGAGGAGTGATCTGTCAGCTGAAAAGCAGGTCTATCATTGAAATGCTTCTTAGATATTTATTTCATTTCCAGGCAAGTGACAACTTTGGCAATAAACAGTGATATTCTTTCACTTAAGGTGAGTTTTAGGATTAAAGAACTGAGTTAGTACTGGCAGCTTGGCATATATTAGCATATGAAAACACTCAGCATTTTGTCTCTTGGGAAGAGCAGTAATTAATCATTGACAAACAAATTGTAATTCTTATTATGCATAATAGGGAAGAAATAATACCTCAGCTTCACACAGACTGGGTTTCAGTGTGGGGTGCAGAGCTAAGAACTGCACAGTGGGAAATCCTGTAAGCGTATCTGAACATAAAAATCACTCATGGTATGATGCATTTCTGAAAAGGAGAGAACAGCAGAGCAAACCATGGTGGGAGAGAGAGAAAGAGAGAGCACAAGTGGGAGAAGCGGAGGGAGAGGGAGAGACAATCTCAATAGACTCCACGTTGATCACAGAGCCTGACGAGGAGCTTGATCTCAGGACTCTGAGATCAAGACCTGAGCTGAAATCAAGAGTCAGATGCTTAACCGACTGTGCCATCCAGATGCATGGATAAACAATTTGTGTCCAAGGTTTCCCACTGCAATTTTTAATACTGTGTTTATAGAAGTGTAACAGATTAAGATTTGTTTGGACATCTTCAGTATTGTCAAACGATCCTACAAACTTTCTCATTTGACAATAAAAAATCTTTTAAACTTTTTTTAAAGACTTACTACTTTAGAGAGACACAAAGAGGGAGAGAGAGTGAATGGGGGAGGGGCAGACAGAGAGAATCTGAGCATGGAGCCTGACATAGGGCTTGATCCCAATCCCATGACCCATGAGATCATGACCTGAGCCGAAACCTGGATGTTCAACTGACTGAGCCACCAAGGTATCCCTTAATTTTTGTTTTGTTTTTTTTTTTTTTTTTTTTTTTTTTTGTTAGCAACAGAGTATATTTGATTTTCAGTAATGGATATTTCTGGCCAGAAACTAGGATAAGTTATAATTCATATTTGGATTTTGATGTTTCCTCATAAAATAATTTATATACTCTACTAAATTTTACTTGAGTGATCTTCACAAATTCGTACATATAACAACTCCGACTCTTTTTTAGTTACCATTTAAAATATGATCTCCTTTTTTTGGGATGTTCAATCTTACACTCTTCTTTTAAAAAAAAGAAAGTCAGTAGGGGTATGTTCTGCTCATTTGGGATGCTATAAATGGAATAAATTAATGACTTGCTGTTATTTTTTTTTAAGATTTTATTTATTTATTTGACAGAGAGAGAGACAGCCAGCGAGAGAGGGAACACAAGCAGGGGGAGTGGGAGAGGAAGAAGCTGGCTCCTAGTGGAGCAGCGAGCCCGATGTGGGGCTCGATCCCAGGACCCTGGGATCATGCCCTGAGCCGAAGGCAGATGCTTAACAACTGAGCCACCCAGGTGCCCCTGACTTGCTCTTTTTTGCAGGTTTTTTAAAATACAATTTAGTTAACATAGAGTTTATTATTAGTTTCAGGGATTGGATTCATGATTCTTCGGTCGCATATAACACCCAGTGCTGAATAACATCAAGTGCCCGCCTAATGCCCATCACCCAATTACCCCATCCCCCAACCCACCTCTCCTCCAGCAACCCTCAGATTGTTCCCTTTAGTTTAGATTCTCTTATGGTTTGACTCCCTCTCTGTTTTCACCTTATTTTACTTCTCCTTTCCCTTTCCCTACTATGTTCATTTGTTTTGTTTCTTAAATTCCACATATGAGTGAAATCATATAGTATTTGTCTTTTTCTGACTTATTTTGCTTAGCGTAATACCCTCTAGTTTCATCCATGTCATTGCAAATGGCTAATATTCTTTTCCTTGGCTGACTAATATTCCATTGTGTGTGTGTGTGTGTGTGTGTGTGTGTGTGTGTGTGTGTGTGTATCACGTCTTCTTTATCCATTCATCTGTTGAAGGACATCTGGGCTCTCTCCATATTTTGGCTATTGTAGACATCACATTGGGGTGCATGTGCCCCTTTGAATCACTGTTTTTGTGTCCTTTGCATAAATGCTTACAAGTGAAATTGCTGGGTCATAGGGTAGCTCTATTTCTAACTTTTCGAGGAACCTCCATACTGTTTTCCACAGTGACTGCACCAGTTTGCATTCCCACCAACAGTGTAAGAGGGTCCCCCCTTCTCCGTATCCTCACCAACATCTTTTTTCCTGAGTTTTTCATTTTAGCCATTCTAATCAGCCTGAGATGGTATCTCATTGTAGTTTTGATTTGTATTTCCCTGATGCTGAGTGATGTTGAGTATTTTTTCATGTGTCTGTTAGCCATTTGTATGTCTTCTTTGGAGAAATGTCTGTTCATGTCTTCTGCCCATTTCTTGACTGGATTTTTGGGTTTTTTTTTTGGATGTTGAGTTTGGTAAGTTCTTTATAGATTTTTGGATAGCAGCCCTTTATCTGATATGTCTTTTGCGAATATCTTCTCCCATTCTGTTGGTTGCCTTTTAGTTTTGTTGACTGTTTCCTTTGCTGTGAAAGCTTTCTATCCTGATGAAGTTCCAACAGTTCATTTTTATTTTTGTTCCCTCACCTCTGGAGACATGTCTAGCAAGAAGTTGCTGTGGCCGAGGTCAAAGAGTTTGCTGCCTCTGTTCTCTAGGATTTTGATGGATTTGTGTCTCACATTTAGGTCTTTCATCCATTTTGAATTTATTTTTGTGTATGGTGAAAGAAAGTGGTCCAGTTTTCATCCTTCTACACGTGGCCGTCCAGTTTTCCCAGCACCATTTGCTGAAGGGATTCTTTTTTCCATTGGATATTCTTTCCTGTTTCATTGAAGATTAGTTGACCATAGAGTTGAGAGTCAGTTTCTGCGTTTTCTATTCTGTTCCATTGATCCATGTGTCTGTTTTTGTGCCAGTACCATACCATCTTGATGATTATAGCATTGAAATACAGCCTTGAAATCTGGCAATCTTATGCTACCAGCTTTGGTTTTCTTTTTCAATATCCCTTTGGCTATTTGGGGTCTTTTCTGATTCCATAAAAACTTGATAAAAACTGAATATCTGGTTGGCAGTAGTATATTAGCAAAACCTCTTCACACTGCTTTCTTCTGACCAAAATGATGGGCAATTGCACATCAAATTATGTCAGTACACCATGGTGTTATATTCCTACTCGTGCATAAACCATTGCATAATCATGTTTTAAAATGACGTGATTCTTTACATGCTTTGAGAGATAAAGCTTAGCTTGTTTTAGAAAGCAGTTGTAAGAAATATCCCAGGCATTAGACTGTTCTAGAATATGAATACAGAAGCTTGCTCTGAAATTTTGCAAATATTCTATTCCATAGAGACTAGGCATTAATTAGGAAAGAGGAAGACTTACTTTTCTGTGTATTTCAGAAAAGAAAGAAGACTCATAGTATAGCTATGTTAAGATATGCATCTCTTGTCTATTTCAGTAGCTTCATGCAGATGTAATTGACATAAAATAAAATTCACCAAGTATAAATGTAGATTTGAATGAGTTTTAACAGATTAACCAATGTAGTCACAGTCGTGATATTAAACATTTCCAGCACCCCAAAAATTCCTCTTACAATTTGCATTCATTCTCATACCCCAGCATTCTGCCCTTGGAAAACACTAAATTGCTCTCTGTCATTTCTAGAATTTCATATAAATGGGTGCATGTAGTATGTAGTCTTTTGTACCTGACTGATTTCATTTAGCATAACACATTTACAATCCATTCAATTTTTTGCATGCATTAGTAGTTCATTCTTTATTTCATTACTGAGCGATGTTCTACTATAAGGATATATACTGTAAATCTTTTATGTATTCACCTATTGATGGGCAGGTGAGTTTTATGCAATTTAGTGCTATTATAAATAAAGCTTCTATGAACAATTATTTACATACATCACACAAAGTCTTTGTGTGACATATATTTATATTTCTTGGGTAAAGACTAGGATGTGGGAATGCTGAGTCATGTGGAAGGTATATTTGAATTTTATCAGAAAATGCCAAATTTTTTTTTTTCCTGGACGTGGCTGCATTATTTAGTCTTCGTACTAGGAATGTGTGTTCCTAGTTGTTCCCCATCCTTGGCAACATTTGTTCTTTTCACGAATTTTAGCAACTATATAATCATTTTTATTTTACCTTTTATATATCTTGTAGCTTCAAGGTACAGTTGCCTGATGACAGTGATGTTCAACATCTTATTGCTCACTTGTCATTCAACCATTTTCCTGAGAAAGCTGGTTGTCTTGATTTTCTTTATTAATTTTCTATTATCTCTTTATTATTTCCTTTCTTCTGCTCACTTAGGTTTAGTTTTTACGTTTTTAAAAATTTTATGTACTGATTTGAGAGGGAGAGAAAGAGAGCGAGCAAGCATGACCTGGGAGAGGGGCAGAAGGAGAGGGAGAAGCAGCCTCCTCGCTCAGCAAGGAGCCCCATGCGGGACTCAATCCCAGGACCCTGGAATCATGACCTGAGCCGAAGGCAGACAGTTAACCGACTGAGCCACCCAGGAACCCCTAGTTTTTACTTTTTATCCATTTCTTAAGTTGGAACTTTAGATGACTGATATCTTTCTTAGCATAGACACTTTTGCTGTGAGTTTCACTCTAAACACTGCTTTAGTTACATCCCATGTTGTTTCTTTATTTTTATTTAGTTTAAAGTGTTTTTCTGATTTCTTTTTAAAATTATTATTTTTTCACCCATTGGTTAATTTGGAATATTTCTGTTAAATTTACAAAATATGTGGTAATTAATACCACATATTTTGAGTTTCTCCAAATTTTTTCCTCGTACTGACTTCTAATTTCATTCTATCCTGGCCTGGAAACATACTCTGTAATATTTGAATGTATTGAAGTTGTTTTTTCGGTTTTTCATATAGTCTGTCCTTGAGAAAAGGTATAATCTGTTGTTGTGTGGAGTATTCTACAGATGTTAGGTCCGTTATATTCCAACTTATATATGGGTTTATATTATATTCAAGTCTTTTGATAACTTGTTGATCTTCTGTCTAGTAGTTATATCCATTATTGAAAATGTGGTGCTGAAGACTATAGCTATTATTGTTGAATTGCCTCTTTATCCTTTTATTTCTGTCAGTTTTGCCTCATGTATTATGGTGCACTTTTATTAGGTGCATATTTATTTATAATTCTTAACATTACTGATGAATTGATTCATTTATCACTATAAAATGTGATAGCACATTTAAAAATGTGCGCTTCATCTCTATTAATTATAAAAAAATAAAGTCTGTTTGTTTTTGGTGGTCAAACAAGTAAGGAATTTATTTCAGTGAGGCCAGCACCAGAAAGACAGCAGACTGACATCTCAAAGACTGTCTTCAAAGTGCTGAAACTATTTCCCTTTTCATATAAGGAAATTATATATATATATATATATATATATATATATATATATATATATATATATATATATGTATTATATATATTCCATATATATAATATATGTATTTTATTATATTTTATATTTTTATATTATATATTATATATATATGGAAAATGTGGGACATGGGTCAGTGAGTATGTGCAAGTGGGCAGTGAAGGTCAGTTCGATCATTTTCTTAGGGTCTTGTTGGTTCAGGGCAGTCTTTACTGGTTGAGGGAGTCGTTTCAGTTCCCATCAGGGGATGCTTAACTCTTTTGCCTGAGTTGAGGGGTGAGCTGGGAAGAAGAACTCTATCAATTAGAAAGATGGGGTCAAATGGAAGTCAATGAAGTCCACTTTCAAATCTCCACTATCAAAAATTAGTTCATCCACTCCAGCTTTCTTGTCATTGTTGTTTGCATATGTATCTTTTTCCACCCTTTTATTTCAATATTTATAACTTTGAATTTAAAGTTGATCTTCTGTAGACATCATACAATTGGATTAAGTTTTTTATCCAGTCTGACAATCTCTGACTTTTGATTGAGGTTGCTTTATCTGTTTATTAAATGCTAATATTGATATAGTTAGATTTGTGTCTGCTATTTTATTCTTGTTTTCTACATGTTTCATATATTTGTTGATCACCCTTTGCTCTTTTACTGCATTTTTTGGTATTAAATGAATATTTTCTAGTGTATTTTTTTTAATTCTTGAATGATGTTTTCACTGTCTTTATTATTTTCTTCTAGCTGCTGTAGGAGTTAATCTTGATCATATACATGCTAATTTATGAGCACATACATCCTGAATTCCAGTGAGTTATAGAAATATTATTCCTATAGAGCTATAGCCCTTATTTCTCCTTTTGTTCTCTTGTTTTTGTACAGATTACATATGTATGTCAAAAACAGAATTATGCAGTTAGAATATTAGCTCCTATGATTTTATGTCTTTAAAAGAAGCTAGAAGAACATAGAGCAAATATATATTTATAGTGTTTTTAATATTAACCTTCTTGTTTACCATTTAGCATTCTCTTCCTTTATTCTTGTGGAATTGATTTATATCTGATGTATTTTTTTTAATCCTCATACCCTTTGCCTCTTCTACTTCTTTCATGGTGTTATTTTCAAATACATTACATTTTTAAATGGTGTAGTCCCAGTGATATAATTATATGCATATTTATTTATGATGGCTTTTTAAGCAATTAAGAAAAGGGGTGAAATACACATTTATATTGTTGGGCATAATTTTTGAGTTACCTTTACCGATGTTCCTTGTTTCTGTGTGTGTGTGTGTGTGTGTGTGAGAGAGAGAGAGAGAGAGAGAGAGAGGGAGAAAGAGAGAGAGTATTTGTTTTATTGTTTGGAGACACTTTCCAGCCTGAAAAATATTTTTAACGCAGATTTGTTAGAAAAGAAATCACTTTTCATGTTTATTTGGGAAAGTTTTTGTTTTGCCTTCAGCTTTGAAAGATAGTTTTGCTGGATATAAAATTTTGGTTGACAGCTTTTAACCTTTCAATGTTTTGAATATATCAACCTACTGTCTTCTGGCCTCCATTCTTTTTATTGAGATGTCAGCTGTTAAGTTTATTGGCATCCCTTTATATTAGCGAAACATTTTTCTCTTTCTCCTTTCAAATTTTTCTCATTGTCTTTGTATTTCAGCAGTTTTACCACGATCCTTTTGTGTGTGAAGCTCTTTGCATTTATCTACTTCAGAGCTTTCTGACTTTCTGAGGTGTGTAGATTAATGTTTTTCATCAATTTAAAAACTTTTAGCTATTATTTCTTCAAATATTTCCTCTACTTCTTTCTCTTCTCTCCTTCTTGTACTCCCATTATGTGTATGTTGGTATTCTTAATTGTATCTCACATATCTCTTTAGCTCTTTAATTTTTTGTCATTCATTTCCCTCTATTTTTCAGGTTCCATAAACTACATCAATCTAAGTTTTCCTATTCTTAACCAGTTAAAAACTAATCTTGAGCTCTTCTAGTGTATTTTTCTTTTCAGTTATTCTACTTTTCAACTCCATAATTTCCATTTATAGAAATCTTAAAAAAAAACGTTCTGTTATTCTCGAAGAAATATTGTTATTTTGTGTTTCTTTAGTTCTTTAAGCTTAAGTAATGGTTTCCTTAAGTAATTTGAACATATTTATAATGGCTGCTTTGATGTTTTCATTAAATTCAACAGCTGCATTCTCCCACAGGATAGTTTTTCCTTGTGTTTATAGGTCACGTTTTCCTGTTGTTTTGCATGTTGTAACACATCATGTTGAAAACTAAACATTTTAGGTAATTTGTCCAGCAAATCTGGATGATTTGAATCCCTCCTCCTCTAAGCCTTGTTGTTGCTTTTGCTTTTTGTTTTATTTAGTGAGTAGCTAGACCATTTTATATTTCCCTTGTGATGAGAAACTTCTGATGTTGCTCCTCTGATGGTGCTTCTTTGGGTATATGCATAATTGCTGGGATGATAGTGGTTTCAGCAAGCCTCTTTTTTACTAACTGTTTTCCTGATCCAACTTCCTGGCAGACCCCACTAATTACTGCTCATTACTTTTTAGTACTGAAGACTATTCCATTTTCTGGATGTACCACCTTTTATTTATTCTTTCACCTACTGAAGGACAATTTGGTTGTCTCCAAGGTTAGGCAATTATGAGTAAAGCTACTATAACATCAGTGAGCAGGGTTTTTGTTTTATTTTGTTTTGTTTAGTTTTGGGGGGGTGGGGCTGTTTTCAATACCTTTGGATAAATACTAAGGAGCATGATTTCTAGATCATATGGTATGGGTACATTTACTTTTGTAAGAAATCACCAAACTGTCTTGGAAACTGTCTGTACCATTTTACATTCCCACTAGCAATGTATGAGAGTTTCTGCTGTTTCCCACTGTGTCCAGTACGTAGTGTTATCATTGTTCTGGATTTAGGTCATTCTAGTAGGTATGTGGAGGTATTTCCTTGTTTTTATTTATTTGTTTGTTTGTTTATTTGTATTTCCCCACTGACATAGGATGTGAAGCTCTTCCCGTAAGCTTATTTGTCATCTGTGTATCTCCTCTGATAAGGTGTCAAAGTCTTTAGACCATTTTTTAATTGGATTTTTTGTTTTCTTGTTGTTTTAAGAGTTATTTGCATTTTTTACATAACAGTTTTTTTATCACAGGTGTCTTTGCAGATTTTTTTTCCCCAGTTTATGGCATGTATTCTAATTCTCTCTCCCTTTTTTTTAAAAATATTTTATTTATTTGAGAGAGAATAAGTGAGAGAGAGAGCAGAAGCTGGAGCAGGGGCTGAGGGAGAAGCAGACTCTCTGCTGAGCAGGGCGTCTGATGCAGGCCTCAATCCCAGGACCCTGGGATCATGACCTGAGCTGAAGGCAGCATTTTAACCCACTGAGCCACCTAAGTGCCCCACTAACTCTCTTGACATTGTTTTTTTGCAGAACGGAATTTTTTACTTTTAATGAAGTCTACCTTAACTATTATTTTATGCATCATGTCTTTGACATTTTATCCCAAAAGGCATTGCCATATGCAAGGTCAGGTAGGTTTTCCCCTTTTGTCTTCTAGGAGTTCTAAAGCTTTACATTTTGTTAGGTCTGTGATTCATTTTGAGCTATGTTTTGTTAAGGGACTAAGGTCTTTTCCTCAAGCTTTGTTTTATTTTGTTTTTTGCTTGTGGATATCGTTTGTTCCACCACCATCTGTTGAAGAGATGACCTTTGTTCCATTCTAGTGTCTTTGCTCCTCTATCAAAAATCAGTTGACTGTATTTATGAGGGTCTATTTGTGGGCTCTTTATTATGTCCCATTGATCTGTCTGTCTATTATTTGGCCAATACCACCCAGCCTTAGTTACTGTAGCTTTATAATGAGTTTTGAAGTCAGATAACATCAGACCTCCAACTTTGTTCTTCACATTCAATATTGTGTTGACTATTGTGGGTCTTTTGTCTCTACATATAAACTTTATAATTAGTTTGTCAATACCCATAAAACAAGTTTCTGGGATTCTGATTGGGATTTCATTCAATATTGATCAATGATGTTGGTTTCTCATTGATGTATTTTGGTAGGATGAAGAAGAACTGCTGTAGTTTCTAGTTTGCAGAGAAGTTTAATTATGAACGAGTGTTTTCATTGATCAGTATCCCTCCCCAAATTCTAATCTCTGCATTTTCTACTCATTAAGCTCATCAGACTCTGTTTGCACCCTCCCTTTCTCTGTGGCCTGAAAATTTCTTCCAGGCCATTAACGGAGGCAAACATAAGGCTTACCTAAGTTTTATTCCTTTTTTTAGGCTTGCAGTATTTCTGTGACCTTTGTCCAGTGTCTAAATATTTGCCTTCAATATATTTTGTTGACTTATCTAGTTACTCATGGCAGGAAGCAAACCTACAGCAAAATTTTTCTTGGATATAAGCAGATATGTCTTTCCTGTCTAAATCTACATTAGTAAAGAAAATTTTCATACTTGAAAATTATATATCTGTAAGTAAAAATTATACAGTGTAGCCACTTACTTAATTTCTTTGAGTTCAGTTTGCATTCTCTTTTGCCAAAAACTGTCTGTCCTTTATTTAAATTTTCATCTGTGCAAGCCTTAAAAAGTGCTTTGCAGTATATTCTCAATAAACATTTAGTGAGTGAAAACTAAATAATGATTATACCATCTTTCCTAGAGAATGGGGAAATCAGTTGTATATATTGCTTTTGATAATAGAAGTATCAGAACACTCTCCTGATGGAGAGATATTTTTTTTAATTTCCCTGAAATCTAAAATTTACTAGCTTCTTGAGATGGAGATGAGTGCTAAGTTGTGAACAAGTAAGACTCCTGCTTAGTGTGCTTCCCTCCCTTTTTTTTTTTTCTAATGATTTTTTATTATATTATGTTAGTCACCATACAGTACATCCCCGGTTTCCAATGTAAAGCTCGATGATTCATTAGTTGTGTATAACACCCAGTGCACCATGTAATACGTGCTCTCCTTACTACCCATCACCGGTCTATCCCATTCCCCCACGCCCCTCCCCTCTGAGGCCCTCAGTTTGTTTCTCATAGTCCATAGTCTCTCATGTTTCATTCCCCCTTCTGATTACCCCCCCCTTTCTTTATCCCTTTCTTCCCCTACTGATCATCCTAGTTCTTATGTTCCATAGATGAGAGAAATCATATGATAGTTGTCTTTCTCTGCTTGACTTATTTCACTTAGCATTATCTCCTCCAGTGCTGTCCATGTTGTAGCAAATGTTGAGAGTTCGTTCTTTCTGATAGCTGAGTAATATTCCATTGTATATATGGACCACAACTTCTTAATCCAGTCATCTGTTGAAGGGCATCTCAGTTCCTTCCACGATTTAGCTATTGTGGACATTGCTGCTATGAACATTGGGGTGCATATGGCCCTTCTCTTCACTACGTCTGTATCTTTGGGGTAAATACCCAGTAGTGCAGTGGCTGGATCATAGGGTAGCTCAATTTTTAACTTTTTAAGGGACCTCCACACTGTTTTCCAGAGTGGCTGTACCAACTTGCATTCCCACCAACAATGTAGGAGGGATCCCCTTTCTCCACATCCTCTCCAACAATTGTTGTTTCTTGCCTTGTCTATTTTTGCCATTCTAACTGGCGTAAGGTGGTATCTCAGTGTGGTTTTGATTTGAATTTCCCTGATGGCTAATGATGTTGAACATTTTTTCATGTGTCTGTTAGCCATTTGTATGTCTTCATTGGAAAAGTGTCTGTTCATATCTTCTGCCCATTTTTTGATTTGTTTATTTGTTTCTCGTGTATTGAGTTTGAGAAGTTCTTTGTAGATCTTGGATACCAGTCCTTTATCTGTAGTGTCATTTGCAAATATATTCTCCCATTCCGTGGGCTGCCTCTTAGTTTTTCTGACTGTTTCCTTGGCTGTGCAGAAGCTTTTTATCTTGATGAAGTCCCATAAGTTCATTTTATCTTTTGTTTCTCTAGCCTTTGGGGATGTTTCATGAAAAACATTGCTTTGGCCGATGTCGTAGAGGTTGCTGCCTATGTTCTCCTCTAGAAATTTGATGGATTCCTGTCTCACATCGAGGTCTTTCATCCATTTGGAGTTTATTTTTGTGTATGGTGTGAGAGAGCGGTCAAGTTTCATTCTTTTGCATGTAGCTGTCCAATTTTCCCAGCACCATTTATTGAAGAGACTGTCTTTTCCCCACCAGATGTTTTTTCCTGCTTTATCAAATATTAGTTGCCCAAAGAGCCGAAGGTCCATTTCTGGGTTCTCTATTCTGTTCCATTGGTCTATGTGTCTGTTTTTGTGCCAGTACCATGCTGTCTTTGTGATCACAGCTTTGTAGTACAGCTCAAAATCCGGCATTGTGATGCCCCCAGCTTTGTTTTTCCTTTTCAACAGCTCCTTGGAGATTCGGGGCCTTTTCTGTTTCCATACAAATTTAAGGACTATTTGTTCCAGTTCTTTGAAAAATGTCCTCGGTATTTTGATCGGGATAGCATTGAAAGTGTAGATTGCTCTGGGTAGCATGGACATTTTAACTATGTTAATTCTTCCGATCCATGAGCATGGAATATCTTTCCATCTTTTTATGTCATCCTCAATGTCTTTCAAGAGTGATTTATAGTTTCTAGAATATAGGTCCTTTACGTCTCTGGTTAAGTTAATTGCAAGGTAACGTATGGTTTTTGGTGCTATTGTAAATGGGATGGATTCCCTAATTTCTCTTTCTTCAGTCTTGTTATTCGTGTATAGAAATGCAACTGATTTCTGAGCATTGATTTTGTATCGCGCCACATTACTGAATTGCTCTATAACTTCTAATCGTTTGGGAGTGGATTCTTTTGGGTTTTCCATATAGAGTATCATGTCATCTGCGAAGAGAGACATTTTGACTTCTTCTCTGCCGATTTGGATACCTTTGATCCCTTTTTGTTGTCTGATTGCTGTTGCAAGGACTTCTAGTACTATGTTGAATAATAGTGGCGAGAGTGGGCATCCTTGCCGTGTTCCTGATCTTAAGGGAAAGGCTTCCAGCTTTTCCCCATTGAGAATAATATTTGCTGTAGGCTTTTCATAGATGGCTTTTATGAGATTGAGAAATGTACCCTCTATTCCTACACTCTGAAGGGTTTTAATCAGGAAAGGGGGCTGTATTTTGTCAAATGCTTTTTCTGCATCAATTGAGAGGATCATATGGTTCCTGAGTCTTTTCTTGTTGATATGATGTATCACGCTGATTGATTTGCGAATGTTGAACCACGCTTGCATCCCAGGTATGAATCCCACTTGGTCATGATGGATAATCCTAATGTACTGTTGGATTCTATTAGCAAGGATCTTGTTGAGGATTTTGGCGTCCATATTCATTAGGGAAATCGGTCTGTAATTCTCCTTTTTGATGGGGTCTTTGCCTGGTTTGGGGATCAAGGTAATATTTGCCTCATAGAATGAGTTTGGTAGCTTTCCTTCTGTTTCTATTTTTTGAAATAGCTTTAGGAGAATAGGTATTATTTCTTCTTTGAATGTTTGGTAGAATTCCCTAGGAAAACCATCCGGGCCTGGAGTTTTGTTATTTGGAAGGTTGTTTATCACTGACTCAATCTCTTCATAATTAATTGGCCTGTTTAAGAAATCAATTTCTTCCTGTTTCAGTCTTGGTATTTTATAGGTTTCCAGGAAGGCCTCCATCTCTTCCAGATTGCTTAGTTTTTTGGCATATAGCTATTGATAATAGTTTCTAATAATCCTTCCAATTTCGTTGGTGTTGGCTGTGACCTCTCCTTTTTCATTCATAATTTTAATAATTTGGGTCCTTTCTCTTTTCTCTTGGATAAATCTTGCCAGTGGTCTATCAATTTTATTGATTCTCTCAAAGAACCAGCTTCTAGTCCTGTTGATCTGCTCTACTGTACTTCTGGTTTCTAATTCATTGATTTCTGCTCTCATCTTTGTCAACTGCTTCCTTGTGAGTGGATTAGGCCTGTCCCTCTGTTGCTGTTCCAGTTTCTTGAGGTGAGAATATAAGAACTGCATTTTAGATTTTTCTATTCTTTTGAGTGAGGCTTGGATGGCTATGTATTTCCCCCTTAGGACTGCCTTTGTGGTATCCCATAAGTTTTGGACCGTTGTGTTTTCATTCTCGTTAGTCTCCGTAAATTGTTTAAATTGATTTTTGATTTCCTGGTTTATCGAGTCATTCCTGAGCAGGATGGTTCTTAGTCTCCAAGTGTTTGAGTTTCTTCCAAATTTTTCCTTGTGGTTGAGTTCCAATTTCAGAGCGTTGTGGTCTGAGAATATGCAGGGGATAATTTCAGTTTTTTGGTATCAGTTGAGACCTGTTTTGTGTCCCAGAACATGGTCTATTCTTGAGAATGTTCCATGGGCATTAGAATAGAATGAGTATTCTTTGGTTCTGGGGTGTAGTGTTCTATATATATCTATGAGGTCCAACTCGTCGAGTATGGCATTCAATGCCTTTGACTCTTTGCTTAGTTTTTGCCAGGGTGTTCTATTTCTGGTAGTGGAGTGTTGAGGTCCCCTACTATTAATGTATTTTTATCTATATGTCTCTTTATTGTGGTTAAGAGTTGGCTTGTGTATCTTGCTGCTCCCCTGTTGGAGGCATATATGTTTATAATTGTCATATCCACTTGTTGAATACTTCCTTTAAGAATAATATAGTGCCCTTCTGCATCTCTAACTATAGTCTCTAGTTTAAAATCCAATCTATCTGATATGAGAATTGCTACCCCAGCTTTCTTTTGAGGTCCATTTGCATGAAAGATGGTACTCCATCCCCTTACTCTCAGTCTGAATGCATCTTTGAGTTCGAAATGAGTCTCTTGTAGACAGCAAATGGATGGGTCATTTCTTTTTATCCAATCTGCAACCCTGTGGCGTTTATGGGAGCATTTAAACCATTTACACTGACACTAAGAACTGAGAGATAGAATTTTAATGATGCCATGTTGCCAGTAAAGTCTTTGTTTGTATCAGTTGTGACTTTCTGTTCTGTATCACTCTTGGGGCCTTTTTACCTTTATAGAACCCCCCCTTAATATCTCCTGCAGGGCTGGTTTCGTGGTTATGAAATTGGTTAATGACTGGCGATTCTGGAAGGTCTTTATTTCTCCATCAATTCTGAATGACAGCCGCTGGATAAAGGATCCTTGGCTGCATGTTTTTCTCTGAAAGAGCTTTAAAAATGCCCACCCCCCCAACCCTTTCTCTCATTCCAGGTCTGTGTAGACAGGTCTGATGTAATTCTGATGCCTTTGCCTTGGTACATGAGAAATTTCTTTGCCCTGCCCGCTTTCCATACTGTATCCTTGGATCTAATATTTGCGAAATGCACTATGACGTGACGTGGCGTAGGTTTTCGTGGTTGAGCTTGGGAGGGGTCCTCTCTGCCTCTTGGACATGAATGTTTGTTTCCCTCGCTAGATTAGGGAAGTTTTCAGCTACAATTTGTTCAAATATCTCTTCTAGACCTCTGTTTTTCTCCACCCCCTCAGGGATGCCGGTGATTCTGACATTGGATTGTTTCATTGAGTCAGTAATCTCCTGTAACCTACATTCGTGGGCGTGGATTTTTTTAAGACCAGCTTCTATTTTCGTTTTTTCCTCTATTAACCTATCCTCCACTTCACTAATACGTTCCTCTGCTTTGGTGACCCTGGCCGTCAGAGCCTCTAGTTTTGCCTGCATTTGGCTCATAGAATTTTTAATTTCTGTCAGATTCGCTCTCATTTCTGTCCTTAGGGATTCTATATTCTCAGTGACCTTTTCGTTAATACTTTTTTCAATTCTACTCATCATTTTGACCATTGTTACTCTGAATTCCATTTCTGATAATTTGGTTACATCCATATCCATTATTTCTGTGGCAGAAGCCACAGACTCACTGTCTTTTCTTTGCTGGGGGGGGGGGGGGGCTTTTCCTTCTTGTCATTCTGATGAGGAGAGTTTACAGGGTTGTCCAGAGCCCAAATTATTGACTGGGTCCCAGGCCGTGCCCCTTGTTTTATAGGGATCTTAGGGATGTGGGCTTCTTCTTTAAAGATTTTATTTATTTATTTATGTGGCAGAGAGCCAACCAGCGAGAGAGGTAACACAAGCAGGGGAGTGAGAGAGGAAGAAGCAGGCTCCCAGCGGAGGAGCCCGATGAGGGACTCCTTTCCGGAACGCCAGGATCATGCCCTAAGCCGGAGACAGGCGCTCAATGACTGCGCCACCCAGGCGCCCCGGGTTGTGGGCTTCTTGATTTTTCAGCCTGCCTTCTGTGTTCTGGGGGAGGGGCCTGTCGCGCCGATACTCAGGCAGCCCTGTTTGGGTAGAGTCTCGGTGTCCCCTGCGAGGGGAGATGGGGATGGGCACGCTGTGAGCTGGTATTTCCAGGCTTTTGTTCTCTGGCGGCTTTCCCTGGCGGTCTGCTGTGCCTCTTCTGAGAGTCAGAGCAGCAGCGGCCGAATTTCAGCCTCTGTCACAGAACAGAGGGATTGCGGCTTGTTCTCCTCTGATGTTCTGGCCACTTTAACTCTATTACTGTAGGTGCTGCTCAACCCTGCAGCGTCCCGGGATGTGCGCCCCACACCCAGCGTCCCAGCCCTCACTTCCAGGACCAGCGTGTCTCTGTCCTTTGTGTTTCTAACGCCACCAGCCGCCCCCGCGCGCTCCGGAAGCTCCAGGTCTCAGTCTGGATCCAGTGAGCGCACCAGGATTCCGGAGTTCCGCGAGATGCCTGGTGACTCGGGCTCCTGGCTCATGGTCTCAGTCTGCTGTTTTGCGTGTGCCTGTCCGCGAGCCCACCCGCTCCCCTGTGCAGGTGGCTACCGCTTCCCGGCGCCCGAACGTGGCGGCTCCCTCCCCCTTCCGTTTATCTTCCGATATCTGTGCGCGGTTTCACAGCTCTCCGCTTCGTACCTCAATACTCAGCACTGGAGATGTTCATTTGTAGAGATCCAGATGTATCTTCCTGTGTCTCAGGCTGATTCCGTGGTTGTTTAGGCTGGTCTGGTTCCTATCCAGCTCGACTCAGGGGACCGGCTGAAAAAGGGGTCCCCTACTCCTCCGCCATCTTAACTCCAACCTAGTAGTGTGACTTTGAGACAGGTCCTTTACTTCTTTGATTCTCCCTTTCTTCACTAAAGCAGCCGCTCCAGTCCTCCTTGGAAACCCTGAGGAGTCTTCTCTTTTCTTTCCTACCAGTCAAATAAAGAATTGTCTTTCTATTCCACACAGGCCCGGAATAAACTGCAAGAAAGGACAGCACATGTACAGCAGCCTGTCAGGCTTTGGCTTGGGGAGGGTGCTTCGTGTGCTGCTTGTTTCAAAAGTGAGATCTTCTTTCCCCTGTGCTTCCCTCCCTTAAATAAATGCCCCTTAAGTGATACCTGGCTGGCTCAGTCAGAAGAGTCATGTAACTCTTGATCTTGGGTTTGTGAGTTCCAGCCCCATGTTGTGTGTAGAGATTATATATGTATATATATATACATATATATATATATATATATATATATACACACACATACATATATATACATATATATATACATGTAGAGATTATATATATACATATATATACATACATATATATATACATACATATATATATACATGTAGAGATTATATATGTATATATATATATATACACATATATATATATGTATATATATATACATATTTTAATAGAGGAAATACCCATTAAGCACAGGGAAAGTATTAGACCACAAATTCTCCTAGCTTGACCATTTCCTAGGCACTAGTGTCTTGGTTATAGTGGGAAGTTTATCTGATGACTTGAATTATAATCTTAGTATCATCCTTAACTAACTAAACATACGATTTTGGAGAAGGCACTCCAGCTACTTGGGTCTAGGTTTACATCCATATAAAATGATGTAGTTGGACTAACTAAAGTACCTGCTCACTCTTGTCAAAAGTATTTGTCAAAAGTATGTAAGACCATGTTTCCTTTCTCATTCATCCATTCACTCATTCTCATTAAATACACTTGACAGAGAGGGTTGCCTGATACTGTTTTTTTCATATCCCATCTTAGAATATAAAATAAGAAATGACTCAAAGAGAGAAAATAACACAAATATCAATAATATAAGATGCAATATAATTTTATTGCATTTGCTATGACTTTTCAGAGCTAAGTTAAAGCTAGCAGAAAATTCTTTATCTGGTCATTAGTTCAGTGTTCCATAGAATAAAATACTTCTAGAGCTATAAAAGTGGGCTGTATCATTTGATTTGAGAGAACTGAATGTAAATTTACTAATATATGTTACTCAATACAAATTTTACATTTGTTTCTATAACTTGTATAATTAAGGATATGAAAATTACATTTAACCTTCTGTTTGTCTCATTTAATATGTTACTTTTAAAGTTTATCCCTTAAATTGTTTCCGGGGTTGTCTTTTTATTTTGAGAAGAGTTAATTTATAGTAGCACCGTAAGTAGGTTTGTGGTATATAATAGCAATGAGATATGCCATATTCATATAATTTATTTATTTATTTATTTATTTTTATTTATTTATTTATTTATTTATTTATTTATTTATTTATTTGACACAGAGACAGCCAGCGAGAGAGAGACAAGCTGGGGGAGTGGGAGAGTAAAAAGCAGGCGCCCAGCAGAGGAGCCTGATGTGGGGCTCGATCCCAGAATGCCGGGATCACACCCTGAGCTGAAAGCAGACGCTTAATGACTGAGCCACCCAGGTGCCCCTATTTATTTTTTAATTAACACTCTGGTAATTTGTATATTACATTTTATTGTAAGATAAGATAAAATTATGATGGAACTATAATTCTAGATATTTGGGTTTCACAACTATAGAATAAAAGTATTATCATTTCTAATACTATCGGGTTATTGCTGGTGAAAGAATGTGCTGAGGTATCTTTCTTAGCATTGTGTTTGCAAAAAAGGAGAAGATTTAGTTAAAACATAGCAGTTTTGTTTAAAAATTATTCAAACAGGGGTGCCTGGCTGGCTCAGTTGGTGGAGCTTGGGACTCTTGATCTTGGGGTAGTGGGTTTGATCCGCACGTTGAGTGTAGAGATTGCTTAAAAATAAAATCTTTAATGAAGCCTGGGTGGCTCAGTCGGTTAAGCGTCTGCCTTTGGCTCAGATCCTGATTTCATGGTCCTAGGATCAAGCCCTGCGTCAGGCTCCCTGCTCACTGGGGAGTCTGCTTTTCCATTTCCCTCTATCCCTTCCCCCGCTCTGTGTGCTTTCTAGCTCTCTCTCTCTCTCTCTCAAATAAAGTCTTTTAAAAAATAAAATAATTTAAAATAAATAAATAAATAAATAAAATAGTATTCAAATTAACCATTTATTTACTTATCCAAAAATAATAAGCATTAAGCAACGTTGAGGATCTGGATATGTAATAGCAAACAAGCTAGACACAGTATCATCCCTTACAGAACTTGCCCTCTCCTTGGGAAGATAGTCAGTAAACAAATAACATATAAATAAAAATACAAAATTGACAGCCATGTAAACCTCAAGAATTACCAGGGAAATACAAAGGGATGTATCTGGGCTGAAGGATGGAGCTAGTGTCTTAAGGGAACAGTCTTCTGTAGATTACCCACAAATCTTTTAATGCTGCATGTCTCCCAGCAGTGTACCCTCTTCACACTTCTCCAGTATATATTTCTGCCTACTATACGTCTCCATCTGGATATACTACAGAAACTTTAAATGCATCATGTATACAATCAAATCCAGTTTTTAATGCTTACATTTTCTAAGTTTAACCATTTTCCAACTTTTATGGCTTACTCCTACTGATTTACTACCAAAATATCTCTTAGGCAGATTCCCTTTCTCCAGTCCCTCTGTGGATACCCCAGTGATTCATTTACTTTGGGATACTTGGTGAATATCAGGTTTTATGCCATATGTTTTACAAGTTATACATAAATAATCTTTATCCCAAGATAGTTACTGTTAAATCTTTGGCCTTTGGACTCTAGAGCTTGCTTTTTATTTATTTATTTATTTTTTAAAGATTTTATTGGGGCACCTGGGTGGCGCAGTCATTAAGCGTCTGCCTTCGGCTCAGGGCGTGATCCCGGCGTTATGGGATCAAGCCCCACGTCAGACTCCTCTGCTGGGAGCCTGCTTCTTTCTCTCCCACTCCCCCTGCTTGTGTTCCCTCTCTCGCTGGCTGTCTCTATCTCTGTCAACTAAATAAATAAAATCTTAAAAAAAAAGATTTTATTTATTTGAGAGAGAGAGAGAGTGTGAGCGGGGTGGAAGGGCAGAGGGAGAGGGAGAAACAGACTCCCCGCTGATCAGGGAATCCCATGTGGGACTCGATCCCAGGACCCAGGGATCATGACTTGAGCAGACGGCTTAACTGACTGAGCCACTGAGGTGTCCTAGACCTTGCTTTTTAAAATCACTGTTCCCTTACATTCTCTATTTTGAACTGATTGACATCCCTGAAATGTGGTTCTGTCAGGCCCAGAACTGCTAGATCACCAGTTCTCCCGTCACACATAGAGAATCTTTGAGATTCTCTAGCATGGATATCAGCAGTGCAGAAACCTGGGTATTTGAAAAAAAAGTGTGTGTGTGATATACTTATAGTATAGTGTGCATGTTATAATATATTATAGTATATCACAGTATATTATGTTTATGGGACTTGTATATGTAAATGTATATGTATGTGTGTATATCATGTATATGTATAAATATGAATATATTTAATTAAATTTATATTTAATTATATTAAATGTATTATAATTATATATTATATATTATCTACAATGTAATTATATTAATTAAATAATTAATAATTATTAAATTGGCGATCTAGCTGAGTGTATGTGTGTGTGTGTGTATGAGTGAATTTGGCCTCACCCTGAATCTGCAGCATCATAAATTCTCAGACTGAAATCTACAAACCTGTATTTTTCAAAATGTACTAGGCAAGTCTGATGATCAGCCCACATTGGTGAGCTATGGTTTCCAGATTCTCTGAGCTTTTTACTGTGTCATTTCTACCCAAAATGCTGCCACAAACTCCACACCTCACCTTTCAACAAATATTCCAGTGCCATTGAAAAATATTCCTCAAACACACCATCTTCTCCTATGACTCCACGATACTTAAAAATCACACTTTTCTGGAACAACACCATCTTTTCATTAAGTTGCAAGTTCCTTTCCTAACTTTCAATCCAAGTGTATGTACGCTACTATGGGAAGATTTCTCTTTTTCTCTGTATCTGGTTCCAAAGTTCCTTTTCCTGTTCTGTCCTATGTGAAAGGATTTGTTTTAATAGTTATTGTAAGGCCTCTGTTCCCCACTGAGGGATATATGAGAAGGAAAATGACCTAGAACAGGAAATTATTGATTCTGGAGTGTACTCTAAGATCTGTCATTCATATATTTGTGATGATGGTGATGATGATGAGTAACTGGAGCCAGTATTTTGTACATTTGTTTTAACAAATTAAACATGCTTACCCCTGAAACAAGACTCAAATTGCAATAGAACTACAAATAAAATATAATCAGCTCCATCCAATCAAACATAATAAAAGGAGGTCGCAGGAGAGGGCTTGTGTGGTAAAACCAGGATTGATTTATCTGTTTATTTCCCTTTCTGCGTATGAGAAATTGTACATTATCCAGACCAATAGAAAGCTAACAGGATGTTGTAAGTCTGGGGGAATGTAAGTAGAAGGTACAGAAGAAAAAACAGATTGAAGGATAAAGCAATGTAATAGCATGAATTCAAATTCCTGATCCACACATGGTGATTTCAGTTCTCATTAATATTAATCATCAGAACTGCATAAGAGAGCAATTGTGTTCTCATTTTCAAGACAAGAGAACTGAGACCCCAAGAGATTGGTTAATTAATCCATGTTTATATCATTACTTCCTGGCATTGCCAGGGTTCAAGTCCATATTTAAATCACCATCATTTTTTTTTTGTTGTTCCATTCCATCATAATTTTTTCACTCTAAACACTCAGGTAAAAACTGAGTCCTAAGACATGAGTCAGACAATAAACAATGAACAAAATATATGGGTAACTATTACAGAATGTTAGAATGTCATATAACACATATTAGGAGCATCACCATTTTGAAAGTACAAAATACTTTCTGAAGAAAAGACATCATGGCACAGATAAGAGAAAATAGGTTTGAAGATGGAGAAACTTGGGTTGGAATTCTGGCTGTGTGTGTGTGTGTGTGTATGCATGCATGTGTGGATACATATATATATGATAGATAATAATACCTATTTCACAAATTAGTCATAAATCCTGTAGGAAACAGAAGGAAGATTCCCAGTCATGATTATCTATAGATAAAGAACTTTAAAAAAAAAAAAAAAAAAAATATATATATATATATATATATATATATATTTTTTTTTTTTTTTTTTTTCCTGTCTTCCATTCCATACTGGTGGAAACTGGTCATCGTAAATTAATAAAAGCAAAAATGCAGTGTTTATTTAGCTTCTCTTTGGGAATTGATCGGATAGTGGGATTATTCTGTTATTGTAAAGGTTGTTCACTCTGAGATCACTGTGGAGACAGGAAGAACATCTTAGGGTAAAAAAGTTCCCAGCCCAACCCAGTCTGATTATCTAGGGCACTTTCTATTGAAGCAGATGTAGTTGCTTCCATTCTGGTGGGAGGGAAGGAGAATACCCTAGTTTGGCAGTCTTCCATTTCTGCTTCCTACTTCGTCTTATAATGTCTTGTCAAGTACTATGTTTCATAGCATGTCTTAGAGATTACTGCAAAGGAAGATGTGACAAGAGAAAAATAATTATTCTACCCATGAAAATTATTTTATCCAGTTTATTGGAATCTCATTTAATGTGTTCTTAAAAATAAGCAAAAACATAAAGACAGAAACCAAAAAAAAAAAAAAAAAGAAAAGAAAAAAGAAACAAAAGCATAAAGAAACAAACAAAAAAAACCCTGTAAAGACAAAAAAAGTGGGCTCTAGTCCCATTGCTACCACTGTGTTGCATGTCTGCATAGATTTTCTTTAGAACACTTATCACATTCCTTAGTTCTTTCTTAGTAGTTAGGAATCAAGGAGATATAAAGTCGAAAACACCTTTCCTCTTAGAAGCTCTGCTTCTCCATTTTCAGAGAAATGTGATTTAAGAAGAAAAAATCAATAACTCAACTCCTTTCTGAGGGCTCTGTTTTGGCCCTTCAATTCTTTGTCTCCATGGCATGCTGTGATATTATCTGTCTCGCTGCAAGATACCAAGTAAGAGAGCTGTCAGTATGACATGTGCTGAAAAGGACTAGTTTATCCCTAAACCAGGGCTCCTCCTTGGTCTATTCAAAAATATTTTACTTTCAGTTACTATTTCTTTTGTTTGTTCAGATAAATAGAAAAGGGATGGGAAAGGGGGGAGCAGTAGGAGAAAAAGACAGTTAAAACCCAGGTATAAGTTCGCTGGATAAATAACAGACTGATGTTCTTAAAATTGGAATGCCTACATTTGTTAAGTCTCAGTACTTGTACTTCAACCTGGGCCTTTGGGATTCAGAAACTGGTTTTATTTATTTATTTTAAAATCTCATTTATTTAAGTTCTGCTTGATATGATACAACCCTTAATCAGACAAATGCAACTGTTATTCTAGAAATAAGATAGCATACTTTATGTTCTTAGGTGATTTACTGTCCTACTTCTAATAACAACCTGAGATGTTGGAATGCAGGACGAGTGTCTGATCTTCTCTTGTATTCCTCATCGGACCATTTCTTATTATACCCTAAATATTTGTAAGTCCGAATTGAACATGGATTTAAAAATAATAAGCACAAGAGCGACACATGGGTGGCTCAGTCGGTTGGGCGTCTGCCTTCCACTCAGGTTATGTTCTCAGGGTCCTGGGATCAAGTCCCGCATTGGGCTCCCTGCGCAGCTGGGAGTAAGCTTCTTCTTCTCCCCTACTCTGTGCGCTGTCTCACGCTCTCAAATAAATAAAATCTTAAAAAACAATAAGCACAGGCAAAGTCTTTAAAGAATGAATTATTAAATTGGCAACAATAGATAGCAGATATCTCTTCTTTAATTGGAGCTAGCTTTAGAAACAAAGGAATCTGATATAGAGTGTTTCGAAAGCAGTTAAAATCTAGTAAATTCTGACTTTGTCTCTTTTTTGAGTTCCAACAAAGACTTTATGCTACACAATGATTGTCTTACAAAGACAATTTGTTTCTAGGTTGGTTATAACTGGCGCCTTCATATTCTCCATATCAGAGCTTCTCAAAACTTGGTCCAAAGATCACTTGAAAGAGCATTACCTGAGTACTTAATTAAATATATAGATTACTGGACTCTGAATAATAATCTTGGGGAGGCAGTGTCTGAATCTCATACACAAGCATGAGAAACCTACTTTAACATTTAGATCTATCCTATAAAATCATAGGTAATGTTAGGTAAGCAATGGATTGGAAATTGGGTTTTTAACTGTCCTGAAGTTCATAGATGAGTCTTTACTATTTATAACAAAGTGATGGTGGCCTGGTTGACTTGGTTTGCTCTGTTGGAATCCATGTAGGCTTCTGGTCTGAGACAGGGTCCAAATACCATGCAAACATGCACCAAGAGGATTCATCTTCAAGGCTTGGTGGTGGGAAGGGTGGGCACATCAAAATTAGTTTTAATGTCTGGATTTGTCACAAATCGCCACACAAATTACTTTAACTCTGGTTCTCATTTTAACTATTGAACTCCTCTCACATTTTAGAGTACTTACCACAATATCTGATACCATGGAGATACACAAAAAGTAGTTTATTCTATCAGATGGATGCTTTAATACTAGGCTGCCAAAATCCTGAGAAACCTGCATTCTAAATAACTTGGCTCACACCTCCTATCCCCAAAAGAACACATTGTGTGTCAATCAGGAGTCAATCACAAAGTGTGGGAGATCTTGGGACTAGAATGACATCCTTACCCAGAGTTGACATTGAAGAGCACTTCTCCGCAAAATGTTTAGCTATATCAGGGTCGTAGAAGCAACTCAATTTTGGAGAATTGCCCATTTTATCCCTTTCTTGGAAACTGATAGTGCCTACTTAGCTAGAAAAAAAGGTTTTGAGAAATATAAATTAGATAAGATTTTAATTTCATTTAAGTGCACATTTTCCCAAATATGGTTGATTATAGAATCTTTTTATTTTCAAATTAACAGCACTTCAGAGGCTTAGTTTTCTGAGGAATACACTTTGGCAAATGCTAGTTTCTAAGTCCGTGGAGAAAAATCTGCCTACTTCACTTTTCCCAGCTACTCTCAGTCCTTTTCTTAAAAACAAATTAAAACAGTCATTTGAGCCATTTCTGAAAGTCAAACAGTAAAGAGATCACTTCCTTTTTTCTTTCCAGTGTCATGATCTTGGCACCAGTTTCTAGTGATAAAACCCCAAGAGAAAAACATCAGCCTTCAAATGAGCTCATCACATGTGATGATACCTGGTTATTGTTGAAATCTCAACAGATATATAGTTTTGTTTTTTTTCTAAACTCCTGCAAGAATGTGTAAGTCTCATTTCTAAAATGTAACCTGCACTCTTAAGTCGTGTTAATTGTTCCTTGCTTGACACAAAAGGTCTGAAGCAGAGGCACCCAGGGAAGAGAGCATTATGAGAACAGTCAGATTAGATTTGTGAAGACAATTAAGCACAATTCTTTATGGCTTCTTATTCTTAGCTTTGAAATATTTCTTGCTGTTGAATCATTTGGATTCCTGGTAGCATTGCTGGGGGAAAAAAAAGGATATTTATTAAACAAACAAACAAGAACAAAGTAATAAATCTAGTTCTGTTCATACTAAGCGAAAATAAATCCAGGGACTATAAAAGTTTGTGTTGTGTTAGGATTTTTACAGAAAATATCTTTAGCATTTTCTTTCCTGCAAATGTGTCTTTGCAGAGTGCTGTCAAATTTTAATTGTCCCCAGAAGACAGGTTACAGGTAATTAAATCAACTCTCTCCAGCAAAGAATACTTCAAAACATTTTTGAGAGCCCTCTAGTTTTTACACAACCTTTGAGAAAAGCACTTTGCTGTTGACATAGTTTGTGTTTTCGTTGGTTTGTCTTTGGCAAAGAGGAATTAGCATCTGCCTCCGTGAAGTTTGAGTTCAGATAAACTCAGATGCACTTAGCCTTTTGCATTGTCCTCATACTGAGTGCCTCTTCAATTGGGAATTTCATTGTATTATCTCTGAGTTTCATCACTGGAGCTATAGAATGAAAGTGCATAGTTTACCTTAGAGTCCTCAAGAATGACTTACATTCAGTTTGGAAACCAGGTAGAACAAATCCTTTTCTCAAAATGCAACAGCTGAGTTATAAAAAAAAAAAAAAAAATGGGACTAAAAAAAAGAGAGGAAGAGGGATAACATTGATGCTATTATAGAAACTATGACAATTTCTACTATAGGAGGACCTGAAAAGACTTGGGAAATGTGCAGGTTGACTCTTTTCCCAGGATTCTTCCCACTTCCCTTTCTTTATCCTTTCTGAAAGCACTGATTCTCTGGTCCCCCCCAAAATGAGAATACCTGTAATGGGAAATCTTGAAGTCTGGAGCACTATCTTGCCTGTATATACTGTCATATATAGGACTTTGCACATAGCAGAGTCTCAGAAAATGCTTAATTGTTTCAGGGAAACAGGTAGAACATTGGATTTGAATTTGAAACAATCTACTCCATCTTTTCCAAACTGTGTTTCTACAAAAGTGAATGAGTCTCCAATCTGCCTAGATTTCAGTTTTCTTTTCCATAAAAGAAAGTATTTTAATTAAAAGTTTGTTAAAATGCATTATAAATCTGTCCCTTTAAACAAAGAATATTGAAATATGCTTTTTTCTTAAAAATTGATAAATATTTGTTTGACCATCACACACTTGTCAGTTTTGTTTGAAGGACCATAAAAGGTAAATGAGAACATCCTTACTTTAAGAAGCTCACTGTGGGAATGTAATTCTATAATTAGACACTTTATTTTCTGAGCATTAGGCTTTACTACAAAGTGTTTCACATATTTTAAAGGTTTCTTGTGGCTGTAATTTCTCATGATGCTACCTGTAATATTTAAATTTGTGTATTGAAAAAAAAAAGTAGAGAAGTAGCACCTGCTGAAATTAAACACATGCACAATTGCATGAAAAACAAACAATAATACTCATGATCCCACTATTCAGAAAAAAATGAGCTGTTGAATTGCGAAAATTCCATACTGCCATTTGACTGTCTGTGCATGTACATATATGATGAATGTGTGTTTGCATAAGCATGAGTTAATATACTACCATATTAGGGTTCTATTTACATATAAGTATGTGTTCTCATATTTTTATGTTTTTTCCTATGATATTAAACATGTTAATAGCAGAATGTTACTGGTTACTATTTGACCATATCCTGAGCCACAGTTTATTTAACTCCATATTTACATATTTCTTTAACTTATACTATATTTTATGCACTGAGTAAACACATTTTTATAAAATGTTCATAAAATAATTTTTATAGTATATATAGACATTTAGAACACAAATTCCAACATCCTTTGCTTTTTTATAATATATACTATATTCAAGTATATGTAATATATAAATAATATAGTTTAATTAAAATTATTATTTTTTCTCTCTCTCTTTCTTAATGTAATGGTTCCCATATTTTAAGTCTCAGAAACATCTCTTCAGTGTACTTTCTCTCTTGAAACATTTGGACTAGGAAAAGTTGATCCAAAACATACTGCCAATAGATATGGCTTAGATTCCCCCTCTACATCCCCATTACTATTTGTAAAGATGCTATTAGAATATAGCCTACTAATCTCAAGCATTAGGCTAATAGGACCTTTTCTTATAGTATAGTATATTTCAGATGTCTCACAGTCATGATTGTGGAATGATTTTCTGAGGAGGTGGAAGCAAATATATTGCTGGATAATTTGGAAGTACTCTAAAATTTGTCCCTCGATAGAAGTACTGCAAAATAGAATAGAATGAAATATAGTCATGAGATGATTATAGAATTTGTGGTGTCTTCTCCTTCTCTGACCTTGTCTTTCTCTGTTCTTCCTATAGGCATTTTGACATGATGAAATGCAATGTGTAGCAATCTGTCCACTTTCGTTCCCTTCTTTGTCATTGTATTGTACTAAATTTTCACCTCTAATTGGTTATACTAAGATGGATGAGAAGTGGAGGTGGAGGTGTGGCACTGGCCAGGGGTCATGAAATGCTTCAGGCATCTTCAGAAATCAGCTAGCTCAAAGCAGTGATAGGATACCTCCATTTTTATTCCCTACCTTGTACCTAGTCAAAAATAGTCCATAATTGAGAAAGTGTCAGGCATGATGACAGGGATATATATATATCCTCCAAAGTCCCATAGATTTTAATTATTTTCCTTTTTTCTGCATAATGAAATTTTCTAGCTCTGATCTCTTTCACAGTTGAGTTAGTGGGAATTCATCCTGAGATTTTCAAGGAACAGATGCATTATAAACCAGTATTCCTCTTGGGTACATGTCAGCAGATTCTTATGCCCTCAGTAATACAGAAGTGAGTGTCATGCTTCTGCAGACCCATTTCTTCTCCCCAACTCACCTTATAAATCTCTATCAAGGTAACATATAGAATGACATTTTTAACATGTCACTCATTGGCACAGCCATCCATGAGGCTATTCATTTCTAACCCATACTATTCATTTTGGTGGGAGGGAAGGACAGAAGGGGCAAAGGGGAGACACAGTGTCTTGGATACTTGTTCCATACATTTAGTCCTGTACCAGATGAAAACATTCAATAACCTTCTTAACCATCCCACCGATCACGACTCCTATCATGACCTGGTTACAGTGTAAATCTATGGTATGTTGCTACACCAACTTGGATATCACACACATGTTTTTCATTGGATTAAATCAATTGGGATTCATCCTTCACACCTTTTAAGTTCTCATATGCATTACACAACAGAGTACCAACATGTATACAAATTTTATTTAGATAACAATACAGACAACAGAGTAATGGCAACAAAAACTATCAGTACTTAATGATGAAGACTGTGTCAGGCATTCTAGTGAATACTTTAAATGTCATTTTATATCATCTCCACACTAATACCTTATGATGGGGACTGTCTTACTCTTTTTTTCAAATGAGGAAACTAAGCCTAGAACAGCAATGTATTGTCCAAACTCAGCAGCAGATTTGTCATTCAAATCCAAGTCTTTGGAATTCTAAAGTATGATTTGCTCCTATATTCCCCCTATACATAGGAGAGAGTGAGGGTGTTTGTGTGTGTGTGTGTGTGTGTGTGTGTGTCTTCACAATTCTGTGACATCCTGCTGATTTCTTCATATGCACCTCATGTAGGTAGACATAATACCAATATTAAATATATCTACATGTTATTGATAAACATAAATGTATAGCAACTTTGCATTTTCTCTAAAGAGAAAAAATCAAACATATGAAATACCATAATCAGTTTCTTTTCTCTGACTAAAAGAATGACTTGCATGTTTATTCTTGCAAAAATGGTTTTTATCATCAGGTTCCTATAGCTCTAGCTGATGGTAGTAATCATTTCTACAGTCCCTTTCAGTGCTTCATCCAAGGAGTCCAAAGTCATGGGGATTCTGAGATAATAAAACAATTTTGTGCCTTGAATTACTCCTCATTCCCCCAGCATATAGTGAAAATTTCATATTGCTTCCTTCTAAACTATTTTGTTGACAAAATCTTCCAGTACCAATAATTGACTTGAAATTCATACATGAGATTTAGTTCAAGTATTAAAGAAAGATTTCTTGTACATCCTTTTATTAGATGTTTGTCAAGAATAGGCTTATTCATACATAATTTTCTGTTCTCCATCTAGCCTTCATTTTGAAAATGGAGAAGCAGAATCCTGATTCAGTGGTAAAAACTCACTTTCCTTAAAATCTATATTAGATTTGACTATGACTTAGTTTACTTGTAACATTGAATTCAAAAATAAATATTTGAGCAGCTGCATTATTCTTTAGGGTTAAATAATCAGTGTGCTTTCACAACTCAAATTTTAATGATATATCTGATTTTCCCAGATAAGAGATCAAGATAAGGATTTTGTGCAGAAATGATAGAAACTGTTATTAAAGGTGTTGAAAGTAGAAAAGTCAGATAAAAGTTAAAGACAAGTGTTATTTTTCTCATTTTTCTTTCGTAAAAGTCCTTGAGTTTTTTGAACAATTTTTTTTTCAAGAGGAAGAAATTCTCAAAATCATTCTATTTGCTCCCTTAGTTGTAAGAGCAACTGAATTGACTGAATTGACTAAAAACTAAATTGGCAGTAGTTCACCAGAAATAATTCAAATGATTTAGAATGCTTCTTCTTTTGGGGAGAGAGATATGTTCTATGCAGTATGAACAAAATTAAAGAAGTTATAATCAGTAGCACTGCAGTAAGCCTCAGTTTCCAATTTTCTCTGCCTGTCCCTAGCACCTTCAAATAAAGCATCCCAAGTACCATCCAACCCTGGAACTTTCAAGAAGCCAGGTTAGCGAGGGGTTGTGTGGCCACCCTTACTTTGGGTTAACAGTTGCCTACCCTCACAGCTGTTGTTATAATTCATCTTTCTAGAATGGGACTTTCTATAATTATAAACTCCTTATTCTAGAGCTGACAGCCAGATTCCATGTTCAGAGACCTCATCCTAGAATTCCAACTGCCTACTGGACATCACCAATTTTATGGCACACAAATATCTTGAAATATCCATAAATAAAATCATAATCTTCCCCTTCTTTGATCCCACAGTTCTCTTTGTCCTACCCTTTGGGCTTTCTCATTGCTTACTCTTTCTTTTGGAAAGATGTTGACTCTTTCTTATGTCTTTCAACATCTGCTAGTTTTACAAACTGGAAATGTGAAATTCACCATTAACCTCTCCCTGTCCATAACCACACCAGTGACGTGTGTACAATAAAGAACAATGTCCTCTCCTTAGGATGGACAAAACATTGTCCAACTTTCATAATGACACAAACTGCATCAGATAATAGTTCTTGCACATCTGTATAAGTGTTTACCCTGCATCCAAGCTGCATATGCTCCTTTTAGTATTGACACTTTCAATTGAAATCATCTTCATATTCTTGTCAAAATGGTCAACCTGCAATGGAAATAAAAAAATTCTCCTGCTTTAATCAGTTGAATGGCCCCTCCTTCCTTGGACTCAGCTCTTTTCATTTAGAATTCAGATAACATTTATCACTGGTCAGCTGCTCTTTAACAGTCCTGAGTACAGGATCCTGGACATTTTGACTCTTAGAGGCATGCATGTTTAGTGAACATGACAGTGACTTTCTCTCTGACAAGACTGGCACCAAAATTGCTTTCTCTTGATTTATCTATGGAATTACTTTCTAACCTTCATCTCATATTACCCACCATCTTCTGAGTCAACATTTTCTTGAACAAGCCTCAGGAGCTGTTAATTATGATTTTAAATGTAGCCATATGCTCAAAAATTTTTCCACCAGCTATTTAGTTTTTATAGTGTTCTCTTCCTGGTCTTGCCTGGTGACTGATCTAAACCAATTTTTTTAAATTTTTGCTTTGATATGATAGCAAGGAAAATAATATCTACAAGAAAAAAAAAATGATGTCAGAAATACCTTTGACTACCTCCTTGGACTTCATGTAGAATAATTCTAACTCCTCATACCTCTAAAAATAACAATTTTCTCTTTCTTTAAATATCTTTCCTCCCTCCCTTCCTCCTTCCCTCTCTCCTTCCCTCTGTTCCCTTCTTCCCTCTCTCCATTTAGTGTATTCCATAACCTTATCTGTCAAGCAAGTTTCAAATGTCATCTCTAAGGAAATGACTTTGCATCTTTGTTCTAGCGATCAAACTCTAGAATTCTAATCAGGAACATAGAATATCATTTCCCAGAATGCTGAAAATAATATTTTCTTCTCTCAGCTCTCTTAAATGTGTCTCTCATGTCGTTCATAATGGTCCATTTTACTCTGAGGTTCATATGCATTGTTGATGCAAGGAGTTTTCAGTTTCAGTTAAGATGGAGTATGCATGCCCAGCTCATCTTGCTGACCGATTATTATTAAACTCATGGAAAAAATAGAGCAGCCACCAGAGAACTCTGAGCAGTAAGAAGAGCAAGTAGGTAGAGTAGGGAAATCAGAACTCAAAAAAATTCCATATGGTGATAAATTCTCTTTGTGCTTTTATTCTTTGTTGTTGTTGTTTTGCTCTCTATTTTTGTTAGGTGTTTTTTGATCAGTTTTCTTCCTTCCTTCCTTCCTTCCTTCCTTCCTTCCTTCCTTCCTCTCTTTTTCTTTCTTTCTTTTCTTTCTTTCTTTCTTTCTTTCTTTCTTTCTTTCTTTCTTTCTTTCTTTCTTTTCTTTCTTTCTTTCTTTCTTTCTTTCTTTCTTTCTTTCTCTCTCTCTCTCTCTCTCTCTCTCTCTTCCTTTCCCTTTTCTTTTCTTTTCTTTTCTTTCTTTTCTCCTGTATCTCCTTAGACTCCTGTAGCTCCAAGAATTGCAAGTGTACATAGACAAAAATGTTCTAAGAAAAAACACTTTCTGTTGACAGGAGAATGAGATGGTCCTGTCTGGATGGTACTCTTCTGACTCTTTTATCATGATGCTAGGGAAACCCCAGTAAAAATTTGAATCCTTATGGTGGTGGCTAAAAAGGCAGCAAAGGTCGGAGATGGTGGTGGCAACAGAGACAGCTCCACCTTCTTTTCTCTTGCTGTGTTACAACAACTTTGACCGAGTCATGGGCTATGTGGAATAAAATGGGGTTACTAAATCCTCATGATTTTTACCAGAGCAGTAGGAAAGGGGCCACTCAAAATCAAGAGTATAGAAACAATTACAGAGAAGGGGGCAAAAGAATGTATATATGAGATTTGGGGCTCTTTTCTGAACTATCCATATATGCAATTGATCAGAATGAGCAACACAAAAATTTTGAAGACTCAGTAAATGTGTGGATCACTGCCAGGCATACCAGAATTCCACAGCAGGGCCTTTGAAAACTAAACAGTCATTGTAAATTCAACTGTCATTGAAGCCACAGTTCAAAAAAAGTGAGTCAGGATTTGTGGTTTGAATCAAATCAATTTGATTGATTGGTTTTTAAAAGTTTCCTAAGAGATTTTTATAGGACACAAAGTCCTACAACAGCATCTATCATAATCATGCACCATAAAGTAAACACAGTCCTTGAATTGAAATGTAGATTTGTCAATGAAATAGAATTTTTAAAATTTTAGAAGTGAAAAACACAATAATATAAAGTTTAAAACACCATCAAAAGGATGCAGATATAAAGTAGAGATGGCCTATAAAGGGCCAGTAGAATTAAATATAAATCAGTATAAATCATAGCTAAACAGCAGAGGGGAAAAAAATTAAACAAAATAAACGGAACTTCACAGACCTGTATAACAGTATCACAAGGTTTTGCATTTGTGTCATTGCAGACTCAGTAGGAAGAAGAAAGAGGTAGATATGAATTAAGAGTGGCCAAAAACTTCCCAGATTTGGTGAAGCCAATAAATTTATAGACATTGTAAAGTCAGCAAACTCCAGTCAGGATGAACTTAAAGTATACCATGACCAAAGACATTATCATAGAACTCCTGAAAACCAAAGATAAAGAAAAACTATTAAAAGCAGGCAGAGAGGGGCACCTGGGTGGCTCAGTCAGTTAAGCATCTGCCTTCAGCTCAGGTCATGAGGTCGGTGGGGAGTCTGCTTCTCCCTCTCCCTCTGCCCCTCTCACCCACTCGTGCTCATGCGCTCGTGCTCTCTCTCTCTCTCTCTCTCTCTCAAATAAATAAGTAAACTCTTAAAAAAAGCAGACAGAGAAAAACATCACATTCAACATAGAATAAAATGACTCATATAGCTCCAGATTTATAATCAGAATCTATGGAAGCCACAAGAGAGTAGAACTGCATTTCTCAAGGTACTGAGAGGAAACACAAATGTCAACCTAGAATTCTCTATTCAGCAAAACTTCTTTCAGGAATGAAAGTGAAATATATTCTCAGATGAAAGAAAATTAAGACAATTTGTCATCCATAGTCATGTTTTAAAAGTAGACAAAAGGAGCTTATTCAGGTGGAAGAAATGTTATAAAAGAGGGAAATCTGGAACCTTAGGGATGAATTAATAGCAACAAAAATGGCAAGTATCTGGGTAAATGGACTACATTTGCCTCTCACAATTTAAAAAATGTGTATGGCTATGGAAAACAAAATTATTACATTGTCTAGTTTTTTTTTTTTCAAAGTATGTAGATGTAATACATACAACTATAACAATGTAGGGATCCCTATGGTTGTAAAGTTTCTACATTTTACTTAGAGTGACTTTCAAGGAACCAGCTTTTAATTTCATTGCCTAGTTCAAAAATTATTCTTGGATGTGAAGACTGAATATAGTTGGGAAGATGCCAATTCTTCCCAAATTTATCTTTAGATTTAATGGACTTTCAGTCAAAACTCAGAAGGTATTTTGTAAATATAAACAACCTGATTCTAATATTTATTTGGAATAAGAAGTGAATTAGAAGAGCCAAAACAATACTGAGAAATAAGAACAAAGTTAAAAGACTCACATTTCTTGATTTTAAGATTTTAAAAAAAGCTTCCCTAATCATGTGTGTGTGGTATTGGTGAAAAGAAAAACACATAGAACATTGGGACAAATAGTGCAGAAATAGAAACAAGTATGGTCAACTACTTTTTTAAAAAGTTGCAAATGCAATCCAATAGAGAAAGCATAGTCTTTTCAACAGATATAGGTGGTGTAATTGAACATCCATATGCAAAAAAAAAAAAAAAGAACTTTGATTTAAACTTTACACTGTATATAAAAATTAATTAAACATAGACAAGCTTAAATGTGAAACATAAATCTATTAAAAGAACCTTTGAAAAGAACCCAGAAAATCTTGGTGACCTTGAGTTAGGCAAAGTGTTCTTATTTATGACAATAAAATAATGCTTAATAAAAAATGATAAATTGAACTTCATCAAAATTAAAAGCTTTTGCTCTGTATAAGACAGTTACAAGTATGAAAAGGTAAGCCGGAGACTTCAAAAAGTGTTTTAAATATTATACCAACAACAACAAAAAATTGTGTTGCAAAAAGAACTTTCCAGTCTCAACATTGAGACAACAAACCAAATAAATGGGCAATATCTGTGAACAGGTACTTCACTGAAGAAGATGTATTAATAATAACTGTACACATGAGAAGATGCTCAATATCAATTAGTCATTAGGCACACCTATTAGAATAGTTAAAATAGCTTATTTTTTAAAGATTTATTTTATAGGGAGAGTGTGCATGTGCGGGAGAGCAGAGTAGGGGCAGAGGGAAAGGAAGAGAAGCAGACTCACAGTGAACACAAAGCCCAAGGCTGGACTGGACTTCATGACCCTCAGATAATGACCTGAGCCGAAACCAAGAGTCAGAAGCTTAACTGACTGAACGACCCAGGTGCCCCTAAAATGAAATTTAAAAATAGAACAGTGATAGTACCAAGTGCTGCCAAGGATATGGAACCACTGGAATTCTCATCTGTTGATGGTAGGAATGCAAAATGTTGCAGGCACTTGGAAGACAGGATGGCATTTTCTAATTAAATAAGCTTCTACTGACCCATAGCAACCTGCAACCCCACTTCTAGGTATTTACCCTCTAGAAATGACTTTATATTTGGACAAAAATCTGTACATGAATAGTCTCAGCAGCGCTATCTATAGTCACCCAAATCTGGAAATGACCTAAATGTTTTTCAGCATTTGAATAAATAAACAAATTGTGATATGAAATGTGATTCCACAGCAAAAAAAAGAAAAAAAAAAGAAGGAACAAACTATTGATAAACAGCATCACTGAATCTCAGATGCGTTATGCTAAATGAAAGTTACCAGTTCAAAATCTTATAGGACATTTGATTCTACTAAATATATTACATTCTGGAAAAGACAAAATTGCAAGAATGGAGAATAGATACCTGATTGGTTTGGTTTAGGAGTTGTGGGCATGTTTGTCTACCATTGAGTAGCACAAGAGAAATTCTAGAAGTATGGAATTATTCTGTATCCTGTTTGCAGTGATGCTTAAACAAATTTATACATATGTTCAAATCCATAAAATTGTATTAAGAAGTTGATTCTTACCATATGTAAATTTAAATATGTATTATATCACTTTTCAAGAAAGACTATATGTAAATGAGCATACAGTTTTAAACATCTGTAGTGTAACTCGACATAATTTTCCCAATGATTCACTTATTAATTCATGCCCCCATTCAACAGATGTTTCCAAACTTTGTCACAGATAGAATTACTTTAAACCTTCTATTTTCTCCTTCCTCCTTTCACTTCCTTAAGGATGAGTGAGGATTGAAACAAATTCTACCCGTAAGTAATGAGAAGTTTTCCTTAAATTTAAGTATACTATTTTCTACTAATGAGTTAAAGGAGAAAAAGCAGAGGGACATTTGGTTATTTCATTTCTCATTCTCTCTCTCTATCTCTGCCCCTGTCTCTCTGTTGCTGTCTCTCCCGCCTCTTCACTCCTCCCACCCTTACTGGTCAGGTCCAAACGCTTCTTGACTTTGAGAAGAGCTGTACACAGGCATTATAACCACCAGCACTTGAAACAAATATTATTTTTTCATTGTCTTTTAAAAATATTTTCTTCTGATTTGTATCACTCATTTCTAAAATCAGTATGGTAAGATACTAAGATTTCATTTGGAGGTGGGAGAGACCCTTTTTTCTAAATTTGTTTACTGGACTGCGGCAGTAGATTCTGTAGCTAGTGGCATTTAAAATGAATAAGGAATACTCTGCTATTATTCCCTATACACGTATTATCCTAGAGTATTCTTCAAGGTGGCAAGGTGGAATAATTGAGATGTCTAAGAAAAATGAAAAATTCTTAGGTCTTCTGAATGAATACCATTTAAGCACATTTTCTTCCTATTTATGAATATTTATATTTTCCCAATATTGAATGTAGATCCAGACACAAAATATTCTGGGATACAAATTGCCCTTATAATTAAGGATTTAATTTATTTATTAGTAAGAGGGTGAGGACATAAAAAATATCATAAATTTAATAAATAATTTATGCTATTCTCAAGTTAGAGTACAGAGAAGATAGTCCTTTGGCAGAAGGGGGAAACTGCTCCATGAGTTTCTTCATGGAACCAGGATTTTTCTACCATATCTGGATTCTATTTCCAATATGAACTTGTAGTTTAAGATGGCTGATCTAAATCTAGACATCATGTTCACAGTCCAACCCGGAAGAAAGAAGAAAACAATAAGGGGCCATGGTGAGGAGTAACTGTATTTTAAGCCGAAGTTACAAAAATCTGAGACTGAACATTTTTGCTTGAATCTCCCTCATTGGAAGTTACTTATGTAGTAACATCTAGCTGAAAATGAGTCAGAGAAAAGTCACGTCCATTTTGGGCAGCTCTACTTCTTGTAAAAACAGGTTATATTACAATGGAAAGGGGAGACAAAATGTTGAGATGAATTGAGATTCTCTGCCATACTTGTCATATACTTTTTGTTGCCCATGGTTTCTCTTTCAAAATCAGTCATTTATTTTAGAGGTAGTAGGATTACTCTTCTTGGTTAACTATCTGGATAATCATTATGTATTTTGATATTTTAGTTATAATTGTTTGAAATTGATGGTATTCAATAACCACCAATTGTTTTGTGGGGAAAAGGGAATTTCCTAAAAATGGAGTATGGAAATATTTAATCATGTGCTTTTATTTTCTCTTTTATTCATACAAACACAAACACACATACACATGAATCATGAATCTTTTTAATGGAAATTTATGCCAATAATATATAATAATAAAATTTTCTTACAGATGCAAAGGTGTTGGAATCATAATGGTATCTTTGCTAGTTCCAAGAAAAAGGAATTTTACATTTTAGGAAAGCTTAGAAATATTCTTCTTCACTTTATATATTTGTCAAGAGGAAAATCTTTTATTTTCAACCTAACTTGCTCAGAAGATGAAAACATGCAAAATCAGTGAGGCAACTCAACTAAGAAGACTGAAAAGATCAGATTCCCAAGAATGGTCATGTGTCAGAATCACTATTTAGACTGAGAAAGACCCAGCTATTCATAGCTACATATTCCCAAATTCCCAATTCACATGGCAGTAATAAATACTTTCCAGGGAAAACTTTGTGTCAAAAATGACATTGTGCCTGGTATAATTGGATTAAAGTAAGAACTTTAAATATATTGGTTTCTCTTTAGCTACTGAATTATAAACTGATTAGGCAACAGGACTCTTTCTTCACCTCTTTAAACTTTGACTTTTCAATTGAAGATAATAAATATTCAGTTATTCGTAAATCCATTCTACAAATATTTATTGAGTACCAGTATGTGTTAGGAGGTGTGCTAGGCATTTTAAATTATTTTTCTTAAAAAGAATGGTGAGAAATCATGAGTATTCTCGTAAGAATGATAACACCTAGGTTTTAGTTTTGACTAGGTCATGTCTTAACTCTGTGATTTCAGAATACAGGCTTCACTTCCCTGTTTATCTTCCCTGCTACTGTAGTAGAAGGGCATCCAGGAGGACATAATTAGGTTCATTTCAATGCTAAAATTCTATTATTAGAGTAACATTTTATTATATAATTAAATGACCATGTATTTCTTGGGCCAATACTTTAATTTGTTCATTTCTTACTAAATTATGCAAATTTCACTTAGTGTTTCCTAGAGGTCATTATCCTTTCAGAAGCATACATTCATTTAAGTCACACAATGTATGTTTTTCACAAGAAATCAGAGCACATGTATCTTCCCTCCATAATTTCAAGTTGATTCAGTATGAGAGACTAATATCCTCCCAAACCTTCTGCTACCATGTCTTATGATAGCCAAATATTTGATACCAAAAAAGGAAGAATTTCCTCCTAAGGTTACATTATTTATGCTTTCACTCATTTATGTAGAAAGCAATAATCCTCACTGTGAATCTAAAGCTCTTGTCATCACTAGGGCTCTCCTGGTAATCACTTCAATGTACTTTAAAACTATGCAAAGTGCTCTGCTAATAAATTACATGGACGTCTATATTTTTCATTTTCTTTGGACAGTTAATTTATGTTGACTATAATTGTAAATCTTTCACAGATGTAACTACTTTTACTCCAAGGCTATATGGCGTATTTACTGCCCCAGTAAAGCTCTGTTTGTTTTTTTCTTCTGGCATGGGGGCTGAGCAGGCAGGGTAGTAGCCATGCTGGCTAGTCAGCATGTGGTTTGCATAAGATTCGTCAAGCACGAAGTCCGTTCCAGCATACTGGTGTTCTAGGAGAGACGAGAATCATGTCTCTTCTTGCGTGTCAACAGATTATGTCAAGGAAGACAAAAATGTTTCTAAAGGTCACCTGGAGGAGAGTGATGTCAAAATGTGAAAGATTCTCTACTATCTTAAGGTCAGACTGTAGTATGAGACATGCTGTGGTTTGGAACATAAACATGAGATAGCAGACATTAGAGAAAGATAATACTGAAAGGAAAATGAATATGATACAAGTTGATCATGGTGGTCCACAGTATATCTTGATAAACCAAAGCCATAAGTATGAGCTTGCAAGCATCAGAACTCAGAATTGATTTTTGGAGGAAAATGAATACCAACAGTCAAATCAGGTGGACGCCCACTTTTGGACACCCAGAACCCAAGGTAGGCATTGGTCATAGCTCTCAGAGATTTGCACAAATAAGAAAGCTACAGAATGACCAGAAGGTAAGACAAATCAGTCATTAAACTCATGATGAGGAGGAGTTGCCATAAGAACTGTTTTTCCATTATATTTTAAATGATTAAGGGCAAGATACCTAACATAGAAAGGATTCACAATACCTGATAATTTTTTTGATTGCCTTCCCAGACCTTATTTTACTAAGTCTTTACCTCTGCCACCTTCCATTCATATAGCTCAGTCACTGGGACACAGACTTCCAGAATTCCAATTCTGCATCCTCAGTGAATTGGACTAGAATTAGGAATATTATCCAAGCTGGCACAGTCACAATTCTTTCATCAGTTATTTGGCATTTGGAACTCGGTGAGATTTTTTGTCTCTCTCTTCAAGTGACTGGATATTTAATATGGAAGCTAGGGGACTGTGTGTGGCCATAAATTCTGCACTATAAAATGAAGCAAATAATTTCAGTCTGAACAGGAAAGACAAAAACAGTCATGCAGGAAGGAAGGAGTGATAGTAGACAGGGGTTCTTTATGACATTGGGATCCTTGATTCTGGCTTACTTTTTGACACAGAAGTCTGGATTCCCATGGAATATCCTGGGGTATAATATGTTAACTAAGAAAAATCTGTTGGTTGCAGAAAATGAGTCTTATGTGTTAAGAGAAAGAGAGAGGGAGAGAGAGAGAGATACTAAAAGACTAGATCCATCTTGATTCATCGATTTTGTCAGTTGGAGTTAAAGTTTGGCTTGCAATATAGCCAAGAAGATAACAGGGTGTATCTAAGATCTACATTTTAATTGCTGATAAAAAATACTGTCTCAAGACATATGTGTTCATGGACCACCTAATTCTGGATCAGGGACTTAATTAAAAAAAAAAAAAAAACAACAAACGAGTATCTAAGGATTTTTCTATCTTCAGAACCAAGAAACCAAGACTCCTTGTAAGGGCACGTTTCAACAAAGCAATGAGGGATGCTTATAAAACCATCTATTAAAAAGAATAGTATGCAGTTTGTATACATATCTGTAATTTTTTGAATCACTCCCTATATCAAGTTAGAGATAACTAACACGTGATGAATTTATGTATAGTTTGTTGAGTTCCTATAAATTACCAAAGATCTCATTCATTTAATAATGATATTATTTATTATCATCCTATTTATCCATATGAAATCAAGGCTCAAGATAGTGAATCATCTTTTCATGGTCAGAATATTCATGATTTGATATTCCTCTGTGACTACATATTCCATATATAACCTCTTCCCTACACCATTTACTAGCTGCTACTTTGCCATTTACTAGCTGCTGTTTATTGAGTGTCTTCCATATGTAGCAAATACTTTGTATATATCTAATCTTTGTAATCATCCTAAGTCCAAGGAGGTATGTGTTGAATGTGATACCCAGGTTTTAGATTCCAAAGTGGCTCTGAAGTCTACCACATTAGGTTACTTCGAGTTTTAAAAACTAAGCACATTTGCATATTTGACTCTTCCCTGGTTACTAGAAGGAGAAAACCTATTTTTAAGAAGCTTAACATATAGGAGACTAGATACTAGGGAACCAACTACAGTACAATTATAATATTTAAAATCAGGAGGTATAGAGTTTACTTTTCTTGTTGACTGTAAAATGGAGTGGAAGATTTGGATATTTTAGGGATTTTTATTGGTAGCTTTCTTTTGCAGTTATTCAGGAGGGGAGGTTCTGGGAAGGTATTAATTTGCTAGGACTTCTTTAGCAAAGAAAAACAAAAAATTATTTTCTCACAATTCTGGAGGCTAGGCAAGATCCAAGTGTTGTCAGGGCTCCTTCCTTCTGAGGGCTTTTGCCTAACTTCTGGTGATTTGCTGGTATCTTTGGCCTAGCAGCATCACGTGATTCTTTCTCTGCCTTGTTCTTGAGATGACCTTTTTCCCTCTGTGTTTGTCTCTGTGTACATCTTTACACGTTTTATAAGGACAATAGGCATTTTTTTTTTAAATTATAGTCCGTTCCAATGACCTCATCTTAGTGTAACTAGTTACATCTGCAATAACCCTATTTCCAAATAAAGTCACAGTCTGAGGTACTGGGAGTTAGGTGTCTGGGCTGAGACACATTCAATCTGTAATAGGGTGATTTTGTCTAACCCCAACTCTTTACTTGCAACTTACTTCATATTTGAAGTTGTTGTGTGGGCTTACAGAGACTATGAAGAGGATAGATCACCATCTATAGCCCTTCGCTTCTCTGTCCATCCCCCTTCTTCCCTCTATATTCTGTTTTATCTCTCCTTGCTTGCCTCCAAGTCTCTGCTGTCTCCTACCATGATATCTCTGTATTGAGTTAGCTTTTGCTGGTCTATTTATACGCAGGAAGTTTTGCTGACTACATCACTTCCATCTGTTCTGGATGATTAAATTTTTCTTATATTCTGACCAGGCCATAAATCCAGCATTATTTTCAAGCAATTGCAAAATTGTTCTGTTCACATCTTTTGTCAAAGAATAAACCAATCAGTAAATCAGTAAATTTTACTGGGAAGAGAGTCTGTCTCATAAATTTCTTTTACAAACATCATAAACAGTCATGCTAGGAAAGAGCCAATTTTAATTCATTATTTTTATTCTATGTCATTCTTTTTGAAAAAGATATTTAAAGCTCTGTTCTGGCTGACTTCCACGTTTAATATAGAAGTGTTTGGAATTGCTGACTCAACCCAGAGCCTATTAATATCTTCATTGTTTCTTTCCTTTACAAATATCATTAATCATGAAACATTTAGATTTGTTTTTCCCAAAAGCTGGAAGGCCTAAACCACTTGCTATATACATAAAACCAAACAGGTATTAGAAATTGGTAATAAGAGGGAGATCCAAGAAATTAATTTCAGTTTATGGACAAAGTAAAGCTCCCCTTTCTGTCACATTTCCCAGCCTCCCCTTGTCTATTTCCAGCCCCTGACTTCTTGATTTGCTTAACACTTTAGATTCTGTGCAATTCTCTGTGATTTAGAGATCAATAGCATTTATTTATCTTTCAACTTTTGACCATGTCATTGACTAAAGTCTTGTCCACTTTCCACTAGCACCTATAACTCTCCAATTAGCCCTCCCACACATCATACTTTTTTATTGATCGGCCAAGTGTTGCATAGGTCTTATAAAGAAGACAATTGCATACATTTAGAATTATAAAAAGGAAATTAAAAATGAAGGTTATTCAGAAATAATAGAAAATTCTCTTTCTAGATAATTAAGAATACATTAGTTCAGTAGCTCTATTATTGCTTAAATAGAGCAAATATATTTCATTTTTATAACTCCATAGAAATTTTAATGGGCATTTTATCTGTTAAGTTTCAGTTACTAGGAGGGAAATGTCCTTAATTTTCTCTACTATGTAACAAATGATATCTCAGTTTACTTCCATCATCTGAGAAGTAAAAATAATTTACCTCAAACTCCATTTATCACTTTTCAGTAAATGCTCAAAATTGAATCTATGAATATATTTCAAATCCCTTCACATTGTCATTGTTGATGTTCATTATTATTTGGGTCAGTATGTGGCAGGAGGATGGAAGAGAAGAAATACCCTATTTACTCAGAAATGGCTTCTGTGAGTTACTGAATCTGTTAGAAATTTTTCTAGATAATCAGGTTTCCTCTTGCCATATGTCTGAGTCAAACCTGAAATGCATTTTGGAAACAAAGAGTTGAGTTCGCTAAGTGTCATGACCCACAGACTGTATATCATTGGCATTATTGACAACATCTATGAATTTTAAAATACGTATTATTAACAGTGCAAATCATTGAGGCAAATTTGGGAAAATGTTTGATTTTTTAATACCAGAAATAATGTACTTTGAACTGAGGAAATCCTACATTATAAAATAGTATCATTTGTTTTAGGGGAAAGAAAAATGAGTAGTTGATAAGGATCAAAAGTCTTAGTTTTCACGCACTTCTGTGTTATACAAATGAGAAAGTGTAAATTTACAGAAAACAAACAAAAGTCTTAAGACCATAAATGAAATTGATAACAGGATAATTACCAAAAACCAAGGTTTCTGCACTCTAGTCAGTTTCTTATCCAACATGGCCATAGATATATTTGGTTACATTTCCAAAAAATAAATAAATAAACAAATAAAAATAAATAGGAAGTTCATTTAATGGGACAAAAACAACTTGTTAGGTCAAGGCAGCCCCTCAAATTGAATAGATTTGTATTATATTATGAGATTATACATTCCAAGTCTATGTTATGTAAATGAGGAAGCTGAAGTCTATAGAAGCATTCAGCCATGGTCACTGTAGGAAGATAATGACTCTAATGACTCATCTAGAGATAGAAACAAGTTATTCAGCTTTTGACCTGTTACCTCTCATAAGAAACTGGATGACATCCCTTTTATGAACAAAAGCAAAAGATATTATGGATATAAATGAATCAGTTTTAATCCACAAAATCCCTGCTGCTCTGGAAACTGGTCTCTGTTTTGTTTGTGTTTGTTTGTTTGGTTGGTTTTTTACTTTTTTTTTTATTTTTGCCATTAGCTTAGCTTATGCTTATTTAAAATTTTTATTATCCTATAAAACAAAAGAAAGGGATAAGGTTAGTAAATTAATACTTATTGAGTACCTTCCATATGATAGGAATTATACTGGGTATTTTCGTCTGTTGTTTCCATTGATTCCTCATAGAAACACTGAATTTAGTTGCATTAGTCCTGATTAAGAACAACTATTTTTTTCAAGATTTGTTTATTTATTTGAGAGAGATAAAGAGAGCACATAGGGGGAGGGGCAGATGGAGAAGGAGAGAGAGTCCCAAGCAGACTCTGGGCTGAGCATGGAGCCCCATGCAGGGCTTGATTCCACAACCCTGAGATCATGACTCAAGCTTGAAACCAAGAGTCAGATGCCTAACTGGTGGTACCATGTAGGCACCCCAAGAACAGCTGTTGAAGCTATGACCTATATAGGCCAACTCCAGAGAAGTTGTAATTCCAAAAGAATACATAGTCTGATGGTTGAAAAGTGATTTGGGAAAAAATCAAGAATCTTTACCTACACTTTGAAGAATTTGGGAAATCTTCCTTTATGTATTTATCCTGTAGACACTTTGATAAATCCATTTGTGATTCTATGGTTTGAATCTATTTAAACTTCAGAATAAGTTTTGAAGATTTCTTTTTTTTTTTTTTAATTTTATTTATTTATTCGACAGAGATAGAGACAGCCAGCAAGAGAGGGAACACAAGCAGGGGGAGTGGGAGAGGAAGAAGCAGGCTCATAGCAGAGGAGCCCGATGTGGGGCTCGATTCCAGAACGCCGGGACCACGCCCTGAGCTGAAGGCAGACGCTTAACCGCTGTGCCACCCAGGCGCCCCTGAAGATTTCTTATATTGCTAAATTGTGACAGGCTATAAATATTAAAATAACCAGTTCCAAATACAGTTGCACAAACAACAAATTTAACTAAGAAAAAAAAAACTATAAATATTTAAACTCGAAAGATGTCTTTTTCCTGATAACAGAACGTTATGTGAGGTTTTACCTACTCTATAGTTCAAGTTTATGTTGGCAGATGTCTTATAAAGCCTCTTAGGGAATAATCACCCTAATCATTTCATTTCTTAGTAAGGGGGCAAATGCTTGTGTGTAACTATAGTCATGTTCTCAAAAAATGTATCTTCTTTCTTTCTTTTTTTTTTTTTAAGATTTAATTATTTATTTGAGAGAGAGAGAGAGAGAGAGATACCCTGAGTGGGCAGAGGCACACAGGGAGAGGGAGAAGCAGACCCTGCTGAGCAGGGAGCCTGATGTGGGGCTCAAGCCCAGGACCCCAGGATCATGACCTGAACTGAAGGCAGATCCTTAACCAACTGAACCACCCAGGCACCCCCAAATGCATTTTATTTCTGTAAAAATACAGACAATAAATTGAAGGGACTAATCTTTCATGCTATATTGAGTATAATAACTGTACATATTGATCTTTCTTGATAAATGAATTGGAGATGATGAATTTATTCAGGCTTTTTACAAGTTTCATGAGTGTGGTGTATGCCCTACCCTATGATAAGTAATACTAATGAAAGGGTGAATGAAGCATAGATCCTTCCGTTAGAGAAGTTGCCAGTTATTGAGATTAGGCACACTCTGAAGATCTGATTTATGACACATTGAAGTAAGAGATAAGTAAAAACTATATAGTATCAGAGGAGGACATAATATTTGTAATAGAATGGTCATAGCAATACAATATATTGTAACATTTATTGAACTTATACTATATGTGGGTGTTTTAAATCCTTTACATGTCTTAATTCACTTATTCCCAATTAAATTCCTGTGTTGGGCACTTTACATAGTAATTATTTTAATCCTCAATTATTTACCACACTGTATAATAATTAACCACTTTTTACATATGAAGGCAACAAGAAGTAGATGGGATTTTGTTGTCTGAGTTCAAAGAGTATGTGTGCAGTGAAACTGGCTAATTTGAAGGGACTTTAATAAAGGAGCTATGTATAAATTTAGAAAAACATCAAAGGATATTGCTGTACTACTGAGTTACCTAGAGTAGGGGATAGGGAATTTTTACCACTTGTATAAAGGGGAATGGAAGGAATTAGTTAAACTAACCTGTTCAGGTAGCTGGATAGAGAGAAGTACCTGCTAGGAGCTCTGGCTTTTAGTTAAAGGATCACTGCTGAACCATAAAAGACAGCAGGAAAGAAGCCAGGGGCATAAATATCCCAACATCTCTTTTCCTTTGTCTAACGGATGTTGGTGCCTCCACTGTCTAAAACCACAGGAAGCCAGAGGTCAAAGGATAAGTATGTAGTCATAAGAAGGGTAGAAGCTGGTTGGGAGTGAATGTGAGGCAAGGTGGAGAAGAGCACACATTCAGAGGAAGGTGAGGTATTTGGTCTGACTGAGGGTGCAGCTAAACTGCAGAGATGGGTCTGATACAGAACTCTGTCTTCCATCACACTTTCACACTCCTTTCTAGCACCTTTCTATTCATCTTATATCTTAGCAATTTTTTTTTCCAAAGTAAGGTATGTGAATGTTATATCGAACAAATATGATGAAATGTGAGTACAGAAATTTGATTCAGGGGAAGATTGGGGCATTTTTGTCTGATAAGCACACCACTTTCACTTATTTATTGACATATTGAGTATTCATTGGGTGTCTGGCATTGTTCTAGGCACTAACAAACAAAAGACAGTTTGTTGCTTCAAAGAGCTCTGAGTTCAGATGTAAAGGACAAGTAAATCAATGATTATAATACATACAAAAAATGTGTTTTAAAAGTATGAGAATCTATAGGAAGAAGATAAGGACTTAATATTTTATAAATATTATTCTATTTAATCCTCATGACTGTGCTGAGAAAGTGCTATTTTTATTGACACTGACAAATGAGTTAAATGAAACATAGAGAAGTTATGTAACTTACCCAAATTCTGACAACAAGTAAGTGTCCCAATCTTATCTGAATCTATGTTCAATTTTCTGTTATAAAAATATCTTCCTTTCTGTTAGGCAACAAAGGCAGGTAATCTCTTAATACTCAGAAAGCTAAGATAAACTATAGTTTTGGATAGAGACAACATCATGATTTTTAAACATAATCTTTTCCTCATGATGTAGTTGACTATGTTCTAATCCTGTGGTCACTTACTGACATTTTCTGAAAATGAAGAAAAAAAAAAAGTATGATATTCAATCAGTTCAGGTTTTACTAAAGATATATGTGCAAATGCTCCATTCTGCTCATATAGTTTCATAGCCCACTGCCTTTCTGCTACACTCAGTCCTCATATTAGGAGTTATTTATGTTCCTGACACATCATATATTATAAACTATGACCATATAAATGTGAATAATCCTCCCCTCTTGGCTCTGTAAACTTTGATCTTTCATCCACTATCCTTCTCTTCTATTAAACAAAATAGAGTAGTAAATGTAGTTCTTCTTAAGGATAATTTTCCACCATGACATATGAGTAAGTATTCCACAGCTAGTGTTATGGGAAATATTAAGCCCACATTATGAAATAGAATAAATAGTGCTTGAAAATTTGTCAGTCCTTGGTGTGTCTCTTCCCTTCATCATGAGATCATACTCATGTCATTTAGTCTTTGAAACATTTAAAAATATAACAATAGGAAGCTGCTATCATGTGATTAAGAAAGACTCTGATAGGATACATTTGTTTTAATGCTACTTGACTTCCGTTTTAATCTTTAAAAAGTATAAGTAACTGCAGTAGAAAAATTTTAGACTTTGGAAGAATTGAAGAAATAAAGTAGACTGAAGAGAGGAAAATGGTGGCTGTGTAGGATGACCCTAGACTCATTTCATCCCATATACACAAGTAGGTAACTATCAGGTCATCCTAAATGCCAGAAATCAACCTGAAGACTGACAGAACAAACTTCACAACTAAGAGGAGAGAAGAGGCCACAATGAAGAAGGTAGGAAGTGTGGAGATGTGGTTTGGGGAAGAAAAAGATCATGGATGCTATGGAGAGAAAGAAGCCATGGTGGCAGAGAAGGGAGAGAGGGAGAGAGACAGAGAGAGGAGTACACAAGCGAATGCACAAGGAGAACATTTCTCCGAAGACATTGGTTTGCAAAAGGAAAGGGACTGAATTTCATGAGTTTTTGCAACCAGCTGGCTTTAAAGACCGGAATTTTAAAGGACAGTGGGCTTGGCTGGGATAGAGCTCAGAGGTCACTGCCCTACTCCTGGAGAGAAGGCAGGCAAGTAACTTGGGAGCAGACAGCATGGAAACAGTGACCTGAAGAACACCTGGGACACACAGTGGGGAGATTATTCACTCTTCTCAGAGTGGCTTTCCTGAGGGAACAAAGGAGATGACTGGCACCATTTCCCCCCACCTTCATCCCTTGGCATAAACACAGAGCTACCTGGGGGAAGCATCTCAGGATGGACACTGGCTGCCTAGCCTGCTTACACCATGCCCCAGCCCCTGTCCTCTGGAGGAACTGACCTCTCAGTCAAGGTTGCCTCAGTCCCAGTGCAGTGGTCCCCTCTCCCAGAAGACCAGCACTAGCCCCTGCCCATACCACATCTCCTGATCAGAGAGTTTTGCAGTTCTGGTGGAGTGAGTCTCAGGTCTCATTTCACAAACAGGCTGGAACACACTCCATTAAAACTTGCCACATTCAACTACCCACAGCAGGTAAGGAGAGCCTCTGCAGGCAACAGGCCTGAAGGATAGAGCAGCCAAAACACAGCAGCAGAGAACATGTAGCACACACTGGAGACACTCCCTGAAATGCCAGGCCATGGGCACTACATGACTTCTTCTGCATAAGGCCATTACTCGCAGGAGCTGTGGACATAACTAGCTTTTCTAACACAGAGAAGAAGGCAGAGACTTATACAAAATTCCAAGATGCAGGACTTTATTCCAAATGAAAGAACAAAATAAGGTCACAGGCAGAGATCTAGGTGAAACATGTATAAGTAATATGCCTGATTTAGAATTTAGAGCAACAACCATAAGGATACTCACTGGGCTTGAGAAAAGAATAGAATATATCCGGGAGACCTTTGCCACAGAGATAAAAGAGTTTTAAAAAAATCATTCAGAGATAAAGAATGCAATAAATGAGATTGGAAACAGGTTTGATGCAATGAACAACAGGCTGGAAGAAATAGAGGAATGAATTAGTGATCTAGAAGATAAAATAATGGAAAAAATTAAGCTGAACAAAAGAAAGAAAGAAAGAAGAATTATGCAATACAAGAATAGACTTAGGGAAACTCAATGTCTCTATCAAAGGTAATAACATTCATATTATAGGAGTCCCAGAAAAAGAAGAGAGAGAAAGATGGGCAGAAAATTTATTTCAAGATATAATAGGAGAAAACTTCCCTAATCTGAGGAAGAAAACAGACATCTACATCCAAGAGGCACAGAGACACCCCCCCCATCAAAGTCAACAAAAGCAGGCCAACACCAAGACTTGTTATAATTAAATTTGCAAAATATACTTATAACAAAAAAAATCTTAAAAGCAACAAGACTAAAGAAGTCCTTAATTTGCAAAGGAAAATCCCTAATTCCAGCTGGAGATTGATCAACAGAAACTTGGCAAGCCAGAAGAAAGTGGCATGATATGTTCAAAATGCTGAATGCGAAAAATCTGCAGCCAAGGATCCTCTACCCAGCAAGGCTATTATTCAGAATAGGAGAGATAAAGAGTTTCCCAGACAAACAAAAACTACATCAGCCCTGCAAGAAATACTGAAGAGGACTCTGAGTGCAAAGGAGAGACCAAAAATTACAAAGACTAGAAGGGATCAGAGAAAGTCTCCAGAAACAATAACAAAAGAAGTAATAAAATGGGAATAAATATATACCTACAATAATTATTCTGAGTGTAAATGGACTAAACACTCTAATAAAAAATCACAGGGTGCCAGAATGGATAAAACAAACAAACAAACAAAAAAAACCCATCCCTATGGTGCCTACAAGACACTCATTTTAGACCTAAAAACACATACAGATTGAAAGTGAGGAATTGGAGAAACATTATCAAGCAAATTGATGTCAAAAGAAAGCCAGAGTAGCAGTAGCTGTATCAGACAAAGTAGACTTTTCTGTTCTTGTATTGTTTTTATCCTGCTTTGGTAGCAGGGTAGTACTGGCCTGCTAAAATGATTTTGGTTGTGTTCCCTCTATATTGTTATTTGTAAGATTTTGATAAATATTGTCAATTTTTTTTAATTGTTTGTTAGAATTCACCAATGAAACCATGCAGTCTTAGGCTTTTCTGTGCCGGGAGATTTTTGATTCCTAATACAACTTTTGTTCTTGTTATTGGTCTAAGAAGATTTCCTATTTCTTCAATTCAAGATTCATGATTCAGTCTTGGTAACTTGAGCAATTTTAGGAATATCTGTTTGTTTTCTAATTTATCTGATTTGTCAGTATATAATTGCTTATAGTACTCTTTTATTATACTATGTATTTGTGTGATTATCTACTATATTGTTTTCTCTTCCATTCTCATTTTGGTTTTGGAGTCTTCAGTCTTCTTTTTCTTAGTTAATGTAGTTAAAGCCTTGCCAATGTTGTTTATTTATTTATTTAAAAAAATGGTGATCACTTTCTATGTTATATTATTGTTTCTGGTCTCTATTTTATTTCTGATTTTTCTTTATTTCCTTCCTCTACTAAATTTCAGCTAAGTTTCTTCTTTTTCTGGCTCCTTGCTGTGTAATGTTAAGTTGTTTATTTGAACTTCTTTTCCTTAATACAAGCATTTATAATACAAATTTCACTCTGACATCTGCTTTTACTGCATCCATAGATTTTGGAATATTATGTTCTCTTTTTCTTCTGTTCTGAGATGTGTTTTGATTTGCCATTTGATTTCTTATTTGGCCCATTGATTGTGCAGTAGTGTGTATTTAATATTTACATATCAAATGGTTAATATTTACATTGTACAAAAAAATAAATAAAATTTTATTCAGGACCTACTATGTACCAGACAGTACAGTCAGAGCAGCATAAATTAGAAATGATTCAGATTAAAGAAATGCCCTTACTGTTTGTTGTTTTCTTCTGCATTTCCTAAATAATTAATCCCAGTTTCCTTTTCACCATGCCAGATACATAAGCCCTTAGAAAGATAGAGTTGATTTTAAAGAAACTATAAAGTTTCTTTTCTTGGAATATGCATCTCCTTTTAGCGTAGAATTTATCATATCTCATAGCTTTGCTGTTATTTATATATTTGATACTTCCACAAGGCCATAGGATTCTGATTGCATTCTTTTCTATACTAGATATTCTGTGTGAGGTTCCTTCACCAAATATTACTGATAGTTTTTAGAAATATTACCATTTTGATCTCAATCCCAGCACTTTCACTGATTGGCTTTTTTCTTTGGTTTGATATTTCATTAAATGGGATCTTTATTCCTTATTGGATTTGAGCTCTGTGCTTCTGAATTTACCCACCAATGATGGTAATAAAAAGACTGAATAACTCTACAATGTTGGTAACTATTTCCACCTCGTTTTTTAATATTAACTTCCATATAGGATATTTATCACCTTAACTTGGTGATTTCATTACCATTGCCATTAATCAAAGTTCTGTTAAGAGTGATGAGTTATTTCAGAGCTCAGTTGTACAGTATAATATAGGTGGAAGTATGGCTTAACAAAATCATAGAAAGCTTTGTAGAGAAATGTTACTGGAAAGAAACCAAAGCAAGAAAGAAGACATTCAAGAAGCACTTATTGCACAACTGCCATTTGTGAGTTATTGTACAGATACTGTAAAACTTGATCAAATCATTAGAATTTAATTCAAATTCTAAGTGAGTGAATTAATGACTTTTCCAATCAATGGTTCCTTTTCTATAACCACTTATGTTTTGGGAAAGGGATGGAAAATAGAAGAATTCCCTGGGAAAGAGTCAAGAATCTGAACTAAGAAATTACATTATTTTAACGTAGAAAAAAATCAGAAACAAAGTAATGTAAAATTAATTACAACAACAACAAAAATAAAGACCTAAGGCTGTTACATGCATATATTTATTGAGAGGTCCCTATAATAGCTAGTTTTTAATCGCAGTTTCACTGACCCCAGTATTCTACTAGAGATCCAAAATAATTGTAACTCCTAGGTCAAGCCCTCAAATAAGTATTTTTTACTTGGAAGTCAAAGCTTAAACAAAAGCTAAGTGAATTAAAGATCTACAAGATAATATGATCACCATCAAATGTCATGGAGTTCAAAGTAGCAAGACTATTGTGAAATGACATGTTCATAGAGAAATCTCCAGGGGAATTGGTGCTCTAAGGATGTGAAGAATTTATTAACAACTCTAACAATGAACACAGATATTTAATGTGCATTGCTTTATGTGCTAGACATGATTTATTATGCCCATTTTATAGATGAGGACATTGAGACATAGAAAAGTAAAGTACCTGGCTCACAAAGAATGAGATAAGAATTATTTTCCTTGGGGCATAAACAATGAAGAAAGTAGTGTGTAGGGGATGTTATTAGTGTGTGTCTTGTTTGCATGGTTACTTTCCACCATCTAGAATATGTTGAGAATAGTGGAACCCAAGGTAGAGATGCAGAGATGAAGACCTTGAAAGAGACAGGAATTAAGATTTAATTTGGAATTAATAATTTAGAATAATTATTACAGGCACATGAGTTGCAAGAGTTTGAGTTTCCTTTAGAAAGTGGATTCTGTTAAGTATCTACTTTTAAATTGTGACATTGAGGACTGAGAGGAAGCACAGTCATGACAGGAAAGCAACTTACAAGAAATGTACTAAGTGAAAATGCAAATAGAAGAATAAAAAATATATGCAGGATAATGACTTCCAGACAAGAATGGGGTTAGGAACATTGGCCGAGCATCTATAGTGAGCCAAGAATTGTAATTATTAATTAAATCATAACTTCCGTAGTTTACCCTTCTCACGAAGAGGCTCCATGAAAACTATTAGTATTGCCAATCAATACATCAAAATAATATGGCTCAGAGAATAACTTGCATAAGTTTGCACAGCTCAGGTGTGGGAGAGTTGGGTTTCACTGAGCTTAATTCTCTCTTCCTCAAAAGTTCTTTCCATTTCCCCAGGAATTCCTCCTGAGGAAATGCAAAATATTGGATAAGTAAAATCTAAGGAATATGCACAAACTGTCATGACTAAGGAAACAAAATGGTTTTTTTGATATACCCTCGGCTAAACAGAAAGTTTACTTTGTAAGAGAACAGAATTTCCTCCACGTTCTCCACTACTTAAATTTCATCACATAAGCTTCAATTACAATGTAACGTGTTATCATTGATTAATTTTCATTTTATATACTTTTTGCCCTTACTCCATCTTATTCTTATTTCTATAATGCTGTTTGAATACTTTCCAGATTAGACCTGAAACCATTCTATGTAAGAAGTTATTGCTAGAACATCCATCTTAACATTTCTTCCCCTTATGGAAATGCAGATTCTCTCTTGTGCAGAAAACTAATTAAAGTCCCTTCCCAACACAATATACAAACAGCACATAAATATTTAACGGCCTGGTTTAGCATTTTTATTAGATTCTATGATACATCAAAGTATACACTGTTTAAAAGCAGAATCTAAATGATATAGTGCTTTCTAAAACCCCATCATGCATGATGTATTTTACCAATAAAATTTAAAGAAAACATTTAGGCTGTACTGAGAATAAACTATTATTCTTTACTAATTCTATGACTTGAACTTGAGCATTCACCAATAACTCATTATGCTTTTATTAGTAGTAAGTAGTACTGGATGAGCTATATAGGATGTAAAATTACCTGAGGATTTTCCTTTATAATGTGGCCAACCCTGCCCCTTAAGGATTCCTGTAGGCAAGCCTAGAAAAGTGTTCAATATTTTTGACACTACCTCTTTAGAAGTTCCATCTTGTAATTTGAATTAGCTCTCCCTATTGGCCTTCCCATTGTCCATTATCCCTTATTCTCCAGTTGTGCCTACATCTAATTCTGTGCCTTTGAGGCTTCAGGTCTTTCAGGTTTGTTTTCAGTCTTTTCAAATATCCTTTGTTATCACAGACTATGATGAACCAGTAACATCACAGCAGGATCTCACTACCACTCTAAGCACCTAGTCTATGCCATCGCCTTGGGTCCACCATACTACTGTCCCTGATCTTTCAGACAAACCTTATTTGGGAATATCAGCTCTGTGAGCAGTCCTCAAATTGCCTGTGTGGTTGAAATGAAATTATATGTTATAATTCATGTGGAATGTTTAACAGGTTGAACCAAAATAAGTTAATGGGGTACATTTCCCATCAGTTTCATCTTTAACCTTCTGGGAGCTCAATCTGGGGCCCTACCTCTAAACCTAACATAGCTGAGTTGATAACCAGTTATTAAAATGATAAGTGATTCTAGTAGCTTATGCTATTGAAGGTATCAGTATTCTCAAGATTATTTCCTTTTGACAAATTTGACATTATACAACATCCTAATAATGGGTGGAGAAAAATTTAAAAGGTACTAAAAGGGCACTGATCCCCACAGTATTTTCCAAAGAAGATGAAAAATAAATACCTAGTTCTAACATTAATGCTCCAAATGTTACTGTTCTAATTACATCTATGTTACTGGTTGGAAAGACATCAGAGTAGAACCATGAGAAGAGGTGTTTTCAGCTATCTTAAGTGTTGCACAAGGAAATCTTTGATAATCTAAATGCCAAAATCAGTGGAAATCAGGGAAATTGATTTTGTGATGTTAGGAGAATTGTTGGTTTTTGATTATGAAAAGGAGATGTTTGTTCCACTCACTCCAACAAGACATTAAATGGGAGTGATGCAAAATATAAACATCATATTTATATAATTAAACCCTTTGGGCAATTTTTTTAATTTATAGCTTATGTTCTAAAGCTAAGTACTTGCTTCTATATCATAATCAACTATTAATGAGTTTCCCTCATAGAATTCCTTTGGAACTAGAAAAAAGATAAATTAAAAAATTATAACTGCTAATCTTCACATCCTTTGCAAACACCATAAGCATAAACATAGCCAAGTACAGTGTTAAGAATATGTCAGTCATATTTGAGTCACTGTGATCTCCAAATATACCATTAGGATTAATTTTATGCAAGGCTCAGATTTCAAATGTGAACAGTTTAACATATGATCTGAATTAACTCCCCTAATATTAAAATATCTACAAATTTAAATAGGAAACAAATCTCTTTAAAGTTATATTTTCTTAAACTCACAATGAATAATTTAATGACTAAATAATGGCATATTGTTTCTTATTTATCAGGAGGCAAAATTAAACCACTGACAAATGAGATTCATTATGAAAAAAAAATCCTTGTTAAAAGATAGATTTGGTGTCATTAAAGAATGTCTAAGCGCTATCAAAAGAATTTAAAGCACACATGCTACCTCAGTATTCACAATAATTAGAACATATCCCAAATCTGTAAGCTTCCTGAAAATCATGGTTATTTCACAGTTATGTTGCAATGAGAAAAGTTCTTACATCAATGTTGCACCTTGTGAGTGAACAATTATTTCCATTTCCTAACTACAAACACCCATACCATCAGGACAATTATATTATTATATAAAAACCACAAAACCTTGGTATAGTATGATTCTATTTATCCTTTCTAGTTATTATTTAGCATAATATGCTTTAATGGTTTGTAGACAGACATCTTCTAGTACCAAGCACTATCTCCATCATTTCCTAGTGATATCCCTTTGGCATGTTTCAGCTTTTTCATGGGCAAAATGAGATTAACTATACCTATTGCTTAACGTTGCTTTGAGGATGGATTGCAGTAGTGCATTTTATAAAATACTTAGCACTGATTATTCAGGTAAACATGACAGCATGAAGGTATTTTTAATTTTCTCTCCTTTATAATGCACCCCAACCAAGAACAATAATAGCCTTATCCTCAGAATATGCAGAAAACATAGCAAAAGAGAATAAAAATAATGCTTTATAATCAGTGAAATTAGGGAAGGAGGAATGCATAGCTACCAGCTATAAATAAAAATGGTTTTTGAAAAACAGAAATTTGGATCTCAGGAAGGATGAAGGGAGCTTGAGAGTTGATCTAGAATTCCTTGGCTCAGAAGCAAGGTGTAGTTTCTCTGAAATGTGTCAAGCAATAAACACAGAGGATTTCCCCACATTAACATCAGGTGCCAAACCAAAGATCCAGAAGGCTCAGAGAGCTTAACAATACATGAAGAAAAGCTGGCAGAACTAAATGGTTCAGTAGATAAATTCATAATCAGATGTGGTGATGTTAACATCCCTTTCTCAGTAATTGATTGGACAACTACCCCCCAATCAGTAAAAATGAACAATATCAGCCATGTTTACCTAACTGACATTTGACCCATGTAATGCAGAATGTACATTCTTTTTAAATGCGGTGGAATGATAATCATATAGTTTTGATGGCAGGCCATATTGATGTCTCAGTAAATTTCAAGATATTGTAAGCTTACAGAGTATGCTCTCTGACAAAAATTGAAATAAAGTATAAATCTATAATAATGAAATAAACAGAAAAGCCCAAAACATTTGGAAAGTGAAAAACATCCTACTCAATAAATTATGGTACAAAGAAGAAATAATATGACCAGTTAGGAACTATTTTGAGGACGATAATGATGAAATTAGAATGTATTTACAACTTGTGGAATGAGGTTAAGTAGTGAGTGCTTAGAGAGAAATTTAGAGCTTTAAGTGCTCACAGTAGAAAAGAAGAAATGTTTAAAATCAATGATCTAAGTTTCTACTTTATGAAGCTATAAAAATGAGCAAATTAAATCTAAAGTAAGTAGAAGGAAGAAAATTAATGACAAGAACTGAAATTAATAGACAACAAATGATAGGGAAAATTAACAAAGCTAAAAGTTGGATGATGAAATGGTAAAATTGATTAAACCAGTAGGAATAGTGATAATAAAGTAAAAATAAAAACAATAAAGCCAAAATGTAAGGAACTTGGATGTTGTCACTCCATCCTAACAAGTAAAAAGTTGAATTAACTGAAAAGAAATAAAAAACTCTTTTTAGATCTGTCAGAGAGGTAAGGTCATAGAGCACACTGCTGTACCCGAAATTGGAAAGATGGACAGGAGGATGCAGAGAATCACAATTTACCAGAGTAGAAACTTCCACAGGAATCAGTACTAGGTCTGTTGTACCTGGATTTCCACAAAAACAAAAACAAAAAACACAAGAAACTTATAAGGCATTTTAAAAAACAAAGGAACAAAACACATCTTGCAGCATGAAGCATTAACAAGCATCAAAACCAGAGTCAGATATGTCAATTATGTTGGGATTATTAAACCAAGATTTTTTTAAACTATATTGATATGCTAACAACTCCAATGGAAAAAGCAGACTACAGCAAGAATAGATGGGTAATGTAAGCAGAGAGATAGAAATTATAAACAGAATCAGAATAAAATACCAGAAAAAAAAAAAAACAACAGTGTAGCAGAAATGAAGAATGCCTTTGTTGGGCTTATTTGTAGTTTAGACATGGCAGAGGAAAAGATCTCTGAGCTTGACGATATACACGGCAGTAGAAATTCCTAAAACTGAAAAAGCACAGAGACACGAAGATAATCACAAGATATACAAGGACTGCGGGACTACTGCAAAACATGTAACGTGTAATGGGAATAACAGAAGAAGAGAGAAAGGAGTAGAAGCAATATTTCAAACCATAATGAAGAGAATTCCCCACAATTAATATCAGACACCAAACCAAAGATCCAGATAATGCCCATAAAACTACATGTAGGTATGCCATATCCAAACTTCAGAAAATCAAACATAAAGAAAATGTCTTGAAGAAGGCAGGGGAAGGTGAAACAACATTTTTATAGAGAAAAAAAAAATAAGAATTACCTCTGATTTCTCCTCAGAAACCATTAAAGGAAAGAGAGAGTAGAAATATTAAAAGTGTTGAAAGAGAACAAACAAACAGACAAAACACCACACTAGAATTCTTTGTCCTGGCAAATTATCTTCCAAAAGTCGAGGAAACGTGAAGACGTCCTCAGGCAAATGAAAATTAAGGGAATTTGTTGCCAGTAAACCTGCCTTGACAGAAATGTTAAAATTTCTTTAGAGAGAAGAAAAATAATATATGTCAGAAGCTCATAACTACATATAAAAAAAAAAAAGCTTCAAAGAAGGAATAAGTGAGGGCAAAGTAAAAACTTTTTCTTATTAATCTAACAAGTAACAGTTTGTTCAAAAATAATAATAGCAGAAAATAATAGCAAGAGTGTATTCAGTTATGTTTGCTTGCTTGTATATATCCTATACATATGCTTATGTGTAAGTGAAAGGAATGCCAGGATGAAGGGAGAAAGGAGGAAGGAAGTAGGATTGTTTTGTTCTTAATAAGGTATTCACACTCTCCTTGAAGTGATACCATGTTATTTGCAAGTGGACTTGGGTTAGTTGTCATTAGCTGTGAATGTATATTGCAAACTCTAAGGCCATCAATAATAAAAAAAAAAAAAAGTTAAAACAAAGAAGAGGTAAGACCATAACTAATATGCTAACAAAAGAGAGAAAATGTAATCATATAAAACACTCAATTAAAATTTTAAAAAGGCAGAAACAAGTGGAAGACAAAAATCGGAACAAGGGCAATAAACAGAGAATGGTGATGAATATGATAGATATTAATCCAACTATATCAATAATCACTTTGAATGTCAGTGGTCTGTATGCACCAATTAAAAGACAGAAGTTGTCAGAGTATATTAACAAAACACAATCCTAGTATATATTGCCATGAAACTGACTTTAAATATTAAGTGATATATAGATTAGAAGTAACTGCCCAAAGAAAAATCTACCATGCTAACAGTAATCAAAAGAAAGCCAGAGTTAGCTATATTAATTTCAGACACAGCAGACTTGAAAGAATGTAATAATTTTCTTTACATTTCAGGCAACTTTTCATTTCCTATAAAATCTTATATGTGCAAAGATGCTCTTTAATTATCATGTACTATTAAGTGATAAAACTTTATCTTGTACAACTTTTCTGAAAGATTCTGGTATTCATCACTCGTATGCATTCTTGTGACCTGAGATTTGGTTTCAATCCCCTGATCCATGTTTTCAGTAGTTGTCCTATACTAGCAGTCACTTTGATCATTCATATATTGAGAATACAAAGCATGAAGTGCACAAATACATACACACACGCATACACACACACACACACGCAAACACACACACACGCACACACACACACACACACACACACACACAAAGAGGCAACAACTGAGAGAAAAAATGGTATCTCCAAAGGTCCTATGTAGTTCCATTTTGAAGGGAGGAAGCCAGTTGCTAGTTATACGTTAAATAAAGAGAAAGAGGCTATCATTTATTTGATCAAAAACTTGTCAGTTATTTTGTTATGCCTTCTGCCTCAAAAGAACATGTGTTCTCTGTTTTGGGTCTTCAGGTCAGTGAATTCTGAAGCACTGGCCTAAAGGGGTGAAATGATCCAGTGCTCTCTGCTCTCTCCTTTTCTCATTTCAATTCACAGTTTGCTTTCTCATTTCATTGGTGACTAGGTCACAGAAAATCCTGGTGGCTGATCTTCAGCATCTTACCTCAACCTCAGGGGCTACCTCCATGCCATTCTGTGTTATTGATCTATTTCATACCATGGTGTCTAGATACCACTAGATTTCATCTTTGTAAGCGATTCTAGATCTGACACTTTTCAGGGTAATGTACTTCTGACGTCTGACGTTCAGAATTCTAGATTAACTTTCAAGTTCCCTCCATCCTTCTTTTTGTCCATATTTCTCTGTCTTTCTGTATATAACTTCCCATTTCTATAATTTGTCATAGTAAAAGTGTATAAGAGAAAATACGTAGTATGCAACTTTTTGAAGTTGGCTTTTTCTAGTCCACACAGGGTCCTTAAGATCCATCCAATTTGCTGCATATTAAAAGTTTGATCTTTTTTATTGCTAACTAATACTTCACTATATGGATACACAAGAGCTTGTTTAAACATGTACCTATTAAAGGTACCTATTAAAGAAATTATAAGCCAGACTTCCAGAGTGGTTATTCCATTTTACAATCACCCCAGCAATGCATTCTCGCTACCATTTAGTATTAGTAGTTGTATTTTTATTCTTATATTTGAATAGATCTATAGTGATATCTCATTGTATGTGTGTGTGTGTGTGTGTGTGTGTGTGTCTGTGTGTGTGTGTGTGTGTGTGTGTGTGTGTGTCTGTGTAGCAGTGGGGCCGGGGGGGGGGAGCAGAAAGAGAGGTAGAGAGAGAATCTTAAGCAGGCTCCAATCTTAGCAGCGTGGAGCCTGATCTAACCCTGAGATCATGACCTGAGCTGAAATCAAGAGTTGGATGCTTAACTGACTGAGCCACCCAGGCACCCCTCATTATGGCTTTAATGTGAATTTGCCTAATGGCTAAAAATATTAAGCATATTTTTCAAGTATCTATTTGCCATTTTCATAGTTCTGTGGTGAGATACCTAACAAGTCATTAGCCCATTTCTAAATTATTTTCTTTGGTATTTTGTTTGCTTTCTCACTGTTGACTGTAAAGAGTTTTTTATGTAGTCTGAAAATAAGTCTTTTGTTGGTAACTTGATTTAAAAATAGTTGTTTCATGGTCAGCAGCTTGATTCTACATCTAAAGCCTTTCAGATGGTGAAGATTCTTAATTATTATGAAGTTCAACTTCTCAAATTTTTTATGGGGCATGCTTTTAGTGTTAGGTCTAAGTCTTAGCATAGGCCAAGGTCATTAATATTTTCTTTTACAATTTCTTCTAAAAATTCTATAGATTTTACTTTTACATTGAGATCTATTTTTAATAAAAGTGTATATAAGATATAAGATTTAGATTGAATTTTATTTTGGGGTATTGATGTTTATTTTTTCCTCCACTATTTATTGAAAAGATTGTCTCCTAAAATTTTAGTATCTTTATCTTGGTTTTCATCATTTTGATGATGATGTGGCTAAATTTTGTTTTTCTTGTATTGATCCTATTTAGTGTTTCCTGACTTTATTTTTTTATGTATATTTTTTCATCAAGTTTTAGAAATTTAGGGTCTCTATTTCTTTTAATATCTTTGCCTCATTATTTCTTCTCTCTCCTGTGAATTCAGTTACAAATATTATAAATTATTTGATATTGCCCTACCAATATAGGAGGCTTTATTAATTTTTCTTCATTTACTTGTCTATTTTTTTTTCTTTTGTATTTGAATAATTTCCATTGTATATCTCCAATTGAACTTATACTTGCTTGTGTTTTATCTGTTCTGCTGCCTTGGAGAACATGCAGTATTTTTTTAAATTTTTTATTTATTTTTTAGTTTTCTGTACAATATTGTAGGTTTCAGTACAATAAACTCTATGTTATTCTTCTTTTGGCTTATTTTTTTCTTGCTGATATTTATCTCCCACTTATTTCACTGCCACTCTGCTTTTCTTTATGTATTGGAATCTATTTATGTTAACTCTTTTAAGGATTTTTTTCTGCAAATTCCGACATCTAGATCATCTTGGTGTCATTTTTATTGACTGTTTTATTCTCTTCATTAAGGAGAAAATTTTCCTACTTCTTCAGGTGCATAGTAACTTGAATTATACAGTGAACATTATAGATAGAATGTTTTAGAGAATTTGGATTCTCTCACCTTCTGTCAGATACTGTTGATTTTTGTTCTAATTAGTCAGTTAATTTGGCTGTACTCAAAACTCCAATATCTGTCTTTTTCTGCTGTGAGTAGCAGCTGAAATCTCTCTTCACCGCTTTCATTTTTTAGCTGTTGTTTTTATTGGTTCTTTGGCATTTCCCCAGTGCAAGCACAATTCAGGTGTTATGCAAAAATTTGAGAAATATTTATACTTGGATTTTGTACTTCTACATCTGTGGAATATTACTTTCCAGGATATTCCCCTAACTTTCCAGTTGGTCTGGCAGCTCCAAACTTTACTCTTAGTCCTCGATCCAGTAATGTGATTTCTCTGTTTGAGTTCTACACATTCATAACAATGTGGACTTCCCTTAGGTAAAAAGCAGATAATCAAATTATCAGCCAGTATATATCCTTTTTTTCTAGGTTTGACAAACTTTCTATCTTTTCCTTCTTTTTTTTTTTTTTTTTCATTCTCCTGTACCTTCAAATAATTCTTTTCTATGTACGTGTGGGTGGGTATATAATTCAGATTTGGTGCAGAGTTTGTAAATATTATCTGAAAGATTATTAATTTCCTACAAGCTATTCTGACATTTCTTGAAGCAGGATTTCAAGGATTTTGGATTGTAATGCAAGGAAGATAGGAAATCTTTGGAGGATTTTAAGGAGGAATATGATGTTATTGAAATTAACATTTATGAACTGCAATCTGTGTGTTAATGTGTGGGTTTTTTTAATTATAAGATTAGTTAGAGAAGGTCAGTTACAGAAATTAGGGGATGGTAGTGACTTGGATATATCTTAGAGTGGTGGATATGGGTAAAAATAAATTCTATCGTTTGCTGTATCACTTTGGGTATGCTATTTTATCAATGAACTGTAGAATGAGGTAATGATACATAAGGACACTAGTTTTTGGTCAGCATTAAATAAAATAATGTATGCAATATGTTAGACATTACCCGATATAATAATGCTCTACAGCATTTAGTAATTTGCTATGTGTGTATTACATGCCAACTACTGCATGTTGTGTGCAGAATTATCCCTCTATTTCTCACTCTAATCATGTAGATGCACATTGATCAGATATCAAATAAATATATAAAAATTATAATGAAATAATTGATAGTTCTTTATGATGATGTAGGATTGTATAAGATGACTTGACCGAGTGGTGAGAATAATATATAAAAATATAAAATTGATCCTATTTTGCCTATAATAATTCAAGAGTGTGCAACTGGCGGACCTCCAGCTCATGTTAATGTTAATAAGAACAGTGGTATTTCTGCAAAAATGAGAAGTGAAATGAGATCTAAATAAAAATAGGAGACGTTGCTAAGGTGAGCCATGTAGGTAAGATTGCTTCAGAAAGAGGAAACAGCATGTGAAATGGCCCAGAGCAGGAGAGGAAATGGAAGAAAACCACTGTGGTTAGAGTATAAAGATCATCATGTTGCACATGGTACTGACAATAGGCAGGAGTCAGGCTATACGCGGGCCTTGCATGCCACGGAATCGTTTGGTTATCATTTTTAAATGAAAAAAAGCCCAACAAAACAAAACAGCTCTTTATGAGTTTTAGGTAAAAAGCTCAAACAGACTTCAGTGCGGAGAGGATATTGGAGAGAGACAAAATTGGATGAACCAAGTCTCAGTGTCAAATGATGACGTTGATGTAGATAAAATGATGATGGTGGTGGTGGTGCTGCTGCCTGTGGTTGTGTTTCCTTGTGACAGATTTGGAGAGAAGGAAAAATGGTAAGGAGAGGATTGTCTAATTTTTGGGGGGTGGGGGGAGGCACAACTTCTGTACATCTGATACTCTATGGCGAAAAAAAAAACCTGACAAGATAAAATTAGTCTATTTCATACTTCATTAACACCAACAGGAGAAGGAGTTGCTGGGTCTTCCTGAGCATTTACTGATCCTTTCAGGTAAACAAGAGTTGCTTGGAGCTAATTATTAGGGTTTCAGTGGTGTTTGAAATGTCTCAAATACTTAAAAGGTACCTGGAATCTAATTTTATTTTAACGTAACATTATCTCAGAGATGGCTTTATCATAACATAAAGCAGATTAGATAGAATTTTTCTCTTCCCTCAGTCAGTTTGAAGTTCTGTGTATCATTAAAGAGACAGAGCAATTGTACAGAGATAATCATCATACCAGTCCCCAGATGCATCTGAAAAACTATTAAGAACCAAAGAGGAAGCTAATGAAAAGATCCCCTGTGGTTACAGAAATTACATGCTTTGGTCTTTTCCTCCAGATATTTTCTTTGTTAAATTCTTCTGCAAAACCTGGCAAAAGCATATTTCTTAAACTGCCTCTATTTCCCTAATTTGCTTTATCTCTGGGAAACCAAAAATAGAATGGTTCAAGGAAACACATAATTGTATTGTTTCCTTACAGGTGTTCACATGAAAAAAAGGATTACTTGACTAGCGTTCTAGTCCCTTCTATCTTCACACACACACACACACACACACACACACACACACACACACTGTACTCATAAATAATATTATGTCCAGATCTTGTGAAAGCAACAATTTCTATAATCTGTATGCTTCTATGTATATATAAAGTGTTTCATTTATCATATCAATATTGCTTTTCTTGGATCATTTATATGGAAGTTGATCAATGCTTCCTGACCTATGCCAACTCTATCTAAATGGAAAAAGTGGCATTGTCCTCTAGAAGACTACTTAGCACAACTAGAGTAATCCATAGAGCACTACCTTGTCTCTATACAAAAGTGTTGATCAGTTCCAACTATATAGAAGTCCATTAATGCTGTCCCATTGAAAATGTCAAAAGGACTGATGTGAACCAAAGAAAACCCAATTAACAGTGCTGGGTATGAGGATTTATATTCTCAATCCCGAAGAGTAGTCTTGGGGAAACCAATGGTCAAAATGGGTATCTTGGGTAGAGAAGCAATCTGCTTTTGTCACTGGTAACCTCAACTGATAAATATGTGAAACATGTATGTGTGAACATGTTGAATTTAGATCACTGACAAAACATTCACATAAATGTCTTACTGTAAAAGAAAAGTTAAAGCACATATAATGTTCGTGCTTCTGATGTCTAAACTAGTCCTGATGCCTCAATATTTATAATGATTTTTTCTTTTTGAAACAATTAGAATTTTAGCTGTTTAGAACCATGATGAGAAATATAAGTGTTTTATGTATTATTAAATGAAAAACAATGATGAGCAGTATGTGTTTTCTACATTTTAAACAAATTATTTTGGGCCCGTGTGTATTGTGTGTATATGTATGTCTAAGTCAGATCTGATTCTTGCTTGATTGCATATTACCTAAGCCATCTAAGAGGCTAAGAAGGCTCTTTCTGAAGGTGACTTCATATGGCCTAGTCCAAGGATGCTGATTCCTGAAAGTAAGAAGACTGTCTTTGAGTATCAGCAACATTTATGATCCCTAAGAAAGAATATTGGCCTCCCAAGCACCATGACCATGCTAAAAAAGAACTCCAAAAGAGACTAAATGACCCCTCTGACTCTGCCAGCTAGAATACTTTGAATATTTTCTATCTTAATGTAGATAAAGTGTATCTGGATTTTATTCATAGTTAAATTAAATTAGAAGGGTAGGCATAAGCATGGGGCAGTAAGATAGAAGATTGCATAATAAATGGTAAGGTAGAAGACTCCATAATAAATGGTAAGGTAGAAGACTCCATAATAAATGGTTAATTAGCCTCCTAAATAATGGTCTTATGTAAGTAGCAATTGTTAAAGAGAGGAAGATAAGATAATACTGAGGTAGTTAGAAAAGACAGACAACGAAGTTGGATAAAAGCCAGGAAGATCTTCTAGGGAGGAAGTGTCGTGGATGAGATCTAGTTTCTTGGAATATGAATGGTAAGTCAGTGGTCAGGGTATGATATTTGAGGTAGCAATGAGGTCATAAGTTTAGAAAAGTGCGTCAAAACCTGTAAACATCTGTGGAATGGCTTTCTCCTTCAGAATATCCTTATGAAGCTTGTTGTAGAGACTCTCATTCAGAGTTCACAAGGGAACGGGAGTAGGACTGATAGCTGATAATTTTGAGTTCAAATTCCATCTCTTCTACATCTGAGTGGTGTGATGTGAGATGCATTACTTAACTTTTATGAACTTCAGTACCACTAATATAGAATAGAGATAATATTGCTCACCGAAGAGACATTACAGCTTGGGGTTAAAAGCATACTCAGAAGTAAAATTCTGGTTTTATCATTTACAAAGGGTCTATATGCTTGGTAAAACTTTTATACTCGACGACTCTTCCTCATCTTTAAATTCGTTGTAACATGTCAAGCATAGTGTGTAGGACATAGTAAAAATGCAACAATGGTATTTCATCTCGCTCCTGTTTTCCCACTAAGAAATGTCAAGGTAGACTCTTCAATGTGTCATTTCCAGCAGGAAATCTCATTTTCTGCCTATTACTCTTCTCAATAGTCACACTACACCTAGGAAATCTTTCTACCAACAGTCATAACTACCTTTCTCTAAGTGCCAAGAATGAACTTCCTTACCCCTTAATTAATCTAACTATTCTAGCCCTATAGAGTGGAGATAAAAACTCAATTTCCATGAGGGGACTATTCCTAGAAGAAACCTATTGACACACTGTGTCACATTAAGCCATTGATCTCAAGTATGGACTCATCTTACCTAACACAGTTAAATATATTTCATAAACACATTCGTGGAAATTTATATTTCCTGTCTTTTCTTTTATTTGTATAGAAAATTGTGCTCTTTTCTGTCCACAAAAGAGAGAATATATATAGCCCTCTTCTCACTTATACACACTTTTTTTTTATTGGAAAGTTTCTCCAAATTTCCTTTAAATCCTATCCATGTATGAGTAAATAGAAGCTCAAACAGGTAAACTTGCTTAACAGCTACTAACACACAAGATGCTAATTTACAGAAAACAACTTTCTTCTCTAAAATGTATTACTTTATATCTGGTATTAAGTAATTAAAAGAAAACATAGACAGTGTGCCTGAAATAGCAAGCCACATTAACAATCTACTGAAATTAGCATATTTCTTAATCTTGTTTAAAATCTAAAAATGCTGCAGCAACCCCATAAACAATGACTATTTTAAAAATAAATGTCACTGGATTACCAGAAATTGTCTCAACTGAGGCACTCTCTTGCCATCTGCTCCTGAGAAGCCATGTAGACTTTAGATTTGGGAAATAGTTCATCATGCCAGTAGCTTCAGGGACATAAGTAAAAATTTCTGTAGATAATAGATTATCTGTCAGAAAATTCCATGTGTTAACTATTTTTCTCTGTCACATTTTCATAACTAATTAAATATTTAAGCTAATCAGATGTTGAGAATTTTTTGATGTGATATGTGAAAAATATATTACAACATTAACTTAGGGATTTCACAATGTCGTATTGTTCACTGTCTGAAGATGAAGTCTGTGTTTCCAAAGGATGTTATTAAAAATAGTTGAAAAGTGCATATGGCAGATCATTAATTTGAGCCATTTTGCACTTTTTTTTTTTCATTTTTGCAGCATCTGGAAAAGTTAATGGGAACTGAAAATGACAAGGCAGGAATAAATGAAAGCCACTAGAGGAGTGCAGTGGTTTTCCTCTTTGGAAGCAATTTAGGTATAGCCCCTTAATAATTGTACAGAAACAGAGATCCATGACCCAGACATAGGGGATTGCCATAGGTTTGAGTTTCCCATCACTAGACCAAATGTTCTGCGTTGGATATCAGTAATGTTCCATGAAGCTGGAGTAGAGAGCATTCAAAGATCTGGGAGAGAAAAAAATCAGAAGTCAACTTGCTATGTGACCTTGGCAATGTCACTTTTCCTTTCAGACAGTTTTATCCTCAGTAGAAAAAGAAACCTTGAATATATCTCATTTTCAGTGTTAATTTATCAGCAACCTTCCTAATCAAAGCCTTTCACATGCTCATCACAACATATTTATACTTGAATGCTGAAATTCTGGTGCTGAAAGCTTTCCTGCTTCTCTATCAAATAAGGTACCATAGTGGAATTCAAGGAAATGAAAATGACAACAGTGCACTTTAATTATCTACTTTAATTAATGCAAAACTGTATCATGCAAAATCATGTTACACACAACACTTCGTCAGCTGATTATAAGCAACTAATTTGTCATGACGACACTGTTGAGAATTAGAGCTGGTTAATCTCCCAGGTAGTTGTAATGATGTTAAAAATTCTCCCGTCTCTGTCTCTGTCTCTGTCTCTGTCTCTGTCTCTCTCTCTCTCTCTCTCTCACACACACACACACACACACACACACACACACACACACACACACACACACCCTTTCACGTTAGTTTAAACACCATTAGTTGCTACAGTTTCTCTTTAATCATTTCTAAGAACTTGTAAGCTACCTAGAGTCTGAATGACCATTTTGTGGTTAGTTCATTCATCCCTGTTAGATGTAAATTTTGAACATCTGGATGGAGTAGGTTACGCAAGAGAACAGCAGGATATAGTCCAACAATGGTCAGAACTAGTGTCACTAAGGTAGGACCAGGTACTGATGGAAATGAACAAAATGGAAAACGGGGTATTGCAGAGGTATTCTCATAAGTGTAGAAAGCCCAGGATTGTTTTGTCAACAAGGAGGATCCAATCTGATGAAGTTACTGAGATCTTAAGGGAAAAAAAAAAAAATGAGGAAGTTAAAAGATCGGATGGGACTTAGTTCTGAAAGGAACTCATAATAAGTCTATAGTCCAGATACTAAGAGGCATGCCATGCCAAAGACACCAGTGACACAGGAGAATTTCATGCTAAGTTTCTAAGGATTGGGCTAGATCTACTTAAAACCCTGCTAAATAAGTTCACAAGTGGGAGAAGAGCTAAAGCTCTTGAAGGGGTAAAAGGGCTTAATGTAAATGTTTCTTCTCCCTCTCTTTTATTGAAATTGACTTGCCTCATTCCCCATAGGCTCTTGGTCTCTTCTTATCTGCCTTTCAAAAGAGATAACTAACTTGTAAAATGATCAGTAGGTATTTGCTGAAGAAATGTATTATTCACTCCTCATTTTTATATATGCATACTTGCTTTTAAAATATTTTATATTCACTTTTATGGCAAAAAAAATAATGACTATGAGAACAAATTTTTAAAATACAAAAAAGAGATAAAAGTAGAAATAAACAACCAAATCATTTGTTCTCATCTAGTAATTCAGGCATGTTTATATAGTTGTGAACATTTGGTGTATAAAATTTTATTTCCTGATTTCTCTCTAAAATTCTATCAAGTATTTTCATGTTTCTTCATATAATTCATATATAATATGATTAGATTATATTCCATTCAGTTAATGGTGCATCATTTGTTCAACCATTAACTTATTGTCAAATAATTTATTGTTTTCAAACCTTTTACTTTTAAAAATGAACATGTTTAAGCATTGAGGTGTTTACTTTTTCTAATACATTTCCTTTAGATAAGTCAAAGAAATTAAACCAAGAGGTAAAAAATGTTCTTTAGATGTATTCTTTTTTTAGACATATTCTGATTTGTACTATTTTTATTACAAACATATAAAATCTTTCTAAATTTATTTTATTGACAGAAAATTTATAAACTCCCAATTTATTCCCAGAGAATTTGGATAAATCTTAGATGATATTTTAGGCCATAAACTGTTGCCAAGTAGAAATAATTTCTTTAAAAAATTATCTTAAAAAATTAAACAATAAAGTGAGATCGTAAAAGGAATGTAAAGACAATTTCTACAACTTTCACCGTCTAGAAATAACACAGTATTGAAAAGACCTAACCAAATATTTTTCTGTGTGGATGTAAAAATGGGAGAATGGATAGAAGGATGGATTGATAGTTTTTATACAGATTCATATATGCATATGTGTTTAAAATGATTTTGTTAGGTACACCATGTCATCTAAAGTAATTGTATTTGATTTTAGTAAAATGAGACAAAAAAAAAAAAAGGATACAAAGAACTATTGATGTACTGGGAAGCATATTTTCATCATATCAGGTAATCATCCTGTAAAATAGGTTTCTAAAATAAAACCAAAAATAACACAAGCAAAAATATTACAGAAGTAAGTTAATATAGTTATAATTTATTATTTTGAGTCTCAGCTATTAAAAGTAAGAAATTTAGCTTATGCTATAACTCCTCTTACCAGCCTTCTTCTCCATCTCTTGATTATTAGTTTGCCAATGTTTACATCCCTTATACTTTGTTCTGTAGTTCTCTTGATCCCCTCTCCTAGAGAAGCTGAGTAGAATAGAACATTTTTCATGACAGAATTAGCAGAAAGAACATAGAAGAATACTTTCAGGTGGATGAGCATGCCCATCTATCTGTAAATACAGAGTTTCTAGCTGCATCAAATCTGATATTAACTATCAGTAAGACAAGATGGACATGGAAACACTTGATTTATATGTGAGTTGCAATATTTCTGTGGGAGGAAAAAAAAAAAAAAAAGCTATGCATCTTGCTCAAAAGTTAATTGATTCCAGGGCTCCATGTTTAAGTTGTTCACAGTTCATGTCATTGGGACATTAGCTGGTACACAAACACCTCACTACATCCACCCCAGTTCCTCTCTTGAGGAGAACCTTTCTTGAGTCCATTTACTTTTATCCATGGTTACTTGGTTAACTATGATATATTTAAATTTTCATCTCCTTACTGAGACCTTGTTCATTTTTTTTTCCCTCTCACTGTTTCCTTTGGATAGTTTCCTTTATTATGTCTATTAAATCTATTAACTTTTGTTCTGCATTATCTAATCTGCTATTAATCTCATACAGTGTATTTTTAATTTCAGATCATGTACTTTCCATTTCTAGAAGTTCCATTTAGATTGTTGTCATGCTTTTCTTTATCTATTTTCACATATGGGAAATATTTATCATAAGTATTTAATATGCTAGTCTGCAGCTTTCTTTGTCTTTGTCATTTTGGATCTGTTTCTATTGACTGTCATTTCTCCCAGTTATGAGTTATATTTTCTTGCTTCTTAGAGTTGTCTTCTGGATTTTGTTATATATCTTTAAATATTGCTGTTATTTGTTTATGAATTTGCTTAATATTATTTGGATTCACTGTAATCCTTTTAAATCTGACCTTTTAATGTAGTTAGGATAGCCCAAAGCAGCTATAACTTCACCACTAGAATAATACCCTTCTGAGGACTATGCACATCGCTCCCTGCAATCAGATGTCTTTCTACTCTGGCTAGTTGAAACATGAACTGTTGGCCGTGTATAAGCCATGTGAATCTGTTTATTCATTTGTGGTGTTTCCTTCTTGAGTCTTGAGTACCTCAAATGCATGTGCAGAAAAATTCCCAGTTTAGAATTCAAGGGGCCAGTGCGCACATCTCTGGAACAATCTGGGAAGTTCCTCTGTAGCACTTTCTACTCAACTTGGAGCTATCTTGCTCTCTAAATTCTACACTCTGTCTCTTCTACTCAGCAAGGCTACTGGGATGATTGGGTTCTCTTCCTTGTGCTGAAGCCTAGAAACTCATTTTAGTCCATGAACTGAGGCTATTATAGTTCTCACTTTTCTTTTCATCACTGCTCCTAGTGATCATAACCATGGGCTGCCTATTGACCAATATCTGAATAATTTTGTTCCATGTAGTTCATAGATTTATGTTGAAGTTTATCATTCTTCCCTTATCTTAATATAAGCAGACCTCTTATGAAGAGAGGATTAAGAGTAATATTACATATGTGTTCTTGTTTTACGGCCCACTCACATCTCTAGTTCTCATATATTTAATTGAAATATTGTTAAATGGATATTTCAAGATGCTTTTCGGGAAATACATGCCTAAGCAAGGTCTTGGGATCTCTGCTTTTCATTTGTCTTTAGTCCCACCATCGCTTCAATCTTCGTACTTTTTTTGTTATAATCTGTACATTTAGGAGAATTTGTTAAAATAATTTTTATTGTTGTTTTACAATTGTAGCCGTTTATCTGTTTCTCAGGTGGTAGATTTACTTATACATATTTTCTAACTTAACTTCAAAGAAGAAGAGGAAAATGTCAGCGTATTTTAAATGCAGTGGAACAAGTACATAGAATTTTGTCTATAAAGGAAATGTTTTTTGGATAAATATATCCATTTCTAAATGTCCGCACTGTTTTTAATGAGTATGTGTATGTTACATTATTAGTGTACATTCACAGATATTCTCCTGTTTATAGATTTCTTACTGTATATGTTTTTCTCAAGTTGTTGGGGGCCCTATTTAATTTCTCAAAATACTTTTTTTTGTATTTTCTATTTACTAGAGCAAATTTGCAATACAAAGCCACCAACCTTCTTTCAAAGAGAATAGGTATCAGCTGAAAAATTGGAAACTGATATATTATTTCTGTTCTGAAGTGTCTGCCTCATATATGATAGATAGCTACCAGCAAATATACTATAGACAGGAAAGTGTACTTGGAAAGTTTATGAGAATTATTTTCTTCAAAAGAACATCAGGCTTAAGACAGAAAAAGTAAAACTCTATTAACACCAACCAAACCATTGAGAGTGGAACTCTACCAGGAAAATGCATAGCCTCAGAGTTCACGACGAAAAGGTAGCACACATTATTTCTAAATGGATTTTTTTAAATCCATTCTCTGGTTTAGTGTTTGTATTACTCTGTATAATTAAAAGGTTTCCTCATGTAGATTCTCAATTTCATTACTTGTGGGCTTAATATATAGGCAGGTTTGGAAAGGGAATATATGCTTCATAATGTTTCAGAATGATCTATTGCAGACAGTTTTATAGAAAACAGATACCTCCAGTGTAATATGCAATTCTAATTATCTTAGAATCATGTGATATATACAGCCCAGCACATTTCAACTTTTAAGATACTTTTTTTTTTCTATTCTCATTCCATTTAGCCCACTGTTGTAATCCGTTTTATGACTGTGTTTTAATTTTGTTTATGTGCCTTCTCACAATGTACTTAATATCTCAGAGTGTTTTGCCATAAGCTGTAAGAAAGGCATCCTTTCATTACCACAAATGAATTACTTTTCATAAAAATTTCATTCCCCATATATTTCATTAAGTCCCTCTTTAGGTCAGAGCTGCATCACACACACACACACACACACACACACACACACACAGACACCCTGAGAAAAGATAGACATGCAAAAGAGTGGCTTGGGTGTATCAGTGAGGAATACCCTACAGATATAAATTAATAATGTATGCATGGAACTGCCTTGGCTGTGGATAGACTCCATGATTGGATGGTAGATACACTCAACAATGTGAATTAATCTCAAAATTATTATGCCAGATGAAATATAGGAAAAAAAATAGACATGCATTCTATATGATGCTAAGTTGGTAAAAATCCATGGAATATAACCTATAGTGACTAAAAAAAAAAAAAAGTGACTACCAATGGACATGCAGAAACTTTTGGGAGTTATAGATAAGTTTGTTATCTTGATTGTGATGATTTCATAGGTGTATACATGTGTTAAAGTGTTCAAATTGTACCTTGAAATTTGTACTTTTTAATGTATATCATTTATATTTCAATAAAGTTGTTAAAATAATCATCTGTTAAAATACAAAGATAAAATCAAGTGAAATAACAGGAATAGTAGAAATAGCTTGGACGTAATAGTTAGATGACTCCAAAACCCTTAATTCACATCTAAGTAGTTCTATAAACCTGAGCAAGTCACTTGTCTATGTGACTATTATGGTTTCTTAAGATTTTTCAAGTATATTGTCCTGTAGAGTGCTTTATCTTGCAAATGAGGAAAGTAGAGCTTAGGAGGGAGGTAATAGCTGAAATTATTTTTCATAATTTCAGTGTACTTTCCAAGTACACTTTCCTGTCTATAGTATATTTGCTGGTAGCTATCTATCATATATGAGTCCTAGACCCCAGGACTTGGCAATATCTTTTACTCTTTCTCTCTTTCTTCTTTCTTTCTTCCTTCCTTCCTTCCTTCCTTCCTTCCTTCCTTCCTTCCTTCCTTCCTTCCTTCCTTTCTTTCTTTCTTTCTTTCTTTCTTTCTTTCTTTCTTTCTTTCTTTCTTTCTTTCTTTCTTTCTTTCTTCTTGTTCAAGTTGGTGACCTTAGAGCAGGCACTGGTTTCTACATTCCACTTTCAATTTTCACCTTTCCTCAGTACAGTTTTTTCTTTGGACCATGTTTGCCTTTCAGTATGTTTCTGTAGTTAATGTAGTGATATTTTTCTTTAATTTCCTCCTTTTACTTCTTACACTTACCTTCCCAATGTAGTGTCTCCCCATAAATAAGCTCTTTTCTAGGGTAAACCCTTTGGCAATTGGTTTTTAATGTTAGAGCACAAGAAATCAATTCATTTTGCTTTGGACTTTTCAGATTTTATCTGTATTCAATGATGCTACGTCAAACTTTGCATGTGAAATAAATGTGCTATCTGGATGTTTTACCATCTCATTCTTTATGGTAACTCAGTATGATATTTAAGTGTCTGTATTCTGTTGGTTGTCTTTGCTATCAGCCTTTCCTTTGATCTTATTTTAACTCTTGAGTAATATAACAGATTGATGGTGAGTAATATAACAGATTTAATGTGAAAGATAAAACAGATTTAGTAGTTCAAAGGTTGGTATCTTTTTTGATTTCCTTTTTTGCTTTAGTAAAGAAAATAAGATTGTGGGGTTTTTTTGTTTGTTTGTTTGAAACAAAGCACAAGTAAACCCCCTCCCTGCCTAGTCTTTCCCTTTTCTGCCTGGTGTTGGGACTGCTGGTTAGGGGCAGGAGAGGCTAGACTTTCCTGAGCCTTGAGAAGAAAGTAGGGCGTTCACTGTCTGTAGGAGTTTCCTTAGAGCCAGAGACAGAGGGCATGGGGAGTGGACCTTGGCTTTGTTACGTACAAAATTAAAATGAAAAAACTCAACACACATGCTTACTATACAAATGGCGGCCCGGAAACACCCATTGCTCCAAATACCTCCGAGTTGGAACCATCTCTGGCATTTAGACTCAGGGTTCTGATGCAGCCCCTGGCCCTCCCAATTCCCTGAGTTCTGAAATGGGAACAGGGAAGCAAATAAGAACTCTCAGGCAATCTCCTGCACAGTGATTAAAAAAAAAAAAAAAATCCTAAAAGCTTAAAACTTTGCTAAAGATTCTGTTTAAATAGCTTATCAATTTCTAATTGGATACTGTGGGTTTTTTTTTTTTTTAATTACTGAGTTTTGGAAGTTACTTATGTATTTTGGACAGAACTCCTGTATTGTATAAATGTTATATATATAAATTATTTCTCACATTTTGTGGCTTTTAATTCTTCTCACAGTGCTTTGAACAGTCCTTAAGTATTTTGAAACAGAGATGAAGTTTTTAATTTTTGTTAAATTCCAATTTATCAAATTGCTGCTTTATGTATGGTACTTTTCTTGTTACATCTAAGAAATCTTATATTACACAAGTTCCACAATATTTGTTCCAGTATTTTCTTTTATTGTTTTTATAATTTTAGGTTTTGCCTGTATGTCCCAGTGATCCATTTTGAATTTTTATATATGATGTGACTTGAGTGAAATATATTCATACTGTTGTCAGAAGTCAGCTGACCGTATAACCATTGATCTATTTCTGGATTCTGTTTTTGCATTAATCCCTTTGTCTATCTTTTAATACCAGTACCGTGATGTCTTAATTACTATTGCTTTATAGCATACCTTGAAATCAATTAGAGTTACTCAACTTTGTTCTTTTTCAAGTTTGTTTCCATATTCTACTGTTCACATTTACATTTGAATATTAGATCAACTCATTAGATTTTACCAAAAAAAAAAAAAATTGCCTGAGTACATTTTGATTGTGATTGCATTGAATCCATAGACCAATATGGAGAAATCAACCTAATTAATTCTCATTCATCCACTTAAATATTGATTGATCATCTATTCTATGTGGGGGTCCTGGTAGGGGAAGTTAATACAAGGGTGAAAAGATATGTACTTACATGGCCTGCGGAGGTAATAGCCTAGTTGGGGAAATGGACATTTAAAAAGGCAATCACAGTATAATTTTGTAAATGCTATAAAAAAGGAATACAGGATGCTATAGAAATATTTATCATGGACATCTAACCCAATTTTGGTGGGCAAAAAAGAATCTCTGGAGGATATTCTGAGTAAACAGTATGAAATGCAATTTGAATTAGCTGTAGGGTTTCTCAGCTTTAGCACTATTGCCATCTGGACCATATTGTTTGGGGGTGGGATAGGGGTCTATCCTATGTATTGTAGTGTGTTTAACAGAATCCCTGACTTCTTCATACCAGATGCCAGTAGTATTGCTGGGTATAAGAATCAAAAATTTCTCCAGACATTGTCCAATGTTCTGGGGAGGGCAAAATGCCTGCGGTTGAGAGACGAAAAGACATAAGGATCAAGAATGCTAGTGAGGGGTGTCTGGGTGGCTCAGTTGGTTAAGTATCTGCCTTTGGCTCAGGTCGTGATCCCTGGGTCCTGGGATCAAGCCCACATTGGGCTCCCTGCTCAACAGAGAGCCTGTTTCTCCTGTCTGCCTCTCCCTCCCCCTGCTTGTGCTCTCTCTCTGTCTCTGACAAATAAATAAATAAAATCTTAAAAAAAAAAAAATGCTAGAGAACGTAGTCTGAACAATGTCCACTAAAGATACCACGTTCCGATCCCTGGAGCCTGTGTGAATGTTACCTTATTTGGTAAAGCTTGCAAGATGGGATTAAATCAAAGATATTGAGATGAAATTACCCTAGATTATTTGGGTGGGTCTTAAATACTGTGTCCTTATAAGAGAGAGGCAGGGGGAGGTAACACATAAACAGAAGAGGAAAAGGCCATGTGAAGGTGGAGGCAGAGATTGGTGCAATGCAGCCACAAGCAAAGTAACACCAGCGGTCACCAAAAGGTACAAGAGACAAAGAAGAAATTCTCCCCTATGTAAATTCTCCCAGTGTAGCCTGTTGACACCTTGACTACAGCCCAGTGGAACTGATAAAATTCTGGTCTGTAGAACTAGAGTAGAGTAAATTTCTATTGTTTCAGTCAATAAGTGTGTGGTAATTTGCTCCAGCAACCACACATGACAAATACAGACAATATAGGCAGATAAAATAGGATATAAAATGAGAAAAATATATCATAATAGAGGTTATTAAATCTGTATAATAAAATGTGTGTGTGCGTGTGTGTGTGTGTGTATACATGGCAGACCAGGAGAATGTGTGTAAAGGAATGATGATAGTTTTAGCTATGGGAGTAAGCAAAAACCAGATAATGCCAACTAAACAGATTTCTTTCTATGGATGCCATAGCAAATTGATACAAACCGGGTGCCTTAAAATAACAAATTTCTTCTATCAGTACTGGAGGCTAGAAGCATGAAATAAAGGTGTAAGGAGGGTCATGCTCACTTGGAAAGGTGGAGGAAAGAATCCTTTGTTGCCTTTTCATAGTTTCAGATGCTTATCAACAATCATTGGTGTCCCTGGTTTGTAGGTGTATCATACAAGTTTCTTTATCTGTCCACACATGACTATATTCCCTCTGTGTGTCTCTGTTTCTGTGTCTCTAAACCTCCCTTTCTTTATAAAAATACCTGTCATTGGATTTAGGGCCCAAATGGCTTAGACCAAAGAATATTTGAGACAGGGGTATCCATTTGTGGCTTTTGAGATAATTCTGGAAAGGAGTATTGGAGGTGTAACCAACTGAAATGGCCATGAATTTTGAGATAACTAGATAGATTCAAAAATATTTGGAAGCTCAACTCCACATAATTGGAATTCCTTTAATATAGGATGAAGATAAGGGCAAGCCAGCTAAGTCTTTGGCTTGGGGAATTATGAGGATGTTGGCTGTATTTACTAAGGTGGATTTGAGGAGAAACAGCAGTTTTGGAGTAGATGATGAGTGAGTTCTGCTTTGAACTTAGTTTTTGTGACCCCCATTTGTGCGATGGCTACATAGACAAATTAGGTATTCTGTATTTGCAGGGAATGTGGAAGTGGTGCATTTATTTGGGAGATATTCATCATAGAGAAGGCAACTGAAGGGAAAGGAAAATATAATCATGGGTAGAATATTGAGATGGTGGAACATCAAAACATAAGGAACTTCAGTATTCAAATCCTCCACTTGCAATTAAGGACAGAGATGCCCTAGTCAAGAAGTTCCTCTTTTCATTTGGATGGAATAGGAAAGCTTTACCAAAGACAAAGGTTATGGGGGTGAGAGTAGGGATACTAAAGCTGAATGGATATGTGCACATGATGGTTCTGAAAAAACAGAGAGGTCTAAGCAGCAGACACTGATTCCAGGATCTCGCCAGGCTTCATTTGCCATAATATGTTTCAAGTGTGGATACTGTGCCAAGAGTCTGGATTCAGAGAAAATAAGGGAATAAGAAGCAAATGAGACAGATATGTCAGAATGAGGAGGAACAAAGTTGTTGGGGACATCTGAACTTTTACTTAGAGCTCTATTCACTGCAATTTGATATATTGCAGTTATACGCCAGCTAGAGTCAAATGTGTTAGTAGGACAGCTCAGATTGAACAATCACAAGCAGAGGAATAACCATTTTGACGTCGTTCACTCTCAACAGTCTTTGTAATGAAGAGTCTGTCTCCATTTGTCTTTTCTTATAAGTTGGGTGTTAGATTGCTGGCAACTATTAAGCCTTTTTACCCCATGTCCTATATCTGGATAGGCTAATTAGAAATCCTGGGTGCTCCTTTGGCAAAAACAGGAGAATCAAACCATGCGAGTCCCAGCTTACACCAAAGAGCCCTCAGTCCAGCCCCATCATCTAACTACAGTAAAAACTCATGCCAGTCCCTTTTTTTTTTTACCTGTTGGAGAGACAGGCCTGCTTACTCCTCCCAGGGACCTCAATTGTATAAGTAATAAGCTCATACCCTCTTTTGGTGTGTCTGTGGCATCATCAGTATCTCTGAACCAAGTTTTGAGTAAGGGATTCATCTGCCTCTGTAAGTGATCCATAGCAGTTTCTTTAGTACAGAATGCCTTGTTTTGCTTGAAACAACCTTAACTAGCCAGTCAGAGATGCCTTTTTGAAAAGCCAAGTTTTTTGAGTTAGCTCTCCAAAGACCTAGCGATGTCTATGCAAGAACTAGATTACAGTTCTCTCTCTCGGGCAACAAATCAATATAAACTTCATCACAGCACTTATTTCCAGAGTCTTAGCTATTGTATCATGACTGAGCAAGGAGACTTAGACCCTTTGATAGAGCTATATTACATTACATGCAGTAGAAAATCCCTTTCTTGTCACATTTATGTGGTTAATGGTAACATAGGGATATTTTGCCATGTCCTATTAACCAAGAGAAAGTAAATCCATTGCAAAGATAGGGACTTACTGCTACTTCAATTCTAGTTGCTTCAATGTCTGCCAAGGTACTCATTTTTTAGGTCAGTGCAGGGTTCCACAAAGGCTTTTATAGATGTTTATGAAGGCGAATGGCATCCCAAGAAACATGGTTCCATGGTCCCGTTAATATATGTGACTTTACAAGCTTAAATTGTGCCACGTTTATTTTCCCCTTCACTTGTCCACAGTCTCTCTCATTTAATTTAGGTTGTTCAATTATCATTAATTCCAGGCAATCTATTGTTTAATTGGATGGATTTCAATTGCAAATTAAGACTGCTGATTTCAACCAAGAAAGCTAATTTAAACCTGACAACAGGTTTGTTTAAAAAAAAAAATCGGGAAAATGGTATGAGAGAATAGAGAATAACACAGACACTTGTTTGTGTATTAAGGTGTCATTTGTTTAATTAGAGCAAAACCGTAGTTTTCTACTAACTAACTTTCTAAATTTCAGAAATAACTAGCGCCAGACTCTTCATGTGGGGAATATTGTCATAAAAGGCTTACCTACCCATTTAACAATTCCAGAATAGTTTCTTCTTATTCAAAGAATCTTATCACTTAACAAACTCCATCTTATAATCATTCTAAGCAAAAAAATAAAGGTTAAGAAGAGGTTTTATGATTAAGTAGGTGGTGCTGCCTATAGTGTAAGAGAAAAAGTAGCAATAACGTATTTTCTCAGTAGTTAATAAAGGAGGTGCTATGAAATGTTGAGTTAGGCAGTAGCTTTCAGGAAAAATGATGGCAACTCAGAGGTTCGCATGACCCTATCATTGGATTGTGATATATATCTATTTAAAAGATAAAGAGGGGGAAAACTCTTCTATTTGAATAACATACAATAATAACAATGACTGATAAAGAAAATTATAACAATCATGTCAAACCAGTTACCCTGGAAACTTCCTAATAAGCAGAGGACAGTAGAAAAGTGATTAAAAATCAAGAAATAATGTCCGTTATTTAAAAATGACACTGACTAAAACTGACTACGGCATTTTTAACGCTTTTGCTGGTTGTTCCAGCAGTATTTAGGAAATGTATTTATGCAGAGTAGAATATAAAGACAAATATTAATGAAGATTCAGAATTTTGAAGGCACCACTTGGTGGTGAGTATGAAGAATATATAGGAAAAGAATCTCAACGTCTGAGCATTTTCTTTCTTTCTTTCTTTCTTTCTTTCTTTCTTTCTTTCTTTCTTTCTTTCTTTTTTTTTTTTTTTTTTTTTTTTTTTTACTATTTATTTATTTGAGAGACAGGGATCACAAGGGGGTGGGAAGGGCAGAGGGAAAGGGAGAAGCAGACTCCCTGCTGAGCAAGGAGCCCAGCACAGGGCTTGATCCCAGGGCCCTGAGATCATGACTGGAGCTAAAGTAGATGCTTAACTAACTGAGCCACCCAAGCACCCCAATCTGAGCATTTTCAAAAACAGGAATAGAATGGGTTGTGACAAAAGCTTTAAATAGATTAATTCTGGATTCAAAATGAGTAATTCATAGTTTTCAATTCTCACACACTAGTGATAACCATTGTCTATGCCTTGGCTTCTGGAAGGTTTATTTATAATGCCAAAAATCATAATGAAGAGTTTCTAATACAGGAATGATTATAAAATGAAGCATCTTGATATTTCAAGAAAACATTATTGTATGCTGATAAATGGAAATAAGGCAACGTGGGTTTTCATAATGCATATTATAGCCAAGTAAGAATAATAGATATAAAAATATAGATTACTAAATATGAATGATATTGCAAATGCGTTTCTAGTTTTGCCCAATCTGGGTATTAGAATCTTGATTACATTACTTAGAAAGGATAACCCTACCCTGTCAGTTATCAATTTATTACAATTCCTGGATAAAATCTTGTAAGGGTGAAACTTGGCTGAAATAGACAATCCTATGCTATAAGATAAAAAATATAATAAATATTTTATTCTACAATAAACTTTAACAACTGTTTAGAAATAAATAGAAATAATATTCCTTGTGGTTCTGATATAAACATAATGTCTTCATACAAAATGGTGAAAATTAATTAATAATGGATGACTAAGTAAAACACTTTTTTCCTGTATTGTAAAAATTATATTAATCATTCACTCTACTATTTTATTCTTCATCATAAATTAATAATACAGAACACTTTTTGAGCTGGGATGCCTTCTTTTTGTTTCAAGGTTATTCTAATTATGTGTAGGAAAAATTTCACATTGGCTGGTGAATCTGCTCAAGAACCACCTCAAATGCAACCATTGTATGATAAATTTTAGAAATGTCAGTTTTATACTGAAGAGGCTTGCCTTCTTTCAAATACTGTTCAGTTTCCTACTTTCTAGAACAGTTCTTTTTTTAGGTTTTGGGTGCCATGCCTTGCTCTAATCAGAGCCATCTCTGATCTGCAACATCATCATTCTCCCACTTGGGCTGAGGGAAGACTTCTATTGCTCTCTTACATGAGGATTAGCTACCTATGATTTTAGTGGCAGAGGGATCCCTCATTATGCATTACCTTGAAATCATGGATACTTTCTGCACAACGCTGTTAATGATCCTTCTTGACAGGACATCTTTTTTTTTTTTTTTAATTTAGCTATTTCCCATACACTTTCATATAGACCGCACTTATCACAACAGTGAGAATATCGAAAAGGATACTTAATAAAATCACAACCTTGAAGCTGAGTGCATAGAACGTAAAAAGTATACAGGTGTGCAGTGGTCATGAAAGGTATAAGTTTTCCCTTCTACTCATCCACACCAAGATAGAGATGCCAAGACAACACATTGTACATAAAAGCTGGTATTGGATTGATAACCATGCGTGAACCAAAAAACCACACCCGTAAATTAATTCACTTATGCTAAAGAGCACTTGTTCTGCTCTGTGTTAGCTTTGCAACCTTGGAAAATCTTTTAACCTGTTTGAGTTACATCTGTAAAATATGAATTGTAGCAGCTCCTAACTTCGAACATCCTTACAAGTTAGATAAAACATCTAGATACTTAGCACAGTGACTGGCACACTGAAGAGTGTGGAACGATAAGCAGAGTTAGGTTAATAAAATTGGGCTCTTATTGCTCTAATTTTCTGGAAAAGTGTCCTTATCAAAAGATCAGCACTTATTTTAATTGTGTGAAGCACCACCTGTCCATAAAAGAATTGCTAGCAACTGCAAAAAATCACTGGCAAGTAAGGTCTGTCCCTATGTTCTTAAACACCTCCAGCCTATTGGTTTAGAAAAAACAAAAACAAACAAACAAAACACAGTACATTTATAAAGAAAAGCTCTCTCCTCCTGAGAGAGTCAGCTTGAAGCAATTTTGTCCAGTGGGTTAGAACGAGATCTGTGGGGAGCCAGGGAGAGGGCAGGCTTCCAGAGGCCAACCCGATAATGAATCGTTCAGCCTTTCGATGGGAGAACTATTGGAGCATGTGGTGCTTGGTGAGGACCAAGTCACAGACCCTCTCAGTGCACTGAAGGCTTTGCCATTTGAGGAAGAATTAAATGCTCACAGGGAAAAAAAGCAAAACCAGGCGCTTAGAACTTTACAGAAATAATTGGGGGTATAAGGAACTGCTGTCAGGTTTCCTTGCCTAGTGAGACAGTGGACCTGGAGTCTTCTTTTCACAGACCTGGTGAGATGGCACTAATAGAAAGCAGACCACACTGAGACACAGAATCTGATTCCTCTCCTACTCTCCTCCCTGACTTATGGGAATTGAGACTTAGGCAAAGAAGGAGAAATTTCCGTGTGAATTGAAAACATAGTATACTGGAGGAAAAGAACTGAATTTGTCTTTTCATAATATAGAAAGAAAGAAAATAAGGCAAAGTTCGGCCAAAATATGAAAATGAAGAAGAACACTGCTGAGACTTGCAATGTGGCCCATTATTGTATCATTTAAAGAGTAGCAGACAGGGCAGAATATCCAAACTTGTCTTTTGACAGCTGCAAACTCAGAACACCATGGCTTGTCAGTAGAGCACAAACAGTAAAGGCAATTTTAGTTTCGACTTTTCTCAATATATGGATCCCCATCAAAACAATGGAATTGGGTGGTTTTGTGTTCCTGGCAGGCACTCAACAGGGTAAGACAAGATATGACAGAGATAGCAAAGGGGTGCCATAGATTCTGCTCTAACAGTCCTTGTCAGGGAGGTGTCAGAAGGGTGATGCTTGGCTGTTTCTTGGGGAGGGCGTGAGTTTACCCAGCTACTGTAAATTCCTTTAAGTATCTGTTTAGTATGTTCATAGTGCCATCCCTGATTACCTTATTGAAAATGTCCTCAACTTATACCCGTGTCATTCTCTAGTTCAGTTCTTTCTTTCTGTTGTTCCACACATCTGCATGTGCGTGCACACACACACATACACACACACACTTTTGTTATATGCATACATATATATGATATTTTCTTTTTTTTTTTTTTTAAAGATTTTATTTATTTATGTGACAGAGAGACAGCCAGCGAGAGAGGGAACACAGCAGGGGGAGTGGGAGAGGAAGAAGCAGGCTCATAGTGGAAGAGCCTGATGTGGGACTCGATCCCGGATCGCCAGGATCACGCCCTGAGCCGAAGGCAGACGCTTTAACGACTGCGCTACCCAGGCGCCCCTGTATGATATTTTCTTATGTCTTCCTAATTAGAAGGTAAACGCCCAAAGGATGAATAAACAAAACAAACAAACAAACATAAACTTTTATCTCATTCTAATGATGGCACCAAACCCAGTGCCTATCAAAATGTCTGGCTTCTATTAGAATCCAGACAAATATTTAATAATAAATTAATGGCATGATGAATGAATAAATGAATTGTATAAATAAGCAAGGATAACCCCCCAAGGTAAGTCCTAAAAGATAAATAGGTAGGTAGGTAGGTAGAGAGAGAGAGGGCATGCTATTGGAACACATAAGTGGACATTGTACATTTAGGTAGTTGTGTGATTGAGTTTTTCTAAGTATAGATAATATGATGAGTAAAAGCTCAGATTGATAAAAAACAATAGCATCCATGGGTGATGGCAAATGATATCACACACTGTAACCATAGTTTCTGCAAGAAGCATTAGGAGAGGAACCTTGATTTTAAGCTAGGTTTGTTCTCTTCAGCATTGACAATTTTGAGGTGGTTGGCCTATTAAAAATGCTAATTACCTTTAATACAAGCAACACAGCTTCAGAAGGATTCTTATGACCTCATATGGCATGGAAATCTTTGCCAGTTAAGCCTATTGTAGTCTGTCAGATGACAAAATCAAAGCAAGACCCCTAATATAAATGAACAGTGAAACCCATGTTTGCACTCCTTGAGGGCAAGAGAAATATCTTATTTGTGATCATATGTTCAGGATCAAGCACAGTGCATGACACATCTTAGATGCTAAAAAAAAAAAAAAATGTTACAGAGTAAGAATACTTAGAAAAGTGGGTAAGAAAGGGAAAAGAGATCCATCAAATAGTGAATATCACTAAAATGAATAAAGAGAGATCCCAAAGGGAAACTTTACAGGTTCTGGGATTTGTAAGGACTATAACTTAGGAGTTACTTTAAGCTACTTTAGGAATAATCAAGGAGTCAAGCTAGTGAATAGTTTAAAGGAAGACTCTGATGTCAAATTGTATAGGATCAAATCTCACTAACACATTTATATGCTAACTCCGTAACTGCAGCAATTAGCCTAACCACTCCAAGATGTGGTTTCCTCATCCATAAGTAATTATAACAAGTAGCTTAAAGTACTGTTGTGAGGATTGCGTAAGAGTATGAGTACAACATACTTTGTTCAGGTCTGGAATAGAAAAGTGGTTACATAGGGGATGCTGTTATTATTTTGTTATGGATATTATTATTCAAAAGGAACAACTCATGGGGAAAAGAAAAGTTTTCCAAAGTAAGAGATTCAAAGCAGGAAAGATAGAAACTATTCACAATCCCACCCCTTCTGCCAATTGTAGACATCAGAGAAAAACCCCGTCTATCCAGCTGCAAATTCTAAGAACGGTTGTAGTCTGCCTGATCTTTTTAAGATATAATGGTGCAATGGAACAAACATAGGTCTGGCTTAGAACCTGCCTTGGGATCAAGACAGGTACCTTCATTTCCTCATGAAAATTCAGGGGTTTTGTCAGAAATCAGTGTAAAACAATAGAGGGAATCTTGCACACAGGTGCAGTTTCAACCACTGCTATTTTTGACGTGTACTTTCACAGTCTACTAAATGACATAAAGGAATGGAATTTGGTTTGAGTCATTGCAGGGCACACCCAATGCCATGAGGACTAGGCATAGCAGTATATTCAGCTAAATTGCAGTTCAGCTGAATTTGATTAACTATATGTCTAAATCTGAGTGTATTTACTGCCTCCTCCGTAAAGTGTTCTGCCCAATCCACAAACTTACATGCAAAAGTAGAAGAATTTGCAAAGTCGCTTCTATCTTGAACCCGCTAAAGAAGGATAATTCTATAATAATTTTTAAACTGATTCAGAGGGGAGCCTTTTAACCCAAGCTTGTATTATTTTTAGTCATATATTGCCTTACATTCTCACTATGGGTAGAGTAGTACTGCTTTTGTTATGTTCGTAAAACTCACAAAATGCAATCATAGGTGTAGTGTAAAAAGGTCCCTTAGGTAAATTTGCATAAAAGTTCTACTTGGTGAGAGATACTTCCACACACATCATTTTATGCTCCCAATAACCTATCTTAGATCAAGTTCATTAGAGGCAGAACCTGAGATAGAGATTCTTGTATAAGTTATTTGTTTTTTTTAGGGAATTCTCTCAGGAGAAACTCTAAGGAGGTGAAGGAAGCAGAATAGACAGGGGAGAAGCTGAACAGAGATGTGGGTTTAGTTGAAGTCTTGCCTCTCAGAAGAAGCCAGTGGTGTCATGGGGAACTCTGGAGCATGCATGGTACTACAAAGTTGTTTCATCATGTGTACCCTGTATCAGTTAGTAATTGGATACAGCCTACTACTGAGCATGGGGCATACCCTCCTGAGATAGAAAGCTTTGGTCATTTGAGTCAGTTCTCCAGAGAAGAGCACATTCGTGAGCCAATAGCAGCCATCATGCACATAAATGGGATGAATGCACACTGGGCCAGTAAAGGAGATCTAGGCAGGAATCCCACAGCATCTGCTATAGTTCATCCCTTGTATATCTCAGATTCACTTGCTTATCAGATTCAATTGCCCCATTCAATCACAGTTTCTCTAGGATTGTGAATAATTATAATTTCTGAGTAAGCTTGTAGTTTCTGTTGTTACAGTTGTACCCGCAATAAAGTAGCCACAGTTCTACCTTCTTGCAATAATCAAGAACCTCCACCCCCACCAACTTGGTAACTACTTCCCTTGCCTTTGGGTTCACTGGCTTGAGGACTCGGAAGTGACCAGATAGCTATCACAGTTTTAAATCTGATGAAATTCTGTATCTTCTTCTGGGAACCAGGACTTCTAGACCCACAGAAACTAACATTGTCAGGACAAAAAGAACAGATTACTAAACTGGGTTACTAGAAGTGGTAATACGTAGCATCTTTTCTACTTCCACCTCTTAGTTCTTGGTCTCATAACTATTGGGCAGTCAGTACCATGTAATGGCCATTGGTGTAAAGTGTGCATTGCACTGTGAAGGATAGCACCCTATTATCACAGGGTGTCCTCTTCATTATGGTGCCTCAGCTGCATTGTCTCAAGGTCATTTCACCACACTATTAAGCCTGAACTTCTGGATTGTGTATACTGTAGGAAAGCACACTGTGAGTAGTTCTTGAAAAGCTTTAATAGGTAAGTTACATGAAATGAACGGGTATTAGTCTGGTCTAGCTGCCATAATAAAATACCATTGACTGGGTAGCTTAAGCAACAGAAATTTATTTTCTCACAGTCTGAAGGCTAGAAGTCCAAGATCAAGGTGCCAGCAGGGCTGGTTTCTGGTGAAGCCTCTCTTCCTGGCTTGTACATGATCTCCTTTTGATGTATCCTCACATAGCCTTTTTTCTGTAAACAGGAAAAGAGAGATCTCTGATGTTTTCTACTCTTTTTATAAGAATGGCAGTCTTACTAGATTAGGGCCCTCTCCTTATGACCTCATTTAAACTTAATTATCTCCCTTAAAGGCATTATCTATAAATATAGTCAAAATGGGGCTTTGGGCTTGAACACACAAATTTTGGGGGAAACAGTTCATTCTATTACAGCACCTAGTATAAAGTTCATGCCATTTGTAGCAGATAAATATATACTATTCAAAAGCACCTCCAGGTAGAGAGCAAGAGTTTTACTGGGGACATCTAGAGACCATGCAGCTAGAGTCCCTTCCTAGGATGGCTGAAGTGCAGTTTTTACCATCAAATCATAACAGTAGGCCCAGCAGAAATCCATCATTAGATGAAAGTGATAAATTTGCATTTGGGCTTGAATAGCTTCAGAGGGCATAAGTGAACTATAAAAATTGGTAGCCTAGACTTTCATGTCACCCATGAGGGTTATACTGACACTTTTATCTAAGTTCACACTTGTGGTGTCATATGGTATTGCCTGGTGTCAGCTGAAGGGGTAAGAAAATTATGACTTTAATTGATAAGCAGCTTTGCAGGTTATGTTAGTGTGATCAGAAAGTTGGCTGATACTGCACTCTGGCCCCACTGTGAATGAGGGTGGGTTCTGAAAGACAATGATGAGAAGAAATCCTGCTGATGGGAGAGCTTTGGGTGATCACTGACAGAATCTAATGAAATAACCATTTTCAATGTGAATTAGTTTCCTGGGTTTTCAGGTAGGAAGCAGGATTTCTGAGTAATTCACTCAAGGTCTCAAAACATCTAAGATTACAAAAGGACTCAAAATTCACACACCCCCCCCTCCCTTTTCATGATAGCTAAAAAAAGAAAAAAGAAAACAAAGACCCTAGACTCTTCCCAGGACTTATCACAGAACTCCTATGAGTGAAAATAAACTAGTCTTTCTGTAAGGGAGGTGAGGCCTGAAGTTCGGGTTCCACTCTAGGAACGTAGAAATTTAAGAGTTGTTGACTCTCTTTCACACAAATCCTGCCAATTGTTTCTTTTATGGCTGAGCCCAGGATCTGTACATGATAGCCCTTTCAACAAAAGTGATATGTGTATGTTTCATGAATATCAGTATGCATTCAATAAATTTAAATATAATATATAATTTATATATAATATATAACATATAAAATATATACAAATTCAAATGATTTGCCAGTTTTCAAGAGGCAAAGTAAGGGAATATAACAAAAGATGAAGTGTGTTAGGTCTCTCAGAACTATAGTTTCCTTTAATGGGAATATTAATGATGATATATCACATGGTTACTATAAAGATCCAGTAAGATGATTTTCATGAAAAAGCTTAATAAACATTAGGAGTTACATAAAGGACCAGGCTGTAAACTCTGTGATCACTCGGCTAAGTCTGTTTGCTCAGAACTTTATGGCTGGTTCATTCACGGTGCCTAGAACTTTAGAGGCATTAAATAAATACTGTTGAAATATGTTAAAATTAATAAATATTAGTAATTATTTCTAAGGTGTTGAGAACCTCATATGAGAGGTCTGCTGATTATTTGTTTGTACATGATAAGCTCTCTTAGTATTAACCTCCTATTTCTGTTTTAAATAAACAAATATGAAAAAGCTTTTGTAAATATGCCACTACTTCCTTAATCCAGTGAGCTTTTAATTATGGCAGTAATTGCATAACTAGTTCTCACTTAAGGGAATTCTGTACCTATACCAAAATGATCTTCTAAAACAATAACTGAAAGTAAACAAATATACTCTGTTTAATTTTGTTTTGCTTTGAAAAAATTATGAACTAATTATTAAGTCACATAATTTAAGTCAGAACTCCAAGAGGCAGATATTGTTGTCCCTATTTGAGCAAACAAACAAACAGAACAATGTTGTGGTAACTTATTTGGGGAAAAATGGCTTTATGTTAACTAACTGGAATTAAAGACTTAAAAAAAAGAGAAAAATGGCTTTATGTTAACTAACTAGAATTAAAATACTTAAAAAAAAAGAAAGACATGGCTGCAAATCATCAAAAAAATGACTGAATCCACTTACTTTTGCTATCTGACTTGACAGCTTTTCGCATCAAAAGGAGCACCCATTTTTCTACCTTTGAAATCTGGCCTTATGATTTCTTTTGTCAGTAGAATCAGTGGAAGTGACACTGTGGAAAATTTTAAGTCTCTAGTGTCCTTGCCTGCTTCTGTTTGTTCATTCATTCATTCATATTCTCTCTCCCTCTCTCTTATCCTTACTTCTGCCATTTAAATAAGTCTGGGTCAACTACTAGACAATGGGAGTTCAGTTCTCCTTGCTGCAGTTCCATGGATCTGAGAGTCCAGTCATGATAATAAGACCACTCAATTGACCCACAGCTGACCTAGAGAGCCCTGCTGACATCAGAAAAGCTACCCCAGCAAAGCACAGCCTTATTAGGTTAAATGCATAGTTGTTGTTTTAACCCTGTAAGTTTGGGCACAGGTTGCCCTACAGCGAATAACTGATACAGAGATTTACAGAAATGTTGATTATCTGCCATTGTGAGAGAAGAGGTTGGTTTGAAATTCAAGTATCTCTGAGTTCCTGCTCCATTGCCTGTGAAACATTAAAAACTTAGTGCCATATCTAGAGTTAAATAAAAATATTTTAAAAAACTTTTCCAGATATCTACATGACCTCACTTCCTTTAGATGTGTCCTCACATAGCCTTTTTTCTGGAAAGGCTTTTTCTTCCTTTAGTAGTTGATTGTCACCTTTACAAAAAGACTTTCCTAGGCCACCCCATCTAAGACAGTGTAAAAACTATTATTGTTGCCTTGCTTCCTTTATTCCATAGCACCTATCATCACTTGAATTTACAAATCTCTTTGTTTTTCTGCATCTCCTAAACCACTACTAAAAGTTAACCTTCCCAGGGTCAGGGAATTTATATTTTTGGCTCATGGCTCAATTCCTAGTGCATAGTATAGTCTCAGTAGATATCAGTGGTGACAGTGGATAAATCAGTATTCTCAACCAAATCCCCTAAAGTCTCCCATATATCCAGGAGATCCATCAAGGTCCAACAGGAAGAAATTGTCCTAGCAAACTTTCTGATTCTCTTTATTTTATATTTGCTAAATATTTTACATATTAATTTGGAGTTTAGTTCTTTTGTGACTGCCAATTAAAGAACCTCATGTTTAATCCTTAAATCACTAATTCTTCTAATTTTACCAGATCTTAGGGGAAAACAACAACAACAACATTATTTTTAGTTTTAAATAATTCTCCCTAGATTAAAGCTGTGTATGTAAACCTAAGTTTCCTTTTGGTTCTTAAAATAAAATGTCATGGCTCTCCGGTGCATCTATTAGACAGGTCTCAATATAGATAAATTATGTTATGTCATTAGTTAAACCTCTCTTTTAAACTTCACTTGAACAAATAATGTCTAAAAGAATAGGTTCTCTAGATGAATATGGTAGACCATGGTTCTTTGTTTAACTGACTTTATAACTTCAGGGAGACAGATCTGGTTGGCTAGGAACACTAATAGATAGAAGCATAATTATCACATAAAACCTATAAAACTCAGAATGAGTTGATCTTAATATCGCTGTCCCTCCATAGCCAGTAAGAAATCTCCATTTTACCAAAGGAATACAGAATAAAGCCATCTGGATTATTGGAGAGAAGAGCATTCAAGTGACTTAGATTAACCCGAGCCTTATTTTCCGAGGGAATAGCTCCAACCAGCCAGCTAGAAAGGATGTCAATTTAGAACTCAGTTTGATGTAAAGGGAAGGAGAAGATTAAGATAATTAATTGGCATCTGACCATGTTTAAAGAGTGGGAAGGTTTGGGATGGAAAACAATCTCAGTAAATTGCATTATAATTATGAGAAGAAAACAGGGTCTATCTCATTGCCTGCAGGGAGCAAGAAATAAAGAGTCAGTATAACTTTATTCTTTATGAGGTGCTCAGAGTCTGCAAAACATTATTGCTATTGTCATCCGTTGAGAAAAAGTGATATATTAAAGAAGACTATAAATCCAATTGTTATACTAGATACCTATAATAGATGTAAAGCCATTTATTTGTTTCCTTAAAAAAATAACCTATGTAATAGATTGTTTGTAAAAATAGCCACACTTATTTTACTTTCTATAGTCAAGCCCCTTTACAATGTGGGCTTGCTGTTTCTCCCATCAAGAATGATTGTCTATTATTCCACCATTTGAATCTGGCATATTTATGTCTTGATTTGTTCAAAATAGTGTGGCAGATGTGACATCATGCTAATTGACCTCATGAGACCTTGAAAACTTGTCCTGGCTCTCTTTTATCCCCACTATGCCATGAGAACAAGCCCTTGACCAGACTTTCTGGAGGATGAGAGACTAAGTCAGAGTCCAGTTTTCACTTTTGGATGGAGAGTGTTTAGCCAGTATCAGAAAAGCCAGTTAGACTTATCCCAAGATAACCATTCATATGTGTGGTGCATCGAGTCCTACTGGTAGTAATTTATACTGCCTCAGGCCAAAGAACTGGCTAGTTGACCTCCAGAATGTAAGCTAATAAAGAGTTTTTGTAGTAAGCCTCTGAGTAGTTTGGTGCTTGGTTATGCCATAGTAACTACTAATCAGACATCTAACATGAGAAATTATAAAGTATAACCTGAAATTGTAACAAAGGGAATCAAGTATTTCAATTATAATAAAAACAATGAATCAGGCACGAGTGATTTTATTAATGGAATAAGTCAAAAAGATAAAAAAATATCTTAGGCTTCAGTCTAAATTATCATGGTCCCAAACTAAATGCTTACCCGCAATGTTCCAGTCATCTATGTTCTAGGAGCCACTGTCATCAAAATATGTTATTCCTCAGCACAGTATCCATTGATATTTCAGGATTTCAAAGCTTAAAGTAAATATAAGTTTACTGGGTTTTTTTGTTTTGTTTTGTTTTGTTTTGTTTTGTTTTATTGTAGAATTCTGCTAAGACCCTACTCCTAAATCATAGTGGAAACTTGAAGTCTGCAAGGTAGGTGGAGTTAGAATGATACAGCATCAGACTTTTTGTGTCATTTCAAACAAATTTGTCTACTTAGGAGAAAATGGAAATTGTAACTGATCTGAAAACAGTGAGGTAGAAGTATAAGAATTCTTGTGATGCTTCATATCTTTCATGGTTTGCTCTATGCCTAGGCACTGAAGTGAAAATCTTTAACTGGGAATAGAAAACTTGCATTGTTTGGTCTTTTGTCTGTGCCTTCAGACCTGTCTCTCATCACTCACTTTTAAGTACCCACATGAACTTCAGTCATACTAATTTGCTAACAGTTTGTCTGGCTTGTCCTATCCTGTCCTCCACAATACCTTTGATTTCATTTCACCATCTGCCTGAAATGCATTACCTGTTATGTTCTATTCATTCTTTTCACTACAGTGGAAAAACAGTGACCCTGTTGTTCATATTTTCAATGAATAAGAGGAGTAACTGGAGAATGATCAGAAGGCAGCAATAAAAAATCATATGTAAAATAGCTTGTGATTTAAAGAAACTGAATTTTGTTTGTTTATGTAGGCAGGAAGAGAAAAGTTCTGGAAATTTCCATGAGGAAACAGAAGCATAGACGCCATACCTGCAAACCTTGTGGTACAGGATACAAATAGATTCCATTTGAGAAATTATAAGTGAGCAGAGATACCCAAATTTCAATTAAAGCAAGGACACAGAGAAAACTTTCATAGATAATGTTGCAAACATAGGGGACTTTGCTGATAATATGCTGTGACATTCAGAGTACCAGGCAGAGATTTTGGGTATAGAAAAGCAGGATAGAGTAAAAGAAGATAGGAGAGGTACAGATGTGGAAAGAGTCTGAGAAGCTAGTGGTGACTGAGCCAACAGAGATGTAGAACAATACAGGATTGATTGCAGAGAATATGTAGGGAGACTTGAAGACGGGGCAGTTCTATAGCCTCTTTATTGATAGGAGATTTAGGTTGTCAGTATCATGGTTCTGGTGGAATATAGCTTCATTGTAAGAGGTATGAATGAAAGTTTTACTTTCTCCCTTAAATTGTGCTGTTGACTATGTACAGGCCAGAGGTGAAGACATCTTGATAAAAGCATATGAAATTTAAGAGACAAGTGGTTGATAGTCCTGCTTTAAATATCCTTTCACTGTTTCATGGATTCATCTTCCAAGTCAGTTCAGCAATTAAAAGTGCAATTAGAATGTTCAAAGTCACCTAGGTATTAAGTACAAAGATGTTGCTAGGAAGCTTCCTGGAAGGGAGTTATTTTAAACAAGGTAGAGCTGATGAGACCAACTTTTAAAGATCAAATTTACTTTTTTATGTACTTGGAACATCAAAATGGCTTTGTAAATTTTAAGAGTTGTATACTTGGGATTTATTAAAATTTCAGATTATCTGAGTCAAATGATAATCTGGAGATCATCTTTTGGAAGCCTTTCATTTTTGGATGATGAAAGGAAAATGACTTTTCTAAGGCAAGCTAGCTAAATAAGCTAGCTAAGATAAATAAGATAACTAGAGAAATATTTTTTTCACTTTTTTTTTAAGAACACTGATAAAGAAGAAGTGATTTTTTTTTTTTTAATTTAGAGAGGGAGAAAGAGCGTGAGTCGGGAGGGGCAGAGGGAGAAGGAGAGAGAATCTTAAGCAGGCTCCACACTCAGCACAGACCCCAACTTGTCATGAGAAGTCAGTATTGAGTAGAAGACTGAAGAATTTGGGTAGAAATGAATTGTGAAAAGTAAATAATACTAAAGATGAGGTACACAAAATGTACAGGTGAATAAAATGTAAGCTGGAATTCTTGATCTTGGGAGACAGAAAGATCCTTTTCTTCTCTTCCCACACACCTTCACTTTATTTTCTCCATTCCTCTCCACGTAAATTAAACCTTCAAGCTCATTCTAAAACTATCCTACCACTTATAAGGAGAACGGCTAGTGATGCTTTTCTAAATCTGTTTGAGCCTCAGTTTCCATATCTATCCAAGGGACAATAATTGTACATGGCCTTTCTTCCATTTCAAGGTTTATTCTGAAGCTCAGAGAAGGACTGATGAACTGATGAATAAGGGGACATTTAATAATGCTAGGATTTGGTCTAAGAAGTTTCTTCTCAGGCAGGCCAGTAATACCCAAAGTCTACAGTTTCACTAAATTTAAAATCTTATACTAAATAAGATTACAATAGCAGTAAATTAATCTAAACTTTATTTCATTTGAACATATGTGGTATGGTTCATTTAAATGCCTACTATAATAAAAGTAGCAGCAGTAATAAAAATTTCTTGAGTCTGTTATCACTATTTGATTTCATTTTCCTTGAATATGAGTTTATAATATTATTATAGACGAGAAAATTTTTCTTTTCAAATAGGCAAAAGCACTTCATCATGATCACAAAACTCATCTGAAAAATTATAATTCAGATTTTAATTCAGGTTTTAATTCTGATTTTACCTCTAATATTATTTTTTTGACCCCCACACACTGCACAATCAGTGTGTATCAGTTATCTCTAACTGAGCCCTTGATATGTTTTATTCTGATCAATGCATTTATGTAAAAATAATCAGAATTTATAGAATTTTATAGAAATAATTTTCCTTGATTAGATTAAAATATTTGATAAGAACACATTTCAAAACATCACATGAGCATAGATCATTTTTTCAGTGTTTTTTCACAAGCAAAGTTATTATATTCCCTAAAGAAGCCATAATTTTTCCATATTAATTCTCAAAATACTAACTTTAAGAATGAAAGGATTATGCTAATAATGATTAAAGATGCAGTTAAACTTGGGATAAATGTTTCAAGACAATAAAACTAAAAAAGAATCTAAACAGCACTGAGTTGCACAAATGTCTGGGGAAATCTATGAATTAAGTATAGATCATCATCTCATAGTAACCTTTGATAGTTCTCATTAAAACTGCAGCAGTAGAATCTGTTAGAGGCCTCCAGAGAGATATTATGTGTAAATGCAGAAATTAAAAAATGAATATTGAATGATCCTATTGAGGAATTAAGGCCATTCAATTGTGTTAATGGTGGTAGAGTATCAGATCTATGTTTTTCATCTGTTCCTCTAAAAAGAAAATGAAAATCTACCACTAATTTACATATTTAATAAAACACAATTCAAATAACACCTATTTTGCATAGTAATTAGCATGCAGATTTTTATAAAGTACCATATATAGTGTGTGTATATATATTACATGTGTATATATTTATGCCTGTATTTTCACACACACACACACACACACACACATACATATTTTAAAATGTCATATCTTTGGACACGACACTTTCAACTTACAGACATAAGTTTACAATGATAACAACATTCTATTCAACCTTCCTCTTTTTTTTTTTTAAAGATTTTATTTATTTATTTGACAGAGATAGAGACAGCCAGCGAGAGAGGGAACACAAGCAGGGGGAGTGGGAGAGGGAGAAGCAGGCTCATAGCAGAGGAGCTCGATGTGGGGCTCAATGTGGGGCTCAATGTGGGGCTCAATGTGGGGCTCGATCCCATAACACCAGGATCACGCCCTGAGCCAAAGGCAGACGCTTAACCGCTATGCCACCCAGGCGCCCCCAACCTTCCTCTTTTAGAATAACCTGGATAATGTAACCGTTCAGGTGATAGGTCTGCATAAAGTGCAGAATAAATATGGCAGCCTATTTGAAGAAAAAAAAAAAAGTGGTTTCTAGAGGAAGGAGAAGAAAATTTACCTTTGTCACAAATAAACATTTATAGTTGTATAGAAGATTAAATGTAAGAATGCATCATAGACATTATCCAGTTTCAGCCAATATTTTTTTCTCTTTTTTTAAAACTGTGAATGATAAAGAAACAGGTTATATGTTTTTGTACAAAATCACATGGCTAGTTAATGAGAGTTCTGAAACTAGAACCCAGAGTCCAGGTCATCACGCTCCAAAAGGCCACATAACTATACTTATTATCACTTTGCTTTGAAGGTTGAAGGAATAAACATTCATCTCAGAGATAGATTGGTCTTGAAATGAGGAAAATAGCCTAATATCCTTTGATGTTCTTTATTAATTTGTTCTTCAACAGATAATTCCAGGCATTGCAGTGGACACTGGAGATAGATGAAAAGGAATTGCCCCCTCTTCTGAGAGAGGAAAAAACATTAACTAATAGTATAAATATTTATGTGGACCAGGTAGAGGGCACTGAGTACAAGAGTGTGCAGATCATTGGGACTAGGAGGGGTCAGTGAAGACAGACTCACTTAAGGAGATAACATTTCAAAGGGTAGCATAATCCAGGCCACAATAGAAGCAAGAATCAGGAAGTCCAAACAGAAGGGATACACAAGAACTTTTTTATAAAGATTGTCCTGTATTTGGAAAGTTTTGCCCTAAAAATAAAGCTCTTATTTTTTTTTAAGTCATTGTTTCAATTATTGGGTTTAAATGATGGAACAAGTAAGTACAGGTGTAAATTCTCATGCCTGCAGTTATTCATGAAGAGACACTGTTCTGACATTGGCCATGATGTTGTCTCCTGGCTCAAACATCTTAGGGTGGAATTTCAGCCATGAGGCATCCTGTTTTAGGCTGTCTACTTCTTGGCAACATTATAAACATTGGCAGAAACAAGGGGGGCATATACTTCAATACTGTGAGGCAATTATTACCTGAATAAAAGCAGCTCATATTTTAGGGCCAAATTATTCCTATCATAGCAAAGTCTCTTTATGAATTCATTATGTGAATTTCAGCTTTCAAAGCAAGTTTTATAAAAATGAAATGTTTATTTTTCTGTCTGTGTAGAGGCACTTGGATTGTCATGAGCCATCTCTTCCTTTGTTGAATTTTTGATGATGCTTAGTTTTGGAAATGCAATTTTAGATCCAAAGTATGTGTAATCATAGTGGTGGTTAATGGTAAGGCATCAGTCAGGCTGTGGGCCGAAAGCAATCTATGAGATAAAATAGAAAGCTAAAGCTTTGTATGTCAGCACTCTCTCCCTTTCCTCCACCTCCACACCCAAAGCCTATACCTTCCTATCTACCGCACATTTTCATTTTGAGCTATTCTGCATGTGCATTAGTTTATTTAGGCTACCTGCCCAAATACAAGGGCCAGTGAGTAGTCATATGCTAAGCATATCAAAAGTTCCCTCTGTAAAATATACTAGGAGAGCTATGAAGTTGTCTATTCTTTTATTTAGTTATGCAAACACAGCATTTATTGGTGTGTTAGTCACTGGCATAGATACAAAGCATCTTTGTGATGTTGTGGGGTAGCAGCTATTTATTTTCCCCCATTCAGATGCCTGCAAGGGGATGCCCATATTCCTTGGTCCTTTTTTCCCAACTCCCCATATATTTTGTATATGTAAGAGCTCTCTGTGTCTCCAAACTTTGAAATCCTCGTAGGATACTTGACACCAGGAATGGGGAACATTTTTCTATAAAGATCCAGAAGCACACACTTTGGTTTTTGTGGGTCATAGGACTGTATCTCAACTGCTCGGTTCTGCCATTGAAATATGTTATACATAAACAAGTGGGCCTGTGTTTTAATAAAACTTTATTTAAACAACAACAATAAGCAGCAGGCCAAATTTATACAATGGACTAGTTTGCCAATTCTACCCCATATCTAGAATTTGGTATTGTTTACACTAGTTTGAGTCACACCAACTTTTGGGGACAAGTTCAGTTCTTTCTAATATCATCATGGTTTGTGTTACATATGACTGCTTCCTCAGTCTGATCATCTCCTGGACCTGCAACTAGCCTGAACCAGTACTGAATCTATTGTTTCTGTTCAACCTTCTCCTTAATTGTGACTCAGAAGGACATCAACTCTACTCTATTTACCCTTCACTATATAGACTTAAGTGACCCTCTCTTTTTACTCAAGTCTTAATTACCCCCTTTTCTATGTGAGCATGCAAGCTACTCTACTTGTGATATATACTCTGACCTCATCTATCTGTTAGTAGTGCTTTCAACTGTGCAAAAGGGAACGTAGTGGCTTTAGCTTTAAAGACTTTCAATTAACTTACTTAACAAGAAGTCTGTAGGGAGGTGGTTCCAGGTTTGTTATGTTAGCTCATAAATGTATCTAAGGACCCCAGGCCATTTTCATGTCTCTGTTTGTTGCCTCATAGACACAGATAGTTATTACAGATTTAAGCACCGTCATACCCCCATACATGGTTGATTTAAGAACTCTATAGTTTACTTCAGGGAAGGAAGTCCTCCAACTGATTTACATTTAATTCTCATTATATGCTTACCCCTAGATTAACCTTAAATGATTAGGGACTGAAATTATTTCATTCAGATTGATTAGGATTTATTTCCTAGTGCTAGGAACGAGTTTTGCCTTTCCAGAAGGTAAGGGTACTTCCCTGATGGGCCAAAAACAATGTGGTTGTTACCAGGTAAGGGTGTGGGGGTAGCTTGGTGAAAAATGGTAATAGTCACATCATTCTTTGTAAGGAACAGGAGTACCGAGTCCAAAGGAAGGGATGAGAACATATATTTCTACTACTCACTTCCAGTGTGACCTTGAATGTACAGCTTAACCTCTCTCTGCTTGAACTCTGCCTGTGAAAAATAAGCATGATAAGGTAGCATCTTATATCTTATGGAAGTAGTAGACATTGGAATATATTACTCAGTGCACGAGTACTCAGTTCTGCATAGACCTAGTATAGATTGTTGAAAGTTTGATTAAAGAGTATACTCAAATGACACTTCTGTTGTTGCTGACAGCTCAGCGGAGGATGCTGTGTCTTGTCTGCAACCCACCGATTTTCTAAATTAACAATTTATAAAAGTTCTGTTTCAGAAACACACTGCATAATGTACCTATTGTTCCACCTTTTCCTATTTTTGAAACAAATCAGTAGCAAAGGGACATATTTCATTTATTTCCAAAGAAGGTTAGTTATTTCAGAGATAAAAGACTGAATGACCTTTTGGTTATTACAAGTAGAGATAATCTAATCATGACAGGCCTGCCTTTGTTCCAATATCTTCCCATGAAAAAGACCCAGAGGATCTTTGAAAATTCATGAGGATAGGAGAATGGGAAAGAGGAACAGGGGTGTTAGATTTAAGGATCAATAGTTTCACAAATCCGCCACTCTTTTCACTCTAGTCTTTTCAGGAAAGATATCTTTTGAGGGCAACAGTGTGACAAAACATGAGCCCTGCTCATTCCCCTCAACACTGCAACACTGAATTAAATGCACCACTCCAACAATGTAGAGTTGCTGGCACTCAAGTACAAATGACCACTTCTGTGATTAGAGTGGCTGGCTGGGAGAAAGTCCTAAATTCAAAAGATGCGTTCAAGATTGCATTGGCTGTGTTTAATGAAGCCACAACAATCACTCCTGATTATTAAATCATTGGTTCCAAATGATGGAGTGCTGTTAGGATCATCCTGGAACATTTTCTGAACTAGGATGCTAGTAGATGCTGCAGGATTCTGTCAGGTTCTTAAATAGGTAGGGAATTTCTCCCTAACAAAGCCATTGGCATTAGCATCACCTCAAAGGAATGAGAGCAAATTCTCCCCATCCATGCAGGCATTCCCTAATCATAGATTGAATGACCTTTCATCCCAATTATGTGCCAAGAAATGGAGGTAGAGGCATATATCTATACAGTTTTTGCCCTTAGTTAGCTTAGTATCTGTTCTTTTCTCTGTTTCCCTAACAAATCATTCTAAAGTGATGAGGACTTTCAAAGGAGGAGGAGGTTGTGAGGCTGATTCCTAGAATATTCCTTTTTTAGAGAATCAGAAAAGACATTTAGGGCAGAAGAAATTTAACATGTCTTGCAATAGACTTGGAATTTTAGTAGGGACTTTGGGATCATGGAAAATTGTTTGATTTGGTCTGATAACACTGAGAGAGTTGTACAGAGAAGTAGAATTGGTGGGAGACCCTTGGATCATTCTATCAAAAGCATGAAATCTTTCCTGAAAGCTGTTAATTACCCTTCAATTACATTTTATTGTTGGGGAATAATTCTCGTGTATCTTCCTATCTAGATTCATAGGGAACATATGCTAAACTAAATAATTAGTGAGGAAAAAATATTTATTAAATGACAATATGTACCAGTTCCTGGACATTCTAAGTTGAGTTGCCTCAATTCTTTAAAAAAATAGCTCTAAATGTACACAAAATTCGTAGAGGTTAAGTCAAGTCTTCATATGGCTAGTTACAGAACACATAGAGGACGAGAAAGTTAGAAAGCAAAATAAAATATTTTTAAAGTTTACCCTTTTATGTTTTGATTTAAATAGAATGCTTTCTTTTTTTTTTTTTTTTTTTTTTTTACTGAATATGCATTAGCTACATAAAATCATTTTTGGAAAGGAGGTATAAATACAAAATTAATACATATATGCATAACAACTCCTTGTATCTAAATTGCATTATACCAAACAATTTTATATCCATTATCTCCATAAACCTTATGACAGCCCAGTGGAATAGATGAAACAAATATTATTATGGTTTCCAATGGCCAGGGCCATATAGCTAGTTCTAAATAAGATTCCAAGTTAATGTAATCACTTTCATTAAACTTTCTATGAGACAGTAGCACTAAAATTCCATATCGTTTGTTAGCTTTTATAGGAAAAAGGGTGGGCAGGACAGAAGGATATTACATTTGCCTTAGGGACCAGAACAGCAACAAGAGTGGTAATTTTTAGTTTTGTCAGGGCAGAGGAAAGGGGAAGAACTATGGGTTTTAGGAAACTCCTGATTCTGTAATAGTTGGAGCAGCCCTAATGTACTATTTCTGTTCTTTGAGCAAACATCTAAGGGGATTGTATTAAAGTCTCCCAAGACATTCTTGATAAATCTGAAATTTAGGAGTCCTATATATTTAAACACTGTGAGGGGCATGCCATTCCATTGACATGGACTTCTTTATATCTATTTTTCTTCAGTGCTGACAGGGATTGTCAGGTAGAATGGGATGAAGTGTCAATTAGTAAAAAAAAAAGAGAAAAGAAAAAAGATACATGGTATCTATTGGTTTATGATAGGGCCTTGCTAACTGATCATGCCAAGCTTACCTACTGAGCCAGAGAACCGTTCTCAATTAATAGTCAGTTGGTTTTAAAATTCAATTTGCATATGTAATCTGCAGCTAATGTTATTTATTCTGCTGAGAGTCACTTACACTCCGGGGGGATTTGAACTCCCATTTGTAATATTCCAAAGACTGGTGTCGTGCCATCAGGGTCTCCGTGCTATAAAGAACTATAATGTCTGCTTGGTTTGGACACAGGAATCTTGGAGATATGGCCATTAAATCAGCAAAAAATTCAGAAATTGGCTTCACAATATTCAAACATGCATCCATAAATATACATACATACATATACTGTAAAACATGCAGACATTTCTCCAAACAAACTACTATACACAATATTCCTGAAATATCCTTTATAGCATTTTGGTTACACCATTAGTATCTCAACCTGAAGAGAAATAAAGGTGAGGCAAAACACTGCAGTCAGTTTGTAGAACACTGTCAAAATAGAGGCTGCAACTTTTCTGATAATCTGGGTCTTCTTCAAATTCAGGGAGTGAGAGGGAGGTCTTACGATCCCGTTGAGTTTAACAAATATTTTATTGACATCTCTGGGTTAGTCACAAGCCTAGACATCTCAAACAATGAGAGCCCCATATTGTGCATCAACTACCAGGGTTCTCTTTCTTTCGAAGTTCTTCTTTCTATCCTCTGCACTTCACACTTTTATTTATCTCTTAATACCCTCCTCATATGGCCTCTTTCTATAAACATTTCTTAAAACCTCATAGCAGGTCCTTCAGGTTCTTCTCTGTGTACCCATATCATTGTATTGCATTCTCCCACATCCAAGTCTCACACTCCAGGAGTTAATTGCTTATGTATCTTTCAAAAGATATTGAGTTTCTTTAATATACACTTAAGTAATGCTTGTAAACTTACTGCTATGGTTATAATCTGTGCTTGGCCGAAGGTTGGAGGAAAAAAAAAGAAAAAACAATTATTAGGTTCAAAACATATAAGCAAGGTTAGAAGTGAGTGTTACTATGAGTCTCCAGACTTTCTTGAACCTGTAAAAACTATTTTGCATGGAATCCGTCACTGTATGCTTGACCTTGACTTTCCTATTTCAACATTAGGGAAGTTGGATAAGCCCTCATCCAAGGCTAAACAGTCCCTTGCAGGAGAGGGTTTGTATAGAAGGGGAGTTACATTTAAGATTTTTAATTTTAGTAACTTTAGAAATCATTTACTTTGCCTCTCACCATGGTACAAATGAGAAAACCGAGAATAATGTAGTTAAATTACTTTTATAATAGGAGTAATATCTGAGACTTACATCCCAATTCATTACTACAATTGTCTTAATTCCTCATCCTGAATCTCTGCCAAAGCTCTACCATTCCAGCCCCCCTTTATATTATTCAGCAACAACACAGAATTGTGTAGGACTCTCAATAGCTCCTGGTTTCTCTGTACTCCAATTTATTTTTGAGCGTGTAAAAATGTAAGCTTTTTTTTTTCTCATATTATATCTCATACCACCTGTACCTGGTATAGGATTAATGCCTTTAGTCCAAAATAAGACCAAAGTTAAAGCTTAGTCTCTAGTCCTTGACATATTACAATACCTGAATATAAAGGAAAGAATGAGATTCTCTAAAAAAACAGTAAGCTGGCACAAATTACAGCATTATTAGTGTAAACCTATCTAGAAAAAAAAAAGTGCATCATGAGGTTGGTACAATGACTTTGACTTCTTACTTTCCTTTAAAAGGTATAATATATAATTTCTGGCAGTGCTATTTTTTCTGTAGACTAATGATTCTGCTTTGTTATTTTTACAAAGCACTTAGCTACTACCTTTCTCTAAGAAAAGACTCTTTTATCTTTATCTCAATAGAAAATGTTTCCCGTCTTTCCTCAAACCACTATGACTCCTAATATGGCATTGTTCTTCAATCAATCCCACAGGTACCCATTACAGAGGCAGAATAATCTGTTTTGAAAGAACCCAAAGGCATTTTCTTATTCTCCAGTGTAGGGGAGTGGAGAAAAACTTCACAATTACCCTCCCTACATAACATTTACAATGCAATTTTGGAAAAAAGTATATTGAATACTAAATGTTTGTAAATTCACTTAAAATATTTGTTGGGGAAAAACATATTTATTGGGATCCTACTGGGTTCTGTATGTGTTAAATGTTAATTTTTTAATATGATTACAACCTAAATTTGATTTTATCCACAAATTACAGATGAGAAAACTGAAGCTATATGATAAGAAGCCACAGAGTTGAATCAGTTATTATTGCTGTGGAATAAACCACCCCAAAATATGGAGTATGAAAAAAATAACAATTTGTTAAGCATAAAATTCTGTGCATCAGCACTTTAGGATGTGTTCAGCTATGTGGTCTTCAAGTCTTGGTGAAGTTACCTCATATATTGGTGGTCAGTACTGGGTTGATTAGGCAAGTCAGCCTAATGGTTGACCCTCTGGTCACTGGAGTCCCTCAGCTCTCCTTCATGAGGTCCTTCAGCCTTCTGTAGACTGACTTGGCTTTATTTTTATTGTGGAGGCAATATGCCAAAAGCAAGTCAGCTCAATCCTAAATGAGAGCAAGCAGAGTATTCAGATCTCTCCAGGCTTAGGCTCAAAAGTGATAGCACAAGACCAGCCAAGAGTCAGAGTGAGTGAAAACCAAAATCTTTTAGCCAAAAGGATGTTGAAATAGGAAAATTGTTTTTTGGCCCATCAATGCAGTCAGTTCACTATGATCTGATCTTTGGCCCAAATTATTCATATCCCTTTGACATGTAAAATGCATTCACCTTCCACAGATCCCCAGACGTCTCATTAATTCCAATAACAGGGTGCATGTACTAAACCTTATGATATACGTCAGGTCTGGATGCAGTTCCTTGGAGGTGAGTTCTTCTGATCCAGAGACGTATGAATTAAAAAGGCATCTTATCTGCCTCATACAAACCCAGTGTATACTAGTAACACAGGAACAGGATAACCACAGTGCATAGTGTCCTTCTACAAATGAGAGGGAGGAATGGGAGACACATAGCATCACTGATCCATACCAATTCTGAAAACACACTGGTCATATATTGCCCATCAGCCCCCACCTCCAACTAAGAGTGGAGCATTTTCCCTAGGCTCATCTCATAGGAATAGATCTCTTGTAAATTGTCCACCATAACTCTTAGACCCACTCTTTCAGTCCTTGGCTCTGCCCTCTGAGATAACCCTTCCTTTTTCATCACTCTCTTTGGAACCTGCTGAAGAAATAATCTATAGTGACAGTTGAACAACTTCCTTTCTCCCTCATACAGATTTGGAATCCCAGAGGACTTCCAAATGTTGCAATCATCCAACATCTTTTCATCCATCTAGATTCTTCTCTTTCCAGGGTAACTCTCTTAAAATTTTGTGAGCCATCTACTAATCTTACTCAACCCAATTTGCTAAGCCACAATCACTAAAAAGGTTTTGAAACATTCCACATTTATTGCTCCCAAGCTAAAAGTCAGCAGAATGGTTCTTCTTTTCCCAGCAGGGCATACTCCTCTGTTTATGGTCAGCCTTGGGATGCTAATATGATCTGCATTGTCTTACCTGTTTAAGATAAGGTCTGATCTAAGATAGCTTTAGCTTTACACTTGGGATCTTCTCTACATCATCTCTTACCATCCATTAGAATAGCCTTGGGTCATTATCATAGCACTAGCAACCTTTCAAGAAAAGGAAGAGTAATCAAGTCCTCAGGCATCCTATTGCTTCCACTGGCCCGGATTGAGTTGATGGTCAAAGACCGTCCATAGTGGTAAGAGCAGCAAAATCACAAGTAAACAGGGATACCATTCATCAGGACCATCATTGAAAATAATCTTTCATAAGAGTTAAAAATAAATAAATAAAAAAGATATTCTGATCATTATCTTCTAACTCCAATACCCCCACCGCTGAGGGTTAGTATAGTTCAGTGCTTAACAACATGAATGCTGATGTTTGGATCTGGAGTCAATTCTAACCTCCAACCAGGCCTCTGGGATAAATTCTTTAATTTCTCTGTTCTATAATTTCCTCAGCTATAAAATGAGAATGCTTATTATTTCTATATATTGAATTAGTGTAAAAAATAAGTGACTTAAGTCATAGAAAGTGTTTAGCACTACGGTTAATATATAGTAAGCCACTATATGAACATTACACTTATTAAATATATTTTGTAATTATTAGTTTTATATTATAGATGCTTACATTGTCAGTGTTTACTGATTTTTTACTGATTTTTACTGATATTTGGTAGCATTGAATACCTTCTAAATTGAAGGCAAAATGATAAAACTGACTTCTTGAGTTAGATTATAAAAACCAGAGAGTTGAGAGTTTACACTCTTGTGAAATAGTTAGAAATATTTCCTCTACCTTTATCATAGTAAAAAGTAAAATTTTCAGAATGATAGAAATTTATTTAAGCACATAAGAAGATGCTATGTTTTCAGGAAATCATTGAGATATACTTCATTTCCATACAGACATTTCCCAGGAGGAAATAATATATGCAGAATTCTATCTATCTATCTATCTATCTATCTATCTATCTATCTATCTATCATCTATCTATCTATCAATCATAGAACTATAATCGTAATACTGTCATACCACTTGCTTATGGAAAACATGAGTGATTAATCATTGTAAAGCACAGTTTCTTTTGTAAAATAAGAGTAATATTCTTATCTATTCATAGAATTTTCAGGGTTAACTGTGTAATCACACACACACAATTACAATGGTTACCTCATTTTCCAGCATTTAATAAATACATGGTTTTTTTTGGTTATCATAATTTCCATCTTAGTGTATCCTTTTTTATCCAGTGGGACAGATGAAATCAAATGAACTTGGTCTTATAAGTTGTAGATTATGTAAATGGGATAGGTTGATAGCATTGGACTGGTAAAACACTTCAGAACAGAGAGGTAAAGAGCTTCCAGGACAAACAGAAACAAAAAGAATTTGTGATCACTTAATCAGCCCTGCAAGAAATATTAAAGGGGATCCTATAAGCGAATAGAGACCCCAAAAGTAACATAGACCAGAAAGAAACAGAAACAATCTACAGAAACAGGGACTTTACAGGTAATTCAATGACATGAAATTCATATCTTTCAATAGTTACTCTGAATGTAAATGGACAAAATGCTCAATGAAAAGACATAGGGTATCAGATTGGATAAAAAAGCAAGACCCATCCATATGCTGTCTACAAGAGTTTCATTTTAGATCTAGACATACTTCCAGATTGAAAGTGAGGGAGTGGAGAACCATTTATCATGCTAATGGACATAAAAAGAAAGCTGGGGTAGCAATCCTTATATCAGACAAATTAGATTTTTAAACCAAAGAGTGTAATAAGGGATGAAGAGAGACACCGTATCATACTTAAATAGTCTATCCAACAAGAAGATCTAACAATTATGAGTATTTATGCTTCTAAGTTGGGAGCAACCAATTATATAAACCAATTAATAACAAAGAAATACGGTGATAATACAATAATAGTAGGAGACTTCAACATCCCCCTCACTGCAATGTACAGATTATCTAAGCAGAAGATCAACAAGGAAGCAAGGGCTTTGAATGACACACTGGACGAGATGGACTTCACTGATCTATACAGAGCATTCCCCCCTAAAACAACAAAATACACATTCTTCTCGAGTTCACATGGAACATTCTCCAGAATAGATCACATTCTGTGTCACAAATCAGGTCTCAACCAGTACCAAAAGTTTGGGATTATTCCCTGCATGTTTTCAGACCACCATGCTTTGAAACTTGAACTCAATCACAAGAGGAAATTTGGAAGGAACTCAAACACTTGGAGGTTAAAGAACGTCCTACAAAAGAATGAATGGGTCAACCAGCAAATTAAAGAAGAGTTTTAAAAATTCATGGAAACAAATGAAAATGGAAACACAACTGTTCAAAACCTCTGGGATGCAGCAAAGGTAGTCCTTAGAGGGAATTACATAGCAATACAAACCTTTCTCAGAAAATTAGGAAAGTCTCAAATACACAAGCTAACTTTAACCTAAAAGAGCTGAAGAAAGAACATCAAATAAAACCTAAATCCAGCAGAAGAGAAATAATGAAGATTTGAGCAGAAATCAATAAAATAGAAATCAAAAGAACCGTGGAACAGCTTGATGAAACTAGAAGCTGGTTCTCTGAAGAATTAAGATTGATAAAGCTCTAGCTGGTCTTATCAAAATGAAAAGAAAAAAGGACCCAAATTAATAAAATCATGTATGAAAGAGGAGAGATCAGGACCAAAACCACAGAATTACAAGCAATTTTAAGAATATATTATAAGCAACAATACTAATGAATTAGACAATCTGGACGAAAGGGATGCATTCCTGGAATTTACAAACTACCAAAACTGAAATGGGAAAACATAGAAAACCTGAACACAACCACCAAGGAAATCGAAGCAGTTATCAAAAATCTCTCAACAAATAAAAGTCCACAGCCAGGGGGATTCCCAGGGAATTCTACCAAACATGTAAAGAAGAATTAATACCCATTCTTCAGAAGCTATTTCAAAAATAGAAATGGAAGGAAAACTTCCAAACTCGTTCTATGAGGCCAGCATTACCTTGATCCCAAAACTAGACAAAGACACCCAAAAAAGGTGAATTACAGACCAATATCCCTGATGAACATGGATGCCAAAATTCTCACCAAGGTACTAGCCAATAGGATCCAGCAGTATATTAAAAGTATTATTCACCACAACCAAGTGGAATTTATTCCTGAGCTGCAAGGGTGGTTCAACATTTGCAAATCAATCAACGTGATACATCATATTAATAAAAGAAAGGACAAAAACCATATGATCCTCTCAATTGATGCAGAAAAAGCATTTGACAAAATACATCATCCTTTCTTGATTAAAACTCTCCACAGTGTAGGAATAGAGGGAACATATCTCAATATCATTAAAGCCATCTATGAAAAGCCCGCAGTGAATATCATGCTCAATGGGAAAAAACTGAAATCTTTTTCCCTAGGGTCAGGAACACAACAGGGATGCCCACTCTCACCACTATTGTTCAACATTGTGTTGGAAGTCCTAGCCTCAGCAATCAGACAAAAAGAAATAACAGGCATTAAAAATGGCAAAGGAGAAATCAAACTCTCCCTCTTTACAGTTGACATGATACTTTATGTGGAAAGCCAAACAGACACCACCCCAAAATTGGTAGAACTCATACAGGAATTCAGCAACGTGGCAGGATATAAAATCAATGCACAGAAATCAGTTGCATTTCTATACGCTAACAATGTAACTGAAGAAAGAGAAATTAAGGAATTAATTCCATGCACAATAACACCAAAAACTGTAAGATTCCTTGGAATAAACCTAACCAAAGAGGTAAGGGATCTGTACTCTAAAAACTACAGAACACTTATGAGAGAAATTAAGGAGACACAAAGACATGGGAAAACATTCCATGTTCATGAATTGGAAGAATAAATATTGTTAAATGTCTGTGCTACCCAGAGCAATCTAGATATTCAATGTAATCCCTATCAAAATACCATCAACATACCATCAACATTTTTCACAAAGCTAGAACAAATAATCCTAAAATTTGAGTGGGACAAGAAAAGACCCCAAATAGCAAGAGTAATGTTGATAATTTAAAAAAAAAAAAAATCTAGTGGCATCACAATGCAGGACATCAAGCTATATTACAAAGCTGAAAGCATCAAGACATCCTGGTACTGGCAAAAAAATAGACACATAGATCAATGGAACAGAATAGAGAACCCAGAAATGGATCCTCAACTCTGTGATAAACTAATCTTCAACAAAGCAGGAAAGACTATCCAATGGATAAAAGACAGTCTCTTCAATAAATGGTGCTGGGAAAATTGGACAGCCACATGTAGAAGAATGAAACTGGACCATTCTCTTACAACATACACAAAGATAAACTCAAAATGGATAAAAGACCTAAATGTGAGACAGGAAACCATCAAAATCCTAGAGGAGAACACAGGCAACAACCTCTTTGACCTTTGCTGCAGCAACTTCTTGCTAGACATGTCTCCATCAGCAAGGGAAACAAGCAAAAATGAAGTACTGGGACTTCATCAAGATAAAAAGCTTTTGCACAGCAAAGGAAATAGTCAACAAAACTAAAAGTCTACAGAATGGGAAAAGATATTTGCAAATGTCTTATCAGATAAAGAGCTAGTATCCAAGATCTATAAAGAACATATCAAACTCAACACCAAAAAACCAAATAATCCAGTCAAGAAATGGGCGGGAGACAGGAACAGACATTTCTCTAAAAAAGACATACAAACAGCCAATAGACACATGAAAACATGCTCCACATCACTTGGCATCAGAGAAATACAAATCAAAACCACAATGAGATACCACCTTACGCCAGTCAGAATGACTAAAATTAACAAGACAGGAAATGACAAATGTTCTCGAGGATGCAGAGAAAGGAGAACCCTCCTACACTGTTGGTGGGAATGCAATCTGGTACAGTCACTCTAGAAAACATTATAGAGGTTCCTCAAGAAATTAAAAATAGAGCTACCTTATGACTCAGCAATTGCACTACTAGGTATTTATCCCAAAGATACAAATGTAGTGATCCTAAGGGGCACCTGCACCCCAATGTTCATTGCAGCAATGTCCACAATAGCCAAACTGTGGAAAGAGCTGAGCTGTTCATTGACAGAGGAATGGATAAAGAAGATGTGAGATACACACACACACATACACACACACACACACACACACACACACACACAATGGAATATTACTCAGCCATCAGAAATGATGATTGCTTACTGTTTACATCAATGTGGATGGAACTGAGTGAAATAATCAGAGAAGGACAATTATATGGTCTCAGTCTTATGTGGAATATAAGAAACAGCTCAGAGGATCATAGGAAGAGAGGGAAAACTGAATGCGAAGTCATCAGAGAGGGAGAAAAACCCTGAGAGGGTCTTAATTATAGGGAACAACCTGAGAGTTGCTGGAGGGGAAGTGGATGGGGAATGGGATGATTGGGTGATGGGCATTAAGAAGGGCGTGTGATGTGATGAGCACTTGGCGTCATATGCAACTGATGAATTATTGAACACTACATTTATTTATTTATTTATTTAAAGATTTTATTTATTTATTTGACAGAGACAGCCAGTGAGAGAGGGAACACAAGCAGGGGGAGTGGGATAGGAAGAAGCAGGCTCCCAGTGGAGGAGCCTGATGTGGGGCTCGATCCCAGAACGCCGCGATCACGCCCTGAGCCAAAGGCAGACGCTCAACGACTGAGCCACCCAGGCGCCCCTAAACGCTACATTTAAAACTAATGATGTACTATATGTTGGCTAATTGAATTTCAATTTTTAAAAAAAGGCTTTAGAATATTAAGGTATATATGAGATGGTCAATGTTATGTCCCTAATGGGATGATGAAATATTATTTGGTAGAAAAGGCTCCAAATGCCATGAGCATACAAATTGTTTGGATTTATGATGAGTGGATAACCTTATCTTATAAATCTGTGCATGCAAAGAGAGATATGTTACAGAGTAAACTTATGTTTGCTCTTTTATCCTCTTCATTTGAAGGATCTCATCTCAGTCTCAAAGAGGGTCCCATGACAGTTTTCCTTACCTGGCTAGGTTCCTGAAAAGTGAGAAAATGGGGTATGGTATGTGGAGGCTGCAAGCTCAAGATGTAGCTTTGTTTAGTGTGTCGAGGTTTGGGAACTAAAAGATAAATAGTGGGACAATACTGCTTCTCCAGCTATGCTCTTTGGCAAGTTGCTAAATGTCTCTGAACCTCATCAGGGAAATGAGAATAATAACAGGACTTTCCTGTCACTTTCTCTGTGTGTGTGCGTGCATGTGTGCGCGTGCGCTCACATATATACTTGCAAACATACACATGTACTTAACTCATTGCGTGACATGCCACATGTGCTTAGTAGGTGTCTATCATAAAAAAATTCATGACTATAGTTCGATAGGTGGAATTTTAGCCCTTGCAGTTGTTCAAAACCCTTACTCCAAACTATTTTAGCTCTATCACTGGCCTCTGAAAATTCAACTTAGCCCTTAACCCCTTGTTCTGATGATCGAAGGTGTTATATCCCTGTAGCTGATCCTGCTGTACAGACCCTCACATAGCCTTTGTGCTTGGTTTTCCAGCTCAACATAGGACAGCTAAGGGTCTGGCTTCTAATTTGGCTAGAAAGTCTGTCCAAACTTCAGTTTCCTCATCTTTAAGATGGGGATAAACTATGATAAACTCTATCCCTCTTTTTGGATGATGTTTTGGACGAATTATATGCACTGCACATTAGATTTGATGTGTTGAAGTTTTAACCTCCATTGTAACAATTTGGAAAATTGGGTCTTTAAAGAGGTAATTAAGATTAAATGAAGGCATAAGGGTGAGATACTAATCCAATGTGACTGATGTTCTTGTCACAAGAGACAGGGACACCAGGGATATACGTGCATAGAAAGAAGACCATTCAAAGACACAGCAAAAAGGTAGCCGTCTGAGTCAAGAAGAGAATCCTCCGAAGAAACCAAACCTGCCAACATTTTAGTCTTGGGCTTCCAGCTTCCAGAACTATGAGACAGTAAATTCCTGCAGCTTAAGCAACCCAGTCTCTGGTGTTTATCATGGCAGTCCTGGCAGACTAATACAGATCAGTAAAATCAAAGGGGCAATGCATACATAGCACCATGTCTAAAACAATACAATGTATCAGTGACATGCATAGGAATTTTATACTCATTACAACCAGAAACTTATGTTCCATATAGAGATTTTGTAGAAAAAGCAGACAGATTGTGACAAAAGGATGCAAAGATCCAAGAATTATAGTCAAGGAGTTAGTTTAAATAGGTCAGAGATGAGAATCTAGGATATCTGAGAAGCTCAGGAATCTTGTGTACTCACAACCTTGCCTGGTTATATATAGAATAAGTATTTGGGATGCCTTTTCATCTTTTCAGTGTAAAATAAATATTTCACAACCACTGCTGCTTTATGTTATTTTCTTACTCGCTGGGGATGAAAAATTATTTCTTTTGAGATATTTATGAAGGAGTATTTATGATTTTGGAGGTATTCCCAAATCTTCATAAGAGAGAGATATGTTCTCACCTTGTTGCATCTATGAATTCAACCCAGTATGAAACTCAGGGCAACATCCAGCTCCAAGTGGATCCTGATAGTGGTAGAATTTGAGAACAGAGCAAGAATCCAGCCACAGCTGGTAAGAGTGGAGTCACCACAGGCCAACTCTTCATCAATGCTGGTTGTAATCACAACACATTTAGCAGGCCAGAACTGCAGATTAAAATTTTAATGTGACTATGGAGCCAGTATCATTGATCACCCTGGGAAGGGAAATGGAGTTGGCCTCCTAATACATATAGTGAAGTCAGCCTTGTACTAAGCACTCAGGGGCCGCTAGGAAGGCTAGGTTAAGCCATTTCCTTTGCAACATTTCAGAGTTTCTATTATCATCCCTTCTGTTACCCCTTATCACCAACCATTCCTCCCAAACCTCAAGAGTTCTAGGGAGATAATGTGGATAGTGAAATATATCTGCACTTCTAAAAGTTGTGTTCAACTCTTAGCTCTTTTACCAACCAAATGTAACTTAACTTGAGTAATTTAAATTACCTGTCTCAATTTACTCATTTTCAGTTTCCCCATAAGTTTATTCTGAGAATTAAATGAAGAAATAATTATTTTTTTCTAAGATTTAATAATAGCTACAATACTCAGATTGTTCTAAATTTTATTTGACAAATAGGAAGGTTCAGATTAATGACTCCAACTCTTTGCTTTATAGGACATATATTGGCATGTGTCAGTAATCATTTTATGGGCACAGGCTCCTTTCCACCTCCTCTCTCAGACATGCGCTTATGTTTCCCTGAACCTATATCCCAAACCACTTTCCAGAAAGGGTCTTCTATCCCACACCATAAACCATCATAGCATGCATTTTAATGTGGCATGGTTATGCTCTCCAAAATTAATGTCTGACACCAGTAATAACTGAGGTGTCAATTCCAGTTAACAATCTACGCCTTGGCAGATTTTTGTCAATCCATTAATAATGTGTGTAATTGATAGCAACAGATAGAGACCACTGTTATTAATTCACTGCTGCTTACTGATGATTATTAAGGATGATGGTAGTGTTTTTTGTTCTCCTTGTCAACCAAACTATAGCATCTCAAAAATTAGTTATATTAGATAAGGCACAGAACACATGATAAAGTTATAGAAATTGATTCATATTTAAATTAACCAAGCCTTTCTTGAGTATTTTCTTTTTGTAAGGTATGAGCCTACATACTTTGCATGTGTTATCTTCCTTAAATTTTACAGTGACAATTTGAAATATGTTTCACTCTCCTGCATTTCAGTAACTTCCATGAATCAAGGTGTAAGTAATATGTATGATTCAAGAAGTGATCCCAAAGGCCTTTGAGAAATATAGAACTAAATTTTAATTTATTGTCCAGGGTCATATAGGTATACCAGAAACAGGATATTGCTCATCCAACAGTCCTTAACCCACAACCCCTGCATTTTTGTCCTTGCTGGCAAATAGAACTTCACACAGTCTAGGTAAAAAATAAAAGGTACATTCTCAGCCTCCCTTGAAGTTAGGTGTATTTACATTAACATATTAAAAGGTTTTTAGAAATTCTGCTCTAGGGAAAACTTGCTAATGTAGTTTAACCCAAGTTTTCCCAAACTCAATAGACCAAAAAACACCATTGTCACATAACATCCATAAATAATCCATGAAACAGAGATTCTACACTTTGCTCTTCAGAAAATAGTCATCTCAGTCCATGAGATGACAAGGAGTAAAATCACTTTGACATGCAAAAATCAAATACATATCTACTTACAAATAAGTACAACATCCAGTATTGTTACTATGACAAATTTTGTAAATCGTGAGCCTTCACATGTTTTTATAATGATAAAATTTTATTGTTTGGGGAAATCCTCAGAGCTCAGAATTGCCTTCCAGACCAAATTTCCATGTTTTGTGGAAAGTGGTAGAAACAAGTGCCTAAGAAGATGGTATTCCACTGTCGGAGAGGCTTGAATTCAAATCCTATCACACATACTGAATAGCTCTAGGAAAGTTACAGGACCTTTCTGAGCCTTTTTTTTTTTTTTCTTTTCTTCTTTCTCCTGTTTCTGTTTTCGGTTTAGTCTGAAAATAAAGATTTTAGTAGTTCTAATTTGTTGAATTGCTGAGAAGATGAAATGTTGATATTACAATCCTTTGTGCACAGTACATCTCCAACAAGATTTAGCTCCAATTATAATCCATCCATCATCATCAGTGGTCCCAAGAAATATTAGAATCATGAAGATTCTTCCATGGGAAGGAGTCTAGACACAGTGCAATAGGGAATAGAGAACCTTGTTATTTCTTGAGTAAGGTCTTTGAATGAGGGAAAAAAAAGTGCCACATTTTACAAAGATGAACCTGGGTAGTTTAGGGAAAATAAAGAAGACAAGGAGATGAGAGAGAATTTCACTGGGGCAGGCCAGGCAGAAACAAGAGCTTGGATTACAATTGTAACAGCCTATAAATGGAAAGGAAAGGTTGAGACTACGTATTATAGTCCGTTTTTTTTCTTTTTTATGAAAAAAATTCCTTAGGATTACAGAATGCAAAGATAGTCAAATTCATTCACACATACATATTTTATTCTTTTATAAAAAGCAATCCTACTGATATACTTATAAAAGCAGATATGCATTATAGTGAGTGTTGTGAAACCACCAGGCTGTCATGGCCTCTAATAGTTCCATTTGCATGCTAATGAAACCAGAGGCCAGATGCCACTAATTACCACCCAGCCGCTCTGTCCAACACCCCACAACCAACTGCTAGTGAATGGACCTCATCATTCCATTATGCAAATGATACTTAGAAAGAACAGGAATAAATTCTAAAGAGCGGCAACCAGAGCCATGCATTGGCAGGAGGTAAATTAATAAATATATTCAAGAAATGGAAATTAAAAATTATTATTCAACTCTATATTAATCATGACAGAATAAATATGGAACAGCACAACTTTTTTTTTTTCCGCTTTTTTTCTAGCATCCTGGGTAATAGAGGAAAGCTTCCAGTAACTTGCTAAGTCATAGTAAACTGTATTTCCAGACATCATCAATCAGGTTGCTGAAGTGAGGGTTAAATTTTCTTAATACATACAAGTTGTTTCTTCTTAATGAAAAAAAAAATATATGTGTGTCTAAAGGGTGTTTTCCTTCTTGTGAGTTATAAAGTTGTTATTATCTTAGACTGCATGTCTATATCAAAAGAATTAGTGATTAAGCAGAAAAATAAGCACCAGTATATTTATTTCTGGTAGTTTTGAATACATAACTTCTTAAAGACTGTTGTACTCATGGCATGGACTTTGTTGTTTTGTTTTGTTTTTAACAAAATAAATCTGAATATGGAGGCAACTTGTAAAATTGAAAAAAAAAATGAATGTGGAGGTCAAACATCTATGTTTGGACTACAGATAAATTACTTGTTATTAGGGAAAGTCATTTCAATTCCCCAAGCTTTAATTCCCTCCTCTTTTAAATAAAGTTAGCAATATCATACTCATAGGTTCATTGTGTTGACCAAACAGGGCAATGTGTTCATAACACCTAGCCTTGCAATATAATAGGTATTCAAGAAATAGTAGCTACAGTTGTCCATTACATATTCACAGCTTTTCTAGACTCTCCTTCTGGACAAGCTGTGTGTCACTTAACATACTGGAGATCTGGGTTTTGTTTGTTTTTGTTTTTGTTTTTGTTTTTGTTTTCAATTGTCAGATAAAAGCTTGAGACCCAAAGGTATCTAAAAGCCCTTCTTGTTCTGATTTTTAGAATTACCTGCAGTAAGTACAGAGGAAGTCAAGAAATCGTTGAAATCAAGACCTTTCAAAACATGTGTTTTCTGTGCTGCTCTGAAAGCAACTTGCCTGAAAATGCATTGAACACAGTAGCCAGGTGTTAAGGCTGGGAAATCAGCCTCCCCAAAGATTGCCTTAGAGGGATATGTGAGCGAACATGAGTTCTCCCTAAGGCGATGTCGGTATCATGGCATCATTTTGTGTGAAGATCACAATGAGTGTTTAAAATATAATTTCCACATCTTTGTTAGCAGCTTGTTCCTCTCATGGAACATTTTACACATTCCCAGTTGATTAGCCTCTTCATTTTGTGACCATACACTTCATATTTTTCTAGCAGTTTCTAATTGTTTGCATTCTAATCTATCATTAAAGTAATTTCTTATATGTTTAACCAGCTATGATGAATATATTATGACTTTTGGCATTTAACTTTTATATCAATTCATACAATAAGGTTTTGTCAGACCAGTTATTATATTTCTATTCTCAAAAAATCTTCTCCTTAGCTCCCTAACCTGCCTTGGCTCTAAAAGAATACATGAGAGTTCTTAAACTCAATGTTTCCTTTAAAATAAATATACTAATATAAAGGGTTGGATGGAACCCTCCAGACCCCCATAAGATTGGTCAATGGCATTTAGCCTTTGTTCTGGCTTAGGTGATTCCTGTGTTAAACCCCAACCACAAGCCTTGCCTTGTACCATTTGTTCCAATCAGCCTTCGTAAGGAGTGTGGCACAGTTGGCATTCAACAAGTACAGACCAGTTAAACAACTCGGTGAAGTGTGCAGATGATTTATTCTCAGATAGTAAAATTAGGACTCAGTAATACTGAATAATTCTCCAAGACCATATGGTTCCTAATTAAGATAGTTGGGGTCCAAATCCAGATCCTTTTGATTCCTATCTCTATGTCTATGATGAGGATGCTTTAACAACTCTGCCATCCTGAACTCCTTTTATTCTTTATTCTTGTTCACTTTAAAACAGTCCTTTGCATATATTAGTGGGCAACTAAGTTTGAGTGTCTTTCAGTGCTTCTTTACTCTGGGGAGAATTTGCTTAAGGAAACACTCAGCATAGGAAAAGTTAAAAATAAAACTTGCATAAAAACAGCTATGATGGACAGTAAATGGTGTTTGACAGGAAGTGTTTATTTGAGTCTGGTAGAGGAGAATTTTTAAGTGTAGATTAATTGTGGAGGTTAGTATTTCCACCTACAAAGGGCAGTAAATGAAAAGGTTACAGTTTACTGGATCTGGACAGAATGATCCAAAGAGATAGAGATGAAGGGGGCTAACTAAAGGTGACAGTAGGCTCATAATGAAGGCAGACAGAAAACTGGAAGGGCACACAGATAGAAACAAGACATTCCCTTAAAAATAAGTGATAAGCAGCATCTTTCAGAGCATATTAGAGTAAGATGGAGTATCCTAAAACAGCTAATGAGAAACTAGGCTCTTATAGTGAACTGTGGAGAAGTATTTAAAAGAAGACAGACTTCAAAATTATGTGGATTTTCGTATGAATACTAACTCCACTTTTAGAGGTGCTATGAATTTGGTCAGATTACTTAATCTCTCTGAATCTGTTTCTTTGTATGAAAATTAGAAATGATAATATCTAACTCACAGGATTGTTTTGAAGGTTAAATGAGATGTTGCATATTAAACTTTTTTGCCATGTGCCTATAATATGAATAATGTACAATAACTATTGGCTGTCATTCAAATCCCAATAACAGCCTGAGCAAACGCTGGGAATTTTATGCAAATAACTGCTTTGGTAAATATTTTATTAGCACAGAAGTTGACTAATGAAAAGAAGGACACCAGTAAGCCAAAGGTGATCTCAAGAGAAAGTTTTTTGTTTTGCTTCTGCTTTTGTTTTTTGTTTGTTTGTTTGTTATTACAGTCCTGGCTAACTCTGTGTCCCCTTACTTCAAGTGGGTGAGATAATTATTAGGCATAATGTCAGATATTTTGGATAAAAATAGTAGTGAAGTAAAATCTTAGTATTGTCAGAGAAGTCTTCACAGAGGCACCCTAGACAAGCATATATAGAATCTGGAAATGGCATAGAAGTATTCACAAAGATGATTGTCTAAGCAGGAAGACCTGGTGGGTGTGCATCTCCATTCCACGTGTGTAACTCAGAGCTCTGCAGTCTGCTACAATCTGGTTAACCTCTGATGATTCAATTTTGTAATCTGTTATAGAAATGTAATGCCTATATCTTAAGATGGCTAAGAGTATTAAACAGGATAAAGTTAATAAAATCCTTAGCATAGACAATGGTACATAGAAAGCATTGCATAAGTATTTGCTAATTTGATTGTTATGATACTGAAGATGGAATTGCAGCACATTGTTGCAATATGTGGACTTGCTTCTTTCAATTATAGAATTATAAATGGCCTATGGGTCCCACTGAGAATTTCCAAATACTTTTTGGAATTTGCATATTTCATGGATGTTAAATGCCAGCCTCTCTTGAAACTTCTCATAGTCTCTGTGCCAGTTTAACAATTCCACTATAAATTGGAATTTAGTCCTCGGTGACCATGGAATAATCTCAGGAAACAGCTGATTTCAGAGGCGAAACAAACACATATTTAATGAATCAATCAGTTCTGTGCTTCTAAGACTACACCTGAGGGAGAAGTGGGTGTTTCAGTTCCAGTAGTCTTATCAAGGGTAATGTTGTCCACTTAATGTAAATGTAATTGCTCCTCATTCCTCTTTTCTCATTAAGTCAATCCCAAAACTTGGAAGTCTCTTAGCAGTAATTCACAAATTTATAAGAAAAGATGTCTCTTGCTGAGCTGAGACGCCTCTAAAGCCCAGACTCATTGTGCTTACTCCTGAGTGCTGTATGTAACCTTCACATTAGAAAATCACGTGCCAAAACTCCCAGGAAGCCATTGGTTGTTAAGGCACAGAAACAGAAGAAACAAAATCTCACCCTATATCATATCTTCACTTCCACAGATGGAAGCTCAGAGAAGCTATTCAGCTACAAATGTTAATAACCACCTTCTCTGCTTTTATCAACTCTGTGTTTTACATACATTAGCAAATTAAATTTTCACTACTAACAATGCACTAATTATTATCTCCCATTTATGGATAAGGGAATTGAATCTCAGAGAGGTTAATTGACTTGTTCAAGGTGACACAGGTGGTAAATGGCTATGACTACACCTTCTTAAAAGATTGTCATGAGTAGAGCTACCTGTATTACAAAATAGAAGTTGGCAAGTATTTTCTGTAAAGGGATGGATGGTAAATATTTTAGGCTTTGTGAACCATATGGCCTCTCCCACAACTACTCAATTCTTATTGTAGGGCAAACGCCATATTCCAACAAAATTTTACTTACAAAAACAGGCAGTGGACAGATTTGGTTCACAGACTATAGTTTGCTAACCCCTGTTATAGATACTTAAGGTGTTTGTTAGTCAACGGGGATTCTGATTATGGATTTTTCACTAACTTTTTCTTTGACTTCGGGTAAGTCACTTTTTTCAGAGGACTTGTTTCACCACCTAGAAAATAAATTAAATCATTTAATATTCCTAAAACATGGATCTTGAACTAGTAACTCTGATATGTAGATTTCGTAACAATAGAAATTGGTCTATTTTGTTCAGTGCTAAATCTCCTAGAGCCTAGAATAGTGACTAGCTTGTGCAAAGTGCTCAGATACTGGCTGAATGAAGGAATAAACTAAATGAAATAATAAGTATACTAGATTTCAGAATGCAAGTCCTAACACAAAACAACTGCTCTGCCATAGGCTGTAGTCTCTATAAGTGGCTCTGGTCATTGTTATTAATGACACCAGTACCACAGTCATTAACAGGGACTGTCCCAGCCAAGCTCAGCCACAGAGCTAGTTTATTTCTATTTGTGCTCCAGGTTAATCTCTACATCGCCTCCAAATGCCCTTTTAAACATCACTGAAACTCTCCAGCATTTACATATCCAGACATTATCTTCAGAAAGAACATGAGAAGGGAGAAGAAAACTGAAGATTGTAGCATTTACCTGTAAGAAAGTGAGTTACTTGAAAAACACATTTAAAAATCACAAGTAACTAGAGTACTTTCAATTAGCAAGTTAAACTTTCATCCTTTTCTACACCCAACAGCACAGCAGGATGGAGGCACAAAAAAGGAAAAGAGGCTAGTTACAAAGGGTGAAGAAGATGCATTTACTTTGCTCATCTAAGTAATAATGTGCAAATTTCTACCCTTCTGCAGTTCCCCCTAGCTCTCATATTCTGTCACCTCTGTGTGTGACAGACCCCTATGGCCAATGAATCACAACATAAATGAGGACCAGATTCCTAGCTGGCATCTGAGCAGGAACTCAGTCAGACTCACTTATGTCCTGTGTGTGCTTAATCTATTGTCCTTAATGAATAAGCCTGGGTGTATATTTCCATTACAAAAATAGCAGACCTACCTTCCTTTCAATATTACAAGACCAGTACCTGCAAAGATGAACAAAAGATGTTTAAAGACACAGGGTCTGAAACTTCTGAAAGCCACGTAGTGAAATATTAAACACAACTTGAGAGAATTCTATTTCAAAGCAAGATCATATCTGAAGCATTTTTAATGCCATTTTAAATGTGAAAACAAAAGAGAAACAAAACTCCTTGGAGAAGTTTTTGCTCAGAACCCAAGCCACAGACCTTTAGCAAATGTTCCCACAGTAATCAATGAGCCCCTCACAAGTGCTCGAAGGACCCAGGGCAGTGGAGGAACATCGACCATTTGCTCTGATTCAGAGATTTTTATGAGAGTCATCAAGTGAAGACAGGCAAGTAACTATGTCGAGCAGGACAGAGCCCCCACTGCACAACTCTGTGATGTAGAAGTCTGGGTAGGCCTGTGGAAGAGGGAACCCTTCAAATCAAATCAAATTAAATCAAATCAAATGGAGTCTTTTGAGGGGTGAAGACTCTTGTTTTTCATTTATAATAAACTTTTAATGGGTAGAAAATGATCCAAACACTTCTCCGTTATTACCTCCTTTAGGAGAAGACAGATTATGAAAAAGATAATTAAAGAAAAAAAATCTAGGTAATTTTACATTGAAATATCTTCATCTTGGACCAAAGTTTGCACATATTGGAAATACAAGATAATAACCTCATTTGAAACCCTTACCCACCACTTCTCTATAACTTAGGCTAAAAAGACATTTGGGAAAGTGTTGTGTACTTGTGGAATTTATAGATTTAAACTTGGTTCTAAAGCAATAAAAGTTATTTTTTGAAGTAACTTCCCTTGCTCTTCGTGTAAAAGTAATCAGCCTCTGATACCACCTCTGTTAATTCTGTTGTTTATGATGACTCGTTTCTGATACTAATTGATGTAACTGTCTGGTCTTTTGCTGTCTGAACCTGCTTGGTGTAAACTAATGGTTGGGCTTCAGTGTTCAGAAATAAACCCAAAGATTTGACAGCACAAGGAGACATTTTCCTGTAAGGAGAAACTTTTTGATCATCAGCACGTATTACTCCATAATCCACTCTGCAAGGAGTAACTTCCACGTGAACACCAACCTGTTCAGTCATTCAAGTTTATTAAGTTAAGGGCCTAATAATGTTCAAGCACTGTTTTATATGAAAATATGACAGGGAATGGTAAGCCATCCCTCAGTAAGGAAGACATCTGTTGGCAAAAAAAAAAAAAAAAAAAAAAAAGCAAACCTCAAAATAGGATAGTAAATGCTTTATTCATTGTCTGAATAAGGACTATAGCCAGGAGACAGCATTTCGGTTCCCTCTGAAAGAATTGCTTTGAACCTTGTCAGTTTATGGGAGATCCTATGCAAAAAGGGGGTGGGGTATAAGTACTCCCAAGACCTTCTCCAAGGTACGATTGCATGGCACAAGGTATAATATGTTTAGGTATAAAAATTAAAGCCTACAGATTTCCACATAGACATGTGAAAGACCCTTAGGCCATCTTAATATATTTCTATCATAACTGATTGTTCAAAAATATTGCTCACGTGCTACTTAACTGGTTTACTGGTTCTTCTTGTTTTTAATTTCTCCATGAAGTCACCTGGGATGGTTACAGGAAGCTGACATTAGTCACCTACTGCAGATTTAGTGCGCATACCTATTAATGAAATTCTCGGAATGTTGCAGATAATAAAGTATATTTTACCTTAGGATGGAAGGTTTAGCGTGTTCTTTCTTAATGTAGTAAATAAATATCACTGGTGATATACCTTATAAGAATGCTTCTAATTCTAGAAAGCAATGTATACCAATTATGGGGAAAATACATGGTTTCTTTATGTTACATTACGTTATTCTGTATGTCAAAGTAGGTTTTAGGACCATATTAATGTTAGATTTGCCTGGTGACCAATTGAAGGAATTTATTGAAGATCTTTTATCTGATATGATTTAAGGTCTGCATGGGATTACACACGCAGTATTCTTTTTTGCGCAGTGGTAGACACATGGCAAAAATATTGATAATGTAGATTTTGCATTATTCTTGTCATTCTTTCTCTTAAGGAAGTAAGATTTTAGCCTACAGGGAGTGGTCAGAGTAGTATTACATGTCTTTGCGGTAACGAACCTCTCAGTGTGTGTTTAGTAAATTTCCTCTGATTTGGTGTTCCTCAGCTATCCACATCAACCTTGATCAAGCTAAAGGGATCTTATGTGAATACCCATTTCAAATTATGCAGAATTAAGATATCATTTAGACTAAAAAATGTTGAAAAGAGCTTGTCATGCTTCTATAAGTTGGTCTTATTTGCTATCAGTTATTTTAATCAATGACCGCTGCATGGCAAAATTTGTTGAAAATAGGCACACACATTTCTACTTTATTTAACTTAAAATTTGGTTCATTAGTAAAATAAAAATGGAGGGCCTAGATTGATTTTGTTCAAAGAAGTTTATAAAGCAAGTCCTTTTCTTAAAAAAAAAAAAAAGTAGGACATAGAATTACTTCTTTGTTTCATTCTGTTACTCAAGATAAAGCTGTGTCACAAATATCTGTGGACATTTTGGACTGGTTTGTGTATCCCTTCCCCTCCACCCACTTTTCCCTGCTACACTCACAGATAACCCTCTACATATTTATAGTCTGAGAGGGGGAAATGACTCTCTAAGAGCTAATTTCAATTACATGTTGGTGGGCAGTAACTCTGTTATGAGGGCCAATCAGAAATATATGTCAAAAAATGTCACCTTCTGTTTTATTAAAGCTGACTTAGCAGAAAGAGATGAAATTCAGGGCAAGTCAGAATTCTTGTTTCATTGTTCTATTTTCAGTAAGAGATGAAATTTAGGACAACTCAGAATTCTCTCTTCTGCCCTATTTTATTGCATCTATGTTTATTCATATTCAGCAAAAGGAATCCCAAATTTAACCTTTTGTTTCTTCATTTCCAAAAAGCATTTCCTCAAATTAACTTTATTTTTCATTTAAGAATTAATATATCTGGTTAGAGAAAACAGGAAATTATACAAACTAGAACAAAATTTTAAAATGGCTCAGTGTCCCTACTGGAAGAGGAATAAACTCTGCCTTTAATAAACTCATGAAATGTTCCTTTGTGATATGGTTACTTTTTATGTCCATTTGATTTGTGGTGATAACACATCCATAGGTTTGCTTTTTATCATTTATTTTTATATCACAAAAATATTCGTAATTATGATAATCTTCATGATAGTATGTATCAGATAAATTCTGATCTATTATAGGGAGGCCCCATGTTTACCTAATTGTTGTTCTCTGTGTTAGGCATTTATTTGCTTTTGTTTTAGGCTTTATATATTTCAGTGATATGTTATTTCTGTTTTTTACCTTCACCAAGTTTCTGCTAATTCACTAAAATAAGCTTCCAAGAAAAGAAAATCGATACATCAGAGTTTAGGAATTGTTCTAGGCTGTTAATATATGGCATAATCGAATGCATATATTGTGGCAAATTGAGAGAGTTAAAAAAATCTATATATACACATTCTAACCCTTTATCTTTGACTAATTTCACTCATACCATACTCATTCTCTACATTGCATTTTCTCCAAATGTAATACATATAGAAATTTCTAGTCTTGTGAAAATTCAGATGCTGGTTTAACAGGTTCAGGGTAGGGCCTGAAAACCTGCATTACCAACAAGCTTCTGGAATAGGAGTGAAATAAAACACTTGCTCCCATAGCTTCCGATAATGTAAATGATTCTGCCAGAAGTTTGAAAATAGGGAATGTGTCAATATCCTTTACTTGATCAAGCTTTTAGTAATCTTTGTCACCCTATCAGTGTTCTTAAAATCTATCACTAATTTTTTAAACCATCACTTTCAATGATATTATCTGGAGTTAACAGGGATTAGATTTTCACATAAATTCCCTTAACTTAATGTACTGTATGCATATATAAATAACTGCCTTAGTATTTCAGTTCAGGCAAGGGGTCAGATTTTTAAAATTGGTGTCATCTCACATTTATTTAAAACTGGATAGCATAGAAAAAAACTGGATAGTGTAGATTTGTTAATCTTTACAGTAAACAAAAATTTTAAGCTTAAAAAAGGGCCAATGTCACCATAAACTGAAATTGACTCAAATTATGCAAATCACAGATTTTAAAACATTCATAAGTTAATCCTTCCTTCCTTCCTTCCTCCAATTTTTTTCCATGATGTAGACTCTTTGTTAGGCCATCAACATTGGCCCACGTCCTTTTCATGGTGCCATCTTTCTTTTCCCTCTTCTGCTTCTCCGTTCTACTTATAAGGATCTGTAGAATTACTTTGAGCTCATGTAGATAATCCAATATAATGTCTCTACTTTAAGATGAAATGATTAGCAAACTTACTTCCATCTCCTACCCTAAAGTCCCTCTGTCATGTAACCTAACTGCAGTTTCTAGGAATTAGTAGTGGACATCTTTGGGAAGCCATTATTCAGCATCCCACAGTGATAACTTACTGTATTTTATATGAATTGCCAATATTTTTAGGATATGTGTTTCTATAATTATAGAGATCTTTTCCTATAATTTTATTTTCTTACAATATCTTGGTTAGGTTTTGATTTTAAGGTTATGCCTACTATATAAAATGTTCGGTGGCATTCTACCTCGTGTGTGTGTGTGTGTGTGTGTGTGTGTGTGTGTGTGTGTTTTACTATTTTGTGTAAATTTGGCATTGTTTCTTCCTTAAATATTTGATATAATTTGCCAGTAAAATGGTTCCAGACTGGATTTTTGTGAGTGTGCATGTTTTTTTCTTTTTTTTTCAAGATTTTATTTATTAATTTGACAGAGAGAGGGAGAGACAGCGAGAGAGGGAATAAAAGCAGGGGAAGTGGGAGAGGGAGAAGCAGGCTTCCCGTTGCACAGGGAGCCCGATGCAGGCCTCAGTCCCAGGACCCTGGAATAATAACCTAGGCTGAAGGCAGACAGTTAATGACTGAGCCACCCACGCACCCCAGTGTCCATGCTTTTAATAATTAATTCAGTATTTTAATGGTATAGAGAGCTATTCACATATTCTCTTTCTTTTTGAGTCACTTTTGATAAATTTTGCTTTTTAAGGAATTTGTTCATTTTATGCAAGCTGTTCAATTATTGTATAAAATATTTATAATATTTTCTTATCTTTATACTCTTTGCAGGATTATTGTGATATCAAGTCTTTAAAACCTGTTATTAGTAATCTGTTCTCTATTTTTTTTTTCCTCTTTTCCTCCATTCTTAATCAGTATTGACAGGGGTAAATTCATTTTATTAATCTTTTTAAAGAACCAGCACATGGATTGCTGAATTTTTCTATTTTTGCTTCTGTTACATTTACTTGTGTTCTCCTATTTATTAATTTAATTCAGAGCTTAAATATCCCTATAAATTCTGCTTCAGTTGCATCACACAAATATGGAAATTAATGTCTTCGTTGAAAATATTATTTTCTGATTTCACAGAAATTTCTTGTTTCATCTTTGGATTATTTGGAAATGTGTTGCTTAATGTTGAAATAAATGGAAGTATTTATAGATATAGATATAGATATATTTTTATTTCTAATGTGATTCAATTTTTGTCAGAAAAAGAACACCTGGAATGTATTGACAGTCCTTTATGGCCTGACTCACTATGGTAAATATTTCATCTCACAATTCAAAATAATATGTATTCCACAGTTGTTGAATGTAGTTTTCCATACATATCAATTACTTAGACAAAGAACAGATGAATGCTTTACATCAATACCTCTTAAATTTATTTTTAGTATGAAATCATTTTTTTTCTCCTATATCTCCAATGAACTTCTCACAGTATGAATGTTTCCCAGGACTCCTTTTGGGAAGCACTGTCCTAGCGAGGAAAGAGAAATCCTCCTTTTTCTGTAACTCTCATCCTAGTCACTTGATTGTTCAACTTTGGGGGCTCCCTCCAATGGTAAGATAGAAGCAGAACACCTAGAGACTCTAGAGAATTCTAAAAATTAAAATATACTAATTGTGACACAGGTATCGCCATTCTTTTCTGCTTTTGTTTGTTTAGTTAGTAATACAGATGAAAATAATATTTATTATATTAAATATGTTTTCTATTGGTGTCAAATGTTTGATAGCATTAAATGTCTAAAAATAAACTTCATTAGAATAAAGTATTTCTTGGAGAAAAAAAAAAGATGGTGGAGGAGTAGGAGACCCCTTTTTGGGTCCCCTGAGTTGAGCTGGATATCTACCAGACCATCCTGAACACCCACGAAATCAGCCTGAGACTCAGGAAGATACATCTGGATCTCTACAAATGAACATCTCCAGCACTGAGTATTGAGGTATGAAGTGGGGAGCCGTGAATCTGCACACAGATATTGGAAGATAAATGGAAGGGGGAGGGAGCCGCCGCGCTTGGGCACCAGGAAGCAGTAGGCACCTGCACTGGGGAGCCAGCCGGACTACCGGACCGGCACCCGCGAGAAAGCAGACTGAGACCTTGAGCCAGGGAACGCGCGTGTGACCAAACTGAAAACCAGAACTCCGGAGCGCACACTCCAACTAGACTGAAACCAAGAGCTTGGGAGCACGTACGAGACCTGACTGAAAACAGGAGCTCCGGAGCACTCACTGGAACTGGACTGATACTGGGAGCTCAGGAGCACGTGCGCAACCTGACTGAAAACTGGCATTCTGGAGTGCGTGCGAACCACACTGAAACAGGGAGCTCGGAAGCGCGCACGGGAACTGGGGGCAGCTGGTGGTGTTAGAAGCACAAGAGACAGAGACGTGCTGGCCCTGGAAGTGAGGGCTGGGAGAGGGGCTGTGGGGCACACAACCCGGGACATTGCAGGGTTTTTAGCAGCAATGACAGAAACAGAGTAAAAGTGGCCAAGAGAGCTCAGTGGAGAGCGGAATGTGATCTCCCTGTTCTGAGACAGAGGCTAGGATATGGCCACTGCTGCTCTGACTCTCAGAAGAGTCACAGAAAACCTCCAGGGAAAGCTGCCAGAGAACAAAAGCCCGGAAATACCGGTTCACATTGTGCCTATCCCCATCCCCCCTCGCAGGGGACAGGGTGACACTACGCAAACAGGGTTGCCAGAGTATCAGTGTGTCAGGCCCCTACCCCAGAAGGCAGGCTGAAAAATCAAGAAGCCCACATCCCTAAGGTCCCTATAAAACAAGGGCGCACTGCCTGGGTCCTGGTCAATAATTTGGGCTCTGTACATCCCTGCAACCTCTCCTCATCAGAATGACAAGAAGGAGAAATCTTCCCCCAGCAAAGAAAGGAGACAGAGACTGTGGCCTTTGCCACAGAAATGATGGATATGGATATAACCAAATTGTCAGAAATGGAGTTCAGAGTAACAATGGTCAAGATGATGTGTAGGCTTGAAAAAAATATTAACAAAAATATTAAGAATATAGAATCTCTAAGGGCAGAAATGAGAGCAAATCTGGCAGAAATTAAAAATGCTATGAATCAATTGCAGTCTAAACTATACGCTCTGACAGCCAGGATAAATGAGGCAGAAGAATAAATTAGTGAATTGGAGGATGGGGCGGTAGAACAACAAAATACTCATTCTTTTCAAACACACATGGAACTTTCTCCAGAATAGACCATATACTGGGTCACAAAACAGGTCTCAACTGATATCAAAAGACTGAGATTATTCCCTGCATATTCTCAGACCACAATGCTTTGAAAATGAAACTCAATCACAAGGAAAAATTTGGAAGAAACTCAAACACTTGGAAACTAAGAACCATCCTGCTCAAGAATGATTGGGTAAACCAGGAAATCAAAAATCAATTTAAACAATTTATGGAGACCAATGAGAATGAAGATACATCAGTCCAAAACCTGTGGGACACTGCAAAGGCGGTCCTAAGGGGAAAATACATAGACATCCAAGCCTCACTCAAAAGAATAGAAAAATCTAAAATGCAGTTTTTATATTCTCACCTCAAGAAGCTGGAGCTGGAACAGAAGAACAGGCCTAACCCACGCACGAGAAGGCAGGTGATCAAGATTAGAGCAGAGATCAATGAATTAGAAACCAGGAGCACAGTAGAGCAGATCAACAGAACTAGAAGCTGGTTCTTTGAAAGAATAAATAAGATAAATAAGCCACTGGCCAGACTTATTCAAAAGAATAGAGAAAGGACCCAAATTAATAAAATTATGAATGAAAGGGGAGAGATCACGACCAACACCAATGAAATAGGAAGGATCATTAGAAACTTATCAACAGCTTTATGCCAATAAATTACACAACCTGGAAGAAATGGATGCCTTCCTGGAAACCTATAATCGACCAAGACTGAAACAGAAAGAAATTGATTTTTTTAAACAGACTGATTAATTATGAAGAGATTGAAGCAGTGATCAAAAACCTCCCCAAAAACAAGAGTCCAGGGCCTGACAGATTCCCCAGGGAATTCTACCAAACATTCGAAGAAGAAATAATACCTATTCTCCTGAAGCTGTTTCAAAAAGTAGAAACAGAAGGAAAACTACCAAACTCATTCTACGAGGCCAGTATTACCTTGATCCCCAAACCAGGCAAAGACCCCATTAAAAAGAATTACAGACCGATATCCCTGATGAATATGGATGCCAAAATTCTCAACAAGATCCTAGCTAATAGGATTCAACAGTACATTAAAAGGATTATCCATCAAGACCAAGTGGAATTCATCCCTGGGATGCAGGGGTGGTTCAACATTCGCAAATTGATCAGTGTGATAGATTATATCAACAAGAAAAGTGTCAAGAACCATATGATCCTCTCAATTGATGCAGAAAAAGCATTTGACAAAATACAGCATCCTTTCCTGATTAAAACCCTTCAGAGTGTAGGGATAGAGGGTACATTCCTAAATTTCATAAAAACCATTGATAAAAAGCCTACAGGGAATATCATTCTCAATGGGGAAAAGCTGAAAGCCTTTCCCTTAAGATCAGGAACACGACAAGGATGCCCACTCTCGCCATTATTATTCAACGTACTACTAGAAGTCCTTGCAACAGCAATCAGACAACAAAAAGGGAAAAAATGTATTCAAATCAGTAAAGAAGAAGTCAAACTATCTCTCTTCTCAGATGACATGATACTCGATATGGAAAACCCGAAAGACTCCACCCCCAAACTACTAGAACTTATAGAGCAATTCAGTACTGTGGCGGGATACAAAATCAATGCTCAGAAATCAGTTGCATTTCTATACATGAACAATGAAACTGAAGAAAGAGAAATTAGGGAATCCATTCCATTTACAATAGCACCAAAAATCATACGTTATCATAACCAGAGACATAAAGGATCTATATTCTAGAAACTACAAATCACTCTTGAAAGACATTGAAGAAGACACAAAAAGATGGAAAAATAGTCCATGCTCATGGATCGGAAGAATTAACATGGTTAAAATGTCTATGCTACCCAGAGCAATCTACTATTTCAATGCCATCGCGATCAAAATACCAATGACATTTTTCAAAGAACTGGAACAAACAGCCCTTAAATTTGTGTGGAACCAGAAAAGGCCCCAAATCGCCCAGGAATTGTTGAAAAGGAAAACAAAGCTGGGGGCATTACGTTGCCGGATTTCAAGCTGTACTACAAAGCTGTGATCACATAGACAGCATGGTACTGGCACAAAAACAGACACATAGACCAATGGAACAGAATAGAAAACCCAGAAATGGACCCTCAGCTCTTTGGGCAACTAATCTTTGACAAAGCAGGAAAAAACATCCAGTGGAAAAAAGACAGTCTCTTCAATAACTGGTGCTCAGAAAATTGGACAGCTACATGCAAAAGAATGAAACTTGACCGTTCTCTCACACCATGCACAAAGATAAACTCCAAATGGTTGAAAGACCTCAATGTGAGACAGGAATCCATCAAAATCCTAGAGGAGAACATAGGCAGCAAACTCTTTGACGTCAGCCACAGCAACTTTTTTCATGACACATCTCCAAAGGCAAGAGAAACAAAAGAAAAAATGAACTTGTGGGACTTTATCAAGATAAAAAGCTTCCGCACAGCCAAGGAAACAGTCAAAAAAACTAAGTGGCAGCCCACAGAATGGGAGAAGATATTTGTAAATGACACTACAGATAAAAGACTAGTATCCAAGATCTACAAAGAACTTCTCAAACTCAATACACAGGAATCAAATAATCAAAGCAAAAAATGGGCAGAAGATATGAACAGACACTTTTCCAATGAAGACATACCAATGGCTAACAGACACATGAAAAAATGTTCAACATCATTAGCCATCAGGGAAATTCAAATCAAAACTACATTGAGATACCACCTTATGCCAGTTAGAATGGCAAAAATTGACTAGGCAGAAAACAACAAATGTTGGAGAGGATGTGGAGAAAGGGGATCCCTCTTACACTGTTGGTGGGAATGCAAGTTGGTACAGCCACTCTGGAAAACAGTGTGGAGGTCCCTTAAAAAGTGAAAAATTGAACTACCCTATGATCCAGCAATTGCACTGCTGGGTATTTACCCCAAAGATAGAGACGTAGTGAAGAGAAGAGCCATATGCACCCCAATGTTCATAGCAGCATTGTCCACAATAGCTAAATGGTGGAAGGAGCCGAGATGACCTTCAACAGATGACTGGATTAAGAAGATGTGGTCCATATATACAGTGGACTATTACTCAACCATCAGAAAGGATGATTTCACAACATTTGCAGCAACATGGACAGGACTGGAGGAGATTATGCTTAGTGAAATAAGTCAGGCAGAAAAAGACAATTATCATATGGTTTCACTCATTTATGGAACATAAGAAATAGGAAGATTGGTAGGAGAAGGAAGGGAAGAATGAAGGCAGGGTAAACAGAAGGGGGAATGAACCATGAGAGATTGTGGACTCTGGGAAACAAACTGAGGGCTTCAGAGGTGAGGGGGGTGGGGGATTGGGATAAGCCAGTGAGGGGTATTAAGGAGGGCATGTATTGCATGGTGCACTGGGTGTTATATGCAAATAATGAATCATGGAACATTACATCAAAAACTAAGGATATACTGTATGGTGACTAACATAACATAATAAAAATTATTATAAACATTTTAAAAAAAGAATAATGTATTTCTCTTCTTCAACTAAATGTCACATTCGTTGGGGAAAAAAAGTTTTTTCCAAGAAAGTATTTTATATTTCTTTAAGGACTCAAAACCAAGTTTTGCACAGGAATTTCTTTTTTTGTGTGTGTAGGTGTGTGTATGTTTTTTACTTCTTTCATAATTTGAAAATGGGAAATTATTTGCCTATTAACAATCTTGATTTCTTTAGTATTTCTTTTTTTAATAAAGTTTTATTAAATTATGGCCAACATACAAAAATATCTGCACATTTCAAGTAAACAGCCAGATAAAACAGCCAGACATTTACATAACCAGCACCCCAATCACACAACCATTTCCAACATCCTACAAGCCCCATTTCGTACCTTCTTCAGTCAGGAGGTATCCCTGCTATCTCTCAGACTCAAAGGTAACCTGACTCCTAATACCACAGATTACTGTTAAACATTTTATCAATGAGAGGAAATCTCACATGTTCTTTGTGTTCCCTTTCTTTTACTCATACTTTATTTGACAGAGTCATCCTTATGATGTATTTGAAGGGTTCATTTATTCTCACTTTTGCATAGTATTCCATTGTATAAAATTTCTTATTTGCTTGACTATTAACAGCATTTCCTTCATCATGTCAGTAGATAAGTAGAATTCAAGAGTTATATAAAACAAATAATAGACTGTGAAATCAGATTTGGTCTAAAGCTAATGTCTACAGTTTTCACAAGATTATGTATAAATCACCAAATCTCTTGCTAACACCTCATCCATCGTACTTATCTGAGAGATTGAGCATGAAAATGGAACAAGAGAAATCACATATGGAGAACACTTTAAATTACTACTAATATGCATATTTAGTTATTATTATAATTTTTAAAATAAAATTAATGACTGGAGACTTGAAGATTTTTTCTGCCTCCAATTTTGCCCTGCCTCTTTAACAAAATAAATGGAAATAAATGAATGGTTAAGTAATTTACAAAAGGCTTAAGTAAATCACTTCTCTCTGTCGTTTGTTAATACAGTACAAAGTTCTCCAAACCATATGAATAAATTTCATTCTGTTAAACTTATTATAAATAATCTTGTAAAATTTGTATACAAGTGTGAATTCTTTATTCTTTGAGTAATCATTTCCTGAGTTTCCACTACATAAGTCCTCTACTCACACTTATTAGGCACTCAAGATGTGTTCAATTTTAATAAGAAATCAAACCAATTTGTACCTAATATATCACACTAAGGATCTAAAAACAGGATTGTAGTAGAGAAGGCAGAGGTTTTGTTACAAATAATGAAATTAACCTTCTCTTTCTCTCTCTCTCTCATTTCCCTCTTTTTTTTTATTCTATCCGTTATAAAATTTAGATAATAGTAGCTTTTACATAAAGGGTACAATGGGTATTCTGATTTTAGAAAGTGATCATTCCTGGTTGGGATAAAATGAATAATTGATTGTCTTAGAGGCAAAACCCAAATCTATTTGGTTCTAATTCATAACGACTTTCCATAACCGATGAAAGTGCTAGACATGAGTGTTGATGAACACCTTAGGTATGGATTTCAGTGCTCTTTTAAATACTGAAGGAAAGTAAGAGATTGGAAAGAAGCATATCAGTAGAGGTAATCAAAGATAATTGTCATTGTACAAAGAAAAAGGGATACAAGCGGTAATACAACTGGGGTAGATTAAAATCCTGTTTCATCTAGCTGCTTTTTGCATGAGTTCTAATAGACATAGATATTTTTATTATTGTTATCATCTTCATGATCATAATTTTACCACCTTTGTTCCAATACAAATGGGGGTGATAAGCCTTGTTTACGTATCTTCATTTTTGTTTTGTTTTGTTTTGTTTCTCATATGTATATGTCAATAGAACTTAGAATATGGGTTATACACTTCATGCATTCCATTACAGTTTGCATTGGGCTATAAGTAAATTATTTAATAATTTGAGGAGGGAAAGCAATTTTCTCCTCATGCAGATAATACAAATAAAGTATGAATTGGGTATCCTGAGGAAAATTATCTATGTCACTGGGAAATCCCTCTTTTCCTCTAGACCTTAAAGGGAATAGGAAGAGGGCAATGAATTGGCAAAAGAAAAACATGCCCACAGAATTAGGGAAAATAATTCTGTGTGAAAATATACTAGGAATAACTTTTTCCTTTGTAAGTTAAGGGTATTTTATGTAATTTAAATGAGTGAATGGAAGATATAAAGTTCTGTGTACTCCCTATAAGGATGGCTAGATGCATGCACTCTATATTATAAAGTCAGAGCTGTATTAAATTCACAACTTACTACATACTAGCTTGTGATTTTTGGAGAAATCAGATTTTCTGAGATTTATCTTACTAATTTAAAATAGAATGCTAATGGATATTAATAGAATCTGCCACATCCATTATTTTGAAGATTCATTGAGAAAATATGTGAGGTACCAGTAATATAGCAAGTGCTTAAAATATGGCAACTATAAGTAGTAGAAATAATGATATGTAAGAGATTAGTGCCATTCAAATCATTAAACCAGTTATTTCTGCTTGGCTCTTCTTTTTATTTGAATGAGTGTCAGGTAGGAGAAAGTAGTTAAACAATGTAGTAGATTTGTTGTTGTTTTTGTTTTGTTTGTTTTATTTTTAATGGACATTTACCTTATTTTGGGAAAAAAAGAATATATTTTATTCTCTCTTGTTTAAAGCTCTCAAAAAATTATTTATGAAGTCCAAATAATGACAGGCAAGTATTAGCAGGAAGAAGATGGGTTAAAAATCATAGTTTGCTCCCAATTATGACTTAATTTCTAAGAAGGATAGTTGATACATGAAGTAAAATATTCCTCAGAATCTGTGGTCCTCAATTTTCTTAAATACAGTATGAAAATAGCAATTGTATGGCTCAGTATTTTTCTAATTGAAACTAACAGAAAACCTGAATTCATGCTTCTAAAAAAGAAATTTAAAGAATGAACCACTTGAAACCCATCTTTTGGGCATATCTTCTACTGTTTTAACTTTCCTCCTAGTCAGGCTTTCAAATGGAATGACAAAGTGGTCACCAGTGTCACCCTTTTCACACCATCAGGTCCACTGAAAAAGAAATTTTATTTCTCTCCAACTTTAAAAATGGTTCCAGATATTTATCTCATTGACAATTTAGGGCATCTGTGCATCCATAAACAAAGTATGTGGATTGGCCAGGCCTGAATTAGATCTCTTATCCTATACCTAGAAGACACATGCAGCAAGTCTGAGATGTAGGAGACATTCAAAATGTATTAAAAAAAGTAATATTAATAATATTTTAAGTGGATGATCTATTAATTTCTAAATACAAATGGCACTAGGGAAAGCATTAGGCATTAATCTCTATCATTAATGAGTAGAAATTAGATGAATCAGCTATCTGTCTTCCAATTCCTCAAAGCTCACAATGAAACCTCAGCATTGCATGGCCCATGAGGTACTGACCATCAACGTAGTCCTAAGGCTTAGTGCTGTGTCACCTGTAATCCCCAAGTGAGATCACTTTCACTTTCTGGTCAGCTGTAGAGATGGGTTACAACAGGAAATGAGGACGTATTGATCAGTGCTTACACATTTTGCTGTATGAAAAAGAGAGAGAGAGAGAGAGAGAAAGAGTCATGCTTTTTCATAGATAAAATGTCCCCTCATTGGAATGTTTCTTCACAGGAAAAAGAATTGCAGAAGGTCTCAGACATAGTGATTTCTTAATCGTTGATAATTACCAAATACTCTGTTTCTAACATCATGACCTTTTGGAAAAGTTTTATCTCATTTGCTAGGAAGATAAGTTGTATGTGCTAGAGTTAGAATTGCCTGATACTGAATCTTAGCTCTAACATCTACCTGATGTATGTATTAAATAAAACGGTGCACTTTATTTATCTATGTTTTCTTCACTTATTTGTAAAAATATAATAATGTTACCTACCTCAAGGACTTTTGCTGCATCTATTGAGATGATCATGTGATTTTTATCCTTCATTCTGTTAATATGGTATATTACATGGATTAATTTATGTATCTTGAACCATCCTTGCATGCCAAGGATAAATTCCACTTGATCGTGCAGTGTGATCCTTTCAGGGTCCTGCTGAATTTTTTTGCTAATATTTTGTTAGGAATTTTTGCATCCATGTTTATCAGGGACATTGTTTTGTAGTCTTCTTTTCTTGTAGTGTCTTTGTCTTGTGTTAGGTATCTTGGCATCCAAGTAAGGCTGCTCTCATAAAATGACTTTGGAAGGGTTCTCTTTTATTATGTTTTTTTGAAGAGTTTAAGAAGAGTAGATGTTAATTCTTTGAATGTTTTTTGAAACAGTCTGGTCCTGGGCCTTTTCTGTTGGGAAGTTTTGATTACTAATTCAGTCTCCTTACTTATTATTGATCTTCAGATTTTCTATTTCCTCTTAATTCAGTCTTGATAGCTTGTGTGTTTCTGAAAATTGATCCATTTCTTCTAAATTGTCCAATTTGTTTGCATATAATTGTTCATAATTGTCTTTATGATCCCTTTTATTTTCTTAGTATTGGTTGTAATGCCTTCTCTTTAATTTCTGATTTTATTTTTGAGTCTTCTGTCTTTTTTCCTTAGGTAGCCTTGTTAAGGGTTTGTAGATTTCGTTTATCTTTTCAAACAACTAACTCTTAGTTTTGCTTTTTTTTTTTCCTATTGTTTTCTTATTCCCTATTTCATTTATTTCTGTTCTAGTCTTTATTATTTCCTTCCCTCTACTAACTTTGGACTTAGTATATTTTCCTAGTTTCTTGAAGTGTAAAGTTACATTGTTTACTTGAAATTGTTCTTCTTTTTTAAAGTAAGCACTTATCACTATAAACTTCACTAGTACTACTTTTGCTGTGTCCCATAAGTTCTGGTATATTGTGTTTCTGTTTACATTCGTCTCAAGATATTTTCGAATTTCTCATTTGGTTTCTCCTTTGACCCAAGAGTTGTTCAAGACTGTGGTGTTTAATTTCCATGTATTTGTGAGTTTTCACAATTTCCTTTTGTTAGAGATGAGATAATTTTTCTGAAGTGATTTGATGGTTTTCCTTAGTAAACAGTAGCTATACTAATGATAATGATGATAACAATATTGTTGTCACAACTCCTATATGATGTAGGGTTGATGGTTGTACTTGTATATATCTCACTCAGAATAACTTGAAGGCCCTGAAGGATTTCTCTAGTCATATAGGCTGAAGGATCTGGGGCTGCCTGCCTGGGATGGAGACCGAGCAGAGGTTTTAAGACTAGGGTGAAATGTTGTGATGATTAATTTTAATTGTCAATTTGACTGAGCCACAGGGTGCCCAAATTAATTACTATTTCTGAATATGTCTGGGGGAATGTTTCTAGATAAGATTAGCATTTCAGCTGATGGACTCAGTAAAGTAGATTGCCCTCCTCCATGTGGGTGGGCATCTTCCAATCCATTCAGGATTTGAATAGAACAAAAAGCAGTGAAAAGGAGGATTTGTCCCCTTCCTGGCTGCTTTCTGGTTTTGACATATGGGTTTTCTCCTGCTCTTGAACTAGGATTTATCCTTTGGCTCCCCTGGTTTCTCAGGCCTTCCAAGTCAGACTTGAAAGTGATTCCTCCACTGGCTTTCCTGGATCTACAACATGCAGGTGGCAGATCGTGGGACCTGCCATCTTCCACAATGATGTGAGCCCATTTCTTATTTTATATGTAGATATATATTCTTCCATTGGAGAATCCTGATTAATACAAGACAAACCAAACCAAGCAAACAATCCAAAAAGTGAGATTAAAAAATTAAAACTAGGGGCACCTGAGTAGCTCAGTTGGTTAAGTGCCTGACTCTTGGTTTCACGGTCATGAGATCAAGCCCTGTTTTGGGCTCCACACTCGGCAGGGAATCTGCTTAAGACTCTCTCTCCCTCTGCCCCTCCCCTCCCCCCACTTACACACATGCATGCTCTCTCTCTCTCTCTCTTAAAAAAGAAAGAAATAACATTGAAAAAATGAAACTAGTGCCCAGAAGGCAATCTGAAATGAAACGAACACTTTGTGAACCAATGGACAGTGTAACAGGGATACAGGTATAATAAGTAAATGTTTGTACCATCCATATCAAATCTAATTCTACTTCTGTCACTACCTTAATTCGTTTCCAGTTGAAGTCAGCTTTTAGATGACCTGTTCATTTTTACACATTATCACCTATTGTAACATCTAGTATTGGATGAATATCTTTGGAACTTCTATGTGGTTCTCAGACAGTAGAAACATGGTTTCCTTCCTGTGTGGTAAGAGAAGGAATGACTGTTGTTGTTTTAAGTTCTAGTTAAATTTGAAGGGTGCAATGCCAGAAATAAGCTTAGTTGATAGCCTTGCTTCTACTCTCCCAAAGTGTGAAACATTAACCCTAGGAAAACCTTTTTGGTTCCCAGATACCTGATCTATAAGCAGAAGGTCAAACTCTAAGAAATCTAAGATTCCTTTCACATGTCAAAGACATAACTAAGAGTGGGCTATTTGATAGAAAAGACAGCAAAAACTCCCCCCCCCCAAAGATCCCTGTTGTAGGATAGCTGGTTTTTAAACATGCCTCATTGCTCCGTTTTGATGGATGAGCATATAACAGCAAGTGTGATATGAAATTTATGTATACATCACTACTTAGCAACTAGAGTTTTGAAAAGACTCAGACTCCCTGGTAAATGTTAGTTAAATATTCCTGAATAGCTGGCTCTCATATTCTCATATTCTCACATTGATAATTCCAGTGACATGGGTTGTGTTTGTTCCTCACATTATTGGAGTCCTCCCTTCCCAGCCACCAAAGCAATAAATAGATGAGGGAGCCAGAGGGATATTGTCTTTTCCTTTCAACTCCTGCTAATTTCCCTCTGATAATTGACTTCTAAAGGGAGCATAGGAAACAGAATTTTAAAAAGAAAAAAATCAGTTGACTTTCTAATGGTTTCACATTGCAGAGGGTTGCCTTTGGCTTAGAACAAACTTATACCTATCAAGAGACCTGATCTGAGACTTGTAGTGAAACTTGAAACTGTTTTCTTCCTAGGGAGGAAAAGTTGACATGGAGCCAGAGTGATCTATGGAAGGGCTGGTGTGGGGAGAGAAGGAAGGGGCTGCACATTTAGAAATAACCCCTCTCCCCCAACAGAAATGGTTCTGTCTCCTGAAATTATCTGATGAAGGGGAAATTGGTGACATTTGATGTTCATAAATAATGTAAGCACCCTGTTTCAGGTTGGCAGCATTGTTGCTGGCTCTCAGAATCATTTCGGTATAACCAGTCTAATCTCAGGACTTTGTTTCCATTGTTTCTTTTTTCAAAGGGAATAGTAAAATGAAAGAGATACCAACCAGCGAGGCTTTTGTTGGGAAAACCCAGTGGAAAAAGTAAAAGCTTGAAAAAGCTATACTCTCAGGAGGCCTCTGCTTATTAATAGAATGGTAATGAGTCCACTGGTGCCCAGTCTGAGTTATTGGATCTAAGAAAAGCGATATTTGTAACTCTTGTAAAGAATGAAAGGGACAGAAATGCATAATAATGTTATCACTTGTTTGTAGACATTGAATGATTATATCTCAAACAGAATACAGGTGGCAGAGATTGTTTAAAAAAGGCTCCTGGGATTAAAATGACAAAGAAACACCTCCCATAGCATTCCACATTAGCACCAAATAGAATAAACATAGCATTATCTTCATTTTTCTTATTCATTAGTGTTTTAAAATTGGAAACCTACTTTCTCTGTTTAAATGGAAGCTTATTCAAATTGAATGTAAATAGAGATCAACTTTTTTAATGTCCAACTTCTGCCCTGTTTCTCCTGGAATATTCATAAATGCAAAGGAGAGCTAATAGTACAATAATGAAATGTAAGCGTTTTTCAAAGCCATAGACCATAAGATATTGAAATGCTTTTTATTCTTATTTAAAAGTTGCTGAAAGGAATCAGCTCACCTAATGTGCTAATTTACTAGTTCTGAAAGTGTTTTGAAAATAATATTCATATCCTAGGAGCAGCTATCAAATAAATTAAATCCATATTACAGTATCTGGTTCTTTAGATCCACTGGTAATTTTTTAAAATGAATTTTGAAATACAGAATTTCTACTATCACTGTCTTTGGGAGACTTTGGAAATATGGACCCTTTCTGAGCTAACAAAAGCTAGTGAAAATAATTTCCTGGTAAAAAGACCACTGTAATCTTAAGGAAAGGTATTTGTTATAAATTCAAGCCTATTATGTTGCAACTTCAGATTGGAAAGGGAGACCTGGAAGTTTAGAGTCCCATGTATCTCAAAAAAAATAATAAAAATAAATAAATAAATAAATAAATAAATAAATAAATAAATAAATAAATAAAATAATAAGGCCCCTACTATGGACACTCCTATTAGCAAGTGGGCTAATTGTATATGCTAATAGCTTTTGTTTTAGAGCAAGCAACTCATCCCCAATGCAGTTGATGATCGGTTGATAGAGCAGATGGAAGGAAAAAATATTTCTTCATAAAGACTATAAGGCAAGCATTACAAACATTGATTTGAAAAGGGAAATGTACTCTCCCTCCCATAGTGCAGTCGCCCATCTTCTAAACATAAGGCTCAAATGGGAAACATAAGCCATGCTCAGACAGAAAGTACCTTAAGAATCCTCTCTCCTAGAAATAGTGTGACATGGTCCAAGACTGATAGAAGTATGCTATGTTCCCATTTTTCATGGAGGGGGTAGTTCCTGCTATGCATGTGGAATAGAGAAGGGTATGTGTTAGCAAGAACACAGGCTGGGGAGGGAACATGTGGTCCTACATGACCTTTGAGATTGTAGACAGCTTGGATACTGAATAACTACTTTCTAAATCATATTGTGCCAAGTGGAAAATAAAGCTAATCTTCAAAATGTCAGAATCTCTGCATTTTTTTCCAAAGAGGTCAGGACATCTGGGAGAGTATTTCATTGCACAAACAGATGAAATCAGATTTCTTCTTGGTTTTGAGAAAGCACCAAAGAATTTGGTACTGAAGCATATCAGTCACTGCTGTTGGGAGCCCCTTTGAAGGCAGAAAAGACTGGGAAGGATTTTGTGTCTGCTTACTTCTCCTTGGTGTCACCTTTCACAGTTCCACAATTTTTGGCTTTAATGACTAGTCATACATACAAATTGCCAAATAGATTGAGATTTGGGGGCTAGAAACAAACAAACAAGCAAACAAGCAAACCAACAAAAAACATTTCAAATTCACCAAATTAACTGATTCCAAGTTGTATCACTTGGTCTCCTATCCTGGGTTGCAGGTATTGTGAGGCTCCAAGCAGCTTGAGTGTTATGTAAATAATAACCGTATTAGAGTTCTCCAGAGAAACAGAACCAATACGAGATATTTAGATTAGATTAGATTAGATTAGATTAGATGAAATAGGAATTGCCTTTCTCAGTTTTGGGGACCAAGAATCCCCACAGTCTACCATCTGCCAGCTGAAGAAGGTATAATTCTGTCTGTCCAAAGACCTGGAAAGCATGCTTGAAAACCCAGAGCCCTGAAGTTTAAGGACAGGAGAAAATGGGCATCTCAGTTCAAGAAGAGAGAAATAATTTACCCTCCTTTTGCCTTTTCGTTATATTAGGGCCCCAAAGGATTGGATGATGCCCATCCACATTAGTGAAGACAGATATCTTTACTCAGTCTACTGAATCAAATGTTAATCTCTTCCAGAAATACCCTCACAGACACACCTAGAAATAATGTTTCACCAGCTATCTCTGGGTGTCACTTAGTCCAGTCAATAAGTTGACACATAAAATTAACTATCACAATCCTTTATAAAAAAAGAAAAGGGAGGAGTGAAGGAAAAGGAGAATCTTGCTATCTCTTTCTCTTTCTCTCCACACACACACACACACACACACACACACACACACACACACACATCATCGATCTTTTCTGTACAGGGATAAAAATGTACTAGAATCTCTCAGTATTGAGAGAGTCCATCTCTGCTTTTGATTTCACCCAAAAATGGAGGTCTTCATTCCCTTCTTTCTTTCTGTTTTTGTTTTTTCCTTTTCTTTCTTTTCTTCTTTTCTACTCTCCATCATGTTTTGCCTTGAGTTTCCCTTTACTTTTTCTTTCCAGACACATATCAAACTGAATCTGTTAAAGAATTCTTTATAAGCTTTGGGACTATCTGTATATGAGTTTACTATTATTAATGTATTTTTTATGAAACTATTAGACAAAAACAAGGATAAAGTTATTAAATCTGCATATAAATGCCATTTTTTCCCCCACACTGTGCTCTGTTATCTGGTCCAAATTACTTTTTCTTCCTGAGATTCAGTTTCCTTACATGTAGTCAGAAATATCTGCCCTAGACTGTGCCTGGAAAGCTGTCATAGATACTTACACAATTTACCCCATTAAGATAGCAGCGGCACAATAACAGGAAATTTATATAATTGTTTTACCACTTGCATTACATATCTACTGCTGTTTAACAAATTACCTCAAAATTCAGTGGTCTAAAACACCATTTATTTTATCAGACCTTCTGTGGGCCATAAATCCAGGCACAATTTAGCTGGGTCCTTTGCTTCAGTCTTTCACAATGATGTAATCAAATGTTTCATCTGAAGTCTCAACTGGGGAAGGATGTTACAAATTTATCCAAATGGCTGCTAGTGGGATTAGCTGTACATTGTTGGTTTGAGGGTCTCAGTTTCTCACAAGCTGTTGATCAGAGGTTTCTTTCAGTTCCTTGCTGTGAGCTGTGGGGCCCCCTGGGTAAATAAGCTCAAAATATGGCAGCTTATTTATTCAGAACAAGCAATGAAGATAAACCAAATAGAGAATTCTAGCAAAACAGAACTCTGTCTTTTTAACCTAATCACAGAAGAGATGGCTCATCACTTTTGTTATATTTTATTTGATTGAGGCCATTTACTAGGTCCAGCAAATACTTGGAGGGTAAAAAGGGATTATACAGAGTGAATGCCAGGGAGTGGGCATTATGGAGAACCATGCCAGAAAGTGTCTGTTGTGCCCTTAATGCAAAAAAAAGTCACAAATCAGAATTTGTTCTCATAAAATATTAGCTAAATAGGAAGGCCAACAATTCCTAGAGAAGGCAATATGCCTGTGGAGCCTAAATCTAATATTCCTAGCAATCTGGTTTGAAATCCAGATGTTTCAAAAAGTTCTGTGTACTTTCATGTCGACATTGAATAAATTGTGTCTATCTTTGTATGAATTGGACATGTTTGTTATTCACATATTTACTATTGAAGTATTAAGGAAATATATTCATCATGATTAATTCATCATGGGTATAGTCATTTCTTTAAAGCATAACACTTATTTAAAATCCCTTGTAAATTTTTTTTGTATTTTAGAAAAAGTATTTGTTATCCAGACAATGTATATTTTAAGTTCAATACTAGGTATCCAAGCAGTCATTATTCCTAAGCTATAAAAACACTGAGACTCAAATATGTTAGTTGAGTCATGTGGCTAAAATACGGCTAAAGCCAAGAAGACTCTCAAAATCTTGCTCAATGATTGATAATTTTTTTTTTTTTTTGTATTTGTGCGCATACAAGATGTTAACACTTGGGGAAAATGGGTGGAGAGTATATAGAAGATCTTTGTACTAGTTCTGCAGTGTTTTTGGAAATCTGAGGTAATTTCAATATGAAAAGTTAAAAAATAAAAATAAAATAAAATATACCTCTCCCCCCTCCAAAAACTGATGCCTCTCTGTGGTTTCCCCATAGAACAAAGTACATGGGCTCCAGCCTGGCACAGAAAGCCCAATCTTGAAAGCTCTGCAGAACTTTCTGACCCATCCTCACACACATTCCACTATCCATCCCCATGCGATTACTTGCAGTTGCCATAATATGCCGTACATCCTTGATGCTGTGCTTTTCTTTCTGGCCAGAATTTCCTCCCCATCGTTATAATGGAGTAAACTTCTACTCATTTATCAGGCTACAGATCATAGTCCTCCTCCCCCAGAAAGTTCTGAACATTGAAGGCAGAATTAAGCATTTACTAGTGGATCTACCTCACAATTTACCCTTTTTCTCATTAAGAGCAAATATCTCTGATGTTAGTCTTTGTAATCATGCTTGACCCCAAAACTATGTGACTGTCACCAAAGCAGAGATCATCCTCTGGTCTTTTTTTTTTTCCCCCTCCCTCAGACACACAATTCCTCAAGTATAAGGCATGCTAAACAAATGTAATGAATGGGCTTCAGGTACCAATCAGTAAAATGAAGTTTGAACTTAAGAGGGATATTTAATACTTATTATATATCTAGGCTATATATGAGTATTAATTCATCAGTGACTCAGTGAGGTAGGTGCCACTGTAATCTCTATTTTACAGATGAGATCACATAATTAAAAAGGAGCACTGTGGGGATTTGAACCTAGATTGTCCGATAAGGGAATGTCACCCTAATCATATTTCCATCTATGAAATCACTTCTATCACAGCCTTCAATTGTCCTGGTCCTACCATTTATTAGAGTTATACCACAGTCATCTGTCATGAAATCCCCTGGTTACACGTATTTTAGAAAGAGATAAATAGTGCCATTGTTCTTTATTGTTCTTCAGCTAGCAGTGTACTTTTCAAAATGATAAACCTACTTCAGATTTTTCCAAGAATAAAAGGTCTTAGGCATAAAGCATACATTCTGATTCTTCATAATCATAAAAATAGTTGTTTGGAGATTCTTTTCCTTCACCAGGTCTGCCTTTTTTTTTTTTTTTCTTTCCTAAGTTCTTAGCATTAGAGGGTAACCTTAAGTGAATGACATTTTCAAGTGCTTTATATTCTAGGTCCTAGGATCAGATGTTGCCATTTTCAGAGACAGCTGTAGCACCACTCACAAAAGGCCAAGTATCTTATAAAAGAAGAAGTCATTGTAAAGTAAGCTGTTCAAAGCCATATGCCCGATTCTTTTCAGGTGAAACAGGAACAGGCCCTATTCAGGCGCCTTGTGGGTTGGGGGCTGCTTACTTGCTGGTTCTACTGAAGAAATCATTTCCTTTAAGTTCATTTATTAAGCATTTTCCGTGTGTTGGATCCTCTGTTGAGAAGTAGATTTACAAACATAATGCGGTAACATGCCCTTTGTCCCTTAGGACATTTATAATCTTATGGAAGAGCTTAAATTCCCCCCAGTTTTTTTTTAATTCCAGAAACTTCTGTATGCTCTAATTGCACATAAGTTCTTACGACATTTTTTTGTCGATTTTCTCTTCTGTCTCTTCCATTAGTTATGCCTCAATAGGAGCACCTGTTCTACTTGTTCCACTTGATCTTCCCATCTCATGTTAAAAACAGGGTTCTGCACCATTTCTTGATCCTTTTCTGTGCTCCACAGTGGTAGACTGGAGCAGGCTGTGAGGTTTATTTTGAGTACTCAATGTGTGCACAGCACATACACACAGACACACAATCAGTTTTGGCTTTTTAAACCTAAGAAGATTCATTGAACCGCTCCTTGTCCTAGAAAAAAAAATTTTTTTGTTGTTGTTATCAGATCATAACTTGGATTTTCAGCTGAGGGACATGTTGGAGAGATATTTTAGAAACACAGAAACAGAACAGATAGGTATTTTCTTCTTTAGTACTATGTTCCTTGACAGTATTAGCTCACCTCTTTATGCCTTATATATTTGAATGTCAAAGAATGTCTTAATGGCCCACAGTCAATCTGGAATTTTATTACCACCATCTGCACGAGCAAAGCAACTACAAAGCAAGAGTAGGTAGTATCCATACGAGTGACAGGCTTCTAGATCTGGAACAATCAGATAATCAACACACAGGTAATGCTTGAGTCCTGATGGTTTTGTCACAACAGAGATCGGCATCTTCAGGTCTCTCTCATCGTTTGTGTGGGAAGCATGCATGGTGTGGCATTGGCAATTGTGAAGCTGTACAAGCTGTCCACCCACATGGTTATGCCAAGGGATTAAGTCACATCCTAATATGGGCCACACTCTTATGGTTGTTTAGTCAAGAAGAAATTTCTGTGAATGGAAGAAATAAGGGGCTAGAATTTCCAGGAGACCTACTTTAGATTGGGTAATCTATGATGGTTTCACTAAGTCAAGGATGTTTAAACTAACATATGAATGGTTAGAGCGAGCTGGACAAGATATAATATCACTCCAAGCAAAGAATAGGGTGAGAATATGGTGAAAGGGGGGTGTGGCCTGTCCTTGGAAGGAGGCCAGCGTATATGTTTTTAATGACAATCAGTGGATGGACATGATACAAGGTCAGAGTGCCTAAAGGAGACCATTCCTTCTAAAAGCTTTGTTAGGAGTTGAGATGCATTTAAAACAGATCGGAAAGTTTTTAATAATCTTTAAGTGTTTAGTAGACATAACCTACCTTACTGTAAATAATAATGTGCTATTGCCACAGTGTATAGCATGGATTAGAGCCAAGGAAGGGGCAAGGTGGCAAGAAAAATAATTAGGAGACTGGTTGCAGTTTGGGTTTTCCATTAAGCAGATCCTGAAACAGACTACCATGCAGGAAGTTAATGAGGGAGTGCTCTTAGGATCAAAATCTATGGAGGGGAAGAAAAAGATGTAGGACTGTGTAAAAGTAGAATTTATGTTGTGATACAGTGTCAGTGGAAATTTCAGACAATCCCTGTGGAACAGTAAAGTTCAGAAGACTATTCAGTGCAGTCCTAACTTGGGGAAAGGGAGATGGGTATTTCTACCCACTTTGCATTTGTCATTGGATGTGAGCTGCTGCAGGAATGGGTGTTAAGTTGGGAGAGGCAACTACTTTCAATGGAGGTAATTAATAAAAGGACCTAAGGACTATCTGCCAACAGCCCTCTCTGAAACTGGGATCATGATTCCTTCCATCCTGAAGGGAAAATTAAGGGGTTCTACCCTTGTGCTACCTGGATCCACTTCTGAGAGAATCAAGTTCTGGGAGGAACTCATTCATTATTTCTGGGATGGACCTCTTTTGCTGGGGATGTTTAGGAAAGGAGGGTTACTAGGTGAACAGCTGATCTGCTGTAGCTCATCTTAAGACCACAACTGTTGGGGCGTCTGCGTGGCTTAGTCGGTTAAGCGTCCGACTCTTAATTTTGGCTCAGGTCATGAATTCAAGGTTGTGGGATCAAGCCCCATGTCAGGCTCCATGCTGGGCAGGAGTCTGCTTGGAATTTTCTCTCTCCCTCTCCCTCTGTCCCTCCCCCTTCCCTCTCTAAAAAAAAAAAAAAAAGTGAAGACCACAACTGATACTTGGCTTATTCCTCCATAATCTATTATCTATATCATACATCCGACACCCTCAGTTATTACCTCTGGAAGTCCTGGTAGCTTACCTACTGTTATGGCCAAGATTCTCATTTTTGAAATGTCTCAAACCTTCTCAGACTAGTGTTGCTTCACTTGTCCACTCACAAACATTATTTGTCAAAAGAGGGCTCAGACACACTGAGGTGGGTCAACCTGGGTGTAAAGCTACTACTTTCTGTTCCCACTCTGTAACAGCAGGCCTACTTCCTCCTGAGGCTCAAGGTCAATTATTCCTGCTGGCTCCTTGACAGGATTCTAAAGTGACCAAAGAGCTTAGAGTCCATCAGGACTCTTCCTGTGTCTCCTGGCAGAAGCATTCTCATTTTGGGAACAAGAACATCTAAAACTACTGAGCCCAGGGTTGTGGAGATGAGAGGCACAAATTCCCCAAGGTTGCTGGAAGTGATGGTAATTGGGGCACTGCTGCCTTTACTCAGTTTCCCAAACTTGTACATTCTTACCATTCAGGGAGGAGACATACACAACAACTTACTGGTTTGGTCATTGGTTAGAAGTGTATTCTGAAATTTGGAAAATCCTTCAGAAGGGTCACCACTGAGCTGGACCTTCAGGTCAGCCTCTCATAGACCTCTCATCATGCTGTCAGCCCGGCAACTTTGGCCTGTGTGGTGTGAGAGCTGACCAATGGATCTCATGATCACATGCCACTCTCACCTCCTTCCCTCTAAAGGTGATCCCTTGGTCTGACATGGTGATACATGTAAGTCTGTGTCAGTGAGTGAGATAGTTTATACAGTCATCAGATAGTGGTGTTAGTTGAGGCCCTTAGTGCAGGAAATGTAAAACCATGTCCAAAATATGTGCCAAAATGAATTGTTGCCCCCAGGAAGATGTAAGGGAGACTGGAGGTCTGCTTGTAAAAATTTCAGAAGTCACCACTCTGCCCCAACAAGTAAAAAGCTGAATAGATGGAAAAATCAAGACTTTTGTAGGATCCCTGAAGGAGAAGACACGGGGCAAACTGCAGGGAGTCACAGCTTACAGAAGCCCCTGTGGGAACTGGAGACTGGGCTCTGAGACCTGAGCAGTAATTGATGAAGTGCCTGAGGGTCTGTACAGACAAGTCTGAGAGAGAAAACCTCCAGGGCCACCCAGGTATAAGGGAGTCCCCATGTTATTGTGAGATTTACCTCCAGGAGCTCCACCAGATTTCCCCAAGTAAATAGAGAAAAATCCCCTCAGACTTCTGACAGAAAAAGAGGGGAAAAGAACAGTTTGAAATATGCCATTGTACTCTGTGTGTTCTTAACAGGGCTTGTCCTGAGGGGAAACTAGTTAACCAGCACCTGACCTGCAGGGGTATTATCAGAACCTAACTGACCTAGGAGAAGGGAAATACCCAACTCCTGCCCATTCTAGCCATCCTGTCCCACCAAAGGGGGCTGAAAAAACCCTGAGAAAACATGTGTGAAGTTCATAATCCAGAGGTTCACTAAACAACTGAGACTCAAAATCATAGAATATACAATGCTTTCCTCCCCCACACCTCACCATATATTGCTAAAGGCATATTTGCAGCAGTTTCTTTTACCTGCTTTCAAGAAAAAAACTATGAAGCATACCAAAAGGCAAAAACGCAGTGTAAAGCAATTGGGCAAGCATCAGAACCAGACATGACAGGGATGTTAGAATTATCACACTGGTATTTTAAAATTGTGGTACATCCAGACTATGAAATATTATTAAGCACTAAAAAAAAAAGAAATGAGCTATCAAGCCATGAAAAGACAAGGAGGGTATGCACATTACTTAAATACATATTACTAACTGAAAGAAGCCAATATGAAAAGTCTACAGACTGTATAATTCCAGCAATCTGACATTCTCTAAAAGGCAAATCTATAGAGACATTAAAAAGATTGCCAAGGGTTGAGTGGGTAGTGGAGGGATGAATAGGTGGAGCACAGAGGATTTTTAGGGCAGTGAAAATACTCTGTATAATAGCATAATGATGGATACATGTTATTATATATTTGTCCAAAACCCATAGAATACAGAATACTGACAACAAACCACAATGTGAACTGTGGCCTTTTCTACAGTGGATGCTTTCTGGTGGATAATAGTATGTAATATAACAATTTCTCACTTCCTTTATAATGTCGATCCCCATCCCTCTGTACCAGTCATCATTCCTTCCCTTCCAGTTTTTCTTCCAGGCCTCTGGCCAGTCTGCAAGGTCATTCTCTACTGTCCATGAGTCTATGTGTATTCTAATCCCAGGCCACTTCTCAATTCATGCAAAGTGAGTAACCATGTGCCGCACACAGATTTCTATCTCTTGTGAAGATTTTCCCTCACTACTTTCATTCTAGTTTGCGCTAGGATAATAATGGCAGCAGTCATCAATTTTTGCTTTGTACCACATACTGAGTTGACACCCATTAATTAATTAATTAATTAGTTTATTTATTTGAGAGAGGGAAAGAGAACACAAGCAGGGGGAGTGGCAGGCAGAGGGATAGTGAGAAGCAGGCTCCTCACTGAGCAGGGAGCCTGATGTGGGGCTTGATCCCAGGACCCTGAGATGATGACCAGAGCTGAAAGCAGATAACTACTGAGCCCCTAGGTGCCCTGACATCCATTAATTTTTCATAAGGCATATCCCACATGGCAATAGGGATGAATTAGGGAACTGTTGAACCAGTGGAGGATTTGTCACAGACGAGGGAGTCTAGGCCACCTCTTTGCATAGATAACTTGTCTTTCTTGTCCTGTGTGGGCTTTCTCTCAGAAGTATTGCTTCCATATTATGATGACTTACTACAGCACCAGCTGTACTCTATTACTTGGTGGGTCTGACAATGCCCAGGTAGTGATGGACACTTCTAGTAGTACGGTAACTTGATGTCCTATAGTCAGGTGTTCTGTTCCTACCTGAGCCAGTAAAGCCCATAGCTGGGCTCTTTGAAACAGAGCTGATTTTCAAATCATGTGTACTTTTGCATTACAGATGGCATGGATTTTTTCCAAAATCCTAGCGTTCATTGTTGTGATTCCCCCAATGAGTTTATCCATAAGTGTTTTGTTTTTGTTTTGTTTTTAGCATCTTCTGCCACTACTGGTATCTCTAATAATAGAGACAGGCCACACCCTTGACCTGCTTAAGAGCTTTTTCCTGCCCTATATCCAGCTCAAATCTATTAACCTTTCCTCTCAGCCAGTATATGGTTTGAAGTAGTTTTCCCAGGTATGAAATAAGCTACTTTTATAACTTCAAGAGGCTTTTAAACATTGGGCTTCATTCTTAATAATTTGGTAGGACCCTGAATCTTCATAGGGTTTATATCTTTTCCACTAATCAGTACATGTCTTACTAAAGCCTCCAATATGCTAGCCATTTTGCTCTCTGCTGATTAGCATGACATGATCAATATATCGGTTCAATGTGTTGTTTTATAGGATGTTTAGCTAAACCTGGTGCCTTTGGATTTCATTATAACAAAGGTTGGGAAAGTTAGTACATGACTAAATGTAATGCAAAAGTGTACTATTCGTCCTAAGTAAATATGAAATGTGCCTGATTGTTTTTTTTTTTTTTAATAAAGATAGAAAAGAACACATTTTTCAGGTCAGTGGCTACATACCATGTACCTGAAATCATGTTAATCTATTCTAGCAAAAACACCACATCTGGTATAACAGTTGCACTTTTGGCTACTACTCTGTGGAGTTCATATTAGTCTACTGTCATCTCCTAATGAATTGAAGAGTCTAGGCTGGTGATTTAAACGAGACTATGATAGAAACCATGTCTTTTACATCAGTTAGGCTTTTTAAGGGTGGCTCTAATTTCTTCCCCCTACCCCCTGCCCCCAGAATATGATAGTTTTAGATCTTTATTCCTGACTATGGGGGGGCAGTTTTAGAACCTTCTACTGGGCCTTCCCTACTATAGTATCTCTCATCACACACTCCAAGAAAAACACTGTGGTGGCTGTATTAATAACAAACTGTATCTATTCTAATTATAACCTCAGGAGCCAGAGAAATGCCCATTGAGTGGATGCATGGACTCACTAGAACACAAGACGCCCCATAATCAGATCTTAGTCAGAACTCCATTTGTTTCCTGGTCCTTGTATGCCCAGATCAAACTGGGGAGACATGATGCTGCTTCATATATCCAAGTATCAATGCTATTTTAGACCCTGTGTTCAACAGTCCCCAAAATGTTTTGGTATTCCCCTTTCCATGGTATATAATTACCCAGCAGAATGGCAGCAGATCCTTTTGGTGGAGGAATGCTGGAATTATTACCATGTACTCTTATTGCAGGATCCTTTTTTCATATACTTGGCTTTTTTTTTTTTTCTCTGAGTTCCCTGTATAATAGAAACTGGCCCAAGAATCATGACTTTTTATTGGAATAATTGACCTCCTCCTTTTGATCCTCCATTCCTTGACTTTTTTTTTTTAAATATATATAAAGATTTCATTTGATTTTACAGCCATGGTGGGTGCCATTGATGTTGCCTCTAAGGACACCATGTCATATTAACCAGGTCTGTGACTCTCTGAGTCAGGTAACTTTTCTGGGTGCCATATCAACCTTGCTACTCATTATGATAATTGAGTCTGGCCTTTTTTGGTTTCCTACCCTATGGTCTCCCTTGTTATTGCTGAGCCAGTTCTATAATACAGTATCTTACAATCTGTCTTAGCCTATAGATGGGAAGTTCTTAGTGATGCTGGTGAGTCTTTTGCTTTGTTAAATGGTATCTCCTTCAAGACCCAGTTAGAGCCTTACCTTTTTACTCAAAAAGGAGTTACTCAAAATTTAATTCTTGGTAATTAGTATTCAGATATATCTCCAGAACATATGCACACATGCACGCACACATAAATATACATATGCATTCTCATATATACATACGCATCCATATATACATACACATCACGCCTTCTCCCTTGTCCATTGCAGTCTTGAAAGATTAACTATTTTAAACCCAGTAGAAAGTGACCATTGTGCATTTTAAGAACTGGCATTGAAATATATGTTTATGTTAATACAGTCATGGATATCTGGAAATTGGAAGCTGTATAGAAGTGCGATATAATACTTGATGGATGGGTGGGTGGAGAGATAGATGACGTAGATATTTTTGTAATGCTAGGTATGAGGGGAAAATAGCAGATAAAGTAAGTAGTTGGATTAGAGCCATACTGAGAAATCTGGATTTTTGTCTTATAAGTGACAGGAGCCATTGAAGGTTTTAAGCAGGAAGGAGTTAAATTTGATTTGTAGTTTAGAATAAAGTAGGAGGGGGTGAAGGAGTGGAAAGCATTGTAAATGAGAGATGATAAGGCTTTGGACCACTGCTCCCACTCTGGGAATTATTCTTCATTGATAAGTGAGGCATGACTTTAAAAATGATTCAAAGCATTTAAAGGGTATCAGCCACATTTGGACTCCGTTATAGACTTTAGAAACCAAAGGTAGGCTGGCAGCTGGTGTGTACAGGGAGGAAAGCAGTGGTACTGCTTCATTTAACAAGGACTTAGTGATCATTAAAGGGTAGGTGTGGACAGAGCACATCTGCAGAGCTAATTGCACACTTTGAGAACTTCAGGGGGATGATTTTATCTGCACTTATCTCCACTTCAAAGTTGCTGTCTGCTAAATGGACACTGCTTAGCGATCACTTCCCATAGAGGCGTGGGGCTTCACTCATGAAAATTGCACGGGCTAATCTAGGAAATCACTGCAAATTATTAAATAAATCCTGATATTATGTAGATTGATATGCTTATTTCAGACACTTGAGAAAATGCAAGAATTTGGGGTGGGGTGGGGTGGGTAATTTTTAAAGAACTGTTTCAGCTGCTTGATCTAATGATCTATTTTTTAAGCTTAAAAGAAGAACAACTTCAGAGACCCATTTCCCTTTCAAGAGAAGGATTAAATAATCTTAAAGTAGTTTGATGTGAGGTTTATGTTTGCATTTTTTATCTAATCAGCCAAACAAATATAATTAATTCAGACAGTTGTCTCTATGGTTTTGGTGCCTGGTAGGAGCTGTATCATTACAAATGCAAATATGTTCCTAAAATAATGAGAATGTTATTATCACCCCCTATTCATTTATGTGGCCAGAGAGAAAACTGAAATACCGTTTATTATGGAAGTGACTTTCGTAAACTGTGCAGAGAACATAACTACTTTGCCTGAGCAGGACATAAGTCTAGCTGTGACTTTCTCTGGTGTCAGTATGTCACTAATAGGGCATGCAGGTTGGAGGTATATTGTAGTGAAATAGACACTGGGCCAGGTGTTTCCCCCAAACTGGATATTTTATTCTACTTCTGCCTCTATGTCCTTTAGTGGTTAACACCTCTGAAACTTGGTCCTGCAACAGTTATATGAACACTAGTTATCTCTGCCCTCCTCACTTCAAAAGGATATTGTAAGGATCAAGTGAAATTTATGAGACAACATTCACATGTGAAGTGATTGCTGTTAATTACATGTAAGTTTATGCATGTGTGAGCTTCATTTATGGGTTCTCACTTTGGAGTTTTTCCAGTACTTACAATCTGATTTTTCTGCTGTTCTCAATGCAAAGATTAGGGATGTCTTTTAACGTTTCTTTCATTATGCTTCTAAGCTATTCTCCATTCCCTCTTTAGGATACGCTTCTAGGTGCTTCTTGCTCCTTTTTTTTTTTTTTTTTTGGCATATATTTGGATTTTGATTCCTTTTCTTCATAAAAAGGTCCCCTATGCTTATAAGTACAGTCAAGCCTTCCCTGTTACTACAATCACTTGCCTGTGACCATAGCCACTACAAATCACCTTCCTTCGACCTTCAGGGTAATATGGTAGTCTATACTAACTGTTACTACTTTCCCAGTTCTAGTCACTCATCAGTCTGGAATCTGCCCTCATGACTTACTGAAATTGTTTCATGTCTTAATAGTCAGAAGACTATGGTTTATCTCATTGTAATTGATCTTTCTTTTGCATTTGATACAGCTGACCAGTTCTTACCTTTAGAAAGCTACAGATAAAAAATCTTTGTAGTAAACCCTGATGTCAACACTTATTTTAAAATATGTAATATATAATTTAAGATGCTAGGTCGATTAAAAATTAATAAGCATTGTTCTTTTATCTTTTTAAGTTCAGAACATAATGTTACCAAGGAATTTTTGCTGTTATATTGTCATTTTGTTTCATTTTTATCATTATATTTCAGTTGAAACACGTAAGAATCTTCAGAATAATTCTTTTAATGTGCAAAATTAAAGACAGAAATTTCTAATCCATTTTTTCACGTTTAAAATGAAATTTTGGGAGGAAACCTATTAATTTAGGACTGTAAAATAAACTAGTAATAAGGAATATGAAAAAGTACTAGTAGAGTTGTGTAGCTCCTAATAAATTATACTTTAGTCAGATATCTCTTTGATTCCCCATTTTTCTACTTTATAGTTCCAAAACTTTGAGTGAGTTGCATAACCTATCTAAGCTTCATCTTTGCTCTCTATTAAATGAAGTCATGATCATTGTAATGATCATGCATTAATGTGAAAATTAAATCAGAGAATGCTTATACAGTCTTTAGTACAACTCAGTAGTAATAGTCATACAAATGCTAGCAATCATCATACCTTTAAAAATAATAATAAAGTAGTAAACATTCAAGCCCAGACAAGCTCTCCCAATTCAAAAGTAAGATGGAATATGTAAAAGATGTTCCAGCCAGAATGGGCACTGCTCCCTTAGGCAGAGTGTTTTAAATATTTCACCTATTAGCTTTTAGAAGGACTATGTGCTATCAGGTATTTTTAACAAAATAGAACCTTTCTATTTCACATAAATATGCATATTGCTATTTGGTATTCTTATGGTTAACTGTAAACTCAGACTTCCTTAAAAAAGAAATCACTTTGGGGCGCCTGGGTGGCACAGCGGTTAAGCGTCTGCCTTCGGCTCAGGGCGTGATCCCGGCGTTCTGGGATCGAGCCCCACATCAGGCTCCTCCGCTGGGAGCCTGCTTCTTCCTCTCCCACTCCCCCTGCTTGTGTTCCCTCTCTCGCTGGCTGTCTCTATCTCTGTTGAATAAATAAATAAAATCTTAAAAAAAAAAAAGAAATCACTTTGTCATGTATTAACACTGACAAGAATTTTTCTGCAGACAATCAAATAATTATGTTGTGATGTAGCTTATTTCTGTCTGGTTCTGTCACAAGTAACACAGTTTAAGGTGGCATATACTCTGGATGGCAGTGCAAGCAAAGAGTTAAATCTGAGCACAGAAGAAGCAGAGAGATGAGTTAGAATACTATTTTGGAGATCCCTTACCTATAGGTGGAGAAGTCCATGATACTTACTGATAGCCATAGCGATGAAAAGTTGAAGGCAGGTTTGCAAAGGCTAATGAGGTAAACTTGAAATATTTTGTTCATCTGTCTATCTATCCATCTATCTGTCTTTATTTCATTGGAGCAAGGTGAAGTTTATGGTGTGGGTGACTGGGTAAACAGTGATTCTACACAAGACAGGGAGTCCAGAAGGGGTCATAAATTTGGGGGAAGATTACAATTAATCTTTGATGAGGTTATGAAAGTTCATATGATTTATCCTGGTTGAGCACTAAAGAGTCATTATTTCAGTGTATCTAGATGTAAGGAAAAAGATCAGAGCTAGAATAAAATGGGCTTGAGAATTATTAGACTATGTATAATCCTATGTATGCTGTGTGTTCATGTTTGATTTAGGGCTCTGTGTTAATGTACAGTTTGTTCTAATACAAATGATCAACCCTCAAACTATCCAGTAGGTTGGACCTCAAACTTCATAAAGTAGGGGGTAAAAATTCTCAAAAGCGTGTTTATCAAAATATCTCTAACAGCAGAGGAGAGTGAATGAATGTTTGAAAGAGTCTGGGAAAGTAAATAAAATCAATCATATAAAACCTGCATTCTCCATCATAACACACAAATACACAAAAGTGATTTAAATTAGTTATGGTTAAAATTATTTAAGCCCATAGCTGTTTTCGATTAAGATTAACATATCAGAAATAGATACCGTGTTTGAAAAATCTTGGACATAGGTTGGAAAAAATTTGAGTAATGCTAGTTCATTGAATAGGCTAGAGACATGCTGATTACATTTTATTACATATAGACATTTTGAGAAGCAAAAGAAAATACATACACCAAATACCAACTTATATAACCCCAAATCTGATGAAAGGGGATGACTTATTTCTGCATATACCTTTTAAACTTTTGTCTAATTTCAATAATAGTGTTCTTACAATTTAAACTTTTTGATTTAGAATTTTTTTATGTAACATTGTAAAACTTAACTTCTTTCCCTTCCTTGCTATCAAACCATTATATTGATTTCTGGTTATATACTTTTTCAATCATTTGCCTAATGTTGGACATTTAAGTTGTCTTTTGTTTCTGTCATCCATGAACAAAACTGGGTGTAGAATTCATCATGGAATTGCCAGGCTAAATGTAACTGACATATTTATGAGTCTGATATGTATTGAAATACACAGAGCTTTTTCCAATGAGGTCTTAAATAGCAGTTTCTGAATCATGATAGTAAAATAAAAATATAGAATATAGATTTTTTGCAATATTCATGATAAGGAAAGACAAGAAAGATTTTGTTTGTCCGAGCCAAGCAGCAGCCAAGCAGATTATGTAGGTGGGCTAGAGCAATTACTGCTAGACATGCCCTAAAAATAGTATTCCAATTAAAAAAAAAAAAAAGCTGCTACTCAAAAGAAACAGCCACATGCACTTTGCTGTGGCCTGATTAGTGGGTGACTTTTCTTGTACATGTGGAAATGATATGTATTAACCCAACAACTATACCTGAGAACTTCCTTTCTACTAGCTATGCATATATGTTAAAACTCAGTGGCATGCCTTCAGTAAAAACTTAGAAGACTATAGAAGGAAGGAAGGAGGAGGAGGAGGAGGACCAGCAATGACGTATTGATGTAAACTCTATGTCACTGAGTCTTATATACAGAAACTCATCATGGAGAAAATTATCAACATTTTGCAGTTAGAACAATGATACTTTACCCAAGGTCACACACAGAGTATTAGGAGAACTGGAACACAGGTCCAAGAACAAAATATATGCCTTGCCAACATCTATAAACACAAGAGTCTTTAAATCAAATTAAAAGAACACACTATTTATATGAATATTTGAGATATCTTTACTGAAGCTTTTAAATTTTACTGGAATATGTGAAGGGCTAATTAGTGCAAAGTGAAGGTACATTCTGTTAAGAATGTTTGATCCCATTACCATGTCAAGTGGGTTAAACTTGAAGTACTCTCCTGAGAGGCAAGCTCACTCTTTCATTAGTACTTTGGCATATGTATATGTTTACTAGTGGGGAGCCTAGAGGCAGATCTGGAAGAGGTGGTGCATAATTAGGCTCAGAATACCAAAATCACTCTTTTAGGGACGCCCTCCTTGATGAGCTTTTTTTTTCCGTCTCTGCTTCTGTATTTTGTATTTTTTCATTTGAGCATTCAGGGAAACTAAGCCTACTTTGATATTTTGCTCAAAGAATAGCATGCAAAGCACAATGTTTTTACTTCTTCCTAGAACACAGCCTCCTCAGTAAATACAGAAATATTCACTAGATGACAGACTGGTATGGATTACTGTCTCTCCTTTCTCACTTTCCATGACAACGCCACACTAGATATTATTCTGAAACGAGAAGTTTATATATTCCATAATTTTCTGCAAAAGTTCAGAGATAAGGTAAGGATATAAAGAACAGTGTATCAGTGTGTGTGTGGTAAATAGTTGCCTAGAAGACAAGAATGCAAGATGTGTTCCAACATGACTGAGCAAGAAAACAGGAGCTCCAGATATTATATTAGGATACTGGGTATTAGTACCACGGCAGCATAGAATCCAGCTGGGAAAGAATTGTTAACCATATGTGAAGGCAAACATTTCACCTATTGAACCTTCAGATCTCAGAATATGTAGAAAATTAACTGAGAGTTAAAATGTGAATTGGTTGACCTTCTTTGGGCTCAGCTTCTGCATCAAATTCAAAAGGAGAGGCTTATATACATTGTAGCAAGATTGAGAATAGCTCTAAGGAAACATAAGTGACTGGGGGAAATAGAGAGTTATATGATGACCATACAAAATATTAAATAAAGATTTATTGCACAATGAACACATAGGATGTATATGAACACAGTTATAAAAATCAATGAAATGACATAAAAGAAGAATCGAATATATGGAAAGTTATACTATGTTCATGGATGGTTCAATTTAATATACAATTTTAATTACTCTAAAGTGTAAATTAAATGTAATCCAATAAAAAATACTAGCACACATTTTGAGAAAACTTGTATATATTGATTCTGAATTTTACATAGAAGAAAATCATTCATAAATGGGTAAGGCAAATTTTAAAAAAGAGTATTTTGGAGGGATTTATGGTGTTAGATAATCCCTATTTACCTCTCCAGATTGATGCTCCTATCTTTTCCATCTTTTCATGCCCAGATGGTGAACTCTATGGAGCACATCATCCAGGCTTCCTGGCTATGTGGCTTCTTGGCCTTGTGCATGAGAAGCACTGGCAGGCACTTCTGCTTCTCTTTGTAAGGCCAAAGTGCCAATATTTACGGCTCTTACTAAAACACAGACCTAAATAAACCTTCCAAATGGTCCCATATTAGGTTTGTATACCCATATCATAGCACTTATTTCATCTTGTTATGATTTTCTATCTTCTTGGCTATAGTGTTCTCATTTAGGGTAATGTTATATTTTATTAATTTTTACCCTATAACATTTTGGTCAGTTAACACATTTTTTTAAACCTGCAAGAATAAAAATATTTACCCAGCTGCCGCAAATAGTTTATATTCAGCATCATCATATCCCCACAGTAAAGGTTTATAGGTTTAAATCTAAATAAAGTTTATTATTTAAACATGAAAGCTGCAGTTCAGAAGAAAAGCTGTTTTATCTCATGTAATAACCAAACAATGAAATATAAGAAAGTCCTATTTCAAAAATAAATGAAAGCATTACTATCTGTAGTTGTTGTTTAACAGAGACACGATCTAATCTCAAGACAATTTTTGAAATCCCAGGGAAAATAATGCAATTGCCCAGAAAGCAATCAGCCATTTTTAATACTTTGATATTTAATAAAGATAGCTTTATCTCTGCAAACAGAATTTGATAAACCAATATTATATTCTACATAAATAAAAAAAACACTCTAAACAATGTACTAGGATTTAATTTGAATATAGAACATTTTACACCCTCTCTCATATATATATATATATATATATATATATGCTTTATATATATTTGCTTTATATATATAAATATATATTTATATATATTTGCTTTATTTTCCTTGACTCTTCTTAATTAAGTACTTAAATAATATAACATGAAAATGTGGAAACTGTTCACTTTGCAAGGTTTCTGAAGTCAAAGATTGTTGACAAGTCGTACAAATATATTTTTAAAAACAAAAGAATTAGAAGTTTGAAATACTTAAAGATTAAATAGTATTTAAGTAGTATTTCAGATATAAGGTCTGAAATCTATAAATTCAAAGCACGATAATACATTGTGCCTTGATAGCATATAAGATATAAAATAGTAGAATGTCATGTATTTAAATAGAACAATGTCAATTATTATGTTTCTGATTTATTCATTTAAAAAAATAAGTTATTTAATCTTCCAGGCATAGTCTGTTTGCTGATTAAACTTCTTGGAAAGTATTCTTAATATTAAAAATTAACTGAAGAGACCGTTTCATATGGTGAAAGCTGACAAAAACACATTTAATTTGGGTCCATATGGAGAGTTATAATACAAGTAGAAACCAAATACAGTCTAAGCACAGTTTCATATTTCTACTATATTTCTTAACACAATAACACAGGCTCAACTTGAGGAAAATACCTAACACATAGGGGAATAAATTTCATTATATTTGATGCCTTGTTCATTGATAAATTTCATTTAGGGACTATTTTGAGTAAATGTATGTCTGAATTAAGATAAAACCAAAGAAATAGAATGTTAGACTTATTTTTAAAGCTGCAATATGGGTGAATTTCCAGCACTTTACAAAATATGTCAGAAGAGATGGAAGCAGATGACCCAGTAGAAAAAAAGAAAAAGGCAAATATAAGTTATTTCTTATTGACTCTTTCTCTACCCTTTTTCTAAATTTGCATGGAGCATCATAGATAGCTCTGAGCAACTAAAAACTGACCTCCCATATTTTTTCCTGCCACCCATGAAAATGTTCTACATATTTCATTAATATTAAAAATTTCTGTGAAAGTCACTGTCAAGAGATTGGAAAGATAAGCCACAAATTGTGAGAAAATATTAACAAAATACTGTTAATCTGAAATATTTTTTTAAAAATCTTAAAAGCCAAATATAAGAAAACAAACAACTCTATTTAGAAATAGACAGAAGACCTGAACAGACGTCTCACCAAAGAAGAGATGCAGATGGCACATAGCCCTATGAAGAGATGCTCCATGTCATATGTAATTTTGGAAATAATAATAAAAACAACACTGAGATACTACTACACACCTATTAGAATGGCCGATATCTAGAACACTGACAATACCAAATGCTAGTGAGGAATGGAGCAACAGGAGTTATCATTCATTATGCGTGGGGTTATAAAATAGTAGAGCCATTTTGGAAGAGTGTTTGGCAGCTTCTTGAGATTTAGCATGATATTCAGCAATTGCGTTCCTTGGCATTTACCCAAATGAGTTGAAAATTTATGTCCACAAAAATCCTGCACATGGATATTTATAGCAGCTTTATTCATAACTGCTAAAACTTGTAGGCAACCAACATGCCCCTGAGTAGGTTAATGCCCCTCAGTACATTAATGAATAAAAATACTGTGGTACATGCAGACAATGGAATATTATCTAGCACTAAAAAGAAATGAGCTATCAGGGCATGAAAGGATATGGAGAAGCCTGATATGCATATGACCAAGTGAAAGAAGCCAATCTGAAAACATTACATACAGTATGATTCCAACTATATGACATTCTGGAAAAAGCTAAACTGTGGAGACAATAAAAATCAGTGGTTGTAGGGGTGCCTGGATGGCTCAGTTTGTTAAGTATCTGCCTTTGGCTCATGTCATGATCCCAGGGTCCTGGGATGGACCCCCTGGCAGGCTCCCTGCTCTGCAGAGACTGCTTCTCCCTCTCTCTTTGCCTGCTGCTCCCTCTGCTCATGCTCTCTCCCTCTCCCTCTCTCTTAAATAAATAAATAAACCTTAAAAAAAAAATCAGTGATTGTCAGGGGTTAGAGGTAACCAGGAATGAATGCAGAACACAGGGGATATTTTAGGGCAGTGTGACTACTGTATATAATACAGTAATGGTAAATACATGACATTATACATTGACTAAAACCCATAGAATATACATCAAGAGTATACTCCAATGTGAACTCTGGACTTCAAGTGATAATGGTGTGTTAATACAGGTTCATGGATTGTAACAAAGATACCACTTTGGGGTAGAATACTAATAGTGTGAAGGTTTGTGTGGGAGTTGGGATAGGGTTACATGGGGATCTGTGCATTCCGGAAATGCACCAGTATGTCTCTTCAGCAGAGCAAGGAAAACACATGCTTAGACTATATTCGGTGGTGAAGATAAGTTGTATTGGTGCTTAAAATAATGTGGGGCTGTGTGTGATGTCATTTTTGCAATCATTCAATTACTCTGGGAACACTACTTAGACGAAGGTGACCAGCAGACCTCATAGATAGACATTTCAATAGCTAGACAAAGGTGACCAGCAGACCTCATAGATAGACATTTCAATAGCTCAGTATCATTTTCAACACTTGAGTCAGGCAAACCATCTTCTATGACTGTATTTGATATACATTTTTTTTCAAGAGAGAGAACTGTACTTGGCTGATTTCTCAACATCTGATGTGGAGATGACTGTTGGGCCATTTCAAGGCAAGATACCTTAGAGGTATCATAGTTTCCCTAATCCAATTAAAGATGTCTAGGAAATAAGGAGTGATTAGAAATGGATAGACGTGTCAGAAATAAAAACAACAAAGACTCCATAGAGAGTCTTCAGAGTCAGTTTCTCTAGAAATTATTTGTGGAAAGGGTAACACAATTTTATGGATTCTTCTTCAGAACAAAGTATTGATAGATGCAATCAATTTCTTAACTCAGACATTATGAAAACAATGTAAAATGACTGCATGCTCACTACTGAATGAGATATAACATGCAGTTAATGTAATCTAATTACACACACAAAAAAAAGATTGGTTTCCACTTCAAGTATCTGGGTAAATATTTTGTAAGATACAGTTCAATAAACTGCCTCCATTCTAGTCTGTTCTTTATTCCTTTTGTTTTGTTTAGTTTTGTTTTGACTCACCAGTGGAGTCGTGCTTCTCAGTTGTTTCTCAGTTGCATGTCCTGTAGTTTCTTTCAGTTCCTCACTGGTACATCTGAGATACTTTCCTCAACTCATAATCCTTATTCTTAGTTTGGTCTTATAAATTGTCTCAAAATTCATAATTTACTTTAGTATTCTTTTCTGTTGTGTGTGTCTTATCAGTTGCAGGAAACTTTGATTCCTTTCAAGAGGGAAGAAATCTCTATTTCTAATCACTTTTTGACTAAGAAATAGCTTTTCTGTCTGTTTGTGAGGGCACTGCTACTTTTTCTCTGTACATAATCCCGATGTCTATGTGATGCAAATATGAGCTATTTTAGTCTTTTGTATTCTGCCACCATTGGGAGTTAATTTTGATCTTCTAACTTTGGCAAGAGTAGTGACGTTCTGAGACATGAGCTGAAAACAGATTCCACTCCTGGGTACAGTGTGTATGGTCTTGTAATTACATTCTCTAATAGAAAAGCTCAGAGGTTCAGGTTTTAACAAGAGAATTCACTGTTAATTATTGACCACCATAACTATGTTACATTCAAAGGATGGACCAAACCTGTGAATATTTATAACCACAGCCACAAACTTCCATGTGCATAATCACAGTTGTCATTGTTTCTTTCTCTAACTCAATTGGATTCCTGGGCCTGAGTTAAAATTTACCAAATAAGAGAGAAATTTATCTAATCTACCTAAGATAAACTTTGGATTGTTTTTCCTCTATCCGTTTCAATGACTTATTAGTCAATTCTGATCTACAGTTAAGTCACATTAAAGTTAAAAACCCACTCAAAATCTTCCCTCTCCTCACTACTATCCATTCTTGATCAGGGTTTGTCTTAAGTTTGCACCAATTCATTCTTATTAGCCTTGTCTGGTATTCCCTTCTAGTCCAAACAACATGTAGAGATTACTTAGACAGACCTAGACAATATCGTCTCTTGTCCAAACTTCCTTTTCAACTTCTACTATTGTGACCACTCTGCAAAACCATCATTTTCACTATTATCCCCAAAAGAGTCGTCCACAATTTACCTTTCTTTACCTTGATTTCCTGTCTCTTCTCTCTAAGCTGATTCCCATACTCCAAAAGGGAAATAATCAAATTTTGAAACCCCTCCCAGATTGCATAGAACCTATGGCAGTAGAGGATCTACCTCAGCCAAATCATGTGAAGTGAGGCATGACTACCATCCCTCCTAACCAATCTCCCACCCACTGGACCAATTTTTGAAACTGACACCTTCCAACTCTCTAGACTGTAGGAGTGATCCAAACGTCAAAGAAGTTTTATAGGGGCACCTGGGTGGCTCAGTCGGTTAAGTATCTGCCTCTTAATTTCAGCTCAGGTCATGATCTCATGGGTCGTTGAGATAGAGCCCCATGTTGGGCTCCATGCTCGGCCAGGAGTGTGCTTGAAGATTCTCTCCCTCTGTCCCTCCCCCAACTTGTGTATGCATGCATGTGTGCTCTCTCTCTCTCACAATAAATAAATAAATCTTAAAAAAAAAAAAAAAAGATTTTGTATGGTGTCATCCCCACTGGAGTTTATTGACAGGAGGCTTAAGTAGAGTCCATATACTCTGCATTGTTCTTTGTTCTCTCATTTTCCCAAAAATTGAGGGGAATGAAGAACCTTATTCTGCCTCAATCATAGAGCTTTTTGGAAAAGGAGAAGCCCTTATGGTTATGTTACTTGGATCTAGGTAGGCTAATTATGATAAAGATAAATCATATATCATGTTCCTTACCAAACTTCTCAACCTGCTAAGAGACCACTAAACTACCAGCTTCTCTCACTGATAAAAACACATCATATGTGGGAGAAGGAAGGAAGGAAGGAAGGAAGGAAGGAAGGAAGGAAGGAAGGAAGGAAGGAACCATGCAGGGAGCAGAAAAATGATGTAAAAAGGGCCTTATGAAGAGAGACAGATCCAGTGTACAAAAGGTTTCAATGGAAAGTAGAATTTAGCCTTGCATATTTTAGAATTATTTTGGCAAAAGTCACCGACATACCATAAAGGAATTATTTTATGCCACTCCCATTGTAATTCATGCTCACTGTGGAAAATATTTGACCCATAGTCTAATGTAAAATAGGAAGAATTGCCTGTCGCTCCTGCCCTCCCCAAGAAAACATTATTCTGATTTCTTCCTTCTGACCCTAAACTTAAACTCTTATTTTTTTGTTATGTATTTGTGCCTTTATAGTATGCCATGCATATTATTTTGTCCCTTGACCTTTTTCACCTTTAAATTATATAGCAATTACAATGAACATATAATTGATCTTTAAAAATGAAAGGAAGAATGAAAAAAATATTAACTTGTCTACAAAAAAAAAATGCTATGCTGGGACTGCTCTGAGCAAATCAAGATACATGGTTAATCTAATACCAGCTTTAAAAAAATTAGATTATTATACCAGTGCTATTGTCAATAGCTACATAGAATTTTGAACTGATAGATAATGGTTTCCTTAAGCATGCATGTGTATTTGGATATTTATCATGTCTCACTTGTTTTTACAGAGATTTTATTACTTAAAATAATGTTTTTAATATTTATTTCCTAAAGTAGATTCCCAAAAGTATATTTACTATGTCAGAGTTCAGTAAGTATTTTTGGAGTACCTAATGCATTTTTCCAAGTACATGACAAAAGATACAGTGTTGCAGCTTTTATATTTTTTATTTTGACAACACGCCATTAAATGGCAGGTATGATCCAAAATACGTGGCTCCTTCGCTGTAATTTTGATAGATATTTTGCTTATATTCTTACAATTGCCTTTTATTAAAAGATTCATCTCATAGATACAGCTTCAGAAGTAAATTTGTAAATGATCAGCCATGACATAAAAAACTTAACTTGCAAATGTTATCTAATATTCATCTTTCCTGGCCAAGCTAAGTCAAAATCAATATGAATAATAGTGTTTGAACAAGCTTCTGAAAAATCTTACATTAAGATAATCAGTTAATTAATTAAGAACATCCAGGTCCTTTGGACTTCCTCACACTAAATTCATATAATATCTTTACTTTTGGAGATCATTTTAGAAGCCGCACATTTAGTTTAGAAGGAGATTGAAGCCCACGATGATAAAAGTATTGACTAATTTTCTGAGTACTTGAAGCATAATAGACTGTCCTGTGAAGTAAAAGAAGTTATAATGATTATGAAATGCAGACTACAATCTCTGAGTCTAAATAGCTTAGAAACTTTTCTGCCGTTTTCATTCCATTGATTACCAGTACATTATAAAGCTCAAAATATATGTGCAAAGGGGATCAAAAATTTAATCCTCATACACTACCTAACTGAGCTGACAATTTGTTTTGTGCTTCTAGAAAGTTTAGGTTACACAGTTTGTAAGAGTTGCTATTCTTCTAAACACTTACCACACTTTTTTTTTTTTCTTGGTGATTAAACTTACCATAGCATGTATAACTGAAATGGGTCTCCAGGTGGAAAAGGATACTAGCATGAATTAGGCCATACTGAATCTTTTTTACCAGATGAGGCATATTCTTGTGATAATAGACTATTTTAGGCCGTGGAACCAATTTAAGAACATGGCATATTAAATTTAAAAAAACAAGAACTTAGTTTTGCATTTATACTTTCTGATTGTGACATTGTCTATAAATTCATTCTCTGTAAGATCCCACATCTAAAGTGAGATTTGCTAAAAATAATAACAATAAATGATAAAAATCAACAAACACCCTGTAGATATAGTAGAACATTTTAGTTTATTGAAGAAGTTAAAGTCACATTTTACTTTATGTTTATGTGTGTTTTGTGTTTCACTATTCAGTTTCTTTGCCTTAAGAACATAGAACTTGTAAGCCTTCAATTACCACTGAGCTGATCTGCTTTTGAATGCGACAATATGAGGCAAAAGAGATTCAGTATAGGGTAAACATCATATTATGTTTAAAGCACATTTTCACAGTAAGGAATATTGATTACAGTGCATGGCTTGCAAGATGCATATAAAGTGCCATTTAAAAAGATGGAGATATTTGCAGTGGAGATATGTGGAAGTGTCACTGATTTAGGGCAAATAAGTACAGAGAAAACCCTGGCTGTTTCTAAAACTCTTTTTTAAAGAAACAAGGTAATCATGGATTTTGTGTATAGGAAAAGATTAGGATGGAATCCCTGAATATCCAGTTAATCTCTTGAGGCCTCCAGTCAAGATGGATTTGGGCTGCAATTATCTTCATGCTGTTCCTTTCCCAAAGGAATAGAAAAAATAAAATAAGAGATGATGTCCAGCTAGGTTCTTGGGAATAGTTTCCTAAATTGTCTTTCTGAGCTACCCTGAGGACCTATATGAACAATCAAAAATAGCAACTTTTACGTAGAGACCTCGGATCCTGCCAGAGGAGAGAGACGACATGAACATCCATCTAAAGAGTATGAGGAGGAGTTGTTAGTATCAGGAGAGTGGGTTGTGATAGCAGAAAGGATTTATTGAGTTAGGACGGGTTCCCCTCTTTATTTTCCCCGCCCCCCATGCCCTTTAGCTTCCTTCCCACCACCACCACCACAAGGAGAATTTTGGTCTGTGTCTTGGGAAATGTAGATGATCCAAAGGAAAATAAGTGTGTTCTGAAGTCTTTATTCTCGTCGTGTGTTCCCAAATGGGCAGCAAGGTCCTTAATACTTGTGTTCTAGGTCTATTAGTAAATATCTAATAAACATGTATGTCATTAAGTACACAGGTTGACCATATGGAGTTAGAATACTCTTCTTTACTTTCCTAATGAAGAACTATTGTATAACGGGGTATAATGGGGTTTGTTAATTGACCACACATCTTAGAATGTGTAAGTGGCAAGGAAAGTTCTATATGGTTTATAGCTCATGCTCTTCACCTCTGAAACAAAAACTGTGTGTCTGGGCCCCCACTGTACTTCATATAGTGATCTATACATAATAGTGGCTCAGTAAATCTCTGTTGCTCTAATAAAAAGCAAATAATTATATTTTAATTTATTTACCAAAAATGTACTCAAACACTGAATGAGGCACTGGGCTAGGTGTGGATTATTATTATTTTTTAATATCATTGCTTTTGCCTCTGTGAATATGTATAGCAATTTGTGAATAGCATTAGTTTAGAGGAGGAGAGATGGTAAACAACTGTAGGAAATGGCTGTTATGAGAGTTTTTCATGATGCTTAACGTGGCCACAATGGGGAGGTACGTAACGCTGCCTGTGGGGTTAGGTGGAGTCAGGACATGTTTTGGAGAAAAGCTCATGATGAAATGGGTCTTGATGAACAAACAAAGATTGTCAAGAGGTGACGGGGTGGGTGGGCAATGCAGCAGCAAGCTAGGTAGAGGAGAGAGCAGATAGAAAGGCAAAAAGGTGTGTTAGAGCATAGCACATTTGGAGAAATCAAGTAATTGCAATGACTACTTAAATTGTCTTTTAAAATCTCACCTGATGCAGATGTACTTTAGGATTCTGGAATTTCTGAAAAGGAGAAAAATGCTTTATGAATGCAATAATCACCTGAATGTAAGGAGATGTAACATTGGAGAGAGGTTTAAAAAGCCTCAAAAAGCTGCTCCCTCTCTGGTGACAGACGGTTCTGAATATGTAGGAGGTCTGACATTCTTCCTCTTTGTACTAGGTTGGCAATTTAAAACTATACTTTTTGAAGTAGAATTGTCTCCAAGGAGGGGGCTTGGGGCCCTTTGATGACTCAACATGAAATGTGTCTTAATTTCAGGGAACCACATGGAAAGTTATTGGAAAGGTGAGCAGTATATTTTAAAATAATTGCCCCGAAGTGCTCAATTACATGTTTCTGAGTAACAACATCTGTTAGTAGGAAAATAAAGATCAGGTTCCCAGTCTCTCTAATGTACCCTTAAGTGATGAATAAACAGATTAAGGCATTTTATAAAATACATCTTGCATTTGGTGGTGACATTTTGCTGCATAGGATTAATCTAACAAGGCAGAAACAAAGAAATGAGCTTTTCAATTTTTACTATTTTTACATCATTTTTTTATAGTTCTACAGGTGTTTGGTAAAAAGAGCCTTGGAGTCAGAGGGATTCAGTACATGAATCAGTTATTTAATATTTCCTGTCCTCTCAATTATAAAATAAAAATAATGAAAATACCTCTCTTTTGAGGAAATTAAATGAATTAGTATATGAAAACATCTATCTCAAAGTTTAACATATAGTGGTGGTTTCACAAATGCTCGTTTTCTTCCTCCTATCTATTATTGATCTGTTTTCAAGGTAAGTTAAACATAACTCCCACCATAAATGTAAATTACTCAGCCATACCCAGTAGGCATTAATATATATTTGATGCCTCTTGAAATCAATTGTGTGCTGTTTTGTTTTGTTTTTCCTTTTTCTTTTATCAAGAGGGCTTAAATTTTTGGAAGGAAATCCTTGCCTAATTGGCCTCTGGAAAGTTCTGGATAAGAAGTGAGGAGGTGCTGATGTTTTGATTATGCCCATATTAGTATGGGGGAAGATTTATGATGAAAACAAACCCCAAATACCACAAGAATCATACGAGTCCATCTAGGACAATCAGTAGAACAGAAGTATTCACTGGTGACATCCGATAGGGAGAAAAAGGAGGTATAAAAGGCCCTAGGGGAGATGTAAATGCGATGGCTCCTTTGAAAATTAGCACAGTCCCAAATAATTTGACTCAAACATCACTATTTTTTTAAATTTTTTATTTGAATTCAATTTAGTTAACATATAGTGTATTATTAGTTTCAAGGGTAGAGTTTAATAATTCATCAGTTGTGTATAACACCCAGTGCTCATTACATCAAGTGCCCTCCTTTAATGCTGATCACCCAGTTACCCCATGCCCCACCCTCTCCCTTCCAGCAACCCTCAGTTTGCTTCCTATAGTTAAGAGTCTCTTTTGGTTTGCCTCCCTCTCTGTTTCTTTCTTATTTTATTTTTCCTTTTCTTCCCCTATGTTCATCTGTTTTGTTTCTTAAATACCACAGATGAGAGAAAACATATGGTATTTGTCTTTCTTTGACTTATTTCATTGAACACAATACCCTCTAGTTCCATCCACATCATTGCAAATGGCAAGATTTTGTTCTCTTTGATGGCTGAGTAATATTCCATTGTATACATATATACTACATTTTTTTTAATTCATTCATCTGTTGATGGACATTTGGGCTCTTTCCATAGTTTGGCTCTTTTGGACATTAGTGCTAAAAACATAGGGGTGCAGGTGCCCCTTCAATTCACTATTTTTGTATCCTACGGATAACTAGTAGTGTAATTCCTGGCTCATGGGGCAGTTCCATTTTTCACTTTTTGAGGAACCTCCATACTGTTTTCCAGAGTGGTTTCACCAATTTGCATTCCTACCAACAGTGTTAGAGAATTCCCCTTTCTCCACATCCTTGCCAACATCTGTTGTTTCCTGAATTGTTCATTTTAACCATTCTGACTGGTGTGAGGTGATTTCTCATTGTGGTTTTGATTTGCATTTTCCCTGATGGCTGGTGATGTTGAGCATTTTCTCATGTGTCTGTTGGTATTTGTATGTCTTCTTTGGAGAAGTATCTGATCATGTCTTCTGCCCATTTTTTTTTATTTTTGGGTGTTGAGTTATTGATAAGTTCTTTATAGATTGTGGATACTAGCCCTTTATGTAATATGTCATTTACAAATATCTTCTCCCATTCTGTAGGTTGCCTTTTAGTTTGGTTGGCTGTTTCCTTTACCATGAAAAAGCTTTTTATCCTCATGAAGTCCCAATACTTCATTTTTGCTTTTGTTTCCCTTGCCTCTGGAAATGTGTCTAGCAAGAAATTGCTGTGGCCGATGTCAAAGAGGTTGCTGCCTGTATTATCTTCTAGGATTTTGGTGTCTTTCATCCATTTTGAGTTTATTTTTGTGTATGGTTTAAAAAAGTGGTCCAGTTTCATTCTTCTGCACGTGGCTGTCCAGTTTTCCCAACACCATTTGTTGAAGAGACTGTCCTTTTTTCCACTGGATATTCTTTCCTGCTTTATCAAACGTTACTTAACCGTAGAGTTGAGGGCCCATTTCTGGGTTCTTTATTCTGTTCCATTGATCTATGTGTCTGTTTTTGTGTCAGTACCATGATTACAGCATTGTAATATAGCTTGAAGTCTGGAATTGTGATGTCTCCAGCTTTGGTTCTCTTTTTCAACATTCCTTTCTCTCTTTGGGGTCTTTTTTGTTCCATACAAATTTTAAAGCTTATTACAGCCCTGTGAAACATGCTGGTGGAATTTTGGTAAGGGTTGCATTGAATGTGTAGATTGCTTTGGATAGCATACACATTTTAATAATACTTGTTCTTCCTATCCATGAGCATGGGATGTTTTTCCATTTCATTGTGTCTCCCTCAATTTCTTTCATAAGTGTTCTGTAGTTTTCAGAGGACAGATATTTTACCTCTTTGGTTAGATTTATTCCTAGGTTTCTTATGGTTTTTGGTGCAATTGTAAACAGAATCAATTCCTTGATTTCTCTTTCTGCTGCTTCATTGCTAGTGTATGGAAATGCAACAGACTTCTGTGCATTGATTTTATGTCCTGGGACTTTGCCAAATTCCTGTATCAGTTCTAGAAACTTTTTAGTGGGGTCTTTTGGGTTTTCTACATAGAGTATCATGTTGTCTGCGAACAGTGAAAGTTTGGCTTATTCTTTGCCAATTGCTGAGGCTTAGACTTCCAACACTATGTTGAACAACAGTGATAAGAGTGGACATCCTTGTCATGTTCCTGACCTTAGGAGGAAAGCTCTCAGTTTTTATCATCCCGCATTGAGAATTATATTCATTGTGGGTCCTTAATATATGGTTTTTATGATGTTGAGGTATGTTCCCTCTATCCCTACATTGTGGAAAGTTTTTATCAAGAAAGGATGCTGTATTTTGTCAAATGCTTTTTCTGCATCTATCGAGAGGAATGTATGGTTCTAATCCATTCTTTTTTAATGTGGTGTATCACGTTGTTTGATTTGTGGATGTTGACAACCCCTGCAGTGCTGGAATAAATCCCACTTGGTCATGGTGAATAATCCTTTTAATGTACTATTGGTTCCTCTTAGCTACTATCTTGGTGAGAATTTTGGCATCCATGTTTATCAGGGATATTGGTCTGTAATTCTTTTTAGTGGGGTCTTTGTCGGGTTTTGGGATCAAGGTAATGTTGGCCTCATAGAGAGAGTTTGGAAGTTTTCCTTCTGTTTCTAATTTTTGAAAAAGCTCAGAAGACTAGGTATTAATTCTTCTTTAAATATTTGGCAGAATTCGCATGGGAAGCCACCTGGTCCTGGACTCTTGTGTGTTGGGAGATATTCGATTACCAGTTCAATTTCTTTGCTGGTTATGGGTCTATTGATGTTTTCTATTTCTTCCTGTTTCAGTTTTGCTAGTTATATGTTTCTAGGAATTTATCCATTTGCAGGTTGCCTAATTTGTTGCCGTATAATTGCTTATAATATTCTCTTATGATTGTTTGTATTTCTTTGGTGTTAGTTGTGACCTCTCCTCTTTCATTCATGATTTATTTGGGTCCTTTCTCTTTTTCTTTTTGATAAGTCTGTCTAGGGGTTTATCAGTCTTGTTAATTATTTCAAAGAACCAGCTCCTAGTTTCGCTGATCTGTTCTGTTGTTGTTGTTGTTTCTATATCATTGATTTCTGCTCTAATCTTTATTTACTTTCTCTTCTCCTGCTAGATTTAGGGTTTATTTGCTGTTCTTTTTCTATCTCCCTTAGGTGTAAGATTAGGTTGTGTATTTGAGACTTTTCTTGTTTCTTGAGGTATGCCTGTATTGCTATAAACTTCCCTCTTAGAACCACCTTTACTGCATCCCAAAGGTTTTGAATTGCCATGTTTTCATTTTCATTTGCTTCCATGCATTTGTTAAATTCTTCTTTAAATTTCTTGTTGACCCATTCATTCTTTAGTAGGATGTTCTTTAACCTCCATGTATTTGTGGTCCTTTCGGTTTTTTTCTTCTGGTTGACTTCAAGTTTCATAGCATTGTGGTCTGAAAATATGCATGGTATGATCTCAGTCTTGTTGTGCCAGTTACTGTTTTGTGACCCAGTATGTGATCTATTCTGAAGAATGTTTCATGTGCACTCAAAAGGAATGTGTATTCTGTTGTTTTAGGATGAAATGCTCTGAATATATCTGTTAAGTCCATCTGGTCCAGTGTGTCATTCAAAGCCCTTGTTTCCTTGTTGATATTTGGCTTAGATATCCATTGCTGTGAGTGGGGTGTTAAAGTCCCCTACTATTATTTATTACCAGTGTGTTTCTTTAATTTTGTTATTAATTGATTTATATATTTGGCTGCTCCAAAGTTAGGCTGTTCCTGGGCCATGGGGATCTAGCCTCACTTCTGCTTTTTGTTGGACCCGTGCCAGGAAAATGATCACTCAACCATGCAGTGGCTTGAAGTTTATGGCAACATAGAGCAGAAAGCCAGCATCTAGACTCACTGTTCTCAGCGGGCTTCTATGCTTCTCTGCCTGTGAACTCTGCCACTTAGGTGCCACCTGTCTTCTTGAGACCCTGGGGATCCTTGGGTCATGCTGTCACACCTGAGAATCTGCCCCACTTTGCCACCTGAGGACCTTTAATCCAGGCATGTCCCCCACTGTAGCAGACCTCTAAAAGTTCTGATTTTTCACTCTGCTGCTTATGTTATTTTGCAGTAGCCTCCTTAGGCATGGTCCCTCCCTGCCATCCTATCATCTGCTATATCACTGTTTTCTCAGCATTTGTTTTCTCAGACCTCTCATTGATTTCTCAGATGTACAGAATGACTTGATAACTAGTTGTATTTGAGGGATGAGACAAACTTAGGGTCCCCCTATTCCTTTGTCATCTTAACTCCTCCTCCTCAGGCATCAGTCTTTTAGTCCCATGTATTTTTATTTTATTTTTGAATGGGTAACAAAGATATTGTCATGGATCAAAATTCAAAAAACATAAAATGTTATATAGGAAAAAGTTTGCCTCCCATCTCTCTATTCCAGATAAACACTTTTCCTGCCTGGAAGACTACCATTGTTACCAATTTCTTGAGTACCCTTCAGAGAAAATTAAACACCCACAAGAAAACATACTTCTTTAAAAAAACAAACAAACAAACAAACAAACATATGGTGGTATGCTAGGCATACCAAAATTCAAAAATATTGAATTTTTAATTGAAAAATACAACTTGGAGATGTGGTCCATATATACCATGGAGTATTACTCAGCCATCAGAAAGGATGATTACCTAACATTTGTATCAGCATGGATGGAACTGGAGGAGATTATGCTAAGTGAAATAAGTCAAGCAGAAAAAGACAATTATCATATGGTTTCACTTATTTGTGGAACATAAGGAATAGCTTAGAGGACATTAGGAGAAGGAAGGGAAGAGTGAAGGAGGGGTAAATCAGAGGGGAAGGCGAACCATTTTGACTATGGACTCCGGGAAACAAACAGAGTTTTAGAGGGGATGGGGTGTGGGGATGGGTTAGCTTGGTGATGGGTATTAAGGAGGGCACATACTGTATGGAGCACTGGGTGTTATACGAAACAATGAATCATGGAACATTATGTCAAAAAAACCGAAATTTTTGTATTAAAATAATAAACACTTTTTCTATTAAAAAAAGAAGAAGAATAAAACTTGGGGGTCAATTGCCCTCAGATACGTTACTGAGGAAGGATGCAGACCCTAGAAACTGTGACACCACATGAATACCTCTTGCTCTCTATTTCAGTAGTATGACATAACTGAGTCCTTACAGAGTTTACCGACACGCTGCCGTGGATATACATTTATTCTTTAGATTATTTATCCATTGGTTTAATCTACCCTGGGGAGAACTTAAAAAATAAAAACTGGGGCACCTGGGTGACTCAGTGGGTTGAGAGTCTGACTCTTGGTTTTGGCTCAGGTCATGATCTCAGGGTCATGAGATCAAGTTCCGTGTTGGGCTCTGCACCCAGCACAGAGTCTGCTTCAGTTTCTCTTTCTCCTTCTCCCTTTGCCCCTCCCCCCACTTGTGCCTTTAAAGAAATGATTAAATAAAATCTAAAAAAAAAACAAAAAACAAAAAACTAAGTAAAGGGTGGGGGTGCTAGAAGCCATCTTAGGAATATCAGTTTGAGTGCAAAGTACCCTCTTACACTTTTTTTTTTTTTTTTTTGGAGCTGGCCGGGGGAGAGGTGGCAGGTACCAAGAACACTTCTATATGTAAACTCTCCAATTTTTCTGAAAAAAAAAAAAAATCCCTGATAAAATGTGATTGCATATTTGTAGAAGGACTTCTGTGATTAAAGTTCTCTGTTTAGCCATTGAGTCAATGGGGACTAAGAAAACTTTCCCTCGGGGCGCCTGGGTGGCGCAGTCGTTAAGCGTCTGCCTTAGGCTCATGGGTGATCCCAGCGTTCCGGGGATCGAGCCCCAAATCAGGCTCCTCCGCTGGAAGCCTGCTTCTTCCTCTCCCACTCCTCCTGCTTGTGTTCTTTCCTGCTGCCTGTCTGTCTCTGTTAAATAAATAAATAAATTCTTTAAAAAAAAAAAAAAAAGAACGCTTTCCCTCATAGACACAAGACATTGCCAGATGCTGATTGCTTCTACCACTCATGGGGCCATGGAGAAGCTAGGCCAACTGGTTTACATTCTTAGGAAGGAGGAAGTCCCAGGTGGAATCTTAACCATGCAGGGTTGTCATGGAGAATTTGAGTTTTGCAGCTGTCACAAGCAAACAAACCCTGGAAGGAAAGCTTCAGAGATTATATTCAGCGTTGAAGGAAATATTCTTCCAAGTGAATTGATGAGTAAAAGCAGATTTTAAAAATTTGTTGGGAAAAAATACACCTAACTGATCACTGACATATGGCATGTTGACCCTGTAATTCATACTAGACAGCATTCATTGAATATCTATCATTTACCACATCCTATGCTAGGTTCTGGGGCTACAGAACCAAATAAAATGGGGTTTTAAATAAGTAATAGAGCAAGATGTGATCAGTAATCCAGCCTACGTCTATGTGAGGTTGAGTGAGATCTACGTCCCTAAAAGTCAACCAAAGAATATTTCCCAGAGGTGATCTTTAGTAAGTGGCTCTTCGAGGATGAATGAAAGCTCTAAGAGAGTCAAATTAAGAATAGAGCTAAAAACAAAATTAGTCTATGTTAGTGTATAGCAAGCCGAGTTCAGGGGGGTCTATGGGAAATCAAAGTGGTAGTACTTAAAACATCTTGAAAAAGAAAGGAAGGCAAAGGGGGAATTCATAGAGAAGGTGATATTTGAATTATGATTTTAATTTTTAAAAAGGTAGGTGTTTAGCTCAAAAATAAAGTACCTTCTAGAGAGAAAATGCAAAAAGCCAGACCTCAGAGGCACAATAGGGTATTAGGTTTTTAGATAATTTCAAGTTGTTAATGAAGAAGATTCAGGGTGAACGAGTGTAGGAGAAGATAGGAGCAATTCAACTGATTGGGTTGCCAGAGACCTAACACAAACCACAAAGAGTGTAAGGCCACATTGATTTGAACACTATTGGATGAAAGCTACAGTAGCTCATCTTCAAATAATTAATGTGAAAAAATAATATGAAATAAATAAAATGTGAAAAAATAAATTAAATAAAATAAAGTTATTGACTTGACACTAATAACAGCAATAATAACAAATCACAGTAAGTGCTAGGAAGTAGTTAACCCAGAGCAGCCTGAACTTAGGGAGTCACAAGTCATGCTATGTTAGTTGTCTCTATTCTTCCCTCTTTATTCCCCACTTTTCTTTTGTGCTTGGCACTGTGAGGCTTCATTTTGTTGTTTTGTAGTCAGTCCTTCATAAAACATATAGCATGATGACTGAACACTACAAGGTCTAGAATTCAGGTGTCAAGGGAGCTTCTCTCACTAAGCAATAGCAGAAAAATTTCAAAGAAAAATCTTACTGTTCTGTGCTGGTCACATGTTTGTCTTCACCTAAACCTCGTGGGCTGAGATATGAAATGCAGTGACTGGCCCATTCCAGGTTGTATTAGGAAACAGTGTCATTTACTAAAAATGTATAACGTATAATTCTAGGCAAACAAAGATATGATTCACCAAAGAGGTGAATATAATAAGTACTTTATTACTGTAGGAAATATTTTTATCCCATCAGATTCTGGGAAGCATCACAGTATTGGTATGTCTGTAACATAAGGCTGTGAGGATACTAAATAGATAAATCATCAATCTATAAATATATTATGTTTGAATTACGCTCTTTGTGCTCTGAAACAAGCCTTTTCTGTCTCCCTTCTTCCTTAGCTCTTTGAATGACTCTGTTGATGGCCTAGTCTCTGAAACCGTACTACTGGGCATTTCATTCTTCAGTTTTTTTTCCTCTCAGCTTCCATATTGGATCAATAGTCAATTCCTATTGATTCTAACTTAGAAATATTCTCTGGCTCATTAAATTCTGACACATGCTATAATATGTATGATCCTCGAAGACGTCTAAATGAAATAGACCAGACACAAAAGGACAAATCCTATGTGATTCTTGTGTGAAGTTTCCAGAGTAGTCTTAGTGACAGAAAATAGAATGGTGGTTGCCAGAGGCTGGGGGGAAGGTAGAAATGGGGAATTATTATTTAATGGGTATAGACTTTGGTTTGGGAAGATGAGAAATTGTTCTAGATCACCATTATCTCTCACCAGTACTACTACCATGGGTTCCTTCCTTGACACTGCATCTCCAGTTTTGCCTGTTCTCACCCACTGTCAAATATTGGCGACAAGTAATTCTTCAAAAATGTAAATATGATTTTTGTCATTCCCTAATACAAATTCTTCAGGACCCTTGGGTAAAATTAACATGGTTCTCTTACGATTCACAAGGACCTTTGGGATTCCCCCCAACCCTCAAAATGTGATACATTGAAATCTTTCCAAAATGAAATCTAATTTCCTGGAAATTTATTTTATTATTTATTTTATTTATTTATTATAATTTTTGCCTCGAGGCTGTT